>NC_142708.1:5506666-6122083 GCF_055471065.1 Atractosteus spatula | reverse complement strand
GTTCTCAGAAGTGATCTTCTAATTGATGATTTGTGATGTCCAGGCAGAATTGTCCAGCCTTTTTCCCCCACTACAAATTTTGTCTATCAGCAGATTTTTTTTTATGCTGACCACGTGCTTGATTTGATAAAGTTTCAACGTCCAATAAATACTCTTTTATTTGCAGAGGGCAACATTTTAAATAAAGAAGAAAGATGTGCATGATATTGATCCGCAGGTGTTTTTTGAATTGATTTTTGACATCTTTGCAGTGAGAAGCTGCAAGCGCAGTTGTCTCTTGCAGTCCTTTGAGCATGAAACTAAGCTTATATCAATACTCCCATTGGATCATACACAGTTCTGGATGCTTAAAGCACTATTTTTCTGCTTTGACTTTTTTACCATGCAAAATCTTTTTTTTTTTAAATGAAAGACAACTTGACATATTCTGGAAAAGATTGGTTTTGCAACTGATAACCCACACTGGGTTGTATTGTACATTGCCTTACACAAGAGACAAGTCTTGATTGAATAAGGCTTCTTTATACGATAAGATCACTTGATTGGCCATATACAATTTCTTGTATTAGGAATTTGTCTTTTTGCATACCCCAGCTTGCTCTCCATGAGACACACAGACAGGGAGAGAAGCTTGGGGTCAGAGCGCAGGGTCAGCCATTAATACGGTGCCCCTGGAGCAGTTGGGGTTCAGGGCCTTGCTCAGGGGCCCAACGGAGTAGGATTCCTCTGCCGGCCGCGGGATACGAACCTTCCAGCCACAGGCGCAGATCCTTATCCATAGAGCCACCACACCGCCCTGTATTGTAAACATCCTAGTGACCCTACACAATTGGCAATTAGTATCACTTTATTGCTAGGGGGATCCTTCCAAGCTGAATATAAAATTGGGTAAAGATGCATAGTGATGGTCTCAATCAGTGTGCACGAGCTTGAAAATCAAAGGTTTGTTCTCCAGCTTGCTTTGATTAGAACTACAGATTGAGTCTCGTGTCAGAGAAGAGAGGAATCTCGGCTGGTAGCAGTGATATTTGATAAACATGCACTGCAGTTTGGGGACCTCTGTCCAGTGCAATGTCCCCTGTGTATGAACGGCCTTTCCTGAGTCAAGCCTATATTCAGTGTCTGTTCCCAATTTGATTTATGACGGGGTTTGAACTAACAGTATTCATTTACACGCTGGGTTAACTCGGACATACAGTGCTCAAGAAAATATGAAAAGTGTGAACTGAACCGTTCAAGGCTGAGGCAGAATGAGATGGAGCCTGGATCGTCTCGGGCTGGGATTTTCACTTTCCTAGTGTTTAGTGATAAGTGGATGGTCTCATCGGTGGAAACGTGTCATTTATTTCAATTGAAACCAAGGCACTCTAAATCCTTACCCTTTCATGCAAGGAAGATCAAGCAAAATTGCCACTAATAACGAATTTATGTTTATTCTTCCTTCTCGCCTTTTCATGAAATGGGTTGCTAAGCAGATGTGGGTTGTTGCTATCCACTGCTTTGTGAAAGAGAGAAATCAGCACTTTTTAGTTATTCATAGTGCATGTGTTGCAGAGATCTCCTCAGAACTGGTTCATTTTCCCAATAAACTGTTGATAAACAGCAACACAGACTGACATACAGTAATGCAGGGTTGTCCTCCTGTTTGAATCTGATGCACCAGGGCACATTTTTTTTAGGTATACAATTGCATCTTTAGTACAGAAAAACAAAACCTGTAAATATGGTAACTCATTATTGGTACATCCCTTTCAATAATATTTGATCATTTTTTCCCCAGGGAGCTGTTTCAATTGAACAGTGATTCTCTTGCAATTTATTCTTGTTGAAAGAAAGCATGACAAGCACATTACACAGGCATCATTCTGCCTAACAGGTCACTTTCAAAAGAGAGCATTTTACTGACAATTTATTGCTTCCCATATTTTTTGTTCTGCCTATAGAATCATTCTTGAAGTGCTGTCTTCACTTCTTACCTCTGCGTTATGATTGTGTAGCTCGGAATTTGTTTAGTATTCTTTTGAAACCTCAATCTTGAGGTGACCAGATGTGTCGCTAGCTTGTAGTTCCCCGGTCTGCTAATCCTGTCCAGTAGTTCCGATAAACTTTTCGTTGTCGTATCCTAGAGAATCGACAGCTGCCTCAGTTGTTAACATCTTAACAGGTAATCAATATATAACAAGGTTAAGTTTCGATCTTTGATGGTTCTGATCACTTTAGTAAATGACAGTTCAAGCCTTGGATACTGGTAATTTTTGTGAATCCCTGAAGGCATCATCATAGCCACTACTTCATGCATGTCATTGAAAAGCCTATTGTTTTTCTGGTAATCCATATGAATGAAATATTACACTGCATTGTAGTTAAAAATACATTATATAGAAGGGAAACATTACAGCTCTTTTCACCTAATGATATTGAATCACAGAACCTGAGCAGATCTGGGAACGAGATATTTTAAAGAAAAAAACAGATCTTTGCCGTCACTGGTATTAGTGTCCTCTGGTAGATGGTAATTCTTCCATCTGAACAAGAATCACAAAATTGTTTCCCCAGTACGGTGACTGGGGGCAGAGTGTCGTAGGAAGTGCCCTCTTTCAGGTGAGATGTTTAATTGACTGCTTCGTCAGTAGCAATCCTGTGGCACTATTGTAAAGAATAGGGGTATTAACCCTGGTGTCCCTGACTAGATTCCCCTCCAAATCTCCCCTTTAATTCGTTTGCTGTAATAATATCTCGCTCCTCCACCTGACATGCTCTGTAGTGGGGCTCCTGGTGTGTAGGGGCTATATACGTGTCCATTCCTGTGCATATAATGTGTTTTTAGATCCTCCAGAATGGAAAAGGCTATCTAAATGCAAGAATATATCAATTTCTTATACCTGTACATAGGGTTCCATCAGTCAGTTAAATCGAGGTACTGATCCCATGGCCATTGGAAGAGTACTGTAGGTTTGTTAAGTCGGGTGTCCTGGGTTCATTCCACTCTGGGCTTGCACAAGCTGGCCTACCTTTAGAGTAGTTCACCCCTATTTAAAACCTGGAGGTAATGTCGCACTCTTCCACCTGAAGTGCTGTGCAGTAGCGCTACTGGTGCAGAATGGCAGCTGTGTGTCACCAAGGTGAGGCTGCTGGTGGAGAATGGCAGCTGTACAGTATGTCACCCAGCTGAGGCTGCTGGTGCAGAATGGCAGTTGTATGTCACCCAGGTGGCTGTAGTTCAGTGGGGAACGACCTGGGTCTCCTTCTATATATAAAGCACTTTGGGATGTAAAGCACCAAATAAATGCGCTTAACCAAGGAAGTTTTTGAGCAGTACAGTTTGGGCACATATATTTAACACTTGATATTTAAGGCATGTGAAAACAGTCCCGTAACAACAGGCTACTGGCCAGTGTAGTAACTGTTAATTATTTTAACACTTACAGTACATGGACTGTTACGCTAGAGACAGAACAGTTTCCAGTTTTGTAGTGTGGAATAGGTAAGGATAAACTAGACAACTGGTGGACTAGTTAGAAATGTAACCCACACAAAACCCATACAGTACATGTCTGCCCTGTTTGCTTTGAAAGCAGTTCCCTGATGCATCAATGTCTTATATAACACCTATCATCTAATTTTATTTTTAGAAATAAAGCAGAGAATTCAAGTCACATACAGTTACATAAGCTTTGCTCCGCTTCGGTTGTAACGGAGCCCCTTCTGACGAATGCAGGCAATGCTCTTCCCTGGCTAGAGTGCCAGCACCCCAGACCACGAACCCCGTCTGTTCCAAATGAGCCCTACAGCGTGTTCTCGCACGGGAAGGAACTGCGTCTTTTACAGCTGCATCAATCGGATTTTGTGGGTTTTTCAATTCAGTGTCACTCTCCGAAACGCGGGAACCTGGAGTTGGATCCTGCCTGATTAGACTTCAGCACCTGGAATAGGGTTTCTGTATACTGTATAGTAGATGAGCTCTCCCACCCCTCCCATACACTCTTTGCCCTCCTACCATCTGGGAAAAGATACCACAGTGTACGGGCCAGCTCCACCAGACTCTGGAACAGCTTCTCCCCGCAGGCTGTCAGGCTCCTCAACACCCTGGAATCTACTTGCACCCACCCCAATTCCAGAAACAGGGTTTAAATCCCCCCAGTGTGTTGTGTATAATGAATTATGTATTGCCTTGTAATTTGCAATATCTGCGCTTTGCACAATGTGTACCCTGTCTACAATGTCCTGTCTGTATTTGCTCCGTGGACCAGGAGGAACGATATTTCGTTCCACTGTATACTTGTACAGTATATGGCTGGAATGACAATTAAACGTGAACCTGAACTGTAGCGTCCACACCGCAGAGTAGCGACGGCATCATGCTGGTTTGGTGGCCGCTGTCCTCCTGTGATGTACTGTACCTGAGCTTGCCACTTGCAGAGCTCGTGTTTGGCGTCTTCAGAGACTTTGATGCGTTCAGACAATAGGACTCTCTCTGTCCCCTCCAGGTGTGTTCTGTGCCCCTTTTCATTTTGTATTAGCACACGTAAATCACCAGTGCAATTGTGTGTGTTGCTCCACACTTCTTCACTTGTGTCCTTCAGGGTGGTCAACACACAACTTTGCTTCATCACTACAGAGGACAGGGCTCCACAGCAAACAGTAGCATGCTGTTACTTTTAACCTCCCCATTTTGCAAAGGTGGTGGCATATAATATAGCTGTAAAATATGAATTTCTGTTCTCAAGGTAAACGCATTTTGCCGATTTTGTATAAAGTGGCATTTGTTGCATTTTCAATAATGTCTGTTTTTCCTTATTTTGATATTTAGTATTTTGTTAAAAATACTCATTGCTTAAACGGATAGGGAAAACAATAAATATTGAAATGATAATTGTGGTTCTTTTCCATCTGTACTATGTATGTAAAGTTAAAAGAAATGAAGCACTAAATTATTCTCTGAGTCACATTGTTGTGTGCTGAATCTGTGACTTGTAATTTTAATTGCTCAAGGATAATTAAATGAATGGAATACAGTAGACTCAAGCTATACAGCAAGCTCACATTTTTTTTAGTACTGTATGTAACCCATAGCGGCATCATTTAAAAAAAATCAATTTAATTTGATTACTAACGCTAATGCTATGCAGAAGTTTTTTTCAGAATTGTTTAACACTTTTATAAAACCACATATTTTAGGACCAGTTCAGAATAAGACTGCTGTCCATTCTGATTTCGGTAGTGTTCTAGACCAGTATTTTACATAAGCTCTGCACTGGTGTACTTTTATGTAACAGACTAAACCAACAGTTTCTGCAAATGTGCAAACAAAATGTTTTAGAAGGTTTGAAAGATTTTCGTACAGGGGCAAGGTAGGTGTTGTGCATGTGCCTTCTGTTCAAATCATTTTCCCAGTGTAGGAGAACAGAGATATGCAGAAACCAGTCTTCTCCCCCTACATGCCAGCACTGCCTGGGGGAGTCAGTATGTTCACAGCACAAAGGGTCTTGTGGATGAGTTCTCTCACTTTGGGTCTTTAATAGAAGAGAAAAGTTGAAATTCCTTTTTTTTTTGCTATTCTTAGGACACGAAGAAAACAGTTCATCCTTCTAACCAGCCTGTCTGATTGAATTTATCTTTATGTGGGAGCTGTAATGATTTGTTTTAGCCTGTAGTTATTTCTGCTCGATGTACAATTGGATTGGCAGGTCAGAGTCAGTGTCAAAGCCCAAGAAAGAAAGCCAGGTGTGAGCTTTTAAATCCCGCACTGACCCCGTTTTATCATTTCTTTTCTTTCCTCCCTGGATATGAGGTAACCGGTAATGTGGGTCTTGTTTTAAAATAAGTGTCCGGCTGTGAAGAAACAGCAGTGTTGATGAATATCCATGTGTGCGAGGGTAGTGGCTGGTATTTCAGTTTCTTAAAAGTCTTGGGTAGTGTCTTGAGAAGAGCATTAAGGTCTCGGCTTCTCTGGAAAACACACAAATAAGTGTGCGTAAAAAACACGTTGCGCAAGATGTCTGGTACCTTTCTAAATTTTAAATGATATGAAAAATGAAAGAATCTAATCATTGCCAAATCTCTGAGCTTCTGTGATCCTCAGTGGTAGTCTATATTTCACCAAAGGTCGCAATGGAGCAAGATCTGGATATAACTGGGGTCATGTCTTTTGCAGAAGGTAGAATTGTCAGCCCTCTTTCTGATTTTGCAGTGTTGTGCTGACCTGTAACTGCGTGTTCAAGGTAAGAGCAGTTTGCCCCCCCGAGTGCTGCTGCTTTTATCGGTGAGAGCTGAGGAAGACGTTCTCCTGGAGCGCAGATCTGTTCACCTCCCCTTCCTTTGCAGGATGGGCGCTTCCGACAACATCTCCAGGGGCAGGAGCACCTTCATGGAGGAGCTGTCAGAGGCCTCGGAGATCCTGCAGAGAGCCACGTCTCGCTCCCTGGTCATCCTGGACGAGCTGGGGCGTGGCACCAGCACGCACGACGGCACCGCCATCGCCTACGCCACCCTGGACTACTTCATCAGAGAAGTGAGCGCTCAGACAGGGGGCACGGGGGCACAGACAGAGGGCACACTGCTTGAGTGTAGAACACGCTATCCACCACATTCAACACCAGGCACAGGAGGGCACAGACAGAGGGCACACTGCTTGAGTGTGGAACACGCTGCCCAGCACATTCAACACCAGGCACAGGAGGGCACAGACAGAGGGCACGCTGCTTGAGTGTGGAACACGCTACCCAGCACATTCAACACCAGGCACAGGAGGGCACAGACAGAGGGCACACTGCTTGAGTGTAGAACACGCTACCCAGCACATTCAACCCCAGGTACAGGAGGGCACAGACAGAGGGCGCACTGCTTGAGTGTGGAACACGCTGTCCAGCACATTCAACACCAGGCACAGGAGGGCACAGACAGAGGGCGCACTGCTTGAGTGTGGAACACGCTGCCCAGCACATTCAACACCAGGCACAGGAGGGCACAGACAGAGAGCGCACTGCTTGAGTGTGGAACATGCTGCCCAGCACATTCAACACCAGGCACAGGAGGGCACAGACAGAGGGCGCACTGCTTGAGTGTGGAACACGCTGCCCAGCACATTCAACACCAGGCACAGGAGGGCACAGACAGAGGGCACACTGCTTGAGTGTAGAACACGCTGCCCAGCACATTCAACACCAGGCACAGGAGGCACTTGATGCAAAGGACTGTGGGAGTCTGGAACAAGCTACTCAGCCATGTTGTTTCTTCCGGTAACCCGGTTTCTTTCAAGATCAGTGACCGTGGATCAATCAGCTAGTGATTACCAAATGAGTTAGATGACCTGAATGGCCACCTCTCGTTTGAACCTCCTAAGAACCCGTCTTAAGTTCTTACTGCGTGGTTGTTTGTTGAAGTCCTGGTCAGTGCTGTCCAAGGACACATCTTCTAGTTCTTTATGTCCTTACACAGGACCCGGTACTCAGTGGATCATGATTTTGTGCAGAAATACAATGTGCTACTAATGCAAAACGTGTCAAACATGACAAAGAAATGCATGCAAGTGTGCCAGACTAGATAGCTACATTACTTTTTGAAATGCATCCATAGAAAGTGAACCTTCTTTTCGACTCGTATCTTGTGTTAAAAAATAACTCCTCGCCAGTGGTTCCGTCCTCGCCACTCCCAGTCTCGCAGTTCGTCAGTCTGCTCTACTGCTGCTGCAGGCTTAGCCTAGCCAGCACTTGATGTGGCTTGTTTGGGGGGGGGGGGGTGTACGGTATCACCCCAAGCCTCTAGACTTCACAGCAACACTTGTTATGGAGCCCACACTGAAGCGGGTCCTGGAAGTCCTGTTAAGACTTCCTTTAAGGACTCAAAAGTTGACTTTCATTATGAATAATAATAATAATAAAAAACTTTCTTTTATATAGCGCCTTTAAAGGTGGCTTCTCAAAGCGCTTAATCACACTCTTGAGACTTGATAATTCTTCAGTACCATAGGCGTTTAAGATTTGCCTTGACTCTGTTCAGCCACTTTGAGCGTCTCAGGGCAGTCCACCACAGAACCCCAAGATTTATCAGTTAGATAAAAATTGCTCTGTCCTCTGTCTCGGGGCAGTCCACCACAGAACCCCAAGATTTATCAGTTAGATGCAAATTGCTCTGTCCTTCAAACCTATCGAAATGTTCCCCACATGACTGTAGCTCGGTCCTGTTGCTGATGTGATCTTGACAAATTACATCATTAAAGCCAGACTGTGGCCATTTGCAGTTATATCCTGACAGGATCCACCTTACTTCACTAATCTAATCTAATCGTTTCCTCACGCCAGCCTCATCCCTAGTTCATTCTCTTCCTTTTGCAGGAAGGAGACGCAAAATGCGAAGCAAGAAATACACTTCATCTTGGCCGAATTGACAGTTGCTTGCAAAGATTTGCTTGCTGTATCGAAATATTAATGAATCAATGAAGGCCAAGAGAGCACCTTGCCATGCACAGCTCGAGAACAGCAAGCCCGCATCCAGAGGGCTTGACCCCAGCAGGGAATGAATCCTGAATCAGTGGTGTTAGTTGAGGGACCAGCAAACGGTACTTGTGTGCAATAACGATGTCATTCATATGGTTACAGTCATTTATTTTATGGACATAAAAGAGCCCAGGAGATATGCTGATATTCCTCTCAAGGAGGTACTGAAGTAGAGGATCATTATAGGCTTAATAATTATGTGCAGTCAAAAAAAATGTCAGAAATCTCTTTATGGAACAGTATGCGCATGAAGTAAAGGATATATGAAGTGTTTGCCTTTCAGCTCCTGCAATTTAATCAAAGGGAGTAAAATGAGGATTTCCTGAACCATTTTCAGACTTGCTCAGTGGGTGAAAACACTGCACACGTATGAAGTGCATTATGCAAGCGTGGTGCATTCAATCCATCTGCATGAGAAAGTGACCTGAGCACCTTGGTTTCAAGCAGGTATTACTTGTATTACAAGTTCATGTTTTCTACAACTCTTGCTTTTACTTAATTTTACTTCATTTGCCTTTTTAGACTTATTTGTTAATTAAAAACAAGCCAGGGTAAAGGAAGGGGGACTACATTAAACAGCTGGAAAACCATGCAAACATAGTTGCACAGAGCAAGCAAATATGCAGTATGCTGAGTTCATATTCATTTATTCATAGAGTTTTGAAGCTGGGAACCAGTCCAGTTTAGATCTGTAAGTAGTGGCCATGCATCAGTGTTATTGAAATGTATAACTTTTAACGGTGACAAGATGAGACATTTTTTCCTATTGATTTATTATTATTATTATTATTATTATTATTATTATTATTATTATTAATGTTGTCCTGTTGATGAAAATGCAGACTGCCCTTTGCACTTTCAAAGGTTTCAACTTTCAACTCTTCCCACAACTCTTTGTGCAAAGACCTGACCCTGTTCTCACCTTTAAATGCACATAGTTTCCTTGTTTCCTCTAGTTCACTTTCACTGTTCATTCTGAAGAACTCCCTCTCCCTTTTTGGGCCAGGCCTGGATCAGATCCCCTCAGACAAGTATTCAAAGTCCTCAAGCCACCCCCTCCTTGTCTCAATTTTAGCCAGACAGCCACAGAGCAGGGCTGAGGCCTGCACTGGGAGCCCATACTAACCGGTCAGTTTGTGAGCTGCAGCACCCCGACACACTTAAGGGAGAGAGGCTTCTCTCTGTGCCTGGGCAGTGAGATACAAACAAGGAATCTGGTTGTCGCACGTTCCTTGGAGAACTTGAGGACGATTGCTAACGACAGGAGACCACTTGGCCCATCTATCTCATTTGATTACTAGTAGCAAAGAGATCCAAGTATCCCATCCAGCTGTTTCTTGAAAGAATCATCCTGTCGTCGTGGCTGGGTAGCTGGTTCCACATCCCTTTGTGAGAAACAGTAATTTATTCTTAAATGTAATATTAGTATAAAAATTGACTTAACATATACAGTGGATCTGCGACCCGCTGTTTGTTCTGTTGCACGCCGTTACGATTTTGGCAGGGAATCCCTGGTGAAGGCTCACAGAGATACAGTCGAGCTAAAAATGAGGCCTCCACCCCCAAGCAAACACGCTGCAGAAGCCACATGTGGTGTGTTGGGCTCGGTGCAGATGGGCAACGGAGAAGTTGTTTTGTCGCTGTTGTTAGGGTCCCCAGCCACTGATTACTGGCGTGATGAAGGCTGAGCCCTGGGGAAGGCGCAGGGTAAAGAGCCCATTATGGAGCTCTGCAAACAGGTATTGTTTAGTGCGTTTTAATTGGTGTGTGCCAGTGAGAGCTCTCTTTCTGAGGGGTGTGGGCGCAGGGCACCCCAGGGTGACGGTGTGCCAAGACGAAGGGCTGCAGATCAGCCACAACAACACGTCGGGCTGCCAGACGCAACATGACAAAGCAGATATCTGCTCTTCAAACATCATTACTGAAATAGGATCAGCTGTTTTCATTCAACGAATGCTATCTCTCTTTTAATTTAATTTAGCAAAAATGCATTGTGGCATTCGGCACTTCAGCAAATAATTTGATAGACTGGTCCATTTGGCTCTTCTAGGGACTACGGGGTCTTAAGGATAATGGCAACCAGCTATATACAGTAACTTTACAGTAAAGTTTGGTATTAACTACTTTATCTGAACACGATTCAAAAACATGGAATCATTTTTCCACAGAAAAGTACCATGTGTGGATTCCTAAGCGAAAAGACAGTTTAAGCACGGGTGCATTTTGTGCATATTTAAAGACAAAAGCATCTCCGCTCTCCTGGACTGTGAAACTCACGGAAGGGTGAAGCGAAATAAGACTGATATTCCTCAGCAAACATATAAAATATATCACACACATCGTTATGTCTGCCGTCCTGCGGCGTCTCCGGGCCTGCGGTTGCCCTGGGAAACCGGAGCATTTTCGCGAGGACTGATCCAGGACTTCTCCGCGACCGGCCCTTCTTTCCTAGGCCATCCTCCTAATCACCCATCAGGGCTCCAGTTATTCCTTCATCCCTCCCCCTCCCCCCCTTTAAATTCCCGGACCCCCTCCATTGTTGCAGCGCCTCATTCTACTTCTGCCGCAGTTCGCCCTTCGGCTTCACCCTCCGGCTGGGTCTCCCAGCTGGCTTCACGGCGGATTTTTCCCCAGGAGCCGCTCTCCCTGCGAGCGGTCCCCCGCTTCTCCGGACTTCTCCCCCAGCTGTCTCTCTCCGGCCACTATCCCAGCTTCGTCCGCGAGCAGCTGCGTCCGTGCGGGATCGCAGAGTTCGTCGCAGGCTGCCTCGCTCGGCCGCCGGAGCGGCGCTCACCGCGAGCAGTCCACTCCCGCCCGGATCCTCGGATTCCTCTCCTGCTACTGCAGCCTCACCGCCTTCCCGGCTCCATTCCAGAGCAGCCTACTCTCTCCTCTGTATTCCAGCGCTCATCCTGGACTGCCTCTGCCCTGCTGCCGGAGCTCACTCCCGACCCACTTCCAGTGCACCTCTCCCTCTGTTCCCAGGTCACAGCCGAGCCTTCCTTGTTTCCGGGATTCTGTCACCTCAGCTCCGTCTGGAGCTGTGCCCATGACCGTGACGGCCAGGGCAGAGGAAATCAGGAGCCCGGCTCTGATCCCCTTGCCCGACACTCCCGGCTTGGTCTTAGGAGTGCCTGTGGAACCTCTGCAGAGTGTGCCGGCCCCCCTAAGAGCGCACATTCTGTTTTGTATGGCATTGGCACGCCTCCCCTCGACCGCCCAGCTCGAGCGTCCTGCCCGGCTCGCGTAGTCCTGGGTCTGGGTGGCTCACCCCTTCATATTCCCTTTCTCTCCTCACTCCTGAGCCACCTTCTCGTTCCTGGGCTCCAGTTCTCTCAGGCTCCGTCTGGGAGCAGAGGACAGGTTAGCAGTGGGATCCATTCTCATTAGACGTCCGGTCCCGATGGTGCCTGGGTGTCCGGTTCTGTCCCCATCCAAGGTGATTCCTCGGAGGGATGCCCTGTGGGAGACTGTGCTGACGGCGCACGCCTGGCTAGTCTGTGAAAGGACCCCACCTGACAGCGACTCCCAGAGCCCTCTGATGGGACCGCCGGCTGGAGTTTCCTGCCCGGCCCTCTGCACAGCAGGGCTTCGGTGGCTCGTCCCTGTCCCGCGTGTGGTTTTCCTCTGCACAAACTCTTTCCTGCCCTCCACTCTGCCTGCTGCTCTGGTGGCCTGTCCTCCAGGTCCATGCGGTCTCTCGCACTTGGGTTCTGACCCATCATGTCCGCAGTGAATGCTGTGGGATAATGTGAATAATATGGATATAACAAAAACAATGGGGTAAATGATATGAATATGGGGTAATATGGACGAACTGTAGGAAATGCAAAGTGGGACAGGAAATTGGCATCCGTTAATGGTGTATATGGAAATAATCATTGACCTTCTCAACGAGAAATTGATTTTTATGGATTCCATTACTCACTCTCCCAGTGGCTCGTACTGCAGACCTTCTCTCACCTCTTTCTGACTCCCATTCCAACATAATTATCTCCCAGAGCACTAGACCTCTAGAAGCCCCGCAGTCATCATTTCAACTTTCTTGTTTTGCCAATGTGATGCAGAGGAGGCCGCGCCTTCCTGATCTTTATTTTTTCATTTAATTTTAATGTCAGCAGTTCGCAGTGCGTTTAACTGGAATTAGATTTGTCAACATTCAAATGTTGTCTCTGCCTGGGTGATTTAAGTGATCTAATCAGTCTGTTGGAAGAAACAGAAATATTTATAGATGTGTGGTTATAAAAACTAATGTCGTTAAGGAGCTTGTGGTCAGACACATTGGGACCTATGTTTTTATTTTAGCTAATGTGGCAGAATGACTTCACAGAAATTGGGAGAGATTGTCTAAAGTGTGGGTTTTCAGATTGATAACCAGAGAACCCGATTTTGTCTTACACAGCATATTATTTTATCTTTTATGTGATTAAAGAGCAGGGAAAATAATGTTGTGAGTTATTGTTCATTTAGTTATTTAAAGCCGCTGTCAAACATAGTCTCTTTTTCAGAGTTTTAGATTTTAATTTTCCAGTTTTCAAGCATCGTTCTTTATAAACATGTATGGCTGCTTTATTTTGAGACGTCTGTGGGCAACAGAGGAAGAGGTGCTGAGGGACAACCTTGAGTACCGTTATATAAGATTGTGCATTGCCTCAGTGATTCAATGCCTTTTTTCATAAAACTGGTATAAGATGTTTTATTTGTATAAAATAAGATTAGGTCCTTGTGAATGGAGATTCAAAAGGAAAGCTTTCTGGGCGTCTGCTGGTTTGCATCAGAACATAAGACATTTACAAACGAGAGGACCTTATTCAACCCATCAGTCAGAATGAAAATGTCTGACTCATTTTGGAAAAAATACCTCTTCTCCTTCAATTATGTCTAAAACAGTAGCTCTAAAACAATGATTTTTAAATGAGGGCTATAGACATCGGCACATTTAACTTTGCGGTCATCGAGTCGATGTGATCTTTCATATCCATTCCATTTATAGGCATGGCTCCTGGTAATGTTTTTAAATGTATCTTTCCTGGTTTTAGCTACGTACAGTAAATAAGGAGTTGTTTGTTCCACCTCTAATGGAAGCCAGAGCTGTATGTTGAGTAGCCTTGACTTGAAACCTTCATATAGGTGAAATAAGGAAAAATGTCGGTTGCCATAGCAAAGGGCTTGTGCTGCATGTGAAACAGAGGCACAACAGCAATTTGCTGGAAAGATTATCGCTGCTTTTCAGAGCCCAAGCACACTTCAACAGGCAGGAACATTTACATATTTATGTGCACTGTTCATGAACCTGTTAGGACGTGTAAGAATTGTGTTAGGGATGGTAAGGTGCCCTCACACATCATCTGTGGGCCGACAAACTTGTTGCAAAGGAAAAAGTAAAGGTTTATTCCATGCTGCAAAGCAAAGAAACACAACGTTTCAGCTGTGGAGCCTTCTTCAGGTGTGCTCTACAGCATGGAATAAACCTTTACCTGTTCCTTTGCAGCCTATGCATGCTGACCCAGCTCCCTACTTGAACTTCTTTGACACACTTCTTTGGTATTCATGAGAATGGACCCTGGTGTCTATAACAGGCACACTGGTTTGGATAAAAACTCACTTGGGAAGTCATTCAAATTATAAAAGCCTTTTGGGAAATCCAGAGAAGACGTTTGCTGGGTATCATAATTTTGATAAGTTAAAGGATGTCCAATAAAAAGTTTTGAAAACCGCATCAGGGTTGCAACAAATTTTACTCTAAGCAGCACAGTTCTTTGAAATAGTGCAAGGTCCTGTTAAATTCTGGGAAATTCAAATGTTGCACAGTCATACAGAGCATTAAAAGTGATGGATAAGCTGAGCAACCGGTACAGTGATTTGGTTCCTCGACCTCTCACCTTTAAGGCTTTTCTTCCATTCCCAGCGCCATCCTGGAAAGGGAACTGTACACAATACATAGTGGTTCATTTTGACGTGAAAGAGATTTTCAGGTTCCGTTAGTTAACGTTTAAGCTGTGATAAGCATCACTCTTTCAGATTATTCTATCTGTTGGGATTTTTTTGTTGGGTCTGAGTTCGCAGGCCTCTCCTTCTGTCCTGCATAGTTAGCAGCATGTTCTGGCTCACTTCCCTCAACACCGTTAATAAACGGACTGGCCTGGTCTTTATTTTAGAGTCAGTCTCTGCCGTGAAAGCAGGTTCATCCCACTTTGAGGTATTAAAGCTTGTTTTGTGTCAGCTGTTGAAAGGTGAAGAATCAATGTTTCTCAACCAGTCCTCTTTTCCGTCTGCCAGTGAAGTTGCAAACAGCGGTTCATGACCATAAGCACTTGAGATGAGAACAGTCTGTTGGAGGAGAGAGCTAAGTTATATACATCCGCAGCCATTCGAGAGGAATGCAATTATAAAAAGAACAAAAGAGCACAGTAGGATTAGAGTGTGGTTTGAAAATGCAGACACTTTACATGTCGGTTAATACGATAAAATCTTTTTTCTTACAGAGCCAGATGAGTGAGCTGGGCTCGCTGCTCGTTAGTAACCAGCATTTGTCCCAGACAGCTAAAAGTTTTTTGCACTTGAAATGATCATTTTCAGCAGGATTCATCTCCGATGTTTAACAATAAGGCAACTGCAGCTGAGTGAGGCGGCAGCCAACAGCGACATCATCTCTCACCACGTTCATGTAACGGCAATTGTCTGTCTGCGTTGGACTTTCCAAGTCTTGGTACAAACAGTTAATATTATGATGTTTTCCGAAAGCGATCTGTCCTTCTGTTTTGTCTTAGATCAAAGGGAGCCCTGTCCAACGAAGGCAGAGGTCTTTAGTCCTGCTGTAGCTCTTGTCCTCATTCCCTATTGCTTGTAAGAGGTGTATAATCAATCCTCTTGTGTACTGTATACTTTAAAGACTCCCGAAGGCAACATGGAGACGACAGTGAGTGTTTATTTCAAGAAAATCCTGTACGTCAGAAATTCTTTATCATAAGCAAGAGAGCTGTTAAAATACTAGAATTACCAGAATCTTGAGTGTGTTTTACATATATTTACATGCATGCCTCACCTAAATAAATCTTTCTATGGACCTTTTTTCTTCAAAATCTTTAGTTGAACAAATTCTGGATGCTAAAATTAGAACTCTGCATTGTTGGCCATATCGTTCATCTTCAATATAAATGGCAAAGTACTATACAGTATGTAAAACTCACTATTGCTGAGTCAGGAGAGTGTATATCCATGAAGAAGTTAGTCAAAAGTAAAAAAAAAAAAAAATACATGTACATTTTTTGCTGTCCCTGCAGGTTTTTTTGGTACAGACCACTGCTAGATCATTTTTATTTTCATTCTCGGCTACGTTATGGCTGAGCTTCAGTGTGTGGTCGTCATTCTGGCCTCTCGGTGCCGCACTGCTCCGGTGACGTCCCGAGACTGCTTTCCATGTCCTCGCTGTGAGCCTGCCAGAGGGGGCAGCACTAGGTACCTACAGGGGAGGAACACAGTGTGGCCTCACTCAGATGCTGGCCCTGGGAATCATCCCAGACCTGCTGCTTTGCCTCAGTCTGTGTAAAGCTGATGGACACACTGGCTCATCTGCACTGTCAGTCTGTGCTGGCCTCCAATCGCCCCCATACCTAATCCCTAGCCTTCCGTTTAGGCACAAAACTGGATGAATTAGAAAAGACATAGAACCTGTTCTGTGTCCTGTTATCATTGTTCCTCTCTCTGCACCACTGTGTGAGCAAGGGATGCCTGGATAGTTCCAGGAAACTGGAAGCATTACCTAACAACTGATAATGATGATGATGATGATGATGAGTATTTTGCTGATGCTTTTATCCAGACTGGTTTCCTTTTGTGCCTATTTGTACAGTTGGGTGTTGTCTGAGTGCAGTTCATTCCTAAAGGGTACAATAGCAGTGCCCCTCCTAGGATCTGAGCTCATGATCTTCCAGGTCAAAGAAATAGTCGGGCAGGTGCTGACCAGCTACAGATGCAATGCTCAGATGCTGTGTCCACCCTGCCGTGGCTCACGGGACCTGTCTTTTCTGCAGGTCAAATCCCTGACGCTGTTTGTGACCCACTACCTTCCGCTGTGTGAACTGGAGAGGCTGTATCCTCAGCACGTGGGCAACTACCACATGGCCTTCCTCCTGAGCGATCAGGACGCAGAGAGTGACGGTACGGGGACCCTTCTTAAAATCTGCACACAAAGCAAGGGGTACCAAATCTCCCCCAGAAGAATTGGTACCGCTGTCCTTCTGGTACAGTACCACTGTCTTCAGACTGCGTTGTAACAGCTGATGCCAACTATGGAAACAGCAGCTAAAATGATGAAGACATAGATTCATTGTTGGTGACTGTATTTCCATTTGAGACGATGCGCATAAAGCAAACGATTCTCTTAATAGTTCACCAGTCTTCATGACCAGATGGTTAGGTAACAACCCCACAAGGGGATTTCAGATCACTTTATGGAACACAAAAAAGAACAGGTAAATAAAAAAGTACATTAAGCAAATAAACATAAGAAGAAACAATACATTTTAGTTTGTAGGCACAGATAGTAATAAAACAGAATTATGTTGGTAGAAAAGCTAGATTATGAAAGTTTGGTTTCAGTCTAGACTTACAAATACTTAATGAAGGCAAGTCAGGGAGAGAGGTAAAATGTCCAGACAGAATAAAACCTGTTTCCAGCTTCCATAAAGTAATGTCCTACACTGAAAGCACTGAACCCTTTTAGTCCTGAACATAAGAAAGTACATCACCTGATACAAGTTTTTTCGGATTAAGTCAATGCAATGGAATTCTTTTGGCATGTCCACAGAGTTTCCCTGTGTATCCTGCCGTTGCCTTCACGCTGGTGAAATGTCACGGGGTGTCTGTGCCTCCTCTGGATCCCTGCAGGTCCCAGCGAGGAGACGCAGCCCGAGTTCATCACTTTCCTCTATCAGCTGACCGAGGGGGCTGCAGCCAGGAGCTACGGCCTCAACGTGGCCAGACTGGCCAAGATCCCAAAGGACATCATCTGGAAAGCCCAGGAGAAGTCCAAGGAGCTAGAGGGGCTCGTAAATGCAAGGAGGTATGGCAATAAAAATCCTTCTTTTCCATACTTTGAGTGTCTAGTACTTCTGATTTGTTGCCCTCTCCCTGCCTTCCATTCTCACTCTCACTGTACAGAAGCTCTAAGCTCTTGAAATCAGACCCCTGGTGCTCCACTGCTTCCGAGATTCTTTCACATCTGCAGTTCTGGACTCGGGGGGGGGGGGCAGATGGGTGGGCTCCGGCCATCCTGTGGAACAGAGGTGGGCAGTCCGGGTCTTGCGGGGCTGGTCTGTGTGCGGGTTTTCATTCCAGCTCATCTCGTGTGCCGCTTCTCCCAGCTCTTGAAGTGCAGCTGCTTCCAGGAGATTCAGAGAGTCTGTAAACACGCTGGCCCTCCAGGACCAGGACTGGACAGCCCTGCTAGGGGCCCTGGGAAAATGAGCTAAACTCCCCGGCAGCAAAAGTTGAAGAAAAGGTCTCCGAATCCAGTAACAACCATGGAAATCTTGATTTTGGTTGATTTCCTGAGAGGGTCTGAATGGGCAGCACAATCATTTTGTTGTACTTTTTTTTTTGTTTATGTTCCAGAGTAATTGAAAAGACTATAGCTGAATGTTATCTTTGCAAACTGGGGTACAGGGTAAAAATGAAAAGGTGATGAAGAGGTAAATCTTACCTTTCTTGTCAAATGTACTACAGGTGGTAATTCAATTATAGAAGTATTTTAATACTATTATACATTAGAAATATTAGAAAGAATTAGGAGGGCAGATCCCAATAAAAAAATAACTGAACTGTTTGCATTTTTTTGCTATTTTCATTATTTGAAGATCTGAATCCTTACTTTGTTTGCATTTTGGTCATATAGATTCTAGAAAATGCTCTTTGAGCTTCTTTCTGTTGTGTTAGACTCCATAGTTTCCAGAGAGAATATAAAAGATTTATTGCCTTCAGGGATGTTGTTTGAGGTTTGCCAAAGATGTAGGGGGGTGATGAAGGAATTTCTGAATCCCTGAAGGAGGAGCATAATCCTGACTTATATATCAAGATGTACTTGTCTTTACTGGCTCCTGCACCAAGACTACTTCTTATTAAATGTTTATCCTGTTGCACTGTCTATCCCTGTTGTTTTATCCATGTTAGTTTATGAAGTAGCAAGGATCTGTGTGAAGAGAATTTATTTTTAATTCCCCCCATGATCATATACTCAGACGATCACGGTCCAGCATGTGTTTAGTCAGTAACAAATATACTGAGCACCCAAAGAAACTTCTCACTTATAACTGCAAAAAACATCCCAAAGTGAAATGGGGAAATTCATACAGCTGATTAACATTTGTCATCCGCAAGGCTGATCAACAGGAGGTCTGCTGTGACATTTATAGGCTGGTACTCTGCTATGTGGCAGCAATGTGGGCTGTACAGGCTAAGGGTCGTATAAGGCTGCATGTGCTGCATTGTGGGATTCTGTCTTTTGTCTGGAGAATAGAGACAAGCCTGTGCCTATTCACTGGTCTCTGGGCTCTAGAGGCCACATGTCATCCCAGCTCTTCAGACACTTCCTCAGAGCAGCGTTCGGATGCTCGTTGTGCTGCTGGAATGTTGTCACATCGGGATGAGCCTACAGGAAGTCCCAGGACTTCACTAGTGTTGTGCCATGCAGTCAGGATGTTATCAAGCAATATATGTGGAAACTCTATAGCAACTAGATACTCCTTCCCGCTTACTTCTCCCCATCAAGTGGAGATGCATGCTGCACACTGCATTTATCATCCCCCATGTCTGTTCCTCACTCACTCACACGACACTACACACACCCTGATTCTTGGCTTTGTAAGCAGTATCACACAACAGAGTCCAGCCGCAAAAATACCGATGGAGTAAAAGCATTGTTCTCTTAAAATGCCGGGCATATTAGTTCCGTTCTGTGTTGTTCTGAATTTGTTTTTACTAGGCTTGACATTCAGCAGGATAAATCACCTCATCACTTGTGCTCCAACATCTTTCACTAATGAAATGAATTAGGTCTTATGCCACAGTCAAAGTTAGTTGAGCATATCATGGTCTGTCATAAATGATCGATTAATTCAAATGATCATACATGCAGAAATAGAATAATGTTTCTGTTGCTGCTTAGTGTATTTTCATCTTACAGAGTTGAATGTACAGTTTACACATGAGTATGAAGATGTTAATGTTATTTGTGCTTTACAGGTGTGGTATATTAATTTAGGTGCTCTTCTTAATTTAGGTAACAGATCTAGATTTGTAATAAGCTCTTCTAGCTTTGAAGAACGTGAGATCCAAGTTTAAGGATCGTGCTGGCTTCCGATGTTTTTCTGGTGTAGAAGTCCTGAAATCCCTGTAAAAGGATGCAGACAGATACTGTAGGTCAGTGAAATCATGGCTGGGGCAGGCGAAATGGAGAACTGCTGGCTTCATGTTCCCTGAAACGGTCAGCGAGCCTCTTTCCCGTGTTACCGGCGTAGGCGGCAGTGCGCTTTCTGCCAGAGATGCATACCGTCAATGAGATGACTGGCTGCACATGCTGTTCTCTGGGTGCTTTCGAAGTGGCCTGAGGGGCCGTGTGTAATGTATGTGAGATACTGGATACATAACTGCAGGCGGGGCAAGAACCTTTGGATACAGGAAAATGTGCCCTGAGGTGGATGGTGGCTCCATCGCCTCAGGTGTGAAGAAGGCTCCACGGCCGAAACGTTGTGTTTTCTTTCTTCTCTTTTCAGCATGGAATAAGGCTATTACTTGTTCCCATTCAGGAAACATTCTGTGTTTGAAATGAGGTGAAGGCAGTACTGTATATAAACCAGTGAATACCAATAAGGGGTGAATGCTAAAATTGGGGTGATGTATTTAGTAATGGAAGGATCTGAACTCGGACCACGGTTCTTCCTTATTTATATCAATGATCTAGTTTCTGGAATAGTTAGAAAACTAGTCAAATGCGCAGATGATTCCAGAACTGAAGGATTAACAAACACTGTAGAAGCAGAAGATAAAATATTCAGATGAAATTGAGGACTGGGTTAACACCAGACAAGTGCAAAATATAAACTATAAACACGAAATGAGAAACGCTGATCTAGAAGAGGCTACTCATTAAAAAGACCTACTGTAGGTGTTTGTGTTAACACATTATTTGCATCTTCTACATGGAATGTGTGGAAGTAATTAAAAAGGCCAGCAGAATGTTAGACATTAGAGACAGCTGTGTCTCATATACATTGTGTTCCTGGGGGAGTCAGAATGAATGGAATTAAATTTATATTTCACTGCATCGAAAAAGGTAGCCTCTTTGCACTTACTCAGTTTCACATAGTACCGCATAGCGTCAGTCGAATACCTCAGCTTCAGTCACATTTCCTGAATAATAAGTGTCCACGTGCTAGGATCCCTGTAGTTTATGGTTAGAATAGCAGAAGTGTCCCAGCTTTTAAAAAATTCAGCTGTTTATGCTGACATAACCCCCTCACTCCAGACAGACAGTCTTTAATCTAGAGGATTTGTGAAGACCAAGAGTACTTATCACCTACTCTTCTTGCTGTTCCTGTGGGCAGTCCTTCCAACTCCCCCTCATCATCCATAACGATACTGTCTGCAGGGACATTATCTGTTCCTGGATGCTAACAGCTAATTATGTTGTTTATTATGTTAAAAACTTTTCTTATTTGTCTGTTTTTCAGAAAGAACAAGAAAGCGTTCTGTGAAGCCTTGAACATACAAGACAAAAGGAATTTAATGGACTGGAGACAGAACAATTCATGAGCTCTTGTCTTGCATAACCACTGTTAAAAACCTGCTTGCACTGTTGAAACCTGCTTGCACATTTCTCATTGTAAGGTTTTGAGACTGTTAACTGCACTAAAGGCATGGTTTTTATATCCTGTAGGACACTCATTCAAAAATTAGGATGTGAGCATATTATTGTTCTGTAGTTGTCACAGACAGAGAAGATTTTAGGAGCTAATCATTTTTTCTTTATTATCTACTGTTCAGTATCACAGGAATTTGTTAAAGGAAAGAAAATTTAAGTTCTTTCAAAAGCAGATTACCTTAGATTGCTGTGGTGTATTTTTAAACCCGTTGTTTTTTTGGTTTTGATAAGAGGATTACTTACAGGTAAAACCGTGGTTTCGATAGAAGACCTTTAGGAGATAAGCCATGATTTTTCGACAATAAGCCATCATGCTTCATAATCAGTTTATAGCTACTACATCCAGACCTGGTGATGTAATCTCTGCTGAATGTTTAGATAAGTTTCAGATTCTTTTTAAAGAGGTGATTGCCACTCCATTTGCTCATTTGTAAGTAAAGTCAATCTCTTTAATTATATCTAGAATGCTAGAGGTGGCTAATCTTCTGCAGTGTTAACAAGCAGTGGTTTCTTTTATTGATGTGCACTGACTGAGAACTGGATAAGAGCCGTAACTAAACCACCTTTAAACATTATGACAGGGCTTCTGTAAACTTGATTATGTTATGTCTGGTGGCTAATTTGCATTAGATGTGCAAAAATTAACTTTACACACCTGTATTTTGTATTTTTTTTGTAAGAGACTGTCTTGCTGCCAGTGATTTTCATTTCAGGTATTTTAAGTTCTTTTTAAAGCTGCCTGATACAACTAGACTGCAGTTGTCATTTGTTGTGAAAAATAAAATGATATTGTACTCCTGCCCCTGCCTGTATTACTGCACACTCGCTGTTGCTCCGTTATACTAAATCCACTTCCTGACACACTTAGGAAGAGCTCTGTTGACGCTTTCCTGTATATTATATTAAAACTGCAGAATGACAGTACTCAGAGAGAATAAGAAATAGGGAAATAAAAATTCATGACCATTCTTCAGTTTTTTGCAGTTGTCTTTGTGTTGCTGTGCACTGTAGATATCACCTGGGTGATTCTGAGCTGCAGGAAGAGACACATGAAAGAAAAATGGGTGTCTAGGAAGGCTCTTTATGGCATCTTCAAAGTGGGACAACAATAAAAAAGAAACTGGAAAGCTTAGATACGCGGCAAAAAGAGTGAAATCTAAATTTAGCGACATTATGCTCAGGTTTACAGAGCACTAAGACCTCATTTAACATATTGTTCAGCTTTGGTCACCATATCACTAAAGGGATATGACAGCCTTAGAAAGAGTTTAAAGGTGAATAAACACAATTCTGACCTCGGGACAGGCTGCAGGGGCTAAATCTCTTCAGTCTAGAACAAATGAGAGTGAGAGGAGATTTGATCACATCCCGGAGGGTGTATTGTGTACAGGGTTAACCCACGGTCATAGAACAAGCATAAAAAACACAAGCTCTTTTGCAGAGCTGAATGAAGTGAAATGACAGAAGAAGACAATGACTTAATGTGGTATTGTGCAAAGTTGGTATTTTATCATGTCTTTAAATTGAGTTCAGCAAAAACATGAAATATTGGATGCTGTCTGTTCATGATTCCAGTATTGTCTGCCAACTAATCAAGTTCACAGATTGTGCCATCAACAGGAGGATTTGGAAACACTGCAGAAGCTTCAAAATGTGTTCAAAAAGATTTCTGAAAAAAGACTGTCACTTTGTCAAAGCTAATACCTTCTCTTCTTTCAAGGAGCTGGATGAGATCCTGGAATCAAATCTAATGGTTTTTACATCACTAAAACAATTGAGTTTGTTTTACTACCATTTTTTGTGTTAATAGCAGTGACGGAAGTGATGATCTGACATCCCACAAGAAGAGGCTCTTCCCTGTACTGTCACTGTACTAGGCTTCCCCCCTGTACAGTAGAGCTGTAAGTCATGTCCAATAAGATCCTCCAATCATGTCTGGAGGCACGTCTTTACGCAAAGGGTCGTGTTCGTGTGGATTAAGATGCCCTGCCATGTTGTTGACACTGCCACTCCTGCTTCGGTTTTCGAAGCACGTGGTTGAGATACTGTACTGGAATCAACAAAGGACAAACTATCAAACAGTCTAGATGGGCCAAATGCCGTCCTCTCGATTGTAACCTTTCTTCCAAGTCACTGTTCTTTCTTTGTCTTTCCTGCACCGCAGAATTGTAGTTTTTGATTTTTAAATCTATTCTTGTAAAAAGAAATATAGTGCCGGTGAAAATGCTGTACGTTTAACAGAAACGTTATCGCTGTAGGTGTTTGCCAGTAGTATCCGGCTTGATCTTGACACACTAAAGATCCTTCCTGAGATTTTTCAGGGTAGTCCGGTACCCCGTCACCTCACGTATCCTGCTCACATCACTCACCCGCGGAGTCAGCAGTCATTGTTTATCAACACTTAATGAAAGAAGCGTGGTTGAGTCATCTTTTCTATCCGGAATCAGAATGCCTGCGTCACATGTGGTCAATGTACACAGGTCTTTGAACAACCACCTCTGAGTGAGCATCTTCTTTTGTTTGTTGACAGTAACAGTGTCTGGCCAGGTTGGGTTTAAGTAAGTACTTGAAGGATGCAGGCAATGAAAGTGCAAATTGGCATTATCATTTTTAAGAAAAATAGCTGACGAAAGACAAAATACAAACTCCACTCATTGAAGAAAATCCCATTGCAGCAATGCTATACCATCATGTCTGCTCTGATAAACCTTGTTCATGAAGAGCTATAGGCATCTTTTTGTGGGATTACAGACCAGGGAATCATCTGTGTCAATCAAACAGCAGGAGAGGGCTTCTGTTGTAATGGGCACTTTGCGGTCACCAACTTTCAAAGATAAATGTATGACATTACTGGAAAAAAACAACGCAGACCGACGGATTGAAATATAGATCTCCTCTATTATTTTTTTTTTCCTGTTTAAGACCGACATCCTGTAGAAACAAAGCCCTATGTCTGCTTCATAATATACAAGGACAAGGGTCTTCAGAAGAATAGTGTTGTGAAAGAGAATAATATCGTTGCACAATTAGACTTCATTTAAATTCATGCTCTGTGCTGGACTCGGGTCCCATTCAGGGTGTACCCCATCAGAGAGAAGGTGACTCTCTGACATCCTTGGGGAGAGAGTTCCAGAGCTTTGGGGCAGCAGGAGAAGGCCCTGTCACCCACAGTGTAGACGGGCTTGGGAGACGGATAGGAGATCAAAATTAGAAGAGCCAAGGTTGTGAGGGGGGAGTAGGGCGATAATAGTTCAGTCAGGTACTGAGGTGCCAAACCATGCAGAGCCTTATAGGTGAGCATGAGGATTTTGAAGTCAACACAAAACTTGACAGGAAGCCAGTGCAAGGACTCCAGGACAGAAGTAATGTGCACTAGACCTGTCAGGGTCCTGGCTGCCAAATTCTTTACGTCCTCTCTGGCATTTGATGTGCAAAACCACGTTCCCCACCCTTCCCCACTTTCAACCACACAGGACCAGCGCAAGGTGAAGGCGCTGATCTCTCCAAGGTGCTCCTGTCTCTTTTCCACAGGGCGCTCCTTGCGGAGTGCTCAGCCGAGCTCTCGAACCCTGGGCGGACGAGCTCCGCGTGAGCCTCGCTGGCCTCGTGCGTCCGCGGCCGACTGGGGGCCGGCTCTGCTCTCCCAGGTGGGTGCCCACGCACGACTGCTCCTCCCACACTTCAGAGAGAGCCGCAGCACTGTGGCGCGAGCTGACTTCCCCGTTCCTGCTGCCAGGAGCAGGAACAGTGGAACAGGGAAGCTGCACTTCAGCAAGGGAGTGCCAACGGGAATGAAGGACAGCAAGGAAAAAACACTGGAATTTCAGTCACATGCCTGGTGCAATGATTCTCTTGCACTTACTTTTTTCACACAAAGAAATTGAGTGCTGGCTGAGCTCTTTTCAAATAAATAATGACAAAGTAGAAATTTTGTGTGTGATACATCAAATGAAGTCAGTTGTATTTACGATTAGGATTTGGTGAGGACTAGGTGAAGCTCAGATTTGCCTAAATATGTTAATCTGTAAAATCTTGAGGGGGTGTGCTTACGTTTTCACCAAAATTTATATAAATACATGAAAATGTGATTAAAAATGTGATTCCTCAGCAGTGATCTGTGTCTTTAAGTGGAATAAACCCTCCAGAGTTGGAAGGAGCACTGTTATCCTTACTTCTCTGACTCCTCTCGGCCTGTGCTGGTGTTGGCGAGGCTGTTTCTGTGCAGGCCTGGCAATTTCCACGGCGACAGCAGTTATAAGCTTCGAGCACTTACACGTCTCTAACACATTATGCAGATAACGTCAATACAGGCGTTTTAGATGTCAAGATGTCACATCGCGAAATTTCAAGGCCTTCTTTTTTTATTTGGTACTTTAGCAGCACAGGACCAAGTGAAAACTGTGAGGAGTATTTATGAAGCAATATCAGCCCCAGGGGAATATGTCAGGTTTGAAGACTGGTTTCCAAACATGACGAACCTAAGCCCATTTTTACTCTATTTTCTGATTTATGGTTGTGTGCTCTAGTGTAAAAAAATGCCTGGCTTGGTTTTCTTTGTCCTCTGGGGAAATTCTGTTTTGTACTTGGAGGCCATGGAGATCCTGGGTCCTTTGGGCACGTTGTTGAGTGGAGTCCTCTGTGAACAAGGAGTAGGATGAGGCCTATAATTACTGGGTGCTCCACAAAAACAGGACAGGCACAGCACAGTGGCAAGGAGGGGATTGGCTGGAGTACCCTGGGCTTATTGAGCAGCAGGAAAGCCCTTTTGTGATCAGAAAGTGAAAGAATGGATGACAGATTCAGTCTTTCTGATGACTGCTGGAGGCGCATTATAATTGTGGGGTATGCCCCAGTCTTTGTGTTGTCACTCTGGGCTGAGTAGTCCAAGATGGCATGATATGACCTCCAGCCCGAGAGCCTACAGGCCTCTTCAGGTGCTACAAGGGGATGAACCCTGCGTGCATCATGCTGGCTTCAAGAACAGCATTGCAGGACCACGCTGACCTCGAACAGCCCTCTGGGAACCGAACCTGCCCTGGCCTGAGCCCAGGCTGAGGGATGTCAAGGTCTCCTGAAAATGATGTAAGCAGTCGAATTTGCTATGGGAGCAGACATGCCCACATTGGGCGTCTGAAGTGGAAAAATGCTCTCCTTGCTGAACACGTGAACAGATATGCATGCTGCAGACCAGAACACGTAGCATTTTTTCCCAAAGATCAGGACACGTAAGATTTTTAGAAAGATTTTTATGAGTCTAACAATTTCGTTTTTAAATTGCATTTAAGTAACTGGTGAGAAATAATCAAAGTGTTTGTGTTTATTTACAACTAATTTATTGCAGTAGAAGCTACAGAAAGCAGACCCAGTCTTCTGAGGCGTAAAGTGTCTGGCTGGGTGCTATATGGGGTGACAGACCTCCTGCCGGCTGTGAATCATGCCTAGAAGAAAAAAATACACTTTTGCAGCACCACAGGAGACAGGGTCAACTGTTCTTATTAACTCCTATCAGCAACCTGTGCTGTTCTCTTCAGATCGCCACGCACACCCACTCTGAGCCATTAACACCTGTGACCCTGTTAAAGACGTCTTCCGCTTTCCTGCTCTGACAATTAGGATGAAAAATGAGGTATTTAGCCTTAATTTGATGCGCTCGATCAAAAAAAAATCCTTAGCCAGCTCCACAAGCCCCAATTAGCATTCATCTTTGGGTAGTGGTAGTCACCTCTTTGAAGGCTGCTAGGAACGTGAGAAAGGTTACCAATAGGATAAGGCAATTCAACCATTTCTATTTGTGCCCGTGCTTGTGATTCAGCTGTCTGTGACTGTGATTCTCCAAAATAGTTGGCGACCAATTGATTGGCACCAAGGGTAGGGTGACGTGCTCTGGGTGTTGTGCATGTTCCTTGCACATCAGCGTCTTCAGTGCGCACTGATTTGGTAGACAGTGTTTGTCTAATGTTCGTATCACATTCATATCAACATTGAAGATCAGAAACCTTTTTAATCAACACCATAGAGTACTGTGTTCTGCCGTGGCCACCATATTACAAAAAGAACATTGCTGTTCTGGAGAGAGTTCAGAGAGCAACAACCACGTGAATCCCCGATCTTAAGGTCATGTCATGTGCTGAAAGGCAGGAGTAACTGAACTTAACTGAAGGAAAGGAAGGTGATACTTTGTTGATGTTTTCAAAATCCTTAAAGGAATCAGTCAAATTAACCCTGGGTTGTACTTCAAGGTCAACTGCAAAATGCATACTTGGGGAGAGAACTGGAAATGAGGAGATAATTTAGATGTGAAACACTGAGACATTTCTTTGCACAATAAGATACAGTATGGGGCTCAGCCTAGTAACTGTACTGCATTCTTTCTTGAAACAGATGAGGGTCAATCAGCTACAAGCAACCAAATGGCAAAATGGGGCCAAATGACCTTTGGAAGCCTTATTATTCTCTAAACAGGCATGACAAGATTTAATTTCTTGCTTGTTGTCTTTCCTAAGATTTTGTCTTTCTTCTTGAGTCCCCTCATTACCAACTTCCTAAGGCGCAGAGTGGTAGGTTATGGTGAGGAGCAGACCAGGGATAAATACAGTTTTAGATATGGTTTGAGAAAATAGTGATTATTATTTGAAAATGAATCAGATATATTGTATGTAGTAGAAAGTAGCTCTTTTAAAAAAATATTAAATAGCATTTTAAGCAATTGAAAACAGCTTAAAACATATCGTATCCCAAAAAGTGTTTTTTTTTTGTTGAAGTACATTGGCATGCTAAATATTGAAATTATTATACAGCATTTTAATTATTATCCTGAATTTGCAGTTTTTTTAAATTGTGCAAATTTTATTACAGTAATTAATTAAAACCTATGAAAATTATTAAGGTATTATAACTGATGAAGTACAACAAGTCCATTCCCAAAGGTAGTGTTAAAAAGCGTAATGGATTGACTCTATACTCTGGTTAAACAAGTAACGAGTTTAAAACACTTGAAAAAACCTACAGTATCCTGAGGAAACACCACTGCTTCAAGATGCTATAACATCTATAAAGCTCTAAAACTGTGATTTATTTTCTTAAACCTTACTTTTAACAAATTCAAGCCTTTTGCAAGTACTGCAGCTTACCTCAAATCTTTTTGTCTATCTTAGGGTAAGTGTTATATAATATTTTCGCTCCTCATGTATTTATGACTGAAGATACAGTTTTCTAAAAGTGCTATCACAATAGAAACCGTTACAATATAGAGACTTATTATTTAGTCCCCCATAGATAGTATTTTGTAAATCCTCCTCTGGCAGTAATTTTGCTCTCTAGATGCCTCCTGTATCCTATTGCAAAGTTCTGTCAGCGCTGAAGGGGGATTTTTTGACCACTCCTCTAGGCAGAAATCCTCTGATTTCTTTTTTGATTGTGATTGTGGTTTTGGATTGTGAATTGTTTTTCTGACCTCAGACCAAGAACGAGATCTGAAAATTGTGCTAACCAGTCAAGAACATTGATTTTGTGCTCTGGAAGATTTCTTTGTGGATTTGGAGACATTCCTCGGATCATTATCATTATTATATTGGTTTTCAACCAAGCCTGAAGCCCTTTGAGATATAGTACGTGGTTGTTTGTCCAAATATCCTGGTAGAATCTTTTTTTTTATTTAACGATGAAAGAATTTACAAATACATCATATACAATACAAAGTAAAATAATTGACAGCTTTCATCTTTCATTTTTTTGTTATATTTTTTATATGATTCATTATTTTACATTATGCCAACATGGATGGGAGGTTACATCTAGAAATATAATCAGCAACAACACAACAAATGACCAACAATCTAGACAAAACACTGTTTCATTCTCTTTCACAAAATAAACTCAGGTCTCAATGGGCCCACAAACCCAGTCCAGCCTTGTCAGTATTTGCTAAACCTTTCTGAGAAAGGTGATCTTTTCCATTATATAAATCTCCTTCACAACATTAATCCACTGTTCCGGTGTTGGGGGATCTTTAGTAAACCATTTCCTCATGATGGTTTTCTTGCTAGCTGCTAAAACAATTCCCGGTATATATCTATCCTTGAGTTCCATGTAGTCAAAAGTTGTATTAGTTGTCCAATATAGTTGTATTTTCTGGCATGACCACAATGTGTGTGAATGAGTTCCTGGTAGAGACTTGAATTCATGTTGACCTGTAGACCTGTTGACCTGAATGTCCTTCATTCATGTCCTGGACCCACAAGTCAGCTGTTTCGGTTTCTGCCTCCAATCTCTCTTCTCAAGATGATATGGATATGATACATCTCAAGAGCTCACCCAGAGAAATTAAAGCACTAGCAGAATGCACTTAAGCAGATGCCCAGTGCCTTTATGAGCTTGTGGCCAATCTGGAACCGTTTGAAGATAATACTCAGTCAGTGTTCCAACAATGTTACTGATACCTTTAGCGTGACATTTGTACCATCATTAGACTCAAAAACTTCCTGAGCGACTTTAATGCATAGTACAGTGCCAGGCTGCTGACTACCCTAAAGCAATCTGAGGAAAAACCACTTCTCTCCCTATGTACAGGGACCTCTTTCCAAGATGGCAGCTGGATCTTCACTTTAGAGGTGTCCAAAGCAATTATCACAGCCTGTTTTTCAGCAGAAGTGTGTTAAGTCATCTCTTCAACCTTTTCAGTCTGGCACTGGTCAATGGTCTGAGATGATCACCCTAGAAAGAAGAGCAAGTTTGCCTTCTTAGGAGCTCCCTAACAAATCTGTTGTTAACACCACTGAGGTGTCTCATACCTCCCAATAATCAGACCCCCCTTGTCTTTTAGAAGAGCCATTCACACTCTACACTATCCAAGTGTCAGAAGCCTCAGCCCAGTGTTTATTCTTGCTGGACATTTAGACCAGATAGGTTCTCGCTGAATAATGAATTCAATATCCGACGTCCGTCCAGTGCAATGAAAACAAGGTAAACAATTAAAATAAACCCAAATGATGAGAAAACTGGAAACCATATAAAAATAAACATTCTGTAAAACCTCACTCAGTTCGCATTTGTGACTACTAGCGATGTAAAATGTTTTACTGTGGAACAAGGGCTGAAATATTTACCATCAAGTTCAGACATTGAGAATGTAAAGACAAGTGAGGGTTAGTTACGCTTACATTATGCATTACACATTTGGATTTTCAAGGTAATGATTACTCCCGTGTCTGATTTCTGAGTTTCAAAAGACCAGCTTTGTTTATTCTCCTGCTCATATCCGATCCCTCTGAACCATTGGACGATGCAAGACCCACTTGGAACCTAATTATTCCTTTTAAACTATTCATCAGGCTTTATTGTTTGATCATTCTTTAAGTATTTTGGGAATAATTGAAGTTATATATTAAGATTTTGTTCAAATAACTACGATTTATTCAATTGTATGATTCAAATAATATCTGTTTTTGTGAAAACAATATTGGAATATTCAAACAGTCAGTTTAGTTGAGACTGAGTATTTAAATACTGAAGTCATTGAGTTCGTTTCTATACCTACAATAACAAAAGCAATTATTTTGGCGAGGTGGAAAAGATATAGCTGGGAAACTATCAAATGGTTGAATGTACCAGAGGAAAAGGCAACGTGTTAGGGTTTAACTAGCATGAAAAAAGCAGTAGGCAGAAAGGTTCAAAGAATGTTCTTGGTGTTTTACTGGTAAGTTCTTACTGAGTTTCAAATAATTATTTTGGTCAGAAAACTGACTTGCGGTTCATGATTCTGTTTTTCATTGTGCAGCAACTATTTGTCTTCTCTTCTGCAGATTCCTTGCTCAGCTCTGCCTTTCTATCCTGCTCTCTCATCTCAATTCCCTCCAGACCCAGAGGCTGAAGGAAAATATTTTCTCCAATATCTCAGCTGAACCTGCACCCTTTTATTTGTATACTGGCAAAAAAAAGACCTATTTTAAAAGATAACCCTTTTTAGGAGTAAAGGTATCGTCCCTGAAAACTGTAGAGGTCCTCCAGTACGGTCTCTTTTAAAGAGTATAGCAAAGTGACTTGAACATACAGAGCTTAGCCTTTTGCAATTTGAAAAGGAAATTAATTCCACACTGGCTTCTTTTTTGTCACAGCTGGAGCAGTTTTATTTTCTCCAGACTGCCGACTTTCATCTTCAGGGGTGCTCTGGAGTGACTTTTGTCTCACAACTTGTCAGTCAATTCAAGCAGCAGAAAAGTCTTTAAAGTATAACGAGAGGAGTGAGGTGGTGTCTCTCTTCCATAAACTGATAGGTGAGGAGAGGTGGGTCTTCATCAATGTTGTCACTGTCACTCAAGGGAGTCTCTATTTTATGGGAAGCGACTACTCTGTGATATTTTTATACTTAACTGTTGATCGCTTACTGCCTTTTTACTGAATTGCCTAGGTGGTGTACAGTACTGTATATGAGTTATATAAGTTACAGGTGACTTAAAATCAAAGGTTTTAGAGCCACCGAACGTGTTTGCAATTTGATCATGAGAGCTTGGAACCCGCAATAATCCGTGTAGTTAAAATGGAAGTCCAATGAGCCACATCGTCATGAAGCAGAATATACAGTAATTTGGTTACGCCGTTAACAACGGTAATGAACTATGGACTATTATTTTGCTCTCAGACCGTCACCAGTGTAACAGGGCTCAGTGGCACTGAACGTGTTATGTGGTGACGTCACCCCTCGAATCATTGTCCGAGAGCAGCGGACCCGGTCTCGATCGCTTAGCGGAATTTGCCGTTGTCCAGGGAACGTGGTGGCGCGTGTACTCGAAACCGGCAGGTGCAGAGTCTGTGGCTGATGTTAATGACTGCGCTGCAGTGCTTGCCTTACTCTTAGAAGCGGATTTATAACTATTGCTGCACGCCTGCATGAGGAGTCCAGGAGGAAGGACAGGGTTTGTCAGTCATGTTGCTCTTCAGTCCTCCGACTGAGCTCGCTAAAGTGCTCGCACCTTGCAGGTGACCGCGGTAAAAAAAAAACATGATACCAGTTTCGTGGCCTTTCTCAGTCGGCGTCTGCACTGGAGCCTAAGCATCATGATCGAGATAGATCCCTTTCGTGGTGAAGCAGTCCCACCCTCAGTTGTCATGTTTTATGGAGTTCTACTATAGCTCAGCACACAGGTCTTGTAATTTAATCTTAATGAAGTTACTTAATTGGTACAGTAGCTACTGTAGATCCACCTACTGCTCACCTGGGCTGACGTCTGTGCTTTTCCTCTCTTTTTAGGGAAGTTAAATCTTTGAGTCAAAAGGTGTACAACCATGTTGTTAGGGAGTTATCTTAAAGGCTATTCACGCTATATAAAACACCCATTTATTGCCTCGTTGGTTCTTGAATTTACTCTTAGAAATGTTGCTCATTCCAGGCGACGGCAGCGATTTATACAACTGTTTAAAAACTCCGAGACGCGTAAAAGGCGAATCTTTATTACGCACAGTACGGTGTTGTAACCTTAAAACTCCTTCACTTTGTACTGTACGTTGTGCAGAACAATAAACTTTGAGCTTCCACCGACGTCATTACACACAGTGTCAATACATTCTATAGGTACGTTTACGACGAAAGGACAATTGTACAATACTGACGTCAGAAGCTTGCGAAGAGCAGGTTAGCAAGTCAATATAAACACTAACACAAAAAATATTTTAAATTCATATTGACTCTAAAGCTATTCAATCTCTTGCCAGAATTGGCAAATATTCATGGTTTTTTTCTTATTTTTCTTGACGCACACGTACTCTCTTTTTTTTAATTGCTGAAGACGTAATACCATACAACAAAACGAGGTTCTCAACTTCTGATTTGCGGGCACTGGCTTTTATCTCCTGAGAACCCGTGGCTTTCATATCTACAAGTAGAAGCAGCGAGTCGAAAAGTCGTGTTCAGAAAGAGAAAGCGGAATCTTGATGGTGTTACTAATGAACGGTTGTGTTTGCGCAGTCACACAGGGAGAGAGAAGCACACACAAGCCGACGCATTGTGAACCAACAATTTTTCTTCTTCCTAATTAAAACCCTGGACACTTAAACAGAACAAAGCAGTTTGGCTCCGCCTTTATTTTTCTAGCAATGCAAAAAAAAAGAAGAAGAGGGTTTTGTTGAACCGCGGTGCCATCCCTTTAAAATCGAGAACTACACAAGATAAAAGCAGCCAGTGGCGACCAGCCCTGTCTCTTTAAATTGGTGTTAAAGCCGATTAAAGCAGATTTCACTCGTGATTCTGTTTTACCGTCTGGTCGGGGGATCCTAATTTAAATATATGTAATATTCCCTGTTGCGTTTAGCTTCGACCTTCTTTTAATTCCAGGTTGTTTCCTTCACTCTTATCTGTGGGTTTGGCTTAATTGTGCCTATTTTGTCAACGAAGCAGTCATGGATTGGACCCGTTACTCCTCCGGATAGATCCTCGCCTGGGCTGATTTGGATATATGGCTTGTAGCGCGGCTCTCTCCCGCAAACTTTTCCGTGCGCCTTGGTGAGCTTGGGGTTCCCTCGCACGTCAATGCGCCTTTTTTCACCCTTCTCGCTCCGACGACGGGGGAAAGTTGAAGGATATGGTGTCGAGGGAACGGCGCTTTTAATCGCGGTGGAAAATGCAGAAGACGGTTCGATACAATGAAGGGCACGCTTTGTACCTCTCAGTGGTTGCGCGCAAAGAGGGGACCAAGCGCGGCTATCTCAGCAAGAAGACGGCGGAGAACAGTCGGTGGCACGAAAAGTATTTCGCTCTCTACCAAAATGTCCTCTTTTACTTCGAGAACGAGCAGAGCGCCAGACCTGCGGGGATCTATTTGTTAGAGGGATGCACGTGCGAGAGGGTGCCTGCGCCGAAAATGTCCACGGCGGGCAAGGAAACTCTGGACAAACAGGTAAGTTATATAAGTCGGGGGATTTCCACGCAGATGTACTTTCCAAACCATTCTGTTGCGTGAGGCACGCTTGGCCGCTGTTAGCGCATCTGGGCAGTGTCCTGAGGACTCAAGAGAAGGGTATCTCTGCAGGGGGAGATCCGTCAGCACCTCCGTTACCAGATTGGCAGCCGCGCAAATTCTGAAGTCTAGCTCGCTGTTATTTGCGGCAAACGGCTTTATCGGCGTTAAGTGTGTTTGCATCGCACTTAACGTCGCCCGGTTTCGGGAGTTCTGTCATTTGGCCGGTTCAAAGTTGCGACTGTGCTCCTCGGTTAAAATCGACAAAAGTCTACCAATCGCCGAAGAGGGCGACTTGCTTTTCACTTAACACCATTGGCGCTGCGTGTGGTACCGCATCTACAGGTATCTCGCAATCGGAGTTCACAGGTGACGTTTATGACAAATCCTCAAGCCCGTTTAACTCGCGTTTCAGCCCTGTGTAGTTGACAGTAATGCGCATTGATTTTGGCCAGCTGTTGAATGAGACAGTCTACTCAACTGAACCGAGATGTACCGTGCAGATAATTGCAAGCTTGACATTTTAACTGAATCTTTATTAATAATATGTATTTAAAGCATCCCGCACTCAAAGGTTTTGCTAATCGGGTATTTAGTGAAGACGCAAAGGGCTTCTGATTGCAATTTAAAGGGAGGACTTTTTTTTTGTAAAATCAGCCTCGAACGCTCTGAACACTATACTGTACTTAGCGACAACATCCTAAAGATTAACACGTATTTCTCTTCTCTGTGATAATACTGTGTATGACTTTGAGTTACTTGTAAGGTAACCCGAAGCTCTTATGGACGGACTTTCTGCAACCAAACTCGCTTTCAGAAATGAGAAATGCGAGGCTGCTCAATGTCTGCTGGGCGCCTGACGAGGCGCAGCCCTGGTACACACACGTCGAAGATTTAACGCAGTGAATATCATCCTCTCGTCACAAAATACAACCCAGCTAATCGCTGTTTAGGGGGTCAGTGTCCTGCATGTGGCAGTGTGTTTTCCTCTCTCAGAAAAGACGTGTTTCATGGAACAGACCTTTTCTTTCCTTCGGTGTTAAGTTTTGTTACTGTTTCAAGTACAATATTACATAAAAACCCCGTACAACACACATTGTATCGTACCGGGGGGGGGGGGGGGGGGGGGAAATGCCGTACTTAACAGGTACGATTTTTTTTGCAATATTAATTTATTTTTAATACATTGTTGCACCGTACCTGTACTACTTTATCGTGTCTTCAACAGTACATCCACGTTGGGCACTGAATGTGAACGCACCAACATTTTGCAAATCAAGAATCAGGTTCCGCTAATCTTCAGTGGAAACAGTTATTTACGTACTGTACAAAAATATCACTTCACGAAAAATAATATCTGGTTTGGACGCAATCGACCCTCTCGTTATAATCAGGTTTCTTTTGTCTGCTGGGCGTGTGTCTGGGCTTCCCTGAAGCGCGCACTGAAGTTCGGAGCACACCTGTTGTCGCACGCAGCGCTCAGTTCCTCGACACCGCGGGGAGGCGAGCTCTTCTGGGAGGCGGGTTTCGTCTTCTGTCATGTTATCGTTTTGGAAGCACGATGGATGATTAAAATACGTTCAGGCTAAACGTGCTCAATCTAGCACTACAAAACCGTTCATTTTCACAACTTTTTAAATAATCTTGGGCGAAGCTAAACCGCTTTTAGGAAGGCTTTAAGTAGAATTTCAGTTAAGATTCTTGGTTTGGCTTTTAAATCTCAGCCGTGTGCAACACTTGAAATATAGAGCAGAACAGTTAAGACACAAAACAACAAATTGTTCGATCTTTTCTCTATCACGTGTCAAGTGATGTATAATAAACTTTACCATGCACCCCCACTGATAATATTCTGTCGTCTCTTGATCCTTCAGTGATTTAACTAAATCGTTAATTAATGTTTAACATTATGGGCTGCTTTTAAATGATAGATTTAAAAAAACAAAAATGAAAAATAAAAACAACCATTTTTACACATTATCGATAATGTCACCTTTGGAATATCCCACTAAGTTGTCACTAATGATGACATAAGTTAATTAACTTTTGCTTATGCCACTTACTGCTCCTACCTGTCAGTATTACTTAAACATTGATATTTCTCCACTATATCAATGTTTTAACAGTTTTTTGCAGGCTGGTATATAGATGGAATCTTATTTCTAATGGATCATTAAAAACCTGCTTTTTTGATTAATTTACATTTATAATAACTTTTACAGACTGAGTACACAACCAAAACTGGGGCATTTTCCTGCATCAATTTCAAATTCCCCCCAAATAAGACTTGTCTCAGTTTACACAGCTGTCTTGTTCTGGCCCTGAGCAGCAGAGGTGTCTATGGCCAATTGAGTTTGAATCTGAAAACCGTTACTGTTAATAATGGTTAATAATTGGGATTGCTGCAGGTAAATACAATCCCGTATGATATTGATTTGATGATTTCAATCATCTGGAATACGTATAACTATGAAATAGAATCAATGTCTGCTCATATGGAAGGCCAGAAGGCACAAGTGTGATTTTAAATCACCCCAGCAGTCATTTTGCAAGTAGTGCTACCAGTTTTCATTTTACAGCCAGTCTGCAGTCACAACAAGAAGTATAAGCTTAGCTCCCGAAAGCCTTGTGCTTCATGGTTACTGATAAAAATCCTTACCCGTGTCTCATTAGCTCACTAGCATCTGTACTGCTCTGTTCTTTCTGGATAATTGGTGTTGTGATGTAACTTCAAAGCTAGGGTTGCACACCACTTCATCTGCAATCTATAGTTCTTGAACAGAGAAGTCATTCTTTAATCCCAATATTTAGTTACAGTGCTTTGCAAAATAATTCATGAACATTTGTTAGGTACACAACCTATTTCACACATTTCAAAACAGATAAACAGGGATAGGTCAAACAAATAATGCAATGACATTTTTCATCCATATAAGTATTCAGACTCCTTGCTGTGGTAAACCTAAATCAATTTACCTTAAAATTAGCTGAATGAGCCGCACATTTAGATGAGTGGCCTCTGTTTGTGAGTAGTAATAGTGGTTCATATGATTGCATAATACAGTATATGTTGCATAAAGCACAGACCTAGAGAAGGGGATAAACACATTTCAACACATCGCCAGGAGCCTGGTGAAGTCAGTCATTAAAAAGTGGAAGGCACTGCCTAAATCACGCTGTCCTTTCCAGCTGAGCAGCCAGGCAACGAGGACACTGCTGGAGATGTCACCATGAGGCCAGCAGCTAATTACAGAGCCCAGTGGCTGGGATGGGAGAAAATGTCTGTGGATCAACAGTATCCTCGCCATTCCCCCAACGGGGGTTGTATGTAACTGAAATAAAAAGATCTCGGATCCCATATGGTGCTTGCAACAAAGCACCTACAGTAAATGGTGCTGCAAACATGTCAGCGTTTTGTGGTCAGATAGTACCTTTTTGATCTGGATGCAAACTGTTACAAAAGACTTGTGGCTGTAAGTCTTGCTGCCGGAGGTACAGTACATCTACCAAATATTGAATTCACAGGTCTCACAATTCCACAATCACAATATTTCATTTTTTGATGTTTCCTTTTTGCTGTCATTTATCATTCTTTTTGCCCTAGAAATCTTCAGTTCCAGTGTCCAAGTCTTGTAGTGTATGCAGCATTTTGTCATTTTACAAAATTAAGTACAAGTAAATGACATTATTTTATGCAGAGGTGGGTTGTAGGAAATGGATACGGACAACATGAAGCTCAGAATATAACACATATTACATAATCTGTGGGCACTACACGTGCAGCAGGCAACTGCAATTTGTGTGGAAGTCTTTCCAGCTCTAGTCAGCAGTTATCTCAGCCTGCAACTCACACTGGCAGTCCACTAAAGAGAACCAGGTGTGAGCCTGGCCAGTACTTCCTGGGAAGAACTAATGTTGCTGCTGGAAGAGGTGTTAGTGGGGCCAGCAGGGGGCGCTCACTCTGCGGTCTATGTGGGTCCTAAAGCCCCAGTATAGTGACGGGGACCCTATACTGTAAAAAGGCGCTGTCCTTTGGATAAGATGTTTAACTGAGGTCCTGACTCTCTGTGGTCATTAAAAACTCCAGGGCGTGTCTTGAAAAGAGTAGGGGTGTTACCCCGGTGTCCTGTCCAAATTTCCCCCTGGTCTTTACCACCCATGGCCTCCTAATAATCCCCATCTCTGAACTGGCTTCTTCACTCTGCTCTCCTCCCCACTGAGAGCTGGTGTGTGGTGAGCGTTCTGGCGCACTATGGCTGCCGTCGCATCATCCAGGTGGGGCTGCACACTGGTGGTGGTGAAGGAGTCTCCATTACCTGTAAAGCACTTTGAGTGGAGTGTCCAGAAAAGCACTATATAAGTGTGAGGAATTATTATTTCCAACACTGTGCATTAATTTAGGTGGAATGAAGCAGGGCTGAAGTAAGATCTGTCTCTGTTCAATGTTTGTTAATGCTCTGATGAAACTGATTAATAGGTACAATTTTCATTGCATGAGTGATCTGCCTCTGGTTGTATATGTGAAAGTCTTTAGACATTATGCATGGATGTAAACATAGTGTTATGAGCTTTAATAAGATCTGGAGCTTGCAGAGAAAGCAGAAATTACACCCACCACTGTTGGGCAATGGGCACCTTTTAATGAGAAGAAAACTAGACTTACTGTGGGCCAAGTCAGGTGGGTTGGTTAAACAAAACGAATATATTCCAATCCAAACCTTTTTTGAAGGTGGTAGGGGGTAGTGAAATGTAAGATCACTAAAATAATTTGAAATCAAAGCTTTGATTCATAAGTTTAATTGTACAGTGCTTAACTGATATGGTAAATTATGTAACTTAGCATAGAAAGACTTTTGTTTCAAGCAGAGAACTGGAAGATTAGAAGTGAGAGTTGAACACAGATAGTAATGATTTTCCCTACTAGGCGTGCAAGTAAAAAATTCCTATAAGGTTCATCGCTCTCATTTCCGAAAGATTAAGCAGACAAAAAAATGGAGCCCCAGCAAATTAAAATCAGTCTTTGGGAACCTTTTTTTCAGTCATGCAGGTCCTGCAGATTGAACTTTTGTTAGATTTCTCATCAGACAGTCCTACAGAGCTCAAAGCTTTGTCAGACTATAACAAGCCCTCCTTTAGAGGATAGCCTGGATCTCGAAACCTCCTGTGCAGATCAGATGCTATGATTAAAAACCCAAGGACTGTCATCTTTTATTTCAGCTGCATTGAATTGGTGGCGCAGTTGTTAGCATTGCTAATAGCCTGGGGCTCCATTCTGGACCTGAGGTTGTATATTCTCTCTGTGGGTGCGTGGGTTTTTCGCCTGGTGCTGTGGTTTTATCCCACAGCCCAGAGATGAACAGGTAGGTTAATAAGCTTCTGGGAAAGTCTATCTGTGTGTGGCCTGTAATGGACTGGTGTCCTGTCCAGGGCACAGCTCATCTTGTGCCCTGTATTTGCTGGGATAGGCACCTGCTTCCCTGTGATCCTGAATTGGATTAAGCAGTGAGAACATGGATGGTTGAATTAGTCGAAGGAAAATGTTCAGACCACTCTGATTGTCAAATCTTCCAATAGTATGTATCTCCGCACGCAATCTTGGCAGGCTACAGGGAGAAACGATCAGTCAGATATGTGGCTAAACAAAATGGGCCTCATAATAAAAGAAAATGATAAATTACAAACTTACAAATAAGATTAGAGCGTGGATGTCTTGCCAGGCAGGATCAGACTGCGGGTGACTTGCAGTGCAGTGATAACGATGCAGGTCGAGAGCGAGGGCTAATTTGACATTGTACAGTAAAGCGCGATACAGGTGAGTGCATGATAGTGGGGGGAAAAAACAACAGGCACTCTCCTCAAAACAAGCTCCACAGCCAAAACATTGATCTTCTTCCCTTTTTTTCTTTTCATGATTCAGCATAAAATTAACCTACATTTGTTCATTTGCTGCTCGCACACTGACGCAGCCCCTGCTAAACCTCTTCATTAAAAATGGAACAAGAGATAGCCTTTGTGCAGGCAGAAGGGACTGTATGTGCCGCTGAGATTTAAGGAACAGATTTGCTGGAGTTGCGTACTAATATAGGTACAGTAAATGTCTTTACAGGCCAGATGCTGAAGTGTCTGACAGGTCTGTAAAGCATTAAAAACATAATGAGAGCTTCAGCTTCATACGATTTATAAAATAACCTCAAGGAATACAGTAAATGTTGTAGCCTTTCTGACATTAATGGGAATATGATACAATAAATGGGCACATTACAATGGAACACTGTGACCTCCAATGATTAACATGGATAGTGATCAGGAAGATGGACAAAGGTAAAAAAATCTGATTTATTATTTAGCTATCCATACAGTACATCCATACATCCACATCTTCTAACTGCCCTGTCCAGTTAAGGGTCGTGGGGGAGCTGGACCCTATGCCCAGTAAACCCTGGGCACCAGGCAGGACACACTCTGAATGCCAGTGCATCACAGGGCACGCACAACAAACATGCCTGCACTCACATCAGGGCCAGTTCCCCCACAAGTCAGTTAACCTCCCAGCATGTCTTTGGGCTGTGGGAGGAGACTGGGGCACGCAGAGGAAACCCACCCGAACACGGGGAGAACATACAAACTCCACGCAGACATCACCCCAGGACTTGAGCCCAGGGCCCTGGCACCACTCCTGTGCCACCCTGCGTGCTGAATGAAAGCTGTGAAACCAATGGTATAGGGTTAGAACATGACAACACGATTTCCATCCACGCGCAGAGCACAGCAGGGCCCCGACGTCTGTGGATTTCAATCCTTGATTCTGTCTGGCCGGGGGGGGTCTTGGATGAAAGAAGAGCAGAGCAGGGGATGAAACCGACATGCAGGTGAACCGCAGTTTTCAAATTAGCGGCCCCACAGACTAGGATTGCGAGACGAAGCTGAATTAGGGGGGGGGGGCCTCTCCCTGCTGCTAGCCCAAGTCCCCACTGCCCAGCCTCTCCTGTCCGCCTCTCGACGGGCCCTGGTTTTGTAGAGTGGGGAACACTGCAGGTTCTGTGTCGGCGGCGCGGGGAATGACAGGCTAGCGAGGACTTTGACAGCTCGCTTGACGGTGGGCCTTGTGGATTACAGGGGCAGAGAGAGAAAGCGAAGACTGTCATAGAGGACATAGAGGAGAGATTCACGTTGCTCATTTGAGCTGATTACCATGAATCTGTTATTACTGTTGTTTTAGTTGATCAGTGATACTGTATGTGAATGAACTTAAAACCAATGAATTTGTACTTCTATTATTGTGTGAAGAGAAGGTTACTATTGTCTTTTAACCATACATATTATATACAGTATGTATTATATACAGTAGTGTAGTACATTATGTGATGGGTGGGCTTTGTTGTATGCAGCTCTGGGTATTTGTAATGGTACTCTCAAGTCCTTGCAAATGCTGAAACCCCGCTGTTGTGTCTTGGCCCCTCAGATCACATTAGCTGACCTGATTGCATGTGATTTGTGCCCGAAAAGCTGACTAACCTGAGCACTGGAGAAGTTTCAAAAGACAGCAGCTGAGGAGTGGGCTCTTGAGGGATGTCATGAAACGGGACATTCATGTATAATGTTTAATGATCATTTGCATAAGAAGTTGGTATATGTTAATAACGTCGTTAAAAAGTTTGAACAATGCACAGTGATAAAATGGAAAAAATTCATATACAGTATTGGCTTCACTCCATGTGCAGTGTAAAACAGCAGAGTTATCATGGTGATAATCACACATTTACATTACGTTGCTAGAAAAAACCTCAGAGTAATAAAACAATTCTATGATGTACTGTATAGAGAAAATTACATGGCAAAAATAGTGTCACAACCAAACAAATATTAATGCCATTACATGCCTGAACTCTGCAAACAATTTAATAGCTTGTGTAACAAGCCACCCATTGTGCAAAGACCGTTTGTGTAAATTGTTGTAAGCAGTCTCAGGGTTTCTTGTGAGCCTAGAGAATTCTGTGACCAACAGGGGAAGTGATTTGACAGGCAGGCATCAAGCAAGCTGTAAAGTTACGTGGAAAGACAGAACCGGTTACACAACACTGAGAGGATGTATGAGATCCTAGCTGGAACTACAGAAAGAGCCGTTACTGAGGAGCACAAGTGAACAAGCAAGACTAAGTGAAACATCTTTAGAATGGGGAATCCACAGTACTGTACTTACATTGGAACATAGGGAAGGTTACAGACGAGAGGAGGAGTGACAAACTTAACTTCATGGCCTTTGTCGGCATCAGCAGCCAAACACAAGCCAGAGAAGTGTAAACTGGGTAATTTGTTTAAATCTGAGAACAGGAGGTGCTTACACAAAGAGTTGTGGAAGATCTTATATTGAATGTGTGCCTAAATAGGCAACCAGCATAGAGACATAAGTGCAGGGCTGTTGTCTTGAATGTTCCCAAACTTAATTTTCCACTTGTGTCCCCAGACCTTGAAGAAGTCTTGTAGAGCTAACTTGGTCTTCTTCCTTTCAGTAGTTTGCATCCATGAATCAGGTCCCCGCACGACCTTCTCTGCTTCAGGGCAAAGATGCAGAAGATTGCTAATGGTAAAGGAAACAGGTGTTTGTCGGCATTATAAGCAAACCAGCGGGACATCAGCAATGCACAATTTTTGGGTTTCCTTTAATTTCCTCAAGCGGCTGCTCGCTTATCTGCACAGTGAATGTTCTTCTGACTCATAAACATTAAATTGCATCCTAACACCTCGACCAAGTATGTAACAGCACCAGACAGGATCAAAGCCTCACCACATTAATTAATGAATAAACCTCGCAAATTGCCTTAAACAAATACCCCAGACGAGTCAGTGATCACAACAGAAGACTGTCAGGTTCTTGTGAAATTCCATTATATGCAAAGAATGGAAGCCTGTCTCTCACTGCCATTACCATCCCATTAGTGTAATCTTGTTACCCCTCATTAAAAAGGGGATCCTGTTACACCTGTGTGACTGTCATCAGACTGCGTTGTTCGTGTTCAGTTTATGTAATGGAAATCTCTGAGCCAAGTGCCGCGTTTTCTGTTTGCTAAACCTGCCCAAGTACAGTATTTAATAAGAGAGGGAATCGAATTAAAATCCCATTCATTTGCCCCACAGTACGTGGTCTTGGGTGATGCGTGATGAAGATGCTGGCAGTGTGTTTCTGGCTGTTCCCCTCCACGCCTGGCGAGTACAGTCAGTTCCCGACACCAAAAGACGACCCTGCCGTTCTCTCTTAAGGGATTTTCAGTGCAGCCCTGTGCAACTCCCTGACTGAAGCCAACAGCCTCCATGCTCAGTCACACACCCACAACCACCCACACACCAGCACAGACACTCTGTACAAACAGCAAAATCAAACCTGCGTGATCCTCTGTTTTCAAGCACAGAATATGCAGTGATAATGAGAAAACTGTTCTTCGCCATGAAGTAATTCAGAAAACTTCTTAATGATCGAAAGGGCACGGGTACACTGTATGTTCACGGAGACAATAATTCCTTTGAAATACAAAGGGTACTGTTTTAAAAAACAAAATCTTCACCAGCGTGGAATATATGTTAATGCAGCATCTTTGGCCCTTGCGCATTGATTTTTGTCTTTCTGGTGAAACAATCTCACGCGTTCCGCAGGGGGATGTTTATTCGTTTCTGTTGTTTCATCAACAACATCAGCAACAGGACGATGTTTATCAGATCATACTGGATTTTGCATCTGCAGAACAAAACGGATTGAGACTCTGATCCTTGCCGCGCTACGAAAGCCTAGAGTCTGCAGAACAAAATCAAGAGGGTCCTTTTGACTTGAAGTCTATTTCCCAGACAAATAGAAAAGGAGAGATCGAACCGTGAAGAGTTTCTTGAACGGTTGCTGTATTGCTTTTTGCAACAAGTGGTTTAGCTTGGCGAAGAGTGTGCTCAGTGCTGCTCCAGAACCACACAAAGAGAGATTAGCGCTCAAGGCAAATCCCCAGGAGCAACAGCCCACAGACGGCAGTAATCCCAGAAAAGGGAACAGCAGCATGCCTTTCAAAGGGTCAGCACCTTGTCAACAGCTCTTACACATGGAGCAACAAGCCAGCGAGCCCAGACAATCCAACAAGTTAAATTCAGTGTTAGAATAATTAGCAACACTCGGCGAGCACTTCTCCCGTGGTGTCCCCCTTTAAGCACACATAGAACATGCTTTTCCGCAGATAAGGAGGGTCTTCCTTCTGTAATATCCAGTCCAGTTCAATGAATGAGTTTTTCTGTTTTCCACAAAACGTTTTCAAGAGCAGTGACATATCTTGTCCAAAACATCTTTTTTTTTCCCCACAGAAAAAAACACAGATTCAAAACTGCTGTAGTTGCCGTTGCCAAGGTGCTGTGAGGTTCAGTGTCCTCATAAAACAGGTTACACTGTGGCTGTAGAATCTCTTCTGGCCATTCTTTTTCAATTTCTTATCTTCATTATTTTTGAAGTGACGGTCATTTCTCACCCATTTTGCGTCTCCGGGTTACGTGACTCGTCATTCACACCAGCCCAGAAGGGATGAGGATGTCCAGACTTTCCTCTGGAAGTGCACCGTTGAATGTTGGCTTCTTAAATGTACCTTACGGCCCCTGATTTGGGGACAACTTGCCCAGCTTGTAGGGGGCAGGTTAGCACCCCTTCAAACAGGCACTTGTTTGACCTGTTTGTAAGGGGCCACCTTCACAGAGCTCTGCGCGTTCGGCTCTGGACTGCCAGGTCTCTTGCCAGGGATAAACATATCTGGGGATTCTGCACTTGTCGCGTCTCTGTTGCGACCATGTTGGAGCAGTGTAGATTTTGAAAAGGCGGCCAGTCACAGCTGACTGCTTATGGCGGTGGACAGAGGCTGTAAAATAAGCATCTCAAAGCCCTGTTGGTACAGCACGGAGAAGAGCACGCAGATTGCCAGGGCTTCTGAAATCGTGACCATGGATAGAGCCTTTGCCTCCATCTGAAAATCCTAAGCACAGCCCAGGGACGCCTATGTAGCACTCCTCATTGGAGAGGTTCTGGGACAGATTAGCAACCAACTGAGCAAGAGACTAACAGCCTCGTTTGTGCTTGCAACCTCCTGATTTGTTTCTCATTTCTCCCCTTCAGAAGACATTTTCTCTGTAAGTAGCTTGCATGGCAGACAGCCTAAGCAACAATAGCAGCACAGAGACATGGAATGCCTGCCTGTACTGTAGGTGTGTAACGTCTACTGAATTGAATAACACAAAAGGTGAGAATGACACCTGGCACTGTTGCACTGTTATAAACAATTTCCCCATGGCTTTAAATAAAGGGCACTCCATGAGCAAAGCTGTAGTAAAGATATCTCTAGTGCTTCACTGGGAAATAAGAACAGCAGTGCGACTTAGCATTCATAAGTTATGGCTTTAGTGAGTACTTTAATGTGTTAAAACGATTCTCCATTTTTCAGTACAAATGGCAGTGTTTTAAGAAATTGAAATAGGCCAGTCAGAACTACAAAGATAATGGTGGCATACTAAGTAGTGCTGTTGATATTCACTTATTTTTTTGTGGGCAAATTTTTGTTCATTTCTACCTCATGAACAGACAGTGGTTTTTCGCTTGCCATTTGAGTTGAACACGACCGAATAAGTACAAACCGTACAATTTAGAAACAAAATCTCAGCCAATTAGTGCCCTTGTTGTATTGTACTACAGTGTACAGTATATGGCCGTTTCTTGAGAATAATTTGCAAGTGAGCTGTTTTTGTCAATAGCACATTAGCAGCACATTAATAAAAAAGAGTGGGATACATCTTTACTGGAAAAAAAATTCTCAAAGGGCTGATATATAAAGCATATGCATGAAAACATTTCCTTGTGTGTGTTAAATGGGATTTTTACTGTAAATGTGACGCTGACATCATTGTCTAATTGTCCTTGTGAAAAACAGTTTGTGCCTGTGTCTGCGCGGGTTTTGAAGCATAATCAAAATCTGTATAAAACACATGTACAATGGCAGCCTCGAGAGCACAGAGCATCACGAAACATCAAACCCTAACACATTCACACACAACGGCTACGGTCTCGAGTGCTTTTATTTTTGGACTGGATAAATGAAGCACGTCCGTTTGATTCAACAGAAGTGTGCTTGTTCTCTGAACATTACATAATTACTTCCTTTGTGCTGAAAAAACGCGTACTGGTTGTTTAGGAAAGAGAAGGTTTGCATTGTTTCTTGATGAAAGTGAGGCTCTTTGAAATACTAATGTGATTCTTTGATTGAACTTGAAAAGAAAATCATTTTAGTGTAACCATATTATTCCCAAGTTTCCTGTTGTATTTATAATCTATTGTTAACATTATTCACTACAATATTGGCATCAAAGGTATACCTCTTTCTAATATGAAAAGGAATAGATTGATGCCTACATTGTGATCTGGCAATGTTTTTACAACTGGAGTCAAAGTCAAGCCAATGGGTTTCCTCATAGTAACCAGTGAACCGTGAATCAGAGGGCACAAGTAGAAACTATGTAGAAGTAGATTTAAAACTGTACTGAGAGAAGGAGGTACTGTACTTCTTTACTCAATGGGTTGTGGGTGGATAGAACAAGTTACCCTGCTGAGTAGTTAATAATAATAATTTTTGCATACACTTATATAGCGCTTTTCTGGAAACTCCACTCAAAGATCTTTACAGGTAATGTGGACTCCCCACCACCACCACCAGTGTGCAGCCCCACCTGGATGATGCACCAGTACTCTCCTCACACACCAGCTCTCAGTGGGGAGGAGAACAGAGTGATGAAGTCTGTTCAGAGATGGGGATTATTAGGAGGCCATGATTGGTAAGGGCCAATGGGAAATTTGGCCAGGATGCCGGGGTAACACCCCTACTCTTTTCGAGAGACGCCCTGGGATTTTTAAGACCACAGAGAGTCAGGACCTCAGTTTTACCTCTCATCTGAAGGACTGTGCCTTTTTACAGTACAGTGTCCTCGTCACTATACTGGGCCATTAGAACCCACACAGACTGCAGGGTGAGCGCCCCCTGCTGGCCCCACTAACACCTCTTCCAGGAGCAACCTAAGCTTTCCCTGGAGGTCTCATCCAGGTACTGACCAGGCTCACACCTGCTGAGCTTCGGTGGGTTGCCAGTTGTTACAGTAGCTACAGGGTGATAAGCCTGGGCATTGCACCAAATGGCCTTTTCCTGTTTTGTCATGTACACGTTCCAAAATTATTTTATTGTCCTGATACAAGAGGAAGCTGATTAGCGCCACAGAGAAAAAAAATGTTTTGCATTTAACGAGATACTTTTGTGTTTCAATGAGATAGTGCTGCCAACACATCACCAGCAACAAGACTCTCTCCATAAATGTATTCCCCATATCTCTTCACATTCATGTCTGTGCAAACTGACACAGAAATACTCATTTCCTGCATTTTACGGTGTAATTCCAGACTTAAGTGTATTCTATGTGAACATAGGCTAAAAGCTTTTGAGTTTTTTTTGCTTAAAGATTCAATGATAAACAGACAGTAGGTGTAAATCTTACTGTTAAGTCATTGGAGATGTATTCTGTGAAATTTTTAGACAGTAGGTAAAATCCTATGTATAGTACATGTTTCTGCGGTTTGCCATTAAAAATAAAATATGTTTGTAAAGCTGTGTCATTTCTGCTTTTCACAGAAATGGTGAAAACGATGCGTCTAACCCAGGCATGCTCAATGACAGGGTGTTCTACTTCACTTATGCGAAAGTACATGTGTTTCTTAAGATTAATTCATTTGCACAAAGAGGAGGGTGATGATATGTATCTATTAAAGACTGTGCTACTTTGCGTGGTACAATAATATTGCATATATATTGCAAGATAATTTTTGTTTTAACACAATGTTATTTTGTGTAAACTCAAAATGATCTCTTTTAAATGCAAATATTTTTTTTTCCCCGCTAAGAGTCTTCTGAGTTTTCACTAATGGTGCTAGCCTGGAATGGTTTTAAAAATAGTAAAGCTGTTACAGAAATGTATTTTCTTTTGAGAGCATGTGGTATCAGCTACTGTATTAGTTTGTTTTTTTAATATTTTATTTGAGTCACACTGCTCTGACCAAGAACAATTTAGTCTTGTATTTTCATGTTAAAAATTCACAAGTATAGAAGTTTCCTCTATTGTCTCAGTTTAAAAAGTATATGGCAGAGCAAATGTCTGTGCTTTTAATCCCATTGCTCTTTTGCTTGTCTGAGGTATTGTTGGTCTCTGATCACATGTACTTAATAGAACGAGCGATTGTGAATTTGAAGACAGATCTTGTCTGACTACAATAGCCCCAGATATAGTCAGAAGAGTAACACGACCAACTTTCTATTCATTATTGTTCAAAAAAGAAAACAAAGTTCAATAGAAAAATTTTAACTTTCAGAGTCTGAACAGATCACATGAGGGAGTGATGGATTTGAAATCTTGAGGGTTCTTGTCTCTAACAAGCGTCCTAAAAAAATGGTATGCCTGTGAAGGAAAATTGAATCATGCTGTAATTTTAAATGTTAGTGATAGCAGGCTCATGAAGTGATCCTAAACCTAAGTTTAGCTCGTTCAGGGCCACAAGCCCATGCACTGCGTTCTGGCTGCCCCTCATATGGGCCACACCTGCACCCTGTGTTCTGGTCACTGCTCTCTTCCTGGTTCGGCGATTGACTTATATTGTCTGGTAAGTGCATACAGCCGATACCCGGCCCGCTAATGATTGGAATCCAGCACTTCATGGCTGACAGCTCTGGTCGGACGTCTTTGTATGGGCAAACACTTCAGGGAAAGTACTGCATGGCTCTTCCAGGATGCCTGACGGCATCGCCATGTGAGTGAAGGGCAGTAATATGACTCTTTACAAATTCCAAAAGATTAAAAAATAATCACAAAAATGTGGACAATACATTGTGCGCAGGAAATGAAATAGTTATATGAATGGGATTGGTGTTTAACTACAGTACAAATGCCTTGCTGCATACTGCACAGTTTTCTGATCGGCACTGTGGCCTTTGAAAAAACACTCATTTCCCGAATAAGTTGTTTAGATTGTGTTTTGGAAATATTTGTGCTGCATGAATCTGAGCTCAGATCCCTACGTTATGCAGTTTTTATAGAACATGTTTGCATAACATCTGTTTAGTATCGACAGAAATGAATCTTGATAACCTTCGGGCCAGATGGTTTTGCATCGAAATTCCAAATGACATGTAATTCCCAGAAGTGTGGGCAGAAACGCCAGGTGTTAGCCTTGTCATCATTGTAAATGAAAATTTGTTCTCAGTTGACTTATCCAGTTAACAGAGGATTAAATAAAATTAAACAATGCAACATCATACTATTATGCTGATACACAATGATGCTAATCTGTTCCATTAACCTTCTCACACAGCAATGCTGTGTGTGTGAACCATATTACTGAAACAGACATGGGAAGTGCTATATAAATGTCTAAATTATAAGGCATGTGTGTGAGGAGAGGGTGTTCGTAGCTTTCAGTTCTGCTTTTTGACCTTTATTCCACCTGTTTCTGGCCTTGCTAACAATTACAAAGGTGCAGTCACTGCATTAAAGGAAGGGAAAAGGTATAAGGAAAAGGAGCATTCATGTGTACAGATGAAGAATTGGTTTAAATAATGTGTGCTTTCTTTCAGTGATATGAACATGTGGATTTAATTTGGAATTAAATCAGAATACGCCATGTGCTGTAATTTTCCTGTTGACTGACTTTTGTGAATTGTAATGCTGCAGAGTAGTGATTTGGTTTATTAGCTCTACTACGAAAAAGCCTGTAACTTATCTGCCAGTTAAGATATACGGTTCTATGGCAAAAGCTTGACAAATCAAACACCATGTTTAGAAGCACAAATTCTGAACATTGCAAGCGCTTTGAAAAGCATAATGGCCTTGATCTGGTGTGGGTCTCTGCAGTATGAAATAACAGAGCGTCTGTTTTGACCTTCAGTTATTAAAACCGTTTCCATGTTAGCTCTGACCTACTTTTGTTATTTTAATACTTCTGCTCTGTTCCTGATAATACTGTATGTAATAATATTTTTCACAGTGAATGTGGATATAATAAACACGGATTAGCTTAAAGCCGTGAGGCAGATTTGTAGTCTTGTTTTGTAGTGGAAAAGCTGAGGTCAACGTAGGAAGCAGTTACAAAGATGAAAGCTTAAATCTTCCGTGCTACATACTGAGATTTTGGGAATGAGCAACAAATTCCCCTAATTAAGCTTTTGATTGAACGTAGAATCATTCGGCATTTCGTGTCTATTTGTAGTGAAATATCTAATTATCAATAAAGTGGTTGTTCAGTGGGCTGGACTGGTATCATGTTATTTGATAGAATGTACATCTCAACAAGTCTGATATACAAAAATAATGTCTGAATTGTTTAACACATTAGTTCATTTTACAACTTTTTTTCCATCTACAGGAATACATCTGGGAATGTTTGTCCTTTTGTTTGTTTTGGGAATGTTTGGGAAGCCTTGTCTTAATGCAAACATAACTGATCACAGTCTTCTAGATTTTCTTTAAATGGACGTAGCTGTTTGCACTGTTTTGTGTCAGGACATCATTTCTACCACCTTAAACACTTTGTACAGAACCCGACAGAATGTAGACCAACAGAATTTGTGGTCTCTCTGGTATGATGTTTAGAGCCGCGGATCTTACAATCAATCCCAGGAAAGGAATGAAAATAAATTTCCTATTATTGCGCAGTGCCAGCAGCTTATTCAAAACTGTGCAGATAAAATATTCTAAATATTTCTATGCCAAACATTTGCAGTTGTGGAGAGAATCAGATCACCGAAGTGTAAAAGTCATATTCTGAGACAGGTTCGACCTCCTTTCCTGGGCTGCCTGGTGTTTTCTCATTTTTGTTCTGTTCATGCTCTCAGTTACAGGGTGAGGGTAATTATAGGTCGATGTCGGAGGTGATTTATACAGTGTCTTTAACAAAGGAAAAGTTTTGTTTTGTCAGCTGTATACGCCATTAAGAAAAATCCTATATACGCCTTATTACAAAAATTAATTAGGTTGATTGACTCGACAGGATGGAACAGAACCCAGTAGAAACTAAGGACTCCAGAATGAACTTCAGACCCCTGTGAATATGATGGATATCAGTTTTTAAAAGATGGGATAATTTTTGTGTTATACTCTCCAGGTTAGTAACTGCAGATTAGCCACCCAACGTGCAGCAACAGATACAGGCTTTATGTGGATTGATCTACCTCGGAGAGCTGCTACATTTGCCTAAATGCCAGCTGACCTCCGCCTAATGCAAGAATGGTGGGTGTGTTTTTTTTTCTGGGAGGGGTTTGTGAGAGGGGTTGTTTTTGTGCTTGGGACTGTATCCTCAGCAAAGGAAGGAGAGTAGTTGTGGCTTCTGAGCTCGGGCAATGCAAAGATTTTTCAAAATCAATTTGGAAGTATGTTTTTTTTCCCCCCCCGCAATGAATAAAGCATGTCAGGGATCTGTGAGGATCATTCGCTGTGGTATGAAATGACCCCAGGCCTGTTGCTCGGAAAGTGTTTGGTACCTGCAGTGACAGACTCTAGATACTGTAGTTTGCTAGTTGCTTTGACAAAGGCTTGTTGCTAGGGAACCCCAGAAGGGTCCCAGACCTGGAGAACAAATAGCCGAGATGCTAACACCGCAGAGAGAACGAGAGCCTGTTCCCCAGCGATTCCTGTTCTCCACTGACGCACCTAGCTGAAGCCCCCAGCCCCAGAGCCACTGTGTTATTTGGGCCTCTTCCTGTTGAGGAATCCTGGGCTCTGTTGGTTATTGATTTGGCTCATGCTTGGATCACAGGGTTCAGGACTCTTTCCAAGCCTTTACTGGCTGATACTTGACAGTATGCATCCAAAACCTATAATTGTCTAACTGTGAATCACATATTTTATTGTATTTATTACAAGAAATTATTTTCCCTCATCCATTAGAGAGTCCTAGCAGCTTTTATAGCAGTGGTTATCAGTACTGTTACTTTCTTGTTCAAGATCAGAATCTACAGCTGACTTACTGTAGGGCAACTTAGGAAAGTAGTTGTCTTACATTCTGCCCTTTGGTAGATTTGAGCTTAGAGCTTAAAAAAAGTAAGACCTTGAACACCAACGATGAGGGGATATCAGAAAATGACTTTGAGACAAATAGCGGTTCATTTCACATCGAAAGATAACGAGGAATTAGAACAATAATAATATTTTAAGAATGTAAGAGCATTTACAAAAGAAAAGGAGGCAATTAGGCTCATCCAGCCTGTTTGATAGCCAGCTCATCCAAGGATTTCATCCAGACATTTCCTGAAAGAAACCAAGGTATCGGCGTCAACAAATGAGTAGATTGTTCCAAACCCCTACAACCATTTGTGTAAAGCAGTGTCACTATGCTCAGTTTTAAGTGCACTTCACTGTCTTTTCCACTTGTGCGCACTGATTCATGTTCTACTGTTCATTCTGAAGAAATCTCCTGGCTTAGCTCTGGGGATTTTGAATACCTCAAACCAGTTCCCTCATAGTTTTAAACATTGAAGACTTAGAAATGTTCATTCTGTTCAGTCTGTCAGTCCCTTTCCCTGTACGTTTTGTTGAACGCCTGCTGCCTGTAATCTTTTATGGGCATCTTTATCAAAAGCCTTCTGAAAATCTAAGTAGACAGTATTAAATTATCTGCTCAGTGTGTGTCTACTACTGCTGTTATTTGTTCAAAGAAGTCTTACATTGACAAAACCCTGTTGATTATTTCTGATGATATTATTTCCATATACTGTATGTGATCTTATTTCCACTGCCTGTGTAGTCTTTTTTTAGGAGTATCGCAGGGTAGATACTGTAGCTGTAATAAAAAAAAACCTGCACATACTGTACACAAGGAAGGTTTCACAGCCGAAATGCTGTTTATTCTTCTTTCTTTTTACTTACAGTAACTTCTTGCTAGTTCATATTCTTATAATAAATGGTTTTCTGTGCTTTAAACAATTTGGCATTGTTTCCTGTTTTTCAATAGTTCGCAAAGAATATTTTTCCAATACAGTGCAAATTCATACTAGTCCTACATATACTGTATATTGTCGGAATTGTGTACTGTACTGCCTACAAATATGCTTTACTTTTGAAACTAGTATGTGAGCAAGCTACTTTCTTCTGCTGTTTAGAAGCTAAAGGACGGAATAGAGCAAGTCTGAGTAATTATGAGGCCTGCATGTTGTTTACGACGAAAGCGCTGCAGCTTGACTTGGATGAAGAAGCGTCTTTATGACCTCTGACTGAATTGAGTTAAAATTCCTCAGATAGAACAGAACCTGCAGAAGCTTCCAAAGCAGAGTTCTGCGCTTTCCTTCTGGTATCTATTACATACCGTAGGACATATGTAATGTATCTAGAAAGGAAATGGACATCTGAGTTTTTATCTGCTCTTTTAGATAGCATGCAACTCGACGGCATTTCCCAAACTTCTTTCTCTTTTGTGCAGACTCTTGGCCACTCTACATCTCTCAACTGTCCTCAGCTTAGAATACGTTGTAGAAACCCGACTCTGGCCCGGGGTCCTGACCTGGCTTGAGGGAATTTTTAAACAGACGCCTGCTGTAATGTTGTAATTCTCAGGAATAGCTGGAAGGTAGGATAACATCATCAGGAATAGCCACTGGACCATAAGGGAATGGTCACTGTTAAACCCCCATTCATGGCCATAGCATGGCTGGACTCTGACTATAAAACTGTAACACAGGGGGCAACTGGGGGCTGTTACGCCCCGACGAGCTCCAGCACTGCCGCATCAGCTCCACCAATTACAAGTGCCCATTCCACACATGCTGGAGACTCATTGGGGCCATCCTCTACGAGATCAGGCTGGGCCTGTCAGGCCAATTAGGGAACCTCAAACAGTTTTTAAGCCCTGAGGAACCAATTCTCAGGCCTCAGACATTGAGTCACTAACCCTGCTTTGAGTTTGTCTCAGTTTCAGGTTCTCAGAAGTATTTCTCAGTGTTTCTTAACCCTCAGTTTCCAGTTCCTCAGTCATCATTGCCACTAATCACCTCTTCGTCACCTCAGACCTCAGCCTCTGCTCTGCCTGCTTCAGCTGCGCAGCTGCTGCCTCAGCTGTTTCCTCAGTCTCAGCTCTGTCTGTCCTCTTCAGTGCTGTCATTGAATAAACTATCTCGACTGCCGCATATCTTGGCTCATTGACTCTAATTTTCGTTGGGCCCGGCGTAACAGGGGCACTGTGGGAAATACACCTTGTGTGTATCTCCTTTAGTGTTCTCTGGAAGTGGCCATTTTTATTCTAATTAAACTCATCGCAAACCTAGAAATAGAAACAGGTTCTTTTTATTAAAGATTATTAAAAGTTTGCTTCAAGAGCCACAGTTGCCACAGTACAGTAGGTTGATATTTTTCACATATACATGACATTCATTTATTTAATATTTAATCTGCTTGTGTCTCATTAAAAGTAGGCTGCATTATAATAATTATTAATAATTAGGGTCCAGTATCTTACTCTGCCTTTTTTTTAAACAAAAAAGAACATTTCATCAAGTCACAGGATTACTGTACACTCCTAAGGGTCCAGCACTTATGTCCCCTTGATTGAGCTACAGAATTCATTTTAGTTTTGTTTAAAAAGCTGCCTGAAGATCCACAATGCATCAAATACAATCTTGACACCTCTAAATCCTTCCAAGATGGTTGTCAAAAGTGATCAAACTACCACATGTATTGAATGTGTCATATACTCTTGTGTATATCTATTCATACAGAGTACTTGTGATCTTTAAAATTCAATAAATGTATGGATATTGAGAACATTGTAGTTCTCCTCTGCAGTTTAGTACTTTTTAGATGACCGGACTAAGGTTTAAAACATGATACATAGTGCAAAGAGAATGTATCCTCTCTAGGGCTGTAGTAAATCAACCACTTTAAACAAGATGGTTAAAGATGCATTCAAAAAACTGTCAGCCAGCAGCTGTTGCACTTTGTGTTTCAGCGACAGGTGAACTTTGCAGATAGCTGCTAGGTTCAGTGCTGAAGACCTGTCGGCATCTCATGAACAGATCAGTGGGCTGTTCTGAGCTTTTTGTTTCAATAGATTAGACTTGAGACATTTTGCCAAGAGGCTTAGCGATGACTAAAAACTTGAAGAATAAATATTACTGTTGCTCCTTTCTTTGAGCGTGCACCTCCAATCTCCATTGGAGGTGTGGAAAATATTTGTTTTTTGAAGAAATAGGTAAGACTTCATAGTGAAAAAAACAGCTTCTTAAGCCATTGAATTTAAATGTTCTAGATGAGCACCATTAATGATTAATTATTAGCATTATTATTCCTAGGTATTAAGCAATAATCCCAGGTAGTCCCATCTGATCAAATCCCTAAATATAGGCAAACCAGTATTTGTGGCCAGTATTGGGATGAGTGAGACCAGTGTTGTTGGTAGACCAGTACGTGGCGCTTTTCAATTCATTTCAATTTCAATTTCATTTCAATTCAACTTTATTGTCATTAAACTTACACAGGTGCATAGTATAATGAAAAGTGTTTCTCATTAGTCACTCAGGTGCAGTATATAAATAGGACAGAAGATGAGACAATAGACAGTTACACAATAGCAATAATAGTAACAACATGTAATAACATAACATGTAATCGAAAACTGTGCAAAATTCCGCAAACAGAGAAAATTTAACAGGACAAAAACAGTGCAAGGTAATTCTTGGAACAGTGTAAAAAAATAGTGTGGTTAAAAGTAGTATGGTTAATTAATATTAAATATTATTATGCCTGTTACAATTTTACTGGGCTATCGAGGGGACAGTACAATTTTGGCTTACATGTGTGTGTGGTGGTGTAGGAGTACAGTGGTTGTGGGTACAGGAGGATGTTAGGAGAGATCATAATAAGGTGGAAGGGAGTGGGGGCGTCACCAACTTGACAGCTCTGGGGAAGAAGCTATTTTGGAGTCTAGTTGTGTGCGACTGGAGTGACCGGAACCTTCTGCCAGATGGTAGGGGGACAAACAAGTTATGACCGGGGTGAGTGGGGTCAGACATAATTTTGGTGGCTTTTTTCAGACTCCTGGTGTTGTATATTTCCTGGATGGATGGTAAGGCACTGCCGATGATGTGTTGGGCAGTTTTGACCACGCGCTGCAGTGCCTTGTGGTCGGATGCGGTGCAGTTGCCGTACCAGACTGTGATGCAGCTGGTCAGTATGCTCTCCACCGTACATCTGTAGAAATTGGTGAAACTGTAGAAATTTATCTCTGAACCAGAATTTCCAAAACAACGCGCCGCCATGGCGAGAGGAAATGCTGTATCACAGGTGGTGCTTTTCTTTGGATGTGATGTTAAACAGAGGGCCTGACCTGACATGGGAGAAACTGGGAAACATTGGCATTTGAATATTACCGCCCGTCACTTAAATAACATTAAAACCACAGTGACAGTCCAACCAATAACAAAAACCAAGGGTTTTATTCATCAGAAAGATAAGACAGAATATCACATAATTAAAGTAGCCGTGTCTGAAGGTGTGTACCAATATCTGTACATTTTGTTTTTGCTCTTATAGTATGTTGTTGTGAATCACAAACAACTTTGTACCAGCTAATAACTGGTATTGTATTATTATAATTTCTGTAATTAAAAAGCTATTTAAAGAAAGGTAATTTGCTTCTACCAAGGTTTTCCAAAGGGTGTGCAATTGTTTACATATTTTTTTTGTAAATTCAGATTTATTTAAAAAAAATACAGAATATTTGTGTAAGGGGAGGGGAGAGCCTGATTCTCTAGTGATTTTCTGTTATGTGCAATCTGGGAGCATTTTGCATTAAGAGTTTCCCCAGTAACTAGGTGACAAAGTCTTAACTGCACCGGCACTGCAGGGATTAAAACACTGCCTATTGTGGGTACGTACTGTAGATAATTCTGAATACCTGTACCTGTTTGTATTTCATGCAACGTGTCGTCACAGAGCAGTAATCCTTCAGATCAGCTGGGATGTGCCGTTGTTACTTTATAAGTGCAAAAACGTGCTTTTGTCAAAATTAAAGACATTTGGACAAAAAGACTGAACAGTCACAGCAGGCAATGCCAGGAAAAGCTGCCAACCAGTGTTGTAGTCGTGTTATTCGTGCTGACATCCCTCACTTGTACTGGACTGCCAAGGTTGTGCATTTGGTTCCGTGGGAGTTTGCCTCACTGCTGTACAATGCCCGGCAAGGCTGTCTTGTTTTGCACACGATTCTGTCCGCTCCAGGACACATCCTGTATCCTTGATGCGTTCTCGCTTCAAGAGTGACACTTTTGCCACAGCTGTGAATTCGTAGGTGTTACGAAGACTTTCACGTGTGATAAATACACATTTGAAAGGATCGAGCGTCGGCATTATCAGAATGAAATTAAACCATTCTTATTGAAAAGATGGCATGTTGCACAAACTTTTGTCCTTGGCTGTGGAGTGCAGAAGCATGTAATGAATGGTTTCCATGGTGAAGTGTTGTGGGAAGTCAGGACTCAGTGGGAAAAAAAATATGCTATTGATTTGCTCATTAACCTTTTTTGAGAGTGTCTGATTTGTTTTTTCAAGATCAAGCGGGATCTTGAGGCTTATTCTTAACTTTAATCTTTCACACTGCTGATGTGATTGCCTTCTCTGTGTAGACGAGTGTGCAACAGTCTTACACTGCGTGTGGTGAATTACACAACAATCTGCTTTCTGCTTGTGAAACATGTGATACACTGTGGATATCGGAGACAAGATATTGCTTCCCAGCCTGCAAGAGCAGCTGCCTTGTGGCGTAGGGGTTGTGCATTCTTAACTGTGCGTCCAGCCACCTAAAGTCAGTGCAGATTTGTGAATCTTTGTGTGAATTCTTCCACACAGGAATTAGTTTGTACACACATACTCTTATACATGGTACAGTGGTACAGAGAAGCATGGTCATGGTTCTTTGGAGAGACAACAGCCTTGGAGAGGATGTTCCATGCTGTAATGGTACAGCTGGTCAAAGCAAAGTAATATGAAAATGAGATGGAACTTTGTTGTCACCAGAACATCTGTACTTATAGGTCCCGTAGGTTAGGGACTGAAAACTGTATCTTTAAAACTTTTTTTCCCATTTCCAGGAGTCACTCGGTTCTGTGGCCCCACAGGGATAAAGTTAGGAGAATCAAGTTAGACAGGAGTACCATAATTCTGCCGCATGTAAGGACAAGGAAAAAAAATAATGCTGCCCTTAGCACCTTATTGAAACAGTTCACTTCCAACTCGTTTGTCAGTGAAATCTCTGTAACGTTGTTTCAGCCCATCACTACAGTATGTCCCCCTACTGGATTTGAAAAGCAAAGGCTGGTTAGTTTTACCTTTTCAAGATCTTCAGCGATCTTAAAAATGTCACTTCGAAAATTACGCTAAATGCAATTCCCCCAAAATATTCAGTATCAGAAGAATGGGAAAATGTTCAGCTGTCACTCATTCAAGTGAATAATTTCGTAGCTCACAGGTTTAGCATCCTGACAAGTGCAAACGTCTTTCAGTCCTGAGCCACAAGGCAGAGGGTGTCTGTGTATTTGACCACATCGCTTTTTAGGACAGAGCTAGTTCAAAATCAAAATTACATTTTCTCTCAACGTACCTCTCCATCTGCTGAATCAATAATGCTTATTCTACTGTAACATGAAGGGATTTGCCTGTTTCTTTACTTTAGTCAAAAAAGTCTCACACCTTATTAGAATCTGTTGTGCAGCTTTTAATGGCATCTCTTGAAATTTCCTTTTCAAGTTCACAGCTGGGAGTCCCTGGCCTGTGTCTCCCATCTCCTTTCACAGTGATGTGGGAATTATGAAGGATTATAATCCTTTATTTAATGGAGAACTCAATTGAGAACAAATTCTTATTTGCAGTGACAAACTGGAGAACACTCAATTACCCAGCAGGGCATTCATTGGAGAAACATGAAGGAATCACTTTGCACGGAGACAAACAAACTTCAAGCACATGGTAAAAATGAGATTAGCCCAACAGAGTGAGGAAAATTGTTATAAAGGCCAAGACAAAAAAAACAAAACATTCAAGGCCTCCCTGGACAAGTCTGGGTCATCCAGGTGACATCATATACTGTATTTCCAGCAACCTCGTTTACTGCATCTCTTGCAGAAAATGCCCAGCTATTTACATTGGCGAGACTGGCAGCCCATTTCAGGGAGCACAGCAGAGCTGTGAGGATCAAGGACCCCTCCCAAACCATAGTTTCCCATTTCACCTCTATCGGACACAATCTTTTCGATCTCTCCATCTGCGTCCTCACATGGGTTTTGGAAATCCTATTGCATAAGCCATCTAAAAACAATTTTTTCCTGATAAATCGATCACCCTCCTTCTCTCGATGACAGACTGATCTCCTCTCCGTTTCTTTGCAGATTTTTGGCTTTCTTCACCTCTCCTCCTGCTCTCCCTTAGTTTAGACACTCGATTCCACCTCCTTCATGCCTGTTCTTCCCTGCTCTGTCTTTTGTTTTCTTTTGTCTTATTTGTTTGCTACGTTCCTTCTCTCTCACACACATGAAGGCGGCTCCACAGCTTTGACATTAGCATTATATTTATTTCATTTACCTTTCAACATGAAATTAACCTTTACCTGTTCCTAAAACAAAAAAAGGTTATTTCAGTACCACAACAGCAAAAAGAGCACAAGGGATGAAGGAACGTGTATCCCAGATGACAATAGTAAAAGTCTAGAAAGATAAATAGCAGATTCCTTCATGAAGCAAGAAGGAGACAACACAGCTCAGGCAGCAGAAGGAAGTTCTTTTTTAAACGTTACTAGCACAGACTAAGCAGAAGTGTTTCAGTTACTAGAAGGACTCAAGATTTTCAGGACCTGAAGGCCCTGTATTCAAAGAAATGATAACAGAAACTATGGACTCTTCCAACAGCTATAGAAGGCAGAGTTAATACCCAGGGACTGGAGAACTACGAATGTAATATCTGTCCTTGAGAAAGTTAACATGACTGAACCAAGTAATTATGGACCAATAGATTTTAGCTTTTATTTATTTTTTGTCATCCGTCGTGTCCGACGTACTTTGATGATGTACTTTGTGCAGCTCATCCATTTGGAAGATGAGCTGCAGGAAGAAACCTGTGGGGGAGAGCCTTTTGAAGAGTGAAAGCCGTTGCACTGGGGCAGTCCCACTCTCTCGACCTCAGAAACGTCACGACTGGAGACTTCCTTGGTTGCAGTGGAAGGTCATGACGCCTTTCTGTGCCTTGTCATGCCCTTCGCTTTCCACGGAGCGTTGCAACAGCATAGTGTCCCATCACTATTCTGGGGCATTAGGACCCACACAGACCGCAGGGTGAGCGCCCCCTACTGGCCCCACTGACTTAGCTTTTATTACATGTTAGGTTATTGAAAGTTATAAGAACTAGACTAGATGATTATATCCATTAATCACACTACATTATTTCCAATGTATGTAGTTAACATAGAGTTAATAGTGTCTAACCAACTCCTTAGAATTTTGTAAACAAGCAACAGTAATGGACACGCACAGAACATGAGATATGATCTACTTGGATTAGCAGAAGGCTTTTGATATAGTTCTTCATAAAAGCTTAATACTCAAACTACAGGCCATTGGCATTCAGGAAAATGTATGCAGTTGGATTGAGAAGCAGAGTAGAGATAAGGGATAAGTATTGAAATTGATATAATTAGTGGAGTACTACTGGGATCACTACTTGGACCACCTCTCTTCCTAATTTATATAAATGATCTAGGATCTGGAATAGTGAAGTTGTCAAGTTTGCAGATAATGCAACAGTTTGAAACCCTTTACTGTATATATCAAAACTACTCACATCCATGGGGAAATTTGCACTCTAAACCCTGAAACAATTGTCCAGTTCATTAATACCCACCTGCTGTGTCTATTTACACATGATAGAGACCATTTACACAGCTGGGCAATTTCCTAGAACAATCTGAGTGAAGCTCCTTGCTCAAGGGAACTACAGCTTGTATATGACCTATCAGGATATTATTATTTCTCTGTTACAGACAGTTTTATTATTTAGGTAATGTTGACCTAGAATTTAATAAGCATTTGAAATGAAATAGCCACCTATAATGTAGAAATTTGCAAGAATACAGGTAGTATATGAAACAAAATAAAATGTTATTATATATTTGACACATTACTGTATTGTGACCAGTCAACTAAGTAATCTCTAAAGAAAGCTTCTAATTTGATTTTAAAATTTTATTTTAAAAGAAAAATATACTCTACTTATTTATAATAACTTGTCATTTAAAAAAACTGGGACCAGCTTTTGATAGTTTCTGTTGATTAGCAGAAATTAAGTGAATTCATGAAGTGTCATTTTACAAAAAGACAAAAAGTCAACAGATATTCACTTGGTAATAAATACAACCTGATATTAAGAGTACGGGGCACAGATGGACACTGACACAAATCCGATGACACATTTTAATTATTCAGATTTAGTGGGAAGAAAATGAACTACGCAGATTTTTGGAATATGTCATAAAACATCCAGACAATATTATATTGAACAGCAATTAAAAATTTCCTTTCCATTCCTTAAACCAAAGAATATCTGAAACACAGACGGTGAGGCGGAGAGAGCAGAACAAAAGGTCATTTAGATGCTGATGCTGTACCTCATAATATATTTTTGGGATGGCAGGGGATGATTGAGTCTCCTGTCTGTTTTAAATATTGATAACCTGCTCTATTTTGGGCACTTCTATGAAGTATTTAATCCAGGAAAGCCCTTAAGGTAGGCATTGTAGTTTTAATACTGGGTAAATGTGCTGGTCATGTCACTGCTCTGAGTCCTGTTTTGTAAAAAAATAGCATTATTATGATGCATTGTAACATTTTCTACCAGATACAGTGGTACAGACCCAGTGTCCTTTGACTCCAACATTGATCCCCCAAGCTACATGGAGACTTGCTTCAGACACACTTATTTGTCAGGCACTTTGGAAAGTGAACGTACTGCATACACATCTTTCTTCCACCTCAAAACTATAAAACACAGTCATGACGTGTTCTCTTTGAAAGAGACTTTGTTACCGTGCAGAATGGAAGCTCATCTCCTTTAATTAGCCTTCCTGTGGCCCGGATGCTCCAAGAAAGTCGTTGAACACACTCAGAATGATTATTTCCACTGCCCGAGTCTGGCAGGTACAGATCTGACCTGCTCATGCCCCTTACCCGACTGGTACCAGCCTATCGCCACCTGGAAGGAGCTGAGCCCGCACATCGGCTCCACCGAGCCCAGCGAACACCACTCTCAGGCCTGGCCCCAGGCGTGGGTCCTGAGACCCTGACGTGGGCAGTACTGATGCGCGGGTTGACCCGCAGGTCGGGCGGGCTCGGGTTAAAAAAAAAAAAAAGATTTTAGATCAGGTTGGGCGGGCAGGGGTCGCAAAAAAGCTGACCTGCGCATCACGAGTGTTCTGTGAAATTTCTAATGGAGCGGGTTCGGGTCAGTACTTTTATCATTTTAGATCGGGTCGGGCGGGTGCGGGTTCGTTTCTCATAGCCGCGGGCGGTCGCGGGTCGACCCGTGCATCACTAGTGGGCAGGGTCCTCTGCGTTTCTACGGGAACCATCGCAGGAGTCTGGTTTGGGTCGTCCTTTGGATGGATGGACCAGCGGAGTAATGCAGACGCTATTCCAAAACGTGACGGTGAAGCTGGGAGAAATCAGTCCAGAGAAGACTAACCTGACGCATTCTGGGACTTCAAAGAATGTCCTACACTAAGTTTTGAGTATTCAAAATCCCAAAAGGTACTGACAGTCGACCCAGTGGATTTCTTCAAAATCAACAGTGAAAGGCAAACCACCAGGTGACACAAGGGGAAGATATGTGGAAGCGCATTTAAAAGTGAGGACCGGAGGCATTTCTGTACCCAAACAACCTACTCAGCTGAGGCGTGCAGTGAAGGGGTCATTTGTCACGAGGAGTTGAGTTTCCCGATGAAGCTCTCAGTCTTCCAGTCGATCTGCATCCCCACCTTCACCTGCGGTCACACGAGTGACTGAAAGCATGATGTACAGTACAAGCAGTAGAGATGGGGTTTCTCCGTGCGGTCACCTTGACAGGCCAAGGAGCCCGGCAGTCCAGGAGCACGTCGGGAATTGAGTCCGCTGCTCCCCTTGATCGAGGGGAGCCGGCTGAGGTGGTTCGGGAGTCTGGTGAGGATGCCGCCTGGGCGCCCTGGAGCTGTACCAGGCTCAGTCCACTGGAAAGAGACCCCAGGGCAGACCCAGGACAAGCTGGTGTGGGAGTGTCTGGGAATCCCTCAGGAGGAGCTGGAGGCTGTTGCTGGGGAAAGGGAGCCCTGCTCAGCCTGGTACCGCTGCAGCCCCAGAGTCAGGAGTAAGCAGTTACAAAATGAGAAGAGTATTATTATTGAAAGAGGCTTTAAAGACTGCTGTGATATTGTACTGTACATTATATGGTATGTCTGTATTTCTGCATCGCTGCAGTTCCAACTATAAAAGCACCGGTAAAGCTCTAGTATGCATTTGTTTTGCGTTAGTATGATCTGGGCCTTCATTGAGAAATGAGAACAGGGTCTTGTATGAGACACTCATTCATCATTTCACACAACCAGCAGTGTATAAAGTTGAGCTCCAAAAGGACCAAAGTGGAAACATTCCGGCACTGCTGTATAATTAAACAAGCCAGGTGTAACGAAAGCGTTCTTTCTGGACCCTATGCAGGTGACACAATCCGGGAACGAGTGGGGAAAACACGGGGAAAAAAGGCACGCAGGAGACGGGGATGAAAACAGGGGGGGCGTGTCCATGGAGTGCTGGTGGTCGGGGGAGGTGTGACCGAGGCAAACGATCCAGGGACGAGTCCAAAGAGAAATCCAAAAGGAGGCGAAAGTCCAAAGCCGGGCGGTCCATCCTAGACAGAAGATTAAAAACGGGAACCGGGTCGGGAACCGGCACGGGAACGGGAACTAAAACCTTAACGGGACCGGGCGCTTCCAGGTCCCGGACTCGCCTGGTACCGGGAGCCAGAGCAGAGCCCGGAACAGAGTGAACGTGACACCGGGAGCCAGAGCGTAGCCATTCCTGGCCATTTCATTTTAGTTTTACGGATGGCTGCCACCGACAGGCTTGGTCAGAGGGACTGCACCTCCTGTTCTGCAATAGGAACTGTTACAGAATGCTGACACAAGCTGCTCAATTAACAAAGCATGCACAACGGCCCCTTCCCTCCACGCCACACCATACTCTCACAGAAGTGCTGTCGTAGTTGTATGCAGAATCTAGAGTCAGTCAGTATCTCAGAGGTACTGTATGGTGCAACACTCTGCACTTGTCTGCATTAAATGTCATCTGCCAGGTGTTTCCTGCATCCTGAATTTGGTCTCTTTTTTAATTCCTTTTGCTGTGTAATGTGCAGTATTTGCTAATCCTCCTAGTGTGGTATCAACAAGGCCAGATGCTCTTGTTGAATAAAGCGTTTTTTGTCTGACTTCATGAAATGGTATTTCCTATACAGTATCTCCATCACTTTTAACTAATCTATAAGCTGTATGGCAGATAAGCAAATTCGCCAGGCTGTGCAGTTTCTACCTTAAAGGCAGATAGAATTGGACTGAGATCCAGCACAGTTTGTCTTCCTTAAAGATAGGTGTTTATGCATGGGAATGCTGTCTGTCTCTTAGTCCTGTTGTCTTAGTACTGTACTGAGAATTGCACAGAAGCGTCGAAGAGTTTGCGTGGTACTGTTTTTCTCTCCTGTCTGTAATTCCATTCCTCGAAACAGACAGGATATAGATTTGTATTTCTTCCCACTTGTACTTTACATAACTTTACCAGTTATTTGCCTAATTGAACATATTGAGCATTTAACCATTGGACGATTTAAAGATATTCAAAACAGAATGGTTATATAACATGAAGGAAGTTGAGAAAGTACAAAAATGTTCATGTTGTCCAATAACTCCATAATTGGCTAAATGGAGCAATTAACAAGAGAGAAAGAATACAAAACTGAAGATCCCAGTTCTTCAAGAACAAGAACACAGTACTCTTTTCATAAGCAGGTTTGTGTGTACCCAGATTTCTAATAGTCACAGTACCATGAAACATGATGAATCTCTGTTGATCTTTAAAAGCCTATTCCTTTTTATTATACGCAGTTTGGTGTTCATTATTTTTTTACATCACCACACATTAATCAGTTTCATTGCTGCTAGATTGTTGTGCCACGATTATTACCCATTAAAACTGACACTCTGCTTAATTGTTACGTCTGATCATTTTTCTTCACTCTTGGGGATAGTGTGCTTAATGACTCAACATCTGTATTGTTGGGTAATGACCGAGGACAAAAGATACATCTGTTTTTGTCACTTTTGTTTGTCATGTTGTTCATCATGGCATAGCTAATGTTAAAAAGACAGCAAAATTAAACCACTTAATTAACATCGGTCACTTTTTGAGTAACAGGATGTTGGAGTTTTGCTACCAGATTACAGCCTTGAACTCAGTTATTTCACAGCTTGTTCCAGGTTTGTTAAAATAGCTTTCCTTGTCTAGTATTAGGAAACTGGGAGGAGGAAGGGGTTCCAGTCTTAAGGAATGAACTGTGTAGCTCTCCTCAGACCTGGGATAACAGGAAGCCTCTGAGATTTTGGTTCATGCCTTCGCTACCTCCTGGACCAGTTTCTTTACTTATTCGCTCTTCCAGAAACAGCAAGCTTGGCCTCTCAAATATCAACCTAGTGCTTGTGTTTGTAATAGCCTGTGTCAGAGATCTCTCTGTCCCCTGCTGTATCCTCAGATAAGTTCCAAGAACCTTCTGACAGAATTTCATAGACATCTGAAAGCCAGTGGTTTGTGGTTATCAAATCTGTGGTTAACCATGCCTTGCTCTTTATTTTCTTAAAATTAATTTTATTTTATATAGTTCTTTCATAGCTCATAATTTTACATTTTAGGTATTGGAGCTCTGTGGGGTTTGTTTTTACTTCTGTTATGGGGTTTTATGTGCATACTTTGATTTTTTTCCCCCAGATATTTCTGTCCGTGCATTTTCTAACTGCTTCTCCCAGCGCAGGATCATGGGGGAGCTGGAGCCAGTCCCAGCAACAACGGGTGCAAGGCAGGGTACACTCTGAATAGGACACCAGCCTGTCGCAGGGCACACACAGACAAAAACACACACAATCACACCAGGGCCAATTTCCCCAGACGCCAATCAACCCATCAGTATGTTTTTAGGCTGCAGGAAGAAACCACAGCACCTGGAGGAAACCCAGTCGAACACCGGAAGAACATGCAAACTCCACCCAGAGAGCACCCCCATATCACACTGTATGTAGTTTTCCACTTCTTAGGTTTAGAACTTTAGAGGTTGACATACATCAGATACTCCCGAGTCAGACAGTAATGGCTTGTTTAGTCAAAATTTTTAAGCTGCACTTTTTTTTAAGTATCTAGGGCCCAGAGTTCCCTAGCTGTTTTTGTATGATAAGTGATAGCATCACTGTTATTCAGCTACAACAGATCACCTACTGTGACTGTGAAAGTATCACCCATGATAACAGAGCAGTTTCCTCTTCATTCACAATTTCTGTCAAGCTCACTAAACAGATCCACCGCAATAGAGATGTTGAGCAGACCACAAATACTCTTGTATGGCTTTAGGAAATCAGCTGTTCACAAACTGCTGATAACTTACGATCATTAGAAAATCACACTGCCCCCCAGTTTTAAAAATATATATATTGCCAGAGTGTGAGAGTTTTGAGAATGGACAAGGGTTTCTTTGTGTTGAAAAATTTATATTCTTAAATACTGAAGGAAATACTAAGTGTGGTTTCTGTTAATGATCCTTAAAGATACATTTACTTCAATTCAAGCCCTCCTCAGGCCTCTACTGTCTATACTCTCCAAGATAATGCAAGTTGTTCAAGGGCTCAACCTTCCTGTAGAAAGAGTCTCTGGAGGGCCGGGGTTTGAAATGAACTCTACACAAGTAGAAGAATGTTTTCACGACTGTGTAAGATTGATGACCTTGTTTTCTTACAAGGACTGGGCGTTTAGAATAAGAATAGTTTTAAGTAAATGTGATTGGTCTTCTTTGCATTTTTAGTTACAGAAGATGAAAAAAACGATGGATCAAACACCATTTACACATAAGGAAGTCAGTTACTCCAAAAGCGGTAGCAAAATTAGTTTCAGAGCTGGAATTTAGCTGGAGACATTGAATAATGATTTGAGGGTAAGAAGTCCATAAATAAACTCCAATAATAACAGTAACAGCAACAATTAATTTCATGACCAAAATGTTTAATTTTACTTTTTTTTACACAAAAATGTTACCATTCTAAAAATATTTTTTTAGTGCTAGAGTTTATAGTGCTGCTACTATGTAAATTCCTTGAAACACAAGAATGTTTTTCTTTTAGCAGACTACATAATTAGTAACCATTGAAGTTAATTTTTCTCATTTTTGTTAATATTTTCATTTTGTGTAAAAGGCACACACACATTAAAAAACATTAAATGTTTTTTTTATATACTGCACAACACTCTCTTACCTAATTCATTGTTGCCGTCTACAATTCAAATATTACTGTGGTTTATGTGGCAATACTAAATACACATTTCAAGATCAAATGCCCAGATGTCTGTAAAGACACAGCATGCGATAGGGATTGGAACAGAAGGCCAGAACAAACATTGGACTCACTGTTGAATAAAAAGACTGCACTTAAGTGAATTCTCTGTAAAAGTCCAAAGACTGAACAAATGGATATTTAAAAATTGCTCTTTTACATGCTCCTTCACTAAAAACAGTATCCTCAGTCATTGCTTCTCAGGACATTCGGACAGTTATTTTGACACTGCTGAAACCTTAACTCTCATTAGTGTACTGATGGAAAAAGATCAAAATGTTTTGTATACTGATATGAATGGTCAGTCAAGCAATATGGTGGCATACATATGAAACACCATGACCTATTTCTAAATCTACACTTTTCTGACCATACACTGTCCTACAGTACTGGATAACACTTTGATTTTTCTCTAATGAAATCCTCATTCATATTCATATCAGTCCTCTGCCTTGAGGAACCTGAACTGTCACTAGCATGATGTTTCAACCTGTGTGATCAGACGGTCCTCACTGGACACAGGGGAGGCCTCTTCTGATAGCTACCAGGTGGAAGACAAGCCTGTCTTGACAAGGATCACTTGAGCAGATGCTGGAGATCCAAGGGACTGAACTCCAGCCTGTGTTTGACACCGTTACACTTCTTGGCAGATAACAGATCAGCAGTGCTACAGTAGTAGATGTCATTTGAAAGACGACATCTTGTGGCAGGTGTCGCTGGGTGCGAGAGTCATCATTTCGCAACTTCAGACGGTGCCCAATCTCGGCCTGTTCGGCAGCGTCGGTGGAATGAACGAATTGTTGCACGAGTGAAGGAATAGATGCATAAATGAGTAAACAAACCAATTCATCCAAACACAACATACAGTCAATCGGAGAAACTGGTGCTGCGCGGAATAACAGGTTGCCATGGAGATCAGATTTGTTAGTGAAATGACACTAAAAATGTGCACAGCATGTGGAAGGAAGTGTTATACAAGAAATCTTTTGTCCTCTTTGTGAACTTGAGGGAAAGTATGAATGTCAAATGATTGCTGATCATGCAATGTATGGGTTCAACCCTTTATGACCTGTCAGTAGTGAAAGACGTGAACTGTGTGCCAGTGAAAACTATTCAGTTTTGACCATTTTCAGGTTGGACGCTCTGCATGCTTTTTCTTTGAGTGAATGAAAAAAGAGCTGCTTTTTTGAGGTTCGTAAATACATACATAAAATACCTTTTTATTGAACTCTTCAGCCACCGTTTGTAGCTGCATCGTTATCATATGAATGTGTCTCACACATCTAATAAAAACAATATACTGTATTCTCAACTTGCAGAAAACCACCATTTGACAATTTAACAAAACCAGAATGTTCAACACAGGTGCTTCCCACTGCCTGTGAATTATTGTATAAAAATGAAAACCATTCATTTGTTTGTGAATGTTTCTAACAAAGCAAGCATTCCTACAATAGATGAGCACCTCCTGTTTTTTACACAAACACAAAAATTCAGTTTAGAAGGGAGGATTTGCTGGTCTACAGAGATCTGCATGGAGTACTGGCACACAGAAGGACATGATGGAAGACCTACTGTAATAATCCTCATTTAGTACTTTTTTAGAATTGTATAATGTTAGCATGCCCAGAGGGGTTGGGCAGCCAGTTGACCTTGGACCCCTAGAGGTTTTTTTTCTCCTTCCAGAGGAGTTTTTGGTTCCTGTCCTTGTCTTCTGGCTTCTTCTCTTTCTGTATTGTAATGTCATGTATTTTCACACAGCTTTGTTAAGCACCTTGGGGCAAACTTGTTGTGAAAGGCGCTATATAAAAATGAATTGAATTGAATTGAAAGGGTTATTACAGAAGTAGGCTGCACATTTTGTACAGATTTAACAGCGAGCTGCATTGTTTAGTCTCGATGAAGCTGATTGATTCTGCCCTGCGGTGATCGCTTGCTCTTGCCTTGTCACAAATGCTTTTCCCCGAGCAACAGCGAACTTTCACTGTGCCTGTGACAGGAGCAAAGAGGCGACAAGCAGGAGGGGGCCTAACGATTGCAGCTCGCTAGGAATAGAAGCACTTCTGGTTATAGGGTGCCCCTGGGTGCCGTGCTGCAATTTGAATAAAAGCCCTCATCATTTTAAAGTGGGTTTTTTTAATAAAAATGTGGGTAAGATCCAACAAAGGGCGAAATTCAGGCCCCTTCCAAAGAGAAGGGGGTGGGATGAGAGACTGAATGAGAAAAAAAGAGGGAGAGCCTTAATCCCTACGAAGTACTGTACATGGTGGGATCAGATTGAGGTAGCTCTTTAAAACACAGCAACTAAGTCCATGTCCTCAATGTGATGGTGTTCTGTTAGAATTACAAATATGTAACATGAAGCTATTGTTTGCTACTTATCAGTGGGGTTGTGATCATTTCTGAATTGAAATTGAACTGTAATGCTGTAATTCTGGCTATTTATAGAGTATCAGGCAGTGCAATGAGTCAGCTTCTAGGTGTGCATAATAAGAGCATTATCGGGGCCACATCTACTAGCTCGTGACACTTTTAGCCCTTGTGAGAATGTGTCTTTGCTCAGGTGGGGTGTGATTAAATCAGAAAAATACACTGTGCGCGCATTTCTGCAAACAACTTTGTTTTGACTTCAGGTGTATCAAAACAATGAAACTAAAAACAGATGGCTGGGTAGCTTGTTCCATCCTCCCACAACCCTTTGGGTAAACAAGTGTCTTGTGTTCTCCATGTGCATTTTCACACATAGCCAGCAGCCATATCACCTTGCAACTCACAGCTGGCAGCCCACTGAAACTCAGCAGGTGTGAGCCTGGTCAGTACCTGGATGGGAGACCTCCTGGGAAAAACTAAGGTTGCTGCTGAAAGAGGTGTTAGTGGGGCCAGCAGGGGGCGCTCACCCTGCAGTTTCTGTGGGTCCTCATGCCCCAGTATAGTGACAGGGACACTGTACTGTATAAAAAGCACTGTCCTTCAGATGAGACATAAAACCAAGGTCTATGGTCATTAAAAATCCCAGGGTGTTTCTTGAAAAGAGTAGGGGTGTTACCCCAGTGTCCTGGCCAAATTTCCTCCTGGACTTTACCCATCATGGCCTCCTAATAATCCCCATCTCTGAACTGGCTTCATCACTCTGTTCTCCTCCCCACTGAGAGCTGGTGTCTGGTGAGCGTACAGGTCCACTATGGCTGCTGTCACATCATGCAGGTGGGGCTGCAGACTGGTGGTGGTGGAGGGGATCCCCATTACCTGTACAGCGTTTTGAGTTATAAGTGTAAGCAATTATTATTATAATTATTATTTCCCACTTGTTTCCTCTGGCTCATGTTTCACTGTTCATTCTGAAGAAGTCCACTAGGTGAACTTTGTTAGTGCATTTGAGGTTTTTTGAATACTTAAATTAGGTTCCCTTGTAACTAAATAGTTTCAGTTTCTTCAGCCTGTCAGGGTGGGACATTTCTTTGAGCCCTGGAATTTTTCTGCTCCCTGTTCTCCACACAGCATATTACATGTGTTTTTCAGAACATGAGCAAGAAATGCCAAGGTTTTTCCTATGGTGCCAAGACAATAGCTGGCTTGTATTGCTGTTGGAAACCTTTATACCTTTTCTGTAGTCTTGGGGAGCAGCCATTGATCACAGACTGTCTTTCTTTTTTGAAGCGCCATTAGTAGTAAAGACCAGAATATTCACAAAAAACTAAGAGAGGGATTCTGCTGGAGTGAAAACAGCAAGAAAGAGGGATGAGTTATGATACTGGCAGTGCGCCCATTATGCCAGCAGCTGAGAGTGACACACCGTGTGGAACTGAATAAAGATGACGGACAGAAGATCTGTGAACATGTCAGCGCTGTCTGTGCCTCCTGGTGACATTTTGATCAGTTGCCAAAGAGCAATGTGGATTCAAACCTTACAGATCTTGTTTTAATATTATATTACACTATACTGCGTGAAGTCAAAGGCAAAAGTGGTTTCCCTGCTGTGTACACCATGCAAATAGCAATTAAGCAGCACAGTAAAGGCAGAAATTGCATATTTTACAGAACACGAAGAAAAACAAAGGCACAGAACATGTATCATTTCAAAGCAGCCAGAGTGAAACTCCTGTTCCGTGAGATCCCACTGAAGGACCAAGCCATGTGAAACACAGAAGATCCAATTGGAAAAGGCCCCCAAAAACTTTTTGCTTAAAATGGCACACAAATTAGGCGCGCTGATGATATCACTATAAACAAAACCGAGGACCGTTGGGAAATCCAAGGTTATATCCAGAAATGTAACAGCTGTAGTCATTTCAGGTTCTGTGGATCTGTGTAATGTTGTTCCAGTAGTTTGCGCAGAGGTCTGGTGTTCCTTTTGAGAAAAGCATTCTTTGACCAGATTCTTATGAGACACGGGTGTAATAAGACTTATTTTGTGACACATTATTGTTTGGGGGACTATGTCCTATGAAATATTTGCTTAAATTCAAATGCAAAAGGGTTTTTGTGTTGGGGGCGTTTCTGAGAAAAGGAGCCAAAATCTGCATTTCAGGCCGATACGGCATTCTCCTGACAGTAGGGCTTCAGGGCTTTTTACCTGCTTCTCATTTCGATGCTGAGAATTTGTAAACCAATTTACACAAGTAATGTTAGGAAAAGTAATTGCTTTGCTCAAATAATACTATTGATCCTCCCAAGGGAATAAAACGCTACCGCTCCCACTAGCAACCAAGACGTTTATACAGAACTCTCATTTCTTGTGCTCTTTTGATCAGTAAAACAGTGGATCGAGTTTGATAGCACACCACTGTGGTTTATCCGGTTATAAGGACATATATAGCAATATAAGTAAAACTATAGTAGCTAATTAAGTAAAGACTCTCCTCCATCTAATTTTTAAAGAGGCAAGGCTATCTGCTTCAGCAACATGGCTGTGTAGCTTGTTCCATACTTCCACCATCCTTTGTGTAAACCTTTGTGTAAAGAAGTGCCTTCTGGTCTCAGTTTTGAATGCACTTCCATTCTACATCTCCATAGAGCAAGTAAATTGAAAGCCACTATTGCAAAGAAAAAAATGAATTTTTAATCAGAAGCTCTGCAAATGAGCAGAAATGAGCAGTAGTTGGAGATTTACAGAAGATCTGCTCAAACATCACAAAGATGACAAAGTAGGAAAACAGGATTGTAAAATGCCCCAACAATAACATTTCTGTTGAATTATTGTTCATGGAAAGTAATAGACAACTGTAATGGAAAGAAAATGTATTATGATAACTGGAGTACTAGTACTGTACTGCTTAGCGGTGATGTTTTCATCTAAGAAAACAAAAAAGCACTTCATGAAACATGCTTTTGAAATTAAATTACAACATTTCACTCAGCTCACACCATTTTCAAATGTTGAATGTTCATCCTCACTGAAAAAATAGTCTTTGTTTTTCTTTACCCATCTAAATATTTGGCATAAACAATTACGGTAAGCAAGCATCAGAAATGTTTTCTCTCAAAACATTTAAATACAATCAACACACTGCGCTTTGCATGTGTCATTCTCTATTTCCCCTCAAGGACTCTATTTAGAGAATTAAAACTTGTTCAATTTCCATATTCAAAGACTCGTCTTTACCCCCTATACATAAAGTACGATGCAGCACAATAGCGCATTGTCAGGCAGCATATGTACCTCGGTGCATAGCTCCAGGCTCAGCTGTATCCTTCCTACTGCCTCAGGACATGGGGATCGGAAATTGCAGGATACTCTTAAAGGGCACGTCTACTGCAAGAACAGTGGCTGCTTGTTCTGGACACTGGTTTATCCTAGGGGCTGCTGGCCCTTTAAAGGGAAGTGCAACACTATTTTTATATCTTGGGGTTAGAAAGAATTAGTATTGATAAGTGCATTTCAAACCACAATAAAAGTAAAATGTAGACACTAACTTGTAAAACCTCCAATTGACAACATTTCCAGGTACGCACAGCACCATGTACATCTCTTATAATCCAATAGAAATATTGCTCTCGACCTTGAGACTGTTTTGCTGAAAAACACTACTTGTAAATTTACATCAGATCACGTGGAAACATTTCTGCGGCACAACCTGTACTTATTCTCTTACATCACATTACATTAGTCATTACCGTGACTAGTGAGCAGGAAGGGCCATGTGACATCACAATTCATGGCAACTCGAACACAAGTTTGCGACAACATGGTGACTTACAGTACCTTCACAAAGTTCACAATTTTCTGCTTAATTCGAATTTTGTAAAATTTTTCTCTAACGTCAATGAGTTTATTTTGTTACTGAGATTTAATAACCAGCGTGAGAAATGGGGACTGCAGTTCCCCCTTAAGGAGACTGTACTTGTGCTGGTCCACGAATAGCCCCAATGGAAGACGGAGAAACCTTGTTGCTCAAATTGAAAACTATCATAGAGCGGAGGTAATTCGTTAAGTCAATAGTTAAAAAGTCTGCAATCTTGTAAAACTTTAATAACTGTAAAAAAGTTTAGATTTCCTAAGATCTCATCTGCATGTTTCTTGAAAGAAGTCAGGGTGGCCGGCCCCATAAGCAAAGCTGGGTAGTTTGTTCCATACTCCCACAACCCTTTGTGTAAAGAAGATCCTCCAGTTCATAGATTTGAAGGCACTTCCAAGGCACTACCTGGGCCCTCCAGTTCTTCACTGCTCATTCTAAAGATATCCACAATGTTAAACAGATCAGCAGCTCTGAGAATACTTATACTGTACTGTATATGTAACCTAATAGTACTCTCTGTTCAAAATGTAAGAGATCCAGCTCTTCTAGCCTATCAATGCAGGGTTTTCCATTGCTCCTCTCTAAACCAATTCCAGAGCAACATTATCTTTTACAATACAGTGACCAGAATTATGCACAATTTTCTCATTAGCACATTGCAAAATCTGAACATAATCTTTGGTTTAAAATTTTACAGTTAACCATACAGTATATCCTATCGTTGTTTGCCTTTTTGAAGAACAAACCTTTAATAAAGACAGCATTGCTTTATTGTGCACTAGTTTTACAAAGGTTGGTGAAATTATACAGTTTGTATTATTACATATATTTATTCTAACCTCTCACTGTTTTGCTGGCACTCTGCATTTCCGCTTGCTTCTGTATTTTTAAGGGGGGTTTTGAACCATTTGTCCAAAATGTCTCTCTCTCTAGTCACTGTACTGTTAGATTGTTTTGATTGGATTGGGATCTGGCCTCTGTGGAGGACCACACTTCTGTCCAGCTCTCCAGCTGTGTTTTTGTTAGTTTAATAACTGTTTGATATTTTTCCAGATTGTATAGCATGGTATCAGAGAACCTCCTTAAATTTTCCTTGATGAGGATTCCTTCAGTTTCAATCCCTTTTCAAAAACCTCTGGAAAATATACCCCCTCAGACTTTCCAGACACTTCCCTATGCTTTTATTGGACACAAACATATGGTATATCATTCCTTCGTCAGATATATAGTGTTACTGACAAGTGTTGAACGTAGACTCATGTAACTAGATGTGATATCATTTACTGCACAGATATAAAATTCTGTACTCACTTTAGCCCATGGAAATGGTTTGTCATAGTATCATTGCTGGTCTGGTTCGCTTCTTTTGGTCCATACAAATCTACCTGCAGATATTGTGGTTCCATATTGGAAATTCAGTTCATTTTGTTTTCCTTTTGCCTCTTTAATTTATAACACACCCACTTGAAGAGAGCACCAGGTTATACAGAGAGCAATCACTACGGTAACTATCGGCAACCTCGTCCTCTCAATGGTTACAAGAGCTGATGGTCTTCGTGTACTGGTCTTGGGGTGTAGTTGTTTCCTTGGTCATTGGCTTTCGTTCTGTACTTTGTTGCTCCACTTTCCTGGTGATTGTTTTATGTTTTAAAGGACAAAGTCTCACAAAGGCAGCCCTGGAAACCCATTTATACATTAAGACATTTACTGGAGCAGTGTGAGTGAGGTAGGGTCCCGGACAGGATTTGAACCTGACCACTGCTCCATGCTGCTATCCAGCTTCTCAGAACATTTCTGGATACCTCAAACACAAGCCTGCTATTCTCTATCAGCATGTGCAAATATTTTACTATATAAAATAGTGCGGATTGCAATCACTGTTACACATACATTATACAAGCATAGTGTGATGGGCCTTTTGCAGGCCTGTAAAACAAATGAAAAAACAAACTAATTTAGTACTTACCTTTTGGCTTGTAGTATGCAGTAGGGAGAAAAACACAAAGGGCAAAATGGGAATGAAATAGCTGGGTGAGCAATGAATTGTTTTTTAGTGGCAGCTACTCATTAGTTTCAAACACCTGGTTTAACAGTCTGACAGTCAAAAACTCACCTACAGTCAGGGACAAATTTAAACCCTGAGAAAGAGCCTCTAGTCGGCCAAAGGCCTTTTCCCACAGAACCCTCTTCTGGGCTGGAGGTGCACTGCAATGCTGTTTTTATATTTAGGGGTTATAAAGAACCAATATTAATCAATATTAATATTAATGTATTTCAAACTACAATGAAATGACTGTACAGTGCTTTTACGAAGCTCCCGATTTTGTGTTTAATTTGTAAAACTCTGTGATACCGTTCTAACAGTGCGGGTGTTTGGGAAGAGCCATGGCGTACACCGGTACAAGCCAATGCCCCGTTTGAAAGGGAAAAAGAAAAATACAGTACACTGCTTGGACTGGACTGTCCCTGTTTGGGCTGGAGTAAAAGAGAGCGAGGCCCGAAAACAGACACGTTGGGACAGGAAAGGAGGAGAAAAAAGCTCCTTACGCTCTCTCTCCACAGACCCCTACGGGACTGTCGCAGTAATCTTCTCCCCTTGCGGGGCGGGGGGGGGGTATTTTTGTTTCTTGCAGCATTTGGATGATTCTTCTCTCTCTCCGGGTAGCCGCGCCAGCAGCGTGTTACGCCTGCTTCAAACCCGGCTCTCTCTCACAGCTGAGCCTCGCACGTACTGTAGGGGAGCTAGTCCCAGATGTCCTCTCTCTCAGCTGCAGCTACTGTACCTCAGGCCCGAGGTCCTGCCCGCTGGTCCCTCAGGGGCAGTGTTCAGTGGGCTCTCAAACAGCTCCCATCCACAACTAACCCCCTCTGCTGTGGTTGTCAAGGCAACGGGTCACCCTTAGACACAGGCTCCACCTCCACACTGCGCACGCCTCATGCAATCCCACACCGTCAATTCATTTATTTTGTCACCAAGATTTAATAACCAGTCTGAGAAACTGGGACTATACAGTAGCTCTCATTTAAAGGCAATTACCCAAACCGTAAAATTGTTTTTAAGGAAAATGTGTATTTTAAGGAACATTTCATATATTGTGTTAGGTATAATGTGTTATTTTCAGTTAGTTAGTTTTCTGGGTTCCTTTAGGTTTGTTGTGGGAGGTGGCAGGTGGTAGTTTTCTTCTGGGATCCAGACAACTAGGTTTTTTTGGTGGATGAATGTTTGGTTTTCCTTTTGTACCTACAGAATGCCTGCTGCCTTATACATAAGGACTTTCTTATAAGTCCTTTTTGATTGTGAACTGGTGCAATTTAGTGTCTCCTCAGGACTGAGCTCAGGTGACTATGGGGGGGAAGAGTGAGAACTGTGATATATAGTGGTATAAAGGATAATTTCAGTTTAGTGATTAGTTTTCTGTGGAATTAGTTGGTGTTCCCTAAATTTTAACACAAGTATAAAATATGTCTTTGATACTGGAAGTTAGAAGTTTAAAAATAGCACACTCAAGTGTCTTTATATCTTTATCTGAAAGCACAAGGAATTTAGGTACTGTATGAAGTTGCAATATGCGATTTTATGGATAGAAAATAAATGTGACATGGCGTGCTACGGTAGCTAAGAATTATGGAGCTTCAAAGTAATTAAAACAAAATAAAGTAACTAACTTCAACTGAAACTCTTCCAAGCAGCTGCCATCCCAAGACAACATCAGGAAGAACATGAAGGCAATTAACTCTGGCTTCAGCAGCCAAGAAAACATAAGGAAGGTGTCACGATCGTAAACCCCTCCTCTTAAGGACGCTCCAGCCCTTCCTAGTTCTGTACTCATTCCCTGAACCTGCCTCCGGTTCCTGTCCCCCGTCTTATAAAAGCCAGGCGCTCACTCTGTTCTGGGCTCTGCACTGGTTCCTGTACCAGGCGAGTCCGGGACCTGGAGCGCCTGGTCCCGTCAAGTTTTTAGTTCCTGTTCCTGTCCTGTGCCGGTTCCAACCCAGTTCCTGTTTTGTCTTCGTCTCGGATGGACCGCCCGGCTCTGGACTTTTGCCTTGTCTCGGATTCCCCTTCGGTCTCAGTTTTGGACAGTTTGCCTCGGCCACACCTCCCCCGAACACCAGTGCACCACGGACACGCCCCCTGTTTTCATTCCTGAGCCCTGCATGCTTTTTTCCCCGTGTTTTCCCCACTCTATACCAGGTTGTGTCATCTGCATAGGGTCCGGAAAGAACGCTTTCGTTACAGAAGGTTAACAATAACGGCAAAGTCATCCTATCTTGCCCGTTTGGTAGTTAATTGATTACGTCACAACGCACTGTGATGGGATGCCACTCTTTGGGAAATCATTTTTTCTTTATTCATTTCTTTTCTTTTACCTTTTACCTTTCTTTTCTTTTATTTCTATTTTTTTACCAAAGAAACTGTGCACAAACCTATTGGAAAACTTGTGGTGTTTTGGCAGCATCAGGCTGGGAAAGGAAAATAAAGAAAAGGAACTTCGTAGGTGAGAACATGTTCAGTCAAGAAGATCAAGCCTGGGAAATAGTATTTGGCTGGCTTCTCCCCTATTTCCACAGCGCCCTCTAGTGCCTGGAGGAAAGCTTGTTACCCCAAGCCTTTTAAAAACAATAATTCAACCATTTTTCCATGAATTACAATGTTGCAAAAAAAAAATTTTAAGAAAACCTAAAATCTAAAACATTAGGGGCATTTGTATGGAGAATTTGTGTGATTTTGCGTATCACTGTTGTTTGGAAAAGTCTATGTAAAGGAGCGGTATGTCTTTAAGAAGCTAATGGGTGGTACCTTGGGGGGGAGAGGGAGGAGCTTCAGTAATAAAAAGCTGACAGATCTGCTGGTGAGCTCTCTGTCAAGCCTGAGGAGCAATCTGCTCTCTTGGCTTCAGCTTAAGAAAGATCACTAGTTTTTAGTTGGCAAAACCAGTGAGCTATTTTTTGCACTTTATATTACTTAATGAATTCGTGCTAGATGCATTTTGAATGATTTTTGTCTTATTCTCTCCTTGTGGACTGGTAGAGCTGAACAAATAAGCTGGTTGTGTCAAACGGGCCCCTCATGACGGCGAATTTAATGTTCTTTTATTTTGGTGGTGGTGGCAAGCTATTGTCAGGGACAGCCCGTAACCCCTCTTTGCAGCCTTTCCTCTGGTTACCTAAGGCTCGACTCGTTGTAAAAAACCTCCCATGGGTCCCATGATAAATCTTTCGAGTTACGGAAAGTCTGTCACTAGTGTGAAGAGCGAGGAGCGCGGCAGGTTCTTCCCGCGGTGGAGTAAACACAAGGAGCTCTCCGCCTGGCCTCTGTGTGGTGCTTCAGTCTCGCCTCGCATTGTGCATCAGGTGTGGTGACGCACGTGTGTTGAAATTATGTCAGGAAAGCACCCGAGTGGCTGTCTTATTTTTATTTGCATTCTGTTTTGTTTTGTCTTTTTTTACTGAGCAGTACTGTGTAAGGTGTAGGGTACGGGATGCCGGTATAGAGTACAGTATCTATACATTTGTTCTGCAATTCTCCAGTGTTTAATTATTTACTGTTCTGTGTAAGATGTGTTTGATGTTTGATTAGTCTAATTATAGGGTTTTAAAAAGATTTCATCCTTTGTTATTTCACTTCTCTCTGTAGAAATGGGAGAATTTTCCCATCTCTCTCTCTGTCTCTTGACCTCCCAGCAGCTGCTACACTCTCTCTGGCTCTCTAGCCCCCCTCTGTTATTAACACACACACTTCCTAAGGACAGTTAATCCCAATGAGCCTGCAACTCCTGCCTCTTCTTCCTCACTTGCCAGCACAGTTAGGAAAAGCAAGGGGGGATCGCTGCAACTTTGGGTTAATTCTCCGTACCGAACAGTAGTCTCGCAATTGCTAAGAAAGGGTTGCTTCTGACTTAGGTAAGATTCGGGTTATCTAAAGACTTTCAGAATTGGACCTTCACATATTCTGGGGCAGTGGGTGTATTTGAAGTTGAACCCTATCTAATTCCTCTTCATCATTCAGCACCATTTTATAACTTTACCACGTTACAGCTTATTGTAAAATCTTGAAGGGCTGAGTAAAATGTCTTATTTGGGTCTGCGTTAAAGTCCGTTTTGTGTCTTTCCAGACCCTATATTTCATTGGCTGAGCTGGGACTCCGTTGTGAAGAGCCCTGCATTGTGATAGAGGCTTTGTAATTTCCCATTGTTTTAAGAACACAAGAGCAGTTACAAAGCAGAGGAAGCCATTTGGCCATCCTGCCTGTTTGGGTGGAAACAGTCAGCTGTGTCTTGAAGGAATCCAGGATATCAGCTTCAGCAACGTGGCTAGGTAACTTTTTCCATACTCCCAAAACCATTGAAATAATGAAGTACATTATTTTTTGGGTTTTAACTGCATTTCCATGTAGTTTCCACTTGTGCCTTTTGGTTTGTGTGTCACTCTTGATTCTGAACAAAACATAGACTTTGTCAGTGTTTTTGAAGATTTGAAATACTTGGGTTCTTGGGTTCTTTAAGCCTGCCATTAGGTCATTCCCATAAGCTCCGGAATGTGACTGGCGCTCTTCTCTTTACTGATTCCCGAACAGCAGGATTAGCAGCAGATGACCTTAAAAAGGATTTTGGAAGGGTCTGCAGTACTAGTATTCGAGTGTTCTTGTAACGAAAGCGTTCTTTCAGGGCCCTATGCAGATGACACAATCCGGGGTTGAGTGAGATAAACACGGGGAAAAAGCATGCGGGAGTCGGGAATGAAAACAGGGGGCGTGTCCATGGTGCGCTGGTGATCGGGGGAGGTGTGGCCGAGGCAAACAATCCAGAAATAAGTCCAAGGGGGAATCCAAGAGGAGGCAAAAGTCCAAAGGCGGGCGGTCCATCCAAGAAAAACGGGGTTAAAAACAGGAACTGTGTCGGGAACGGGAACTAAAAACTTGACGGGACCAGGCGCTTCCAGGTCCCGGACTCGCCTGGTACAGAAACCAGAGCAGAGCCCGGAACAGAGTGAGCGCCCGGCTTTTAAGGGGAACTGAAAAGGGGGCTGGAACAGGGAGCAGGTGCAGGAGATGAGTAAAGAACAAGGAAGGGCTGGAGCGTCCTTAAGAGGAGGGGTCTACGAACATGACAGTTCTGTTCAAAGACTTTCACATCCCAAAGGGCTATGAGCAGATAGAACTTCTGCTGACGAAAGGTGACAAGTTTTTAGGTTGCAAAGTCAATGAGGGAAACCAGACATCTTTTAAATACTGCCTCTGACTGACTAGAGATTTTGTCTGAAGAACAAATGGGACTCCGTGAAACATCTTTCTCTGATGTTTCTGCCGCACAGGGACTGGTGACATTGGTAGACGTGTACATACAGTACATGAGGCAGATGTGTATCCACCCATACAAAAATAAATTAAAAGAAGAAAACTTTCCAGCCCTGTAGGCTCTGTGTTTTTAAATGCCACTTGCCAAACTCCATACACTATTACTCTGACGTTACAGAAATATACGAGTTCAAGTGGGCTAGCAGTGCTGTATACAGTATACTGTGTTCTGCTCGATGTGTATTGATTAGAAACTATTGATAGAGACCTTGGTCATGAAAACATTGAAACAAAAATGTAGTAATGCCAATAAATGTATTAAAAATGTAATTGGAAAAAAAAGGAAAAAATGCATTGAAATACCAATGCGGTAATTTCCCACAGAGACGTCTGAACAGCTTTGCTAATTATTTATGATACCTAATAACAATTAACCTAAAGCATAATTACTGGTGCAAGGATAATGTACCTCTTCTTTGTTTATAAATGACTGTTTTTCTGTATATGTGAAGTACTGTAAAGAGAAAGATTGTATTAACCATTTTTATGTGCAAACCATATTTCAATTTTTGTTCAATGAGCTATAGACAGGCTGTATCAGAAGTCTGGACCCATATGGAAAATTAAACAATATACCATTCTTTTATTTGCTATTCAGATTGGCTACTATTAACATCCATATGCATAATGATTCTTGAATGATTCCACCGACATAAAAATACTGATCTGAGAGCTGGCATTCCTCGTGTTCTCCTTTAGTGCTGCAATACGGTTTGGTTTTGGCCTGTAAACCACAGATTCCAGGTGTTGCCACACAGAGTCCATGCCACTGCGCCAGGACATGCTGCCCACCTCGGGGGTAATGTTTCGTGCGGCTGGATTGAGACAGTGGATCCACTTATTTCCTATGAGTCCTCATTTCAATAAGTGTTAGAATTTAAAACATTATTTACAAGTGTTAGAATTTAAAACAGTTCCAAATGAGAGGCTTATCTGGATGTTTTTTTTTTATTTTAGTGGTTGTACATGGTGGAAATCAGCAGTTCATGTCGTGGAGAATACAGTGCAGAAACAGTGAATTAGGTGAAAGAGGAACGAGATATGGATAGGTTCAATTCCAGACCTGGGGTGCTGTCTGTGTGGAGTTTGCATGTTCTCCCCATGTTCATGTGGGTTTCCTCCGGGTGCTCTGGTTTCCTCCTGCGGTCCAGAAACATACTGGCAGGTTAATCGGCTTCTGGGACGATTGGCCCTGGGGTCAGTGTGTGCGTGTCTGTGTCTGTGTGCCCTGTGATGGTGTCCCAGGTGCAGTGGGTAACTTGTTCCACGCTCCCACAATCCATTGCATAAAGAAGCACCTCCTGTTCTCAGGTATAAATAGGTACTTCCACATAGTTTCCACTTCTATCCTTACGGCTGAATTGAATTGTTTTCGATCGCGATAGGATTTAATATCACTGCGGCAGTATTAAGGTTGAACCGTACAGAATTAAAATTATTTTGACAAATGCTTGCATTTCCTGGTCTTTGACAGGTTTTGAAGAGTGTTGTGGGGGGGTTTGGCATCACACGAGAGATGGTGATTTGACCGTGCACCTGTACGTATTCTGGGGTGTTTCACTGTTCTACTGTGGGTCAGTTGGGTGTTGGGTACATATCGCCATCACCACATCGCGTCAGGACAGTGTTGCGGTAAGGCGGTGGGTGTGTGTCGCTGTGAATGGCTGGCACTGTGGCTGGGGATGAGTGGCCGTGAGGGTTCCCCCACATCGCCCCAGTGGCGCCCCAGCAGGGCCGTTTCTGGGACTCTGACAGCAGTCCCTCTTCTCTTGCAGCACTATTTCACCATCACCTTCGGCCACGATGGGCAGAAGCCCCTGGAGCTGCGGACTGAGGAGGAAACTGATTGCGAGGAGTGGGTGGAAGCCATTCAGCAGGCAAGGTATGCTGGGAACACGGGGGGGGGAATGAGGGCGAGACTGTTTATTTCAACATATAAATATCGTCTTTCTAATCTTCTTTTTAATATGTTGTTCTATTACGTGAGCTGTATCATGCTAGAGATACATCCTAAAACATCTGAAATCTGAAGACAGGCCCTGTTTCACAGTTTTGATACTGTTACATGTGAGACATTAATGTCTGTATTGTGAGGGTATCAAAAATGGCATTTTCACTTTAGATCATATACGGTAGACAATTTAGTCTTCACTTGAGGTTGATTCTGCACTTTCCTCTTTAAAAAGCTGAAAATGCTTTTTTGAACCACAAAATTAAATGCAGGCAGTTCTTTTGCCCTCCGAAAAATGTCTCTCACATGTGTTTCCTGTTGTGCCTGGAAGTCCTTCCCGCGGAGACAAACAATCCACCATCAAAATCAACAGGCTGTGAAAAACTTGTATTGTGAGTAATGTCAAGCCCTTTCTCTTCCTCACTGAGTGACAGTGCAGTTGCACACTGGGTTCAGGCTCTTTTTTCTGATGATGCTTGGAACAGCCGAGCTGTTAGAAATAATTTACTGCATCTGTTGGAAAAACGTGTTTTCAGATTGTGGAGCAGAAAATGGTCATAAACAACTATTAGTGCTGAGCAGAGGAATTGTCGAATCCTATACTGTAGACCGAGTTTTCTAAAGAGCCTGTAACCCAAGGCCCTTTCCAGACTGACATGAAACCCCCACCAGAAAAACTAATGTCTGCTCGTATTTATGTTCGACACCCAGTCATCAAAGCATTCTGTGACAGAAGTTTTCACTGTTTGATAGGTGTCGGTAAAGTGAGCACTCAAATCTCAAAATCTCTAATTATTCTAATGCTTAGAATAATAATAAGAAAGGAAAGGTAGACAGCTAGATCGATAAAGATAATACGATTCCACTCTCTGAAAGGAAACCTAGTTGTAAAGTCATAAATGAGTTTGTTACACAATTAAAAGCCATCTTATGACAACAACAGCTGGTCCCAGTTTCCTTTCATTATAGAAAAAGCAGGACTGCAGGTTGTTTACAAGCTCTGCTCCTTTTTCATTGTGGCGTTAAGCTGCCTGTCTTGTCTGTATTAAATGCCTTGAGCCGACGCTGCTGGAGCAGAAATGAAACAATCCCAAGCAGAGCTGTCAGATGGATCAGATTTTCCTCCACAGTCTAACAGGCAGTGAGCTCTGGCCTGGCTGTGATAAGAGGAGTCTGGCTGAATGGCTCCTGCCAGCTTCAGACTTACAAGACTGAGAGAATTCCGGGCAATAAAAAGTTGATTTGGGTATGATATCAAATGAGCATGCCCAACATCCAAACTCACACCCTGTCCCATAACAGAAGATCCAAAGTCAAAAAGTCAGATCAGACTGGATATTTTTAAAATGTTAGAGATACACAATGGAAACAATAGGGAGCAGGGCATGTGTGATGCTCTTGCGATGATACAGTCGCTCCTAGAGCTCCTAGGACTGTGGTCACAAGGGTTGTGGTTTGACAGGTGTGGCGGGTTCGACTCTTGCCAGGGGTGAGCAGGCTGGATCCTGGCAGGTACTGTATGCTTGAGACTGCAGCCATCATAGACAGGGAGGTGAAAAGAAGCAGGAAGTAGAGATGTCGGGAGGAGGAGCAAGTGAGAAGCCGAGAAGTTACAAGGAGAAGATTTTTTTTTTCCAAGAGTGGACTAGCACGCTTTATGTCCAAACCAAGGAGGGACAAGGACTAGCTTTTATTTTGTTCGTCAGCACTGGTAACCCATGTTAAGCAGAGCTATTAGGTTTTAAAGGGTGTGCATCAGGTGTTCCCTTGCGATTTATTTATATTTCATCATACAGACACAGTAGAGCATCGTAGCTGAAAATAATGCTGGCAGCCACACCACACCCAGGACACATTCAAGATAAATATCTAGCTTTGACACGAAACGGGCAATACGACAGTGCAATCTGATGAGCGCACGTGCCTTTCTCAAGAGTCCCAGTGACATTTACCAGAATGAGCTGAGAGATCACACTCTCAGCAATAAGGCTGGACGGCATGCTTTTTCACTGATATCAGTGTGAATCCCCCCTTTTATTGCAGATTATTTTTTTAATGTTTTAATCGTGAATAACTTTTGCACTCATAACAGAGCAAGACGTGCCATTGAAGGTCACTCAGCTGAAAGCTGTATTGGCCAAAATTCTGGGCTGTCCTGGGGGCTGCAAGGAAGACATACTGTACTCAACCTGAAAGGAAAAAAAATATTTATCATATCATGACTGCTTTGTTTGTTTTAATGAAGGCCATTTGATGTAAAGGTTAAGTGTTTCAGAACTGAATGAGCTTTTCTATCACACCGCTGCCTATTTAAGAATAACCTGAGGCTGTTGTGAAAGATTTTCTTTTGAAGTGGACCGGCATAAACATATCAAAAGTGTTTTGTTTTGTAGTTTCTGAGTCTGTGATATACATAGTTCTTTGCAACAGGTTTGTATGAGATCATATTTGTGGCTTGTGCTTCAGCTGTTTTGATTGTGAAATTTTTCTTCTATTTGGATAACAAACTTCCAAATTACAATTATCATACTTTATGTAGATCAAAAGCTCTGATATCGCTGTCTAATCAATCTAAATGTTTCACTGGAGTGTTTTGTAAAGGACCTTGAGAATGTGGGGGCTGCCATGTGGATAAATGGATGACAATTTCTATTTCTTCTTTCCTACTGTGGAATAAGGGGGTGGCACAGTGGGTAAGTTTCTGGACCCATGACTGGCGGGTTGTGGGTTCAAGTCCCTGCTGCAGACACTGCTGTTGTACCTTGAGCATGGTGCTTTTCCCCAGCTGCTCCTGTCCATCCAGTGGAGGGGATTTCTAAGAGGTACTCCTTGAGATGGGAGGTGCGGTAGCTCAGAAGCCAAGGGTGTCTAGCTCCTGACCGGAAGGTCCTGGGTTCAATCCTTTAGCACCTTGGGGCAACCTTGTTGTGAAAGGCGCTATATAAATTAAATTAAATTAAATTGAAATTGAAATTCAATTCAATTCCAGATGGGGGCAAGAGATGCAGCTTGCTCTAATTCTTTCCAGACGGCTCCCAGGTCCACTCAGCCTGCTTTCCATATGAGTACTAGGGGTTAATCCTTCTGGGGCTAATAGGCCAGCTGGAGTGTGATGCTGACCACATCACCTCAACCTCCAGAGTTGGATGGTCAAGAAAAATGGTGGCCTTTGCCCCCCATTCCGCATGGGCCTTATGGCCTGAAAAGGGACATACTGACTTACTCCTTGAGATAGACTAATCCCCAGGGGGAGGGGGAGATACATGCTTTCTGTTCCTTGTAATGCTACTGAAACCAGAAGGAGCTGTGGCCCCATCACCCTCAGACAGACTTTACCCTTTTACTGTGGAATAAAGAATAAAATAAATTATGACACTACCTACTTAATTCTGATTCATCTGCCCTCCGGAGTATGCCCTCTGATCTCTGTATTATTTCATTCTGTATGAGATACTGCAGAAATTTCCAAGGTCTTGTGAGACATTAAAGAAAGTTCCAATGTGTACACTGTACTGTACCACATTTGTGATTTCTCAGGTTGGCGAACATTACAGATAAGCGTAGACCAGTGATTGTCACTCCTGGTCCTGGAGGGCTGCAGTCCACCAGGTTTTAGAGGTAACATGATTCTCCATGAGTAAAGACAGTGGGGAAATAAAGCAGTTGATTCAAATAAAACCAAAGAATGTGGGGTGGAGCGAAAACCAGGAAACAAGGACTTTCTCCAGGACCAGGAGTGAGTAACAGTTTTCTAGACTGTTGGGTGGATCTTATAAAAATAGAACTCATTCCTATTCATTTCTGAACCATACAAAATAGTCTTGAAATCACGCATCCATATTCTGTCCTAAGCCATCATTGCCGCTGTTATTTCGCAGTTATTCTGACATCATCATTGAGAGGGAGGTGCTGATGCAGAAGTACATCCATCTGGTGCAGATCGTGGAGACCGAGAAGGTGGCGGCAAATCAGCTCAGACACCAGCTGGAGGACCAGGACACAGAGATAGAGAGGCTGAAAGCAGAGGTATGGTGTTCCTCTTTGGAGGAAATATTAAACAGCTCTTTGATAATGGATGGATATTTATATACTCATTGCCCTTGCAGCTGGTGTGTTACTTCTTCCTTTCAAGATACAGAGTTTCTCAGGTCAACATTAATGCATGCAATGGAGAGGAGCAACCTCTGTAACGGAGACTTGCAGTTGCACTTGATCATGTTCAGAGGTGAACAGCTAACACCTGTCACGATCGCAAACCCCTCCTCTTAAGGGCGCTCCAGCCCTTCCTCGTTCTGCCTCATCCCCCGCACCTGTTCCTTATTCCAGCCCCTCTTCAGTTCCCCCTTAAAAGCCAGAGGCTCACTTCAATCGAGGCTCTACATTGATTCCCATATCATGCGAGCCCGGGTCCTGATGCGTCTGGCTCCGTTATGCTTTTAACTTTCTGTTCCCCCTGCCGGTTCCGACCCGGTTCCTGTTTTTAACCTGTCTGTTTTGGATGGATCTCCTGGCCATGGACTCATGCTCGTTTTTGGATTCCCCATTTGGACTTCTTCCTGGATTGTTTGCCCCGGACTCACTCCCCCTGGACACCTGCGCACTTTGGACATGCCCCCCCCCGTATTCATTCCCGATTCCTGCATGACTTTTTCCTAGTGTTTCCTCACTCCATCCCGGATTGTGTCGTCCGCATAGGGTCTGGAAAGAACTGTTCGTGACACGTCAGTGCTCATGAGGTCTGGAGGGGAACCGCAAGAGGGCCTTGACTCTCCTCAGGTTTTTTTCTGCAGTGACCCCTACTGGGCGGGTACCTGTTGAGCCCAGCTGAACATGGGCCGGTTTGAACAAGGCCTGTGTTCACCAGAATACCAGGCTCCTGAAAGGTCCTTAATTGCATTGGGTATACATATCCTTGTATCTCATGTACTGTACGAGTCCATGTATTGTCAAGAAAAGCCCCACACTGTCCTAGAATGAAAGAACTTTTGAAAGCATTACATTGGAAATCAAAATGAAAAATACTCCTGTTCAAATATTTTAAGCCTGTGGAATATGGTGTCTGCTAAGGCACAAATGAAGTAAAACATTGATTTGCTTACAAACCTACAATACAGTCATATTCAGCATTGCCTCTGATCTCGTTGACCTGCTCATGATTATAAAGAGATGGCATATAGCTGCAGGAGACGGGATTGTTATTCAGGAGGAAGTAAGATTATTATCTAAAGTGGAAGTCCTATAACTGACAATACCCTAATGCTTGTGCTGAAGTTGAATCGATTTTAATCTCTGCTTGGTGTAGTTCATGTACGCTCGCTATCAATACCTTCATCCTTTATTTGCTGATGGAAATTTCCAACTGTTAAGCAGAGTGCCTTCCTCATTAGTGAGCCGTAGATTCTTCTGGATCTCATCTCGCAATCATGCTTTAGAACACAGTGCCAGGGAATAAATGGTTAGACTGGGAGGATCCTTCTGTGTAGCCGTGAATCCTGCAGAATGTAGAGTAGCACAGGGGCAATATCCAAAACACCTAATCCAGGGGCTTGGTCGATTGGAGAAGCAATGAGTCCGGTAACCAGGGGAATCCGAGAAAGACAATCCGAAAAACGAAATCCGAAGAGTGTGGTCGAAAAAGGCAGAAGCAAAGATCAGGGACCAGGAGATCAGTCAAAAAGGTTGAAACCCACACAAGAGAATACTACAGGAGGCTTGTCAATAGTGAGCACGGGTTGGTGAGTGAGGGAACTTTAAATACCGAAGGGAGAGGGACGTGGTTGGATAATTGGTCCGGGAGTGAGAATTTGTGGAATCTGGTGCCTGTGGGAATGTGATGGGTTCAGTTAGGAATGAGGTCGTGAAACAGTGGGTTCGGGGATGTAACGGCGTCTACGAGGGAGAGTGTGGGGCGTGACACACAGGGCAGAAACAGGAAGACGTTGTGCTGCTGGAAAGTTCTGGGCATGGATACCTCTCAAACAGGGGTGCCGCTGGCTTCTCACAGGTCAGGGAGGCTCCGATAAGCCTTGTTGGTGCCATGTATTATTACACTGGTGTTCAACAGGTGCAAAAAACACTATATTAACAAGGTTTGTGCTGATTTTGGAATAAAAACAGAGACGTCTGGCTGAAAGCTAGAAAGTGTCTCTGCTCGAGGAACCCATATAATGATTCCTGTGCAGATTGTGTGTTGGAGTGTGGCAGAGGGCAAGCCCCTTTCTGTATACTGAAAACACTCTTAAAAAAACTGCTTCAGCTCTGCCTGGCGATTTTGGAGTGGAGATACCAGCAAAAGCCATACAAATGTGTTGAAAAGAGGCAGTAGAGTGCTGGTTTGTGTTGTATTCCTCACAGACCTTGGGTCCTGGGTATGATTGTGACCTCGGGTGCCTTCCTTGGGGTGGAGTTTGCATGTTCTACAGGGGCCCTCCCACATTCCAAAGACATGCTGTCGAAAATAATCTACATATCTGAGTTGTCCCCTGTGTATGTGTGACCTTTGATGTCCTGGGGTTTCGTCCAAGGTGTTTCCTGCCTTGTGCCCATTGTCTGCCAGGAAGGATAGCCTCTGCCTCACGGAGACCCCCTACTGGACTAACTGGTTATTGAAAATGGATGGACGTGCTGAAAAGGGTTTTTTTCCTTTCCTCCCAAATCTGTGTCAGTTCCAAAGTATGGATTTTGTAGAAATGCTGCGAAAGTTCATTTAATGAAGGAGCTGATAAACATTATTATTGAAACTGTTTTTTTCTGGGGGGGTTTGCTTTGTGTTTCTGCTATTGTCTTGCAGTTGATAGTAGTGGTAATTCTGGTGGAGGTTGGAAACCAGGCTTGGTTTCTACAACATTTGTATTGAAAGTATTGCCATATTCCTGATGCTCCAGCTTGCACTGTTTATTGCACTGTGTACGGTATTTGTATGTCCTCAGCTTTCCAGGTTTTACACAGATGTAATTCCATTTTAATTTTTGGGCTGTCTTTTCATTTCCAAATTAACACAACGTCATGTGCAATATGAGTCTGCTCGGAGCTTTCTGAAGTTGCCCCTGAATGAAGCAAGTGAAACGGTTTCTCACTTCTGAGCCTGGTCTGCTGTGTCAAGAGGTGGCTGGTGTGCCTCACTCTCCTCCTCTATGTGAAGCTTCTGGGATGAAATAGCAGGATTTGTTGTTTGGCTCCCATAGTTATGACAGTGTGTTTTCTTTCCTTAGATCATTGCCCTTAATAAAACAAAGGAGAGGATGAGGCCCTACCAGGGGAATCAAGAGGAAGAAGATCCTGACATCAAGAAGATTAAAAAGGTAGCATGATGCATTCCTTCCTCTGTGCGTGCAGTACGCGCTCTGGATAAGATAGATATGATCTACGGAAAGGCCAGGTAAAAGAAAGAACAAACAAAAATGGACTAAATATCAAATCATTTCCAGAACCAGGCTGACCCCAATATTCAAGGGGATCAGAGCTGTCAAAGTTCAAATCATTTTGCTGACATGATCCAGATGGCACCAGTTGAACTCCTTCTTGAAACATGAAGCACATGCAACGCGCGCTGCAACACCTGCTGAAACTGCAGGTGTCTTGGAATTTTTTCCCAGATCTCTTTGGAACACCCTTATACATTGTCCCCAATGAGCGGCGTGAATGGAAAACGCCCCTGTAGGTTGGGTTTTAAATAGGCTGGGCTGGACCACCTGTTTCCCATACGGATTCTCACTCATCTAATCATTGGCCATATATTACCGCAACTAGTACAGAGGAGCAGAAACAGCGTTGTCACAAAAAGAGTGACAGAGTCCCTTGCTGATGACCGCACTCTTGGGAGTCTATAAGTAGGATGTTCACTAGATGTTCCCAGATTATATGAAACCTTCGGCCATTTACCCTCCCACTTGAGGCTTATGCGAAGGTAAGACCTGACAGTGTAGCAGGCACAGAACCAGCTGACTGTGATAGACCTGTCTGTGTTTCTATGCTGCAGACTTATGGAGTGACTCTATTTTATCACAGTATACAATGTGTTGCATCATCAGTGAATTACATTTGTATATACAATTTGTTAAAAGCAGAATTCCCAGGGTTATGTTCAAATCCTTCACAGTTCTGTCACAACAAGCCAACCTGCGGTCAATACAGAAATGGTGCTACAAAAATGGCACACAAATTAAATCATAATACTTAAGGATAGGTACTAATGAGATGTCATTAAGTCCATCTAGTTTGTTTGGGAATAGCAAATTGATGTGGGGATCTTTTCTTGAAAGAAGCCAGGGTATCAGCTTCAACAGCATGGTTGAGTAGCTTGTTCTATACTCCCACAACCAGGGGACCTGTAGTCTTCTCTGCTCAAGACTAATAAAGTTCAGTTCCTTCACCCTGTCAGTGTACGACATTTCTTTCAGCCCTAAAATGTTATCTGGCTGCTCTTCTCTGTAATAACTCCAGAGCAACGAAAACATTGAAGCTTTTAATTGAAATATTTGAAAAAGACTGATCTTAAAAGTGGATTTGAAGAAATTAAGTTAAAAAACACACAGACTTGGGTCTTCAGTTGCCTTTGGGAACTTTGTGTGTTGCAGAAGAAGACTTTGTCCCCAGGTGAAGCGAGGAATTCTGAATTGGGGTTTACTCGAGCACAATCTGTAGACCACAAATTATGTTTAGTTTTTAAAAAATGATATAGATAGATAGATAATACTGTACTTTATTAATCCCGTAGGGAAATTGATGTTTTTTTTTTAGATAGATAGATCTGAGCAGGACACTCGCTCGCTACTCCAAGGCAACATATTAGATGCTGCTGTTAAGGCACTCAGAGCCCTCCATTGGGCCCTGTGCACATAAATGTAGTGTGACATGAGTAAATAAAGCCTTACTTGGTGTGTATTTATGTGGTGTCCTACTGTGAAGAAAACATTGCTGTCTAAGAGCGTGATCTGGCACGGCCAGTGACCAGGCGGACTTTGGCCTTCACAGCTGCTGCCGGTGTGGCTCTTGAAGTCGGCCCCGTTGTGTCTCGTGTCCTGCAGGTGCAGAGCTTCATGCGCGGCTGGCTGTGCAGGAGGAAGTGGAAGACCATTGTTCAGGACTATATCTGCTCTCCCCACGCAGAGAGCATGAGGAAGCGCAACCAGATCGTCTTCAACATGGTGGAGGCCGAGACCGAGTACGTCCACCAGCTCTACGTCCTGGTCAACTGCTTCCTGCGGCCCCTGCGCATGGCGGCCAGCTCGAAGAAGCCGCCCATCAGCCACGACGACGTCAGCAGCATCTTCCTCAACAGGTACCAGTCGGCCTCGGAGACGCTCGGCGGGATGTGGGACCGTTCCGGCACACTAGCGATTCCACGGCATCCGACACCGGAGCCGGAGATCTTTTTAAACCACTGAAAAATCTAAAGACTTAGAGAACAAGGCCTTGAAGTTGGAAATGTCCTTTTAGTTGGTGTGAAAAAACATTACTGGGCATACCTGAGCCTTCTCATTTCCACTTTGTGCTTCTAGTTAATCAAATGCTTTGGGAAAAAAAGTACAGTATTAGTGACCTGCATTTTAAACTCGTAACACCGATCTATATTAACAATATTTCATATTTTTTTTATCAAACTGCTGATCAGTCATTGAAGCGTGATATTCTAAAAGAGTTCTAAAAGACGCAAGTGGACAGTCTTATCAGTGCCTACTGTATTATACCTTTTTATAAAAAAAAACAAGGACAAACAGGGAAAAGATGTGCAATTACATGGTGTTATACAGACCGTGCATACAGTAGATGACATACTGTACAGCTTGCATTGTGCCTTCATGTGCATTGTATAGTTTTTAAAAACCAGATTCTTGCTTTTACTCTTTTTGCAGTGAGACTATAATGTTTCTTCATGAAATATTTCACCAAGGCCTGAAGGCAAGAATTGCAAACTGGCCGACCCTAGTTTTAGGTGAGTGCTGCATGGGGCTCCTTAGGGAGCAGACCTGTGACTGTGAATCTGTGTGCGTGTCTGAAGGTGTGTTAGCAAGCCCTGCAGCACATGAAATACAGATGCATGAAAAGGAATACATTTTGAAAGGGCGATGTGTCATTTTTGCAAAATGTATTCACACAGACTGCCTAGAAACATGATCCTCATCCTATGTTCTTGAAGTAAAGACGCCAGAGAAGACTGTGCTGCCCTAACACAATGGCTTGTGGGATAAATACTCCATGAATCAACGCTCTAAAACACAAACCGCATCTTGCTCTTACTGCTAATCATTTCCTAGGCTGCAGCTACCTCTATTATTTTGCTCCACCAAAAGAAACCATGTTATAGACGCTGGGCCTGATTAATTTTTACAGCCTTCTCTCTGTTTTTTCTCTTCCTTTGTTGTAGCTGATCTGTTTGACATTTTATTGCCCATGCTGAACATTTACCAGGAGTTCGTGCGCAATCACCAGTACAGCCTGCAGGTGTTGGCGAACTGCAAGCAGAACCGGGACTTTGACAAGCTGCTGAAGCAGTATGAGGCCAACGCTGCCTGCGAGGGCAGAATGCTCGAGACTTTCCTCACCTACCCCATGTTCCAGGTACACACCTACCTTTCCCTGCCATTTCCCCATTACCAGAGGGTTTGTCAGAGTCCCAGCTTAACAATTCACTTTGGTCTTTTGCACTTTTGCTAGCATTCTTGAATCAACAAAGCCCAGGTCTCTGATTAAATGGCAAACGTGTTTAGATGAAGCCAATGATGAATGAACTCTTTTGATTCAAATAAAAACAAATGGACTCTTTCACATTTGGAGTCAGGATGAAAACCAGCCCCCTAGAAGAAGCCACTTCTTTGCTTTGTAAAAAGTAGATTAAAAGTTGAAGCTTGACTCTAGTAATTCTACAGTCCTTGATTTAGATTTAGAATATCCACTTCTGGCTAAAACATATCCATTTTAACTTCGAGTGACTTTTATTTGAGATTTATAACACTCTAAACTGTGTGCAGGTTGGAAAAGTAAAAAAAAATATTATTTGGAATGCAACTGCAGCTAGGAAAAGAAATCTCATTGTGTGCTATTAACATAATCGCAGGTTTGGATGTCCTTCCGTGCTAATCACTGAGGGAGTACCTTATCCTGGACGTAAAACCCGTATATGATTTCAGTTAAGTCCGACAGATTTGTGATTTACAGCAGTGGGCTCACAGCTGCTCTGTGTTCAACAGATACCAAGGTATATTATAACTCTCCACGAGCTCCTGGCTCACACACCGCACGAACACGTGGAGCGGAAGAGCCTGGAGTTTGCCAAATCCAAACTGGAGGAGCTGTCCAGGTGAGCCAATTCCAGGCAAGCCAGTGTCGATCAGAGTGATCCCAGCTGGACAGTAGAAACGGCTCTAAATACAAGGCGGGCCTTCCCACACTCCTGTTTTCTCATGCTTTCCTTCACAGTTTAATTTACTCCCAAATTTGTACCTGGAAGGTTGCCGGTTCAAATCCTGCAGCCGGCAGAGGAATCCTACTCCGTTGGGCCCCTGAGCAAGGCCCTTAACCCCAGCTGCTCCAGGGGCGCCGTACAATGGCTGACCCTGCGCTCTGACCCCAAGCTTCTCTCCTTGTCTGTGTGTCTGTGTCTCATGGAGAAAAGCTGGGGTATGCGAAAAGACGATTTCCTAATGCAAGAAATTGTATAGGGCTAATAAAGAAACATTATCATTATTATCAAAAAAACTAGTCAATAGCTTCTCCCTACACTTCTCCTTTAACATCTGTAACATATGATGTTAGCTTCATTCTGTGGCATATTTATTTAGAACACTACTAGCCTCTACTAAAGCACTAACAGGCATTAGTAGAAAATAATATTTCTTGTCCTTTAAAGAATTAAAATCTGCTTTAATAATTCAGGATTCCTGCTCTTCGTAATTCAATCTAATTTCCTCATGGCTTAATGCATAGCGATTCTGAAAGCCAGTGAGTGTCCTTTCATCATCTTTTCCAATCCCCCTTTCACTCATTCTGAATGAGCCCTGAGTGCTGAGCTCAATCAGGCAGACCTAATAGATTCTGTTCAGTCAACAAACACTCCTGTGAAACTTTCACTTATCTCTCTAGCAGTCAGTCCCAAATAACACCCATGGAGAAACACTGCAACACATACGTCTGGCTAAAAGATTTATTTTGCTGTTGTGTCCTCGGGAGTAAAATCCTTGTCCAGTGTGTGTTTGATCAACAAGCATTTGAAGGATAAGCCCACACTGGGAAGCAGTACGTTTCTGTGTCTGTAGTTGTTATACTACACTGTCCTCTTTCAGTTGCATTCTTTTCTGTTGGCAATCGAATGCAAAACAGCTTTTTAATTAAAAGACATAGAACAGCAGTGAAGTATGTTCCTCTGCACTGAGGGGAGCTGAGAGGGTGTGCATCGCAGCAACAAGGGCTGTGATATTGCTGCTCTGGGCCTCAGCACGCTGTGTGTCCTTCCAGGGTCATGCACGACGAAGTGAGTGACACTGAGAACATCCGCAAGAACCTGGCCATCGAGAGGATGATCGTGGAAGGGTGCGACATACTGCTCGACACCAGCCAAACGTTTGTCCGGCAAGGTGAGGGAAAGGGCATTTGCTCATTCTGCTGAGAGAATGGCCGGAGCAAATTTCCACGCCCACTGTGCACCTAAACTCCCGTACTCATTTACACAAACCGATTCCCAGGGGCTGATTAATGAAGGTGGCTTCTGGAGATGATGTCACCATGCATTTCAGTAGAGACCTATAGCAGAAGACATAGAACAACATTGACGTATGTTCCTCCGCACTGAGGGGGATGTCACCATGTCGGTGTGGTGGCACTGTGGATAAGGATCTGCGCCTGTGGCTGGAAGGTTGCTGGTTTGAATCCTGCGGTCGGCAGAGGAATCCTACTCCGTTGGGCCCCTGAGCAAGGCCCTTAACCCCCGCTGCTCCAGGGGTGCTGTATTAATGGCTGACCCTGCGCTCTGACCCCCAGCTTCTCTCCCTGTCTGTGACTCTCAGGGAGAGTGAGTTGGGGTATGTGAAAAGACAAATTACTAATACAAGAAACTGTATGTGGCCAATAAAGTGATCTTATCTTAGAACACACTGCCCGGAACAAAATAGTAAAAAAAAGTAACGAGCTGCTACATTTTACAACTCCTTCAGGGAATGGAATTAATTGTCCTAAAATAAGAACCTCTCTAGCATAACGTCAGTTTCCTAGTAGTGAAATAATATACAATGTTCATATTATCTTTAAGAAGAATACATTATTGGAAAGCAAAAGTACATGCACAATGAGACTGTAGTTCTTCTTGAGTGTCAAGTACAGTGTTAAAAAAGAATAACTTTGTTTTTCAGTACTTAAAATATAAAACCAGTAACAGTCTTGCCACAGGACCTACTGTAAGAGCCCCAGTGTAAACTCTTTAGCTGACCTAAGCTTCAAACAGAATGTCTTTATGTCTACGAAAATGTTGCTAAAAGCAATTTCAAGTGAGAGAATGCAGCAGAGCCACACGAGCAAATGTTGTCCTGTGTTATTGCGGTCTGATCCCAGAAAATAATGGTAATGCTTTCTTCCAGCTGTTGTATTTTCCTTGGCTTTCCATTGTATTCTGTAGGGGGTTTCCAGAGGCTACATCTTGGACAGCAGGTCCACAGAAACTCACAGAAGCCTGTGTTTGTGGGTCTTTTCAAACAGCACGTCCCGTGTCCTGTTCGTTAGGTTTAGACTCCCCTTGCCTTACGCTCCGTCGGCCTTCTTCCTGTCTTGGCTGAGGGCGCCGTGGCATTGCGCCACCCTGAGGTACTGAGGAGCCCACTGTGTCTGCTCTCTATCCCTGCTCCAGGCTCTCTCATCCAGCTGCCCTCTGTGGAACGGGGGAAGCTCAGCAAAGTACGCCTGGGGTCCCTGTCCCTCAAGAAGGAAGGAGAAAGGCAGTGCTTCCTGTTCACCAAGCACTTCCTCATTTGCACCAGAAGCTCTGGAGGCAAGCTGCACCTTCTAAAGGCATGGCCATCTCGTTTTCCTTCTCTTAGTGTTGTCATAGCAGCGTCTCTAACTCCAGGACCAAAGAATAAACTGCCAAGGGTTTTAGCAGTTACTGCCCAGAGGCTCCAGCTTCCTTTCCCAGACGTATTCTCCTGATTCCTGTATAAGTATTTTTTCCTGTATAAGTATTTTCCTATATTTCCGATTTAAGCCAGCAGCCATATCACCCTGCAACTCACAGACAGCAGCCCACTGAGGCTCAGCAGGTGTGAGCCTGGTCAGTACCTGCATGGGAAACTCCTGGGAAAAACTAAGGTTGCTGCTGGAAGAGGTGTTAGTGGGGCCAGCAGGGGGCGCTCACCCTGCGGTCTGTGTGGGTCCTAATGTCCCAGTATAGTGATGGGGACCCTATATTGTAAAAGGGCGCCGACCTTCACATGAGATGTAAAACTGAGGTCCTGACTCATTGTGGTCATTAAAAATCCCAGGGCGTTTCTCGAAAAGAGTAGGGGTATTACCCTGGTGTCCTGTGCAAATTTCCTCCTTGGCCTCAGATATTTGTAGATGTAAATGTGAAGGTGAAGAATGAGAGAACACATGAGTAAAGACAAACACAGCTCAAATCTTAGCCCCTGCCAGCACTGAGAAATGATCCTGACTGCTATTTAATGAATTACTGTTGTACCTTACATGTCAAGTCTCTGTCTAACAGTGAGATATAGAAGCAAAATAACCTTAACACAGCGAAACTGTGACAAGACGTCAATGCTGTTGTTCAAGGTGCTAAAATTTAAAGTGCGTGTTAGGATAGGACAAGGTTATCTGTATACCATTGGTTCTGCATTGGACCCTTGCTCTGTCAATCTGACGCTGAAATATTGATGCACGCCTTTATTTAATCAAGATTAGACTGCTGTAAAAAAAAACCTTACTTCCGGAGTATTTTCCAGCTAAAAGTTCTCTGCATAAGTGCATAACTCCTTTGTTTCTTAATTTGCACTGACTCCCTGTGAAATTTAGAGGCACTGAATAATGACTTATTGCCTGTGTGTGGTCCAACTCTTAATCTTTAGAAGCCCAGGCTCCATACAGTGGGCGGTAGAGCTTCTTATGTGCGGAACAGCATCCAGGGAGCTCTCAGCCAAAATCCACTAGGATTCTGTCTTGTCAGCATTTCCAGCTTGTGCTTTAATGTGCCTAAACACCTACTGTACCTTTTCACGATAGCACTTCATGTCAATTTGTGTTTTTTCACTTTATTTATCTACATTTCCTGCATGCTATTATATAGCACTTGGATTGTTCAAAATCATTTGTGAATACAGTTGCAATAAATAAAGGGAATTGTAGTATTTCAGCAGGGTATCGTGCTTCCTACTTAACTGGCTAATTGTTGGTGGAGATTAGCGGAGTTCCAGATGACTTTTTCAAGGGTTATTAAACCCCAAAATGGAAAATCATCTTCCGAAAAAGTAAAAAATTGTGTTGAAACGAAAGGGTGATGTTTTGGGGCTGAAACTTAAGAATGTGAGGACAACAGAGTGAAAATTTCAAGATATTACAATGTAAATGCAGGTACAGTACTATCATTACATTATGATGGAATGTGCTCTTGTTTCCTTCATACTTTCACTGTTAACTTCCTGGACCATCAAATTAGATTCCTTTAGAAACTTCTGTGTGACTAAATGTGTAAAAGTGTGTGTAGCTTGTTCTAGACCCCCACAGACCCTCCTGTTAAGCACCCGGGAAACAGTTTCTATACAGTATGTGTGGCTGCTCTACAGATACTGTATGAGCCCTCTTCTCTCTGTTCACAAATAACTTCCTGCAGTTCCTCCTGGACTCTCTGGAGAAAATGAGAGTCTTCACCCTTGATGTTCCCCCCAGTTTCTGTGTGGTTCACACAGTGGCAAATCGGTCAAGCCAGACAATCGAATCAGGTGAATCAGGTGTTTGAAACTCAGGTGCTAGTTTGGGAGACTGAAGGAAATGTGCGGTTTTAATTGAGCAGTCTCTGGCGCATTGCGGCAGTGATGGGGAACAATACAAATTAAAAACATCAGATCTACCGTTTGGAGAAATACTAGTCCTAGCTTCAGCCTAAATGTAACCACGTACAGTATGTAAATATATAATACACCGTGTGCTGTAAATGTTCTGCTTATATAATACAGTAAAAAATATTTTCCATTAATTTTCTAAAGGATTTCACTAAAACACTTAATAAGTTGAAATTTATAGTGTTTATCAGAAGCTCCAGTTCTTCTACATGTCCTGCACTTTCATGAGGTTATTTTAATTTATAAAAAATGTCTTTCTCTTTGTTTGGCTTATGCTGAGCTGAGGAATTTGTATAACACACCAGTTAAATAATGCGTTCTCTTGTAGCCCAGCCATAAGTGCGGCAAGGACAGACAGAGACTGTGCAAGCTGAGCCCAGATCTTCGCGGTGCAGGAAAAAATATTTTTATTTCTCCGATATTTCTCAGTGGTCGCATGTGCTTAAATTTAGTATTATTTTATGAGCCAAAGATGACAAAGTAAGAATTAGTTACCAGTGCAGCTGGTAACTAATGCTTTTTTTAACACCCATACATTACTGAAGAAAATCAGCAAATATGAAAAGTAAAGAAAAAAATGAAATTCTCTTTACTCCTCATTCTTTCTATTTTGGAAACAGACACCTCTAATCTTTCCCCTTCCTTCACGCAGCAAGGCGGAGTCCTGTCTCTCATTGAATGCACGCTGATCGAGGAGCCAGATGCCAGTGACGAAGACTGTGAGTACAATCTTTTTTGATTTATTTTAAATTCAGTCACCAAACTTTTTCACATCCTCTCCCCTGTGGTGTGGAGGCGAGGTGTAAAATTTATTCCACGCGGCCTGTATGAGCATTCAAGGGACGAGGAAACTGCAGGGCTTCCTCCAAAATGTGCCGTTTCTTGAAAGAAGCCATGGTCAATAACATGGCTGGGTGACTTGTACCAGACCCCCACCACTCTTTGTGTTAATAAGTGTCTCCTGTTCTCAGTCCTGAATGTACTTCCACGTAGTTCATGACCTTTAGTGTAGCCTGGTCCCAGTCAGCTAATGGCACAGCAATTTCTCAAATTACAAAAGCATCTATACTAGCAGATCAACTAACTAGGATAATATCCTTGGATTGGAAAGTGTAACTCAGATATGACTTTGACTGAAAGTATTTTTATTGCATGCATTTGGACATACAGTGCCTTGCGAAAGTATTCGGCCCCCTTGAACTTTTCAACCTTTTGCCACATTTCAGGCTTCAAACATAAAGATATAAATTTTTTATTTTATGTGAAGAATCACCAACAAGTGGGACACAATTGTGAAGTGGAACGAAATCTATTGGATTTTTGAAACTTTTTTAACTAATAAAAAAATGAAAAGTGGGGCGTGCAAAATTATTCAGCCCCCTTGCGTTAATACTTTGTAGAGCCACCTTTTGCTGCGATTACAGCTGCAAGTCGCTTGGGGTATGTCTCTATCAGTTTTGCACATCGAGAGACTGAAATTCTTGCCCATTCTTCCTTGCAAAACAGCTCGAGCTCAGTGAGGTTGGATGGAGAGCGTTTGTGAACAGCAGTTTTCAGCTCTTTCCACAGATTCTCGATTGGATTCAGGTCTGGACTTTGACTTGGCCATTCAAACACCTGGATACGTTTATTTGTGAACCATTCCTTTGTAGATTTTGCTGTATGTTTGGGATCATTGTCTTGTTGGAAGATAAATCTCCGTCCCAGTTTCAGGTCTTTTGCAGACTCCAACAGGTTTTCATCCAGAATGGTCCTGTATTTGGCTGCATCCATCTTCCCCTCAATTTTAACCATCTTCCCTGTCCCTGCTGAAGAAAAGCAGGCCCAAACCATGATGCTGCCACCACCATGTTTGACAGTGGGGATGGTGTGTTGAGGGTGATGAGCTGTGTTGCTTTTACGCCAAACATATCGTTTTGCATTGTGGCCAAAAAGTTCGATTTTGGTTTCATCTGACCAGAGCACCTTCTTCCACATGTTTGGGGTGTCTCCCAGGTGGCTTGTGGCAAACTTTAGACGAGACTTTTTATGGATATCTTTGAGAAATGGCTTTCTTCTTGCCACTCTTCCATAAAGGCCAGATTTGTGCAGTGTAAGACTGATTGTTGTCCTAAGGACAGACTCTCCCACCTCAGCTGTAGTTCTCTGCAGTTCATCCAGAGTGATCATGGGCCTCTTGGCTGCATCTCTGATCAGTCTTCTCCTTGTCTGAGCTGAAAGTTTAGAGGGACGGCCAGGTCTTGGTAGATTTGCAGTGGTCTGATACTCCTTCCATTTCAAGATGATCGCTTGCACAGTGCTCCTTGGGATGTTTGAAGCTTGGGAAATCTTTTTGTATCCAAATCCGGCTTTAAACTTCTCCACAACAGTATTACGGACCTGCCTGGTGTGTTCCTTGGCCTTCATGATGCTCTCTGCGCTTTCAACAGAACCTTGAGACTATCACAGAGCAGGTGCATTTATACAGAGACTTGATTACACACAGGTGGATTCTATTTATCACCATCAGTCATTTAGGACAACATTGGATCATTCAGAGATCCTCGCTGAACTTCTGGAGTGAGTTTGCTGCACTGAAAGTAAAGGGGCCGAATAATTTTGCACGCCCCACTTTTCATTTTTTTATTAGTTAAAAAAGTTTCAAAAATCCAATAGATTTCGTTCCACTTCACAATTGTGTCCCACTTGTTGGTGATTCTTCACATAAAATAAAAAATTTATATCTTTATGTTTGAAGCCTGAAATGTGGCAAAAGGTTGAAAAGTTCAAGGGGGCCGAATACTTTCGCAAGGCACTGTATTATTGTTCTGAAATATTTCCTACTATATTACTTTTGTATAAAGAAGGTTATTGATTTAGAAGTACCTTTTAATTTCTTCCTTTTTAATTTCAATTAAAAATTTCATTTGGCCTCTGTAAAGCTTGTGCTCCTCTGCTCTCTTACATCGGTTTGCGTGTCAAAATCCGCGCTGTGCGTTACCTGAGAGCGGGCATTCTTCCTCGCAGCCAAAGGCACCGGCCAAGTCTTCGGGCACCTAGACTTCAAGATTGTGGTGGAGCCCCCGGACGCCCCCTCGTTCACGGTGGTGCTGCTGGCGCCGTCGCGGCAGGAGAAGGCAGCGTGGACTAGTGACATCAGCCAGGTAAGCCAGCACCGGACCCCCCAGTTTCACAGCTCAGCCAGCACAGGCCATAAAGACCCGCACCGGGAAGGCATCTTCCGCCTCAAGAATGATTAAGGCTTTCGAAGTGCTTTTTATCGGAGGCTATCTTTTAATTAACCTGACAAAGCTGAATATTTTTGCAGAATGAAGAAAAATAATGGGCCTTTCTTTTTTCGTTCTTCTTTTTCTTTTGCACATTATACAATGTGTACTTTGGGGGGGGGGGAGAAATGCAAAAAGGATTTATTCTGCAGTGAAATGTGATGATGTTCTATATTTTCTGAACATCAAGGAAAGTGATCCAGGCTTTTGAGAATGTATTTCCCTGTGTTGGTCTCATTCACAGCTGTAGAACTGTGGTACCTTTATTCCCAAATGCAATATTGCAGCAGGTGGATTTGTCATTAGCACAATTCCAAGGCCATAAATAACAGAACACATTTGCAGTCTGCTGGTGAGTGCGCACATTAAAGACATACAGTAGGAAAGTTTGCATCAGACAACAGCACAGCTGTTTGTGTAGACTAATGACCTATGAGACATTTTGACAGGACAGTAAATTAGTGATTTCTTTTATTCCATTCTGTCTAACACAGCATATTGCCCAGTGATTTCCCAGTGTCTGATTAAGTTGACGTGAAATACAGAATTATTTCCAAAGTAACCAGCAAAAAGAAAGTCTTGCAGGGTTCCTTGAGGTCAAATTTGAGCATCAGCTTGGGACACACACAATAACAAGTGTGAAATTGTAAAGGATACAAAATCTAACACTTGCCCTGTAATATACAGTATGCAGAAATAAAACACATCTCAAATTCCATGCATCTCATGAGATGTAACTGCAGTGTAAATGTAAGCTTACTGTTCTGGGCATTTAAGGGACTGCTGCTTCTTAACCTCAACTCATTTAAACAAGCAGATAACGCTTAGTGAAACTGGATGATAACTTTCCAAATGCTAAATGGGGCTGTTTTGCTTTTGCATCAGTGCAGTGTTCTCAGGGCTGCTCCGGTGCTGGGTGAACTGTCACATGTTTAATAATTTACATGCTGAGTGTCAGTCTGTGTTTATTGGATTGCATGTGTTGATTTTCATAAACTATAGCTTTATATTATTACTATAAGATTGCTTTAATACCATAATACCGTAATGTGATAAATCAAGTTTTGCAGTTAAAGTGTTATTGACAGTTTTTGCTGCTTTTTAACTAGACCGCTGTCTCACACCGATGTTTATTGCACACTGCTTGTGCTGAGTTTTATTTAAGCTGCTGAGTGTTCTTTAATTTTTTTAGCTGCTGTTGTTCTGTGTTTACTTTGGTGTTTCCTTAATGTCACCGTATTGGGGTATACACACAAATAAGCATTTCATTTTACTTGTGCATATGACAAATAATCTGAAGTCCCTTAACAGCATGCCTCATCACTGATCACCACTGGTGAGAAACCAGACTTTGGAGACATTATCATCTTCAGCCTTTTTGTTTAAAACGCTTTGTGATTAATCTTGTGCAGCCTTATTCTTCCTAGACCTCCAAAAGCTGGGACATTTACTGTACCTGAGTGCCACATCCTGAACTGTACTTTTGACTAGAGTGAGCAAACTCCTTAATCTTTTCAGTGCATCGACAACATCCGCTGTAATGGCCTGATGACCAGCGTGTTTGAAGAAAACTCCAAAGTTACTGTGCCTCACATGATCAAGTAAGTCTCACACCTCACAGTCCTTGACACACACCTTGACATAATGAGCAGTTAATATCAGAGAAACCTGAACTCCTTTGGACCCTACCGAAATACATAGATGGTTCTACCCTCTGTCCTGTTAGAAAGCAGGAGATTGTTTCTGTAGTATAATAAACCATATACAGTTTATCATACAGTACATACTGTAGTCCCCTTATCAGGCTGCTGCTGAATCCAAATGGGAACTGTATTTGGTTTGGTGTTGACCTGGTGCTGTCATGTCCGCTGTACAGTTTTCCAGTCTGCATTTTGGGAAGTTTCACTGTAAATGTGAAAAAGTTGAAAACATTTGGTCTATCTTTGGTAAATCATGGCACTATTGAGATTGTGCTCACGTGTGGTATTACAGAGTGGTTTGGCAGCAGCTCGCTGTCTGACCGGAAGGTGTTACAGGGGGTGATCAGGTCAGCTCAGTCCATCACTGGAGTACAGCTCCCCTCTATTTCAGACATTTTTACAACTCGCTGTCTCAGGAAGGCTGGAAGTATCGCTACGGATACCAGTCATCCTGGTTTCTCACTTTAATCCCCCCCTCTGTCAAGCGTTATAGGAGCATAAAGGCAGGAACATCCAGGTTCAGTGACAGTTTCTTCCCACAAGCTGTCAGATTACTGAGTTCTACCCCTACCACTGGCTCTGCCTGATGGTTTTCTTTTCTCCGTTGTACACTATGTTATTTAACTTGTTGCTGTTGCTGCTGCTGTTCTGTGTTTATGTCTGTGGTGATTCCTTTAATGTCTTTGTATAGGAACATACATGCAAATAAGCACTTCAGTGCACCTGTGCATATGACAATGAACTGAACTGTATGGAATATCTCCTGGTGGTCTCCCCTCCCTTCACAAACTAACGCAGCTGATTCCCAGACTCCCTTCCGCTCCCCCTCTCCCTCCTCCCGAGACGCGCGTCTTGACAGTAGACTTGTGCTTGTCTGGTGACCAGGCCTCTGTTTCTGGTTAAGCCGCTGGTTGTGCTCTCCATTAGATCCGATGCTCGTCTCCATAAAGATGATGTTGACATTTGCTTCAGCAAGACGCTCAACTCCTGCAAGGTTCCCCAGATCCGCTATGCCAGCGTGGAGCGGCTGCTGGAGAGGCTGACCGACCTGCGCTTCCTCTCCATCGACTTCCTCAACACCTTCCTGCACACTTACCGCATCTTCACCACCGCTGCCGTGGTCATGGACAAGCTGGCCGACATCTACAAGAAGCCCTTCACCTCCATCCCCGTCAGGTACCTCCTGAGAGCTCTGCTGCCTCTGTCCCCAGCTCTAATTTCAGCCGCACGGCTCTTCGCTCCCAAAACTGACCAAAAAAGCTTGAGTTTCACTTTCCGTTTCTTTTTCCGGAGGTTTTTTAAAGCACTTCCACTGCACTTGCAGATGCCGATCATGATACTCCTGGGCTGCGTGTTTCTGTTCCAGAAAGGTCAGAGCTGTCAGATAATTTGCAGTTATATGTTGATACAGTGTAATTTCTCAATAACCCAGGTATCCTGACACAGCCCCCCTCTGGGAAATCCCTCTCCCACAGGGCAGATGTGTCTGTGGGTTTTTATTACATCTCAGCTCTGATCTGCCTTAACCAGCTCATTGTTGGGCTTAAATGCAACAGTTTAACAACTGCTAACCAGACCTTTGGGTGGCTCCTACAGTATGACCTATTTGTAGTGTTGGAGATGAGAAACTACATGCACTTTCCTAGATGCAAACAACTCTCCTGTACATTTTCAGTGCAGCCTCTCTTGACTTGCATTGGACTCCCAGACTTTGCTGTGTGTCCAGAGCATCCTGTTTGCCTAATTGTTGATTCTGTATATTGCCTAGAAGCCGACAGGTATGAATCCCGTGTAATTTCCCATGATGCCTTTTCTAATCTTAAGCCACCTTTAATGATATGTGTATATAGTCCTGACACTTTTTTCATGTATCCAAAGCTTTATATTTCTTTACATTTACAAATTCCATTTGTCTTGTGTCTGTCTTGTTTTGAATCCTCTATTGTCCTTATTGCAATCCCTAGTTTTTACAGTATATAATCCAAAAATTTGACTTATGTGCTGGAAGGTACCCTTATACAGCAGGTGGGTACCCTGACAGGGGTTCTCTGTAGTTGTTTTGCTGGGATAGTTAGGTGACAGTATGCAGCAGGTCATCCCCATAGACTAGTACAGTGTTATCTGTTTACTCCATGACTTCTGTACTTGTATATACAATATCATAGCACTGAGTCTTTACTGATTTTACCTCTTTCATCCACTAATCTATACAACTGCTATTTTTACTTTTTACTCTACAGAAAAGCTGGTTTTGAATCCATGTGTAAGAGGGGCTATTAAGTCTTACAGTATTACCTTTCTGAATTATTCTATCATGAGGTATCTTGACAAAACCTTTCTGTAAATCCAAATGCACAATATCACAAGCAAGATCAGGTATGTAAAGGTCAGAATCTACTTTGAGTTTTTACTATCTTAAAATTTCTTGCGTTAGCCACTTGCCTTTCTTGTATTCTAATACTATGTTACCAGGATTCCCAATCTGAGAAGGTATCCCAATTGTCTGAAAAATCACAAAAAATGACTTTTACTGGCTTGAAAATGACTTCAGAAATCTCGTCGATAGCTTCAGAGTTTTTCCCAACAAGATCTGCTTCCTTTTTTCTCAAGACCTCAAGTTTATTTGGTTTTCTCTGTTTCGAAGTACATACTGTATTCTTCATATGATCTATTGTAGTAGGCATAGATGTGCATGACATCTGTTGCGCTAATAGCAGGGTTACTGCCTTGTAGCTTGATCTCGGAAGCTAGGTGAGGCTGAGCCTGGTCAGTACAGACCTTTAAGGAATACCCAGGCTGCTGCTGGGGGTGGTTTTAATGGAACAGTAGGTGTTTTACCTCCTGGAGCAGAATTTCCAACCCAATCTCCCGGTAAGATGACTCGGGACTCTGTACTGTAGCAGATACTGCCCTTCTGAAGTGAATACTGAGGTCAAAGCACTTGGTCAGTTAAGATCCCATGACATTCATTTGATGTGTTTCATTTCTAGTCATGGTAGACTGTTACACAAAACACATTTCCAGTGCCTTTATTCCCTCAGCTACAGTGCTGGATGGTATTCCAAGGGTTTTGTTTCATTATGCTCTGAGTGTGAGGATGTGTGCTGTTTGTATAGCACACAAGGAGGTAAGCCCACTCTGAAACCCATCATAAACTAAAACCCGTTCTCCTCTTGTGCTTTGTCTGTGTTGCACAATAAACGATGTCGACCCTCGCCTGCTGTGTGGGAGCAGTGTCATTCCATCTTCATCACCAGTTCTGTTGTCTCCCTCTCCCTCATCTCACACAGGGTCCAGTACCACTCGTCTGACCGTTTGTCCATTACCTCCATCTGTCCCGACTACAGCTTGAAGATCACAAGACTAGCTCTGGACCAATCAAAGTAACTCTCCGAGCCCGATTTCTCCTGATCTCTTTCCCTTCTCCAGCGTACTGCAGGCTGTCTGCAAGCCTGGTCTCTGCAGCGGTCTGACACATTCTCTGTATTTATGTTCCTCTGCCGTACGCTTCCAAAAATGCCTTCTCAAGTTCAGCCTTTCTTTTTTTTTTTTTACTGACTTGGCCAAATTTCTGGATTGGTTTGCAAAGCACAGATCTGGGTTGTTTGAAAGGATTTTATTTGATTTGATTTTTTAAAAAAGTTTAAAAATACACTGTGTCCTGAGATGACACATCTAGATTGCTTTTAAAAAACATGATTTACTTTCTTGCCTGAGTTCAGGGTGCCAGGTTTGCATTGGCTCCCATGCAGTGAATAATAGGTTTCCCAACATTTGCTCAGTGTGATTATTCTTTCTCAAGTCTATCATCCAGCACTACCTAACATACTAGTTTATTTAGGCTACATAACACCCACACCTCAGTCAGACTTTCTGCAGCAGTTTATTCTGTATAAAATATCCTAATTCTATACCATATGGCTTGATGTACAGTAGTGTTTATTTTCCTCCTACACTTTTAAGCTTTGCCAAATGAATATGCGCATACATTGTTAGAGCAGGTGTCTCCAGTCCTGTCCCTGGAGAGCCCCAATCCAGATAGTCTTATACAGTATGTCACTTGTTTTTAAAATATTAGCAACACCTGTCACCTCTTGATGAATCCAGCAAGTAATCTGTTCGGCTAAGAGAACTCTGGCTGTTCAGAGCTGGAGAGTGCTGAGATTTCAGTTTTCAAAGTGCTGTAGATGACTTAATTCTGAACAAAAAAAGTCACCTCTTTCCCTCATCAAAATGGAATTGTTCCATTTCTTTAGAAATACAGTAGGTGATTTACTGGTGACATGCAAAACCAATCCTGGGACCTGCTCATACATTCCTGCTTTTACATAACGTGTTTTCTACGAAATGTATTTATAACTGCCTTAATACCTTGACTTTAATATCACTGCCTTTATTATTCTCCATTCGGGTGTAGACTTACAGTACACATGGTTTTATTTCTGTGGCAAACTGGGATGGTGTAATTTCAAACAGTACTTCCCAGTAATTTTGCATTTGCACTGGAGACCTGCTTCGTGTTCCTGTATCTGCGCAACAAGCTCTGCAGTGGAGGGCCTTGGGTTCGAATCTTAGGAGGGCCACCGCTGTCGTACTCTTAAGTAAGGTCATTCATGCAAATTGCTCCACTAAACATGCTGCTGCAACTGAGGTTGTGCTCTCAGTTGACCTGTCTTAAGGAGTGATTATATAGTATGACTACTTCAACCATCACAGGAGTGAAAAAAGGGAAGAGCACCTCTAAGATTTGATTTGCCATGTCCTGAAGAGAATTAATCAGAATAGCCGTGTGAAGAAGAACCGGTGTTTTTAAATTGGAGATGACATCTGATAAAGCACTTTAGAGTGCCTAAGGGAAGAGTCGTGTATTTTGCATAGCTGTCACTCAAGAACAATGGGAGAAGCGTACAATTCGTACAATGTCGTCTCATTCTCGGCCTCATCTGATAGAACAGCAATAAAATGAGATCATCCTTGCCAGGTTTTAAGCATGTTCTAAATGAATATTGAAAAAACCCAAAAGCAGAGCTCATGCAGCCTCGGCAGGCTCTCATACTGTATATACGCAAAGTGCGTTCATCTCCCAAAAGGGAAGTTCTCTACGTCAGGAACTGCCCGTAATTCCCCTGGAGTTTTAATTCCCCTCCCTTTTTCGAACGTCAGGTCCCTGGAATTGTTCTTCGCCACCAACCAGAACAACCGGGGCGGCGAGCACGCGGCCGACGGCAAGTCCCCGCGGCTCTGCCGCAAGTTCTCCTCGCCCCCGCCCCTGTCGGCGTCCCGCACCTCCTCCCCGGTGCGCGCGCGGAAGCTGTCCCTCAACTCGCCCGTCGGCTGCAAGGCGGGCGCCCTGGACCTCTCCACGTCCTCCGCCGCCAGCAGCCCCACCTCCACCCACACGCCCAGCGTGTCCCCGCCGCCCGCTGCCTCCAAGGCCCCCCTGGACCTGAGCCGCGGGCCCTCCTCGCCCGAGCAGAGCCCCGGCGCCGGCGAGGACGGCGGCTCTGAGCCGGCCCGGATGGATGTCTGCGGGAAACTGCGCCGGAGCATCCGCCGAGGTAGGCAAGGTAACGCTCTCTCAGACAGAAAATGTACCCCCTCTATGCCTGGACTCTGTGATAGAGTGCTGAACCCCGTCTACACCCAGGACTCTGGGATAGAGTGCTGTACCCCCTCTACACCCGGGACTCTGGGATAGAGTGCTGTACCCCCTCTACACCCGGGACTCTGGGATAGAGTGCTGTACCTCTCTACACCCGGGACTCTGGGATAGAGTGCTGTACCCCCTCAACCCCGGGACTCTGGGATAGAGTGCTGTACCCCCTCAACCCCGGGACTCTGGGATAGAGTGCTGTACCCCCTCTACACCTGGGACTCTGGGATAGAGTGCTGTACCCCCTCAACCCCGGGACTCTGGGATAGAGTGCTGTACCTCTCTACACCCGGGACTCTGGGATAGAGTGCTGTACCTCTCTACACCCGGGACTCTGGGAGAGAGTGCTGTACCCCCTCAACCCCGGGACTCTGGGATAGAGTGCTGTACCCCCTCAACCCCGGGACTCTGGGATAGAGTGCTGTACCTCTCTACACCCGGGACTCTGGGATAGAGTGCTGTACCTCTCTACACCCGGGACTCTGGGAGAGAGTGCTGTACCCCCTCAACCCCGGGACTCTGGTATAGAGTGCTGTACCCCCTGAAGCTCAGCAGGTGTGAGCCTGGTCAGTACCTGGATGGGAGACCTCCTGGGAAAACTATGGTTGCTGCTGTAAGAGGCGTTAGTGGGGCCAGCAGGGAGCGCTAATGCCCCAGTATGGTGATGCCCCAGTATAGCGATGGGGACACTATACTGTAAAAAGACGCCATCCTTTTGATGAGACATAAAACCGAGGTCCTGACTCTCTGTGGTGATTCAAAATCCCAGGGCGTTTCTAGAAATGAGTAGGGGTGTAACCCTGGCGTGCTGGCCAAATTTCCCATTGGCCCTTACCAATCAGGGCCTCCTAATAATCCCCCTCTATGAACTGGCTTCATCACTCTGCTCTCCTCCCCACTGAGAGCTGGTGTGTGGTGAGCGTTCTGGCTGCCGTCGCATCACCCAGGTGGGGCTGCACACTGGTGGTGGTGGAGAGGATCCCCAGTACCTGTAAAGTGCTTTGAGTGGAGTGTCCAGAAAAGACCTATATGAGTGTAAGGAATTGTTATTATTGCCCATTTCTCTCAGTAGAACAATGTCACAATAGCAGTGTTCTAAGTTTTGTAGAATTCAGAACAAAGAAAGGAAGTAGCCAGAGCTGACTTTAATCATTGTGTATAGTTCTGGTTAACACACTCTAAAAAGGCTTCAGAAATACTGATACGCAAAAACCCCAGTCAGTTTGGAACTCAGTCGTGATGTCTGCTGGCTTCTGAGTTGTGGTGACTCCAGACCCTCAGGGGGAGAATGAGGAACTACTGACAGGCTCCTCTGACCCACCTGCTTAGTGCGCCACTCAACATTGCTACACAGTCCCTCACAAAGGGCTCAGGCTCCAAACTGAAAATTCCTGATCACCTGACCGAACCTGCCTCAGGACGTGCATGTACAGGTACAGTGTTTTAGCCTTTACAGCAGGCGTCTGGAACAAAGTGCACAGTCCTGTTGTTGACGGTGATGCCCTTGAATCCTTTAGAAAAGGCCCGGATGGTGCTTTCACACAAGCTACTGTAGATGGTCTCCTGTTGTTTGTGGGCTTTCTTTTAAGATTTCTTGGTTTCCGATGTGTTTAATACATTTACAGTATGTTGATAATGACATTCAGCTTTACCTAATGAGATGAATGGTTTGCTAAAACTGTTTGGTTTTTTTTGTCTTTTACTTTTTGAAATTTCATGATCAGATTCTTTGGGCTGGAAAACAATGACCCCTTCAAAAAGCTTCTGCATGTATGCATCAAGCACAGATTACTCTTTGTTTATAACTGTATCCAGCAAGTTAGTTGTGTACAAAGGAGCGACGATGATCCACTCGTATTACAGAGCATCACACAGAGAGAGCATCCATTAAAGTTGGAGGCAACACAAACCAAAAAGCAGGAAGCTTACCAGGAAAATAATCCTGGTGTTTTTAGAGCAAGACTTAATGCTGACATACAGTTAGGGTAAAAGGCTTTTATATGCCTGTCTTATTACAACTATTCTCCAGAGCTTACTGAGTAAAATGAGGGTTGATTAAATGTGTAAAGCTCTCACTGGGCTGTCACTCAGTTTAGTTCCCAGGAAACACCCTTTCCCTATTACTGCCAGCTATGCCACAGTCCACATGTGATAGTGGAAAGGGAGATCAGCCACACAGCATTATTGGAGCAGTTACAGATGTAGCATTGACCAGTGTGAATTAATGGTTTAATCCAAGAACACTCAGTAACAATCAACCTGTAATGTTTTGCTGTTTGTAGACAAGAATTAAATTCACCTCTGTTGTTTCCAATATTTTACACCAGTGGGCATAAAATTCTGAGCAGAGTCCAACAGAAAGATGCTGAATTGTATAGACGTGAGAAAAATCGAGGCGAGCACAGGTTCAAAGTGCGCTTTAAGAGCTGTTCTTGCAGAAGAAGGAACAAAGTTAAGCTTCAGTCTATCTGATGGCCCAAAAAAATGGTACTGATAAATGATGGCTCCTGAGAAAAGTACAAACTGTTTCCTATCCACCCCCTAGTGGGCCTTGTAATTGAATCTTCAGCAGACATCATTAAACATGGAAATGAGAAAACAAGTATGCCTTGTAATGAAATATGTTGCAATGTTGTCACTTGGAGCTGTGCTCTGTTTGAGTTGTAATCAGACTCTCATTTAATGAAACAATGAAGTCTTCTGTGAATTCATAGCTGTGTGGCAGAGAGTGGGCCTGAAATGGATTGTTATTCTGTAAGTGTCCACTAATTATCCCTGTGCTCTGGTGTGGCTGGACTGAAACAGCACTAATTTGTCACGATGAGCTTCATTGCTGAGCATTCACAAAAGCACAGATACCATATAATCAACATCCGCAGAGACCAGCACTAATAGTTGCTGAAACCAGATACTGTACATCCATCCATTCATTTTCTAACAGCTTAGCTTCTCCCAATTCAGGGTCGCAGGGGAGCTGGAGCCTATCACAGCAAGCAACAGACACAAGGCAGGGTACACCCTGGACAGGACGCCAGTACATAGTGATAGGAGTCGTATCATTGTGCACACACAAACACATGCTCAAACACAGGGCCAGTTTTCCCCGGAGCCAGTTAACCTACCCATATTTGTTTGGACCGTGGGAGGAAACCGGAGCACTCGGAGGAATCCCACATGAACATAGGGAAAACATACAAACTCCACACAGACTGCATCTCAGGTCTGAACCTAGAGTCCTAGTGCTGCAAAGCGCCACAATGCCACCCATTCTGCATTATATGCCATTTATATCTGCATATATTGCCTGTAAAGGAGTGGCCCAAACCTTTTAAAAAAATAATTCATACAGGAAAAAAATAAACAGCTAACCACTGCGTCACCGTGCCGCCCACAAATAAATAAAGCATAAGTAAAGGCTTCTCATTTCAGACTTCTAAAAGAAAGAGTTCCAGTTTTATCAACACATTTCCAGTAGGATCACATGTCTCCCAGTGAGACTACCTTGTTACCACCTGTGGCCCGATCTCACTGGGTCTCAGAAGCTGAGCCAGGCTTCATCTGGCCAGCCTTGGGAGAGGAGCACTCCAAGGAAAACCTGGTTTCTGCTGTGAAATAGAGCATGATTTCCTAAACCAATGTTCCAGAGTAGGGATGTTAACTGTGGTGTCCTGGCTAATTAAACTCTATGCTTATACTGTCTGACGTCCCTAAATTAATTCAGTTAATTCATTAGTTTCTGCTGTGTGGTGTAGCTGTGTGGTGGAGCTGCTGCTACAGAATGGGACCCATAGTGCGTGAAGTGGGTCCCCTCCTATTTCCAAAGCACCCTGGAATTCACTGGGCTCTCGGTTCTTATTCTTCCCATGTCTTTGACAGCCGTGCTGGAATCGGCGTCGCTAGACAAGTTCATCCCCGAGAGCCCCCCGGCGGCAGAGCCCGGAGAGATCTCCCCCTGCCGCTCCCCCTCCACCCCCAGACATATGCGATACCGCCAATCCGGAGGTAAGAGACACGCCCACATCAGGACACGGAGCCGCCTCCGTTCTCGGGGCCCGGCGGGGCTTGTTTGATTTGGACCGGCAGGAGCAGAATTAATAGCACAGGAACAGAACATGGGAGGTGTGGTGCAGCCAGTATGGGATCACTCTCTAATATTTGCACTAGAGAGGCAGGGATTCGTTGTGCTCACTGAGATCTATGTGCTGTGCAACAGCAGCAGCGTGTTCCGCTGTATGTGTTTGCCTGGCTGTAGTCCTGTTTGGCTTCGCTGTTAGTTCATATAGAACAGATGGTTGTTAAGTACATGGCCATAGCCTGTGTAAGGAAAAGAGGTTTCGGCCTTTCAGCATTTACTTCTGTCCTGATCTACTGTACCTGCTTTTAATTAGCATCGTTAATCTGGGTTTGTTTTTAATTAAACCATGGTTATCTGATGATAATAAAACAGCCTCAACACTTTTCCTTGTTCACATGCATTATTAAAACCTCTCTTCTCTTGCGCTGTAAAATAGGTATAATTACTACACCCGGTTTGTCTGGTAAAATAAAGGTCCTGTCTCATGGCGCACCTTGTTAAATTTAGCAATTATCACAGAGGAAGATACTGGAGATTAATAGGTGGAAAGATTAATTATATACTTTAATTAAACAAGTATCCTTTTAAATTTCTCTTGGCTGATACACGATAATGAATCTGTGGAAGAATAAAATAGTGAGCAAGATCAGTCTTTCTGTAGGGACCGAAAAGAGGTTCATTTATTTAGCTGTTAATCAGTTTGTTGACACAGAGACTTTTAAAGGTACTGTAAGTATTTTAAGTAGGAATAAACATAAAAAGCCTAAGGCACAGAAAGTAATTTCAGTTAGAGAACGTTTCAGATCACTTTTCATAATGCTCTGAATCTAATGGTATTGGGGTCACAGCTAGCAAGTTTAGCAAATTGAAGAAAAACCTAAACTATATTTAAATATCATGAAATTGGTTTTACTGCACAGTATTGCGCCCTTTTCACTGTGCCCAAGTCAGCTACATAAAATACTTGGATGACATTAAAAAAACTGTAAAATCTTGGAATGAAAGTGAAACAATATTTTTTTTTAATTTTCATCAAAACATGGTTGATGAATTCACTTTTTATCCCAATCAATTTCTGGTCCAAACTCCTGAGCCAGCTGTGTTCCCTTTCCATTTAGGAAGGAGGAATTTCAGCCTCCAAAAAATGTAACTGCAAATAAAAAAATAAAACACGAGCCTTAGCAAACTCATAAAATTGACTGAAAAATCGTGCCGTATGTTATTTTTCTAATCTTTTAAGCTTTTTTTTTTACTCTTCGATAATTAAGTGAAGCAGGATACTGAATCTGGCCATGGAAGTTGTTTGGGAGTCTTTTAAGTGAAGTTTGAGAATTAAATATAATGTAATTATGATACAGTAATAATCCAGCGCAACTTTACTGAACCTTTAGTAACCTTGGCTTTGAGAATTGGCTGGAGGAGATCCTAGAATCAGCAAGCTACTAGCAGCTAAACAAGCTAGATGGTCCACACAGTTCACTCCTGTTTGTAACCTTTCTTATGTTCTACTGTATGTACTGTACATGTTTAATTAGTAACTGTGTCATTGCGCTTTTCCTCTCCAGTCCAGTCGGCGGAAAACACACGGTGTTCGGTGTCTCCTGCGTCTGCTTTCGCCATTGCCACAGCCGCAGCTGGACACAGCAGCCCTCCAGGTGAGCTTCAGCAGACAGCCGGACACAGCTGTCCAGGTGAGGCCCTCTGTACACGGTCCTCACTGTCCAGGTGAGGCTCTGTACACGGTCAGCACTGTCCAGGTGAGGCCCTCTGTACACGGTCAGCACTGTCCAGGTGAGGCTCTGTACACGGTCAGCACTGTCCAGGTGAGGCCCTCTGTACACGGTCAGCACTGTCCAGGTGAGGCCCTCTGTACACGGTCAGCACTGTCCAGGTGAGTTCCTCTGTACACGTTCAGCACTGTCCAGGTGATGCTCTGTACACGGTCAGCACTGTCCAGGTGAGTTCCTCTGTACACGGTCAGCACTGTCCAGGTGAGGCTCTGTACACGGTCAGCACTGTCCAGGTGAGTTCCTCTGTACACGGTCAGCACTGTCCAGGTGAGTTCCTCTGTACATGGTCCTCACTGTCCAGGTGAGGCCCTCTGGACACGGTCAGCACTGTCCAGGTGAGGCTCTGTACACGGTCAGCACTGTCCAGGTGAGGCCCTCTGTACACGGTCAGCACTGTCCAGGTGAGTTCCTCTGTACACGGTCAGCACTGTCCAGGTGAGTTCCTCTGTACATGGTCCTCACTGTCCAGGTGAGGCTCTGTACACGGTCAGCACTGTCCAGGTGAGGCTCTGTACACGGTCAGCACTGTCCAGGTGAGTTCCTCTGTACACGGTCAGCACTGTCCAGGTGAGTTCCTCTGTACATGGTCCTCACTGTCCAGGTGAGGCCCTCTGTACACGGTCAGCACTGTCCAGGTGAGGCCCTCTGTACACGGTCAGCACTGTCCAGGTGAGGCTCTGTACACGGTCAGCACTGTCCAGGTGAGGCCCTCGGTACTGTATATGGACAGCGCCATCCAGGTGACAAAATGCTTTATTTCCTTCAATATTTGCTAATTCTTAAAAGCTTTAAAGCATTTCAGATTTGGGCACTGAAATTCTTTGTAATGCAGCAATATCTTCCCTGTGACCCCTACCACCTAAAGGTCAATGTTCTTTCTTTTTTCTAGGGTTTAACAACTCCGAAAGGATGTGTGATAAAGAGTTCATCATCCGCAGAGCTGCTACTAATAGGGTTCTCAATGTTTTACGGCACTGGGTGTCCAAACATTCACAGGTAAAGCACCACGGTCTTCTTAGCAGGGTTTTCTGCTAAGACTTCTGGGGTCTTGTTTCTTTGTTGTTCCAAGTGTAAAAGGCCATGTAATGTAAGATCAGACCATGTCAGGGGCATCTCTCCTCAGGACCTCACACTATCTGTAGGGTGGGGCCAGCACCTTCTTCGTAGTGTGCTCTTCTACTGCTTTGTGGGCTCTGCAAGCTGGGTACTGGGAAGAACCCAAGAGGCAGTTCAGATTCTGGTTTTGATTTCCCCCATGTCAGCAGCCAATTCACTCTGCAACTCAGAACTGGCAGCCCACTGGAGCTCAGCAGGTGTGAGCCTGGTCAGTACCTGGATGGGAGACCTCCTGGGAAAAACTGAGGTTGCTGCTGGAAGAGGTGTTAGTAGGGCCAGCAGGGGGCGCTCACCCTGCGGTCCATGTGGGTCCTTATGCCCCAGTATAGTGACGGGGACAGTGTACTGTAAAAAGGCGCTGTCCTTCGGATGAGATGTAAAACCGAGGTCTTGACTCTTTGTGGTCATTAAAAATCCCAGAGTGTTTCTCGGAAAGAGAAGGGGTGTAACCCTGGAGTCCTGGACAAATTTCCCATTGGCCCTTACCAATCTTGGCCTCCTAATAATCCCCATCTCTGAACTGGCTTCATCACTCTGCTCTCCTCCCCACTGAGAGCTGGTGTAATAATATTATTATTATTGCCCATGCTACACATCCTGTATGCCGTTAAAGTGGTATGCAGAGCTCATATTGATACAGATGAGAATATAGAGCGCTGCTGGATTGATATAAATTAGTATATAGCATGCTGCTGTATTGATACAGTATGAATCAGTATACAGAGTGCTGGCGTATTAATGCAGATGGGTATGTTGATACTGATCATTATATAGAGTGCTGGTGTATTGATGATACGGATCAGTATATAGAGCTCTGCTGTATATAGAAAGCTCTATATAGAGTGCTGATGTATTGATGCTGACAGTTGTATAATGTATGGCCGTACTGATACAGGTCAGTATACACAGTGCTGCTGTATTAATTCGAACATGCCTGAACAATTAGAGCATTCTTGGACTAAGTCAAAGTGCTAAAGTCATACACAGATAAAGCTGCAGATTTCTTTAGCAGACTCCTGTAACCTGACGACTCAATCTCTGACATGGTTTCTAAGCAGCGATGTAAAAACTAGAGGCCTGCAATGAAAGGTTTTGTCATACCTGCTTGGTTTCCAAAGGCTGTGGGCATATTTTACAATTCCAGGGAAAGGAGGCCTTCACATGCCAAGATGTCTGCAGTGCTGAATGAAATGATACCTGGTAATTGTATGTTCATTGTACATTGCATCATAGCATTACTATAATAGCACAATATTGCTATTTGCTTACTGTATAGGTGGTAATTAGCAATTAACATGAGCTGAAGCACACAGCTTACCAGTGAAAGCGGAAAAGCACTAAAACCCTGTGCTCACCAGCGCAGTCATCTGATTCCCGTTTAAATGTTTTGGGCGGATCAAAAAATGTGAAGAAAGTTCCAGCTGCCAGAATCTCCACTCCCCCGATATGAATGTACGGCTGGATTTATGCATTGAAGAATGGCGAAAAATTTCACAGTCAGGTTCTAACAACAAATCTAAAGTCACAAAAAAAAACACATTTGGATACTGTGGTGGCAGAGGGTTTCGGCACAGTTCTATCTTTTGTCCCTTGGTTGTCTGTTTGTAAAGAAGAGGAACTGTGGTATGGTCAGTCTTCCATGCAGTTGGAAAGATTTTCTCCTTTGTTTTTTATTTATCTCAGAATTTCACCGAAACAGGAAGGTCAGCTAAGTTCAGCTGGCGTATTTTGCTGGAAATGAACTTAGGAGTTAATAATAAAGGGCAAGAAAGAGCCAACGGGAGCTTTTGCTGGCTACATTCCTGCATGGACCCTCCTATATTCCAGTTTTTTTAAAGGTCAATGGGTAATTGTGATAAAATCACAAGCATGGTATTAAATGGAAGGAAATGCTCCAAGGTGACATTTCTTTGTTGTCTGTGAAGTTCCGTGCAGTAAAAGGTTGATCTGATATGAGGCATCAGTAGTGCCATTGTGCAGAAAACTCTGGTTCCCAAGCTAAATTTGGAGCCCCATACATCAGGACATACTGTGCCAAGAAAAAGATTGTGAACCCTCAAGGTTGGTCTGTATTCTGGTATATTTTAGACCTTAAACATTTTTAGATATTCAGAAAAATCTTAATAAAAAAATATTAGGATAGCCTGATGAAACTACTACTGTACAGTATATAACACATAGTAGAGTTATCTGATTAACAACATGACCTGACAGTAAATATCCTTGTGTGAATAAGTTTGTAAAACCTTGGATTCAGCAACTGAATCTAAACACCTCCTTGAGCATAAAGGACTTCAACTGGATGTTTCCTGTAACTGTTTTTCAGCCTCTCGCATCCACTTTTGAATTTTGGCCCATTTTTCCTTTCAGAACTGTTTAAAGTCGATAACATTTGAAGGATTCCTTGCAAGAACTCCACACTTCGTGTCCCACCATAATATTTCCGTAGTGTTTAGGTCCAGGCTTTGATTGGGCCAATCCAAAATGCTTTCAGCTTGAATGCTGTGCATTTGTTTAGGATCATCATCTTGCTACATGACCCATTTTCTGCTCAGCTTCAGCTGATGATTGGAAGGCCTGACGTTCTCCTCCAGAACATGCTAATACAGCACTGACTTCATGGTTGAATTCAATGATGGCAAACCATCTAAAGTAGGTCCTCAAACAAGAAAGCAGTCCAAACTTTTTACATGTGCCAAAATATAATTCTTCCAGTAGTCCTGAGGATCATCTAGGTTTTCTTTGGGTAACTGGAGATGGTTTGCAATGTTTTTTTTAGAGAACAATGATTTCTTCCTGGCGGTCCTCTCATGAAAATTGTTTCATGGCGGTTGAAGCATAAACGTGAGAGAGGCCTACGTAATGTTAGATGTTACCCTGGAGCTCGTTGAGACTTCCTGGATGATTCTCTGATTTGATCTTGGCTGCATGACCGATCCCGGGTAGAGTCACTGTGCTCCTGAATATTTTCCATTTGTAGACTGTATCAGTCTGATCGTGAATGGATGGAGTCCCAGATGTTTGAAAATGGTTTTGTGTCCCTTTCCAGACTGATGAACGTGAACTTCTGTTTCCTGAGATCCTCTGAAATCTCTTTTGATTGTGGCATTACATGTTTCCACTAACCTGTATGGTGAAGATCAAACTCACAAAGTACAGCATATAGGACAGGGCGGCCCAAGCTCAGCTCTTGTTTACATGTAATCCAATTATTTAATCACCTGATTCTAATTACCCCCTTAACTACTGTACTGTAAATAAACTATACTTATTTTTATTCACTCATTTCATTACACTGCACACAATTCTAATGGAACTAATTCTTCATTATACATTTTGTGTGATTCATACCCCACTTCATCTAAAAAAAAACATTGACTTTGTGAATCTAAATCCTTTTGTTTATTTGAGAGAAGGCCGGTTCTTATTAATCAAGCATATCATTGTAAGGCATTGCAAATTCCAGAATTATACTGGGGGTTCACACAATTTTTCTTTGCACTGTACCTTCTCAACTCGTGTTTCTTTTCACCAATAATGCTTTGTTCTGTAAAGAGAGCAGGGTGACAAAATATGCAGTCTTGCTGTTTTAAAGGAGATCATGACAGGCTGGACTGAATAATTCAGCAGGGCAGAGAAAAGCTGTCTAGAGACACCCGTGTGGACTCAAAGCAAGCGCACCTAAATGGAAGGTTCTCAGCAGGCAGCACTTATTGCTATGATTTAAGCACGACTGTTAACTGATTCTGCAAACCAGCAGAGCTGGCTCCGTTAAATCCCATTTCCATTTGTGATTTGTATGGTTTATGATAGAGATGGTGTGTTTTTTTACACAGTGGGTGGTTGGAGTATGGAACAAGCTGCCAGTGAAACCTGATTTCTTTCAAGAAAAAGGCTGAATGAGAATGAGATCAGCTGTTTACTGTAGCAGCTACAAAATGGGCCCATACAAAATGGAATCCATAATTCCATAATTCCTCTTGGGTATTCATCATCTTTATAGGAATATCTCAACTGTTAAATCAAATCAAAACCAGTTTTAACTCTATTTAATTAGAATTTATGTAATGATCCTAGTACCGAATAGATAAAGATCTGAAATCTGCAGACACTAAACTAACAACTAAAAACAATACACATTGTTTTCCCTGAAACCCAGAAATCTAAAAGCGGGCAGTAATTGGAATGGTAGAGACCTGTGCAAGGAATACACTCCACTCCGTCCTACTGTATGTGTTTTGGCCTGCTTGTTCTCTGTTCCAGTCTTCAAAGGCATCAGTTCAGGGAGCAGAAGTAACCTGTGACACTGAGACACAGATTCCTCTCCACATCTGACAAAGTCTGTCATGCGTGCCCTGTTACACAGCTTCGCCGTTGTCACCCTTGGTTTGTTAGAGACCCAGCGTTCCCTTCAGACCTGTACCTTGCAAAATGTCATAAGGTGCCCTTAACCTTTGCACATGCTGAGGAAGCAGTGTTCTGCCTACAGAGGCAGAGTAGCGCTCCTATTGCCAAGCAAGGTGGCGTGCCTCCAAGAAGCATCAAGATCTGGGATGTTTCGTAATCGCTGCAAATGAGAAACATCAGGGATAAATAAATGAATAATTAAAACAGGAAAAAAACATTATCAAAGCAGCTTTGAAAGAGCAGCCTTCGCTCTATGTAGGCCACAGTACTGTTAATAAAAAATGACGAGCTGACAATGCCAATGATGTTTGCTCTATTGATCCACTGTCCTATTAAAGCTTTGCTTTGACTTGCCTGTATCCCACTCACCCTTACTTCAGAGGCAGTAAATTAAACTTGCATAGCTTTGCAGCTCGTGACACGAAGCAGCTCACTAACGATGCATTAAGAAAGCGTTTTAAGATTAAAACACAGTCAGCCAGACCTTCTTCATTTACTGTCATACAGTGCGTACGGTACCATGCCCTTTATAAACTTGCTTCCCTAAATTAGCTTAGCGACTACCGCTGCGCCTTTTCTCTTTGGTGTACAAGCAGATTGATGACCTGAATGTTCAGTTTCTCCCATATTAAAACCATGCAGTTCTCTTTGCATGAGATGCTAGACCTAGGCAGGAGGTAGAAAAGCAATCTGCCTGAGCATGTTCAGGTGATGCAGAAAGCAAGCAGAAGGTGAAGCTCCTGGGGACGCAGGACAGCCTGGTCTGGCTCTAGATTCCCCTCCTTGATGGTGCACAGCCATGCACTTGTAGCTGGGGATCCCCTGTGGCAGATTGGTAATGACATGGCCCAAGCTTGCATCACGGTTGCTCAAGTGAGGGGACGTGGGATAGACTAGCCCCCTACAGTAGATGCAATGTCTTGAATGGCAGCCAGGCAAGAACATGTCACGAAGAGATGCAGAGCAGTTGCTAGCACAAAAGAAAGAAAAGTAGTTTCTTAGGTGAGCAGGCAAGTGTACCTGAATTTACATTTAATAGAGCTAGCCTCCACCGACAGTACATTTCACCCTCCTGAACAGATTGGTAATGCATGCTTTTTTCACTTATAGAAATTATAAGGAACCAGTGCTGTTTATGCAGATGTGTGCTGAGGCCTGTCGCAGGAGAATTCTGCCTCAGACAGATAATTAATACAATTTCTCCTCTCCATTAAATTCACTTCATATCTGCAATAAAGCTGGATTTGAGAATACACAGGAGGAGCATTTCTGCCAATTGACAGCTCGACTGTTTTCGTTTTTAAGAACATAAGAAATTTTGCAAACGAGAGGAGGCTGTTTGCCCCTTCGCACTCCTTTGGTAGCAGTTAATTTATTTGAGGATCTGACCCTGTCATTTTTTAAAAGAAGCCAGGTTATCGGGAACATAGGGACAAAAAACATAAGCACATAAGAGAGCAGCCTGTTAGCTGTGTATACAGGCAGGATATTAGGTTTCTGAATTGAGCTGGGAGCAATCACTGGAGTGTCAGCAAATCTCTCATCATAAAACATACAAGAACAGCTTTGCACAGAGAACATACTGCGCAGGCAACATAGGAACACTTTTATGATGAATGAATGAAGGAATTTACAAGCTCATGAAACGTATTGAACAATGTCTGCAGAAACTGGATGGATGCTTTTTTTTTAATGGAAGTGTTGTCTTTCTGCAAAGCTATTCCTGAATACTCTGCAAACAACAGGGTTTGTAAAGAGGCACAGCTATGGAAAATAATAAAAATACAATTGGATTTATATACAGTCATATGCAGTATCTCAAAGAACTTCACATATTCTGCACCAGCAGACCCACAATATAGCAGATCGGGTGGAGGAGTGAGAAATTGCTTCAAGGGGGAATTTTAGTTGACCCAGGCTGTGCAAAGTCAAGGTGATTTTTAGCCCTAATGCTGGGATTAACAACCGCACTGTTACAAGTATGGCACTGTCATAAGTACTGTAGCTAGGACTTTGGCTCATCCTAAATGTGGCACCTCCTACTGCTGTGTCCCTGGTCACCATACTGGGTTAGTCATCACAATCCACATTTTTGACATGGCTGCTACCTTCCAATTAACAATCCGTATGCAAAAAATGTTTGTAAAGTACAGATATGTAAATCCGAAATGTTAGTTTCGTTAGTTAAGTGTTAAGATCAGGATTTGCAGTGAATTATGTTTCAAAATATGATTACCTTTCCATCCAACCACAATGGAAGAAGGACATACCATATAACTACTGAATAAAATAAAGTTTCTACTGTGACTGTGAAATAAAATAAATCGGTGATACTCTGCATTACTGTATATATTTAGCTGTTTAGAAAAATATTGCATCATCTTTGTAATGGGCCATAAGAAAGCCGTGCCAACACTGATACAGTACGCTGCACAAAGCCGGCTCAGTCTGGTGCCGAATCACTGCCACTTTCTCGTGTCTTCATATCACAGGATTCCTATGAATCCGAGCAGCAGGCAGGAGGGTAGCTTTTACTGAGCGCATTGTTTTAACCTATTCAGATAAGCTGTGTCCTTTAGTTCCTTCTCAGTTTATTTTAACTGCCAGTTTTGTCACTGCTGCAGTGACCTTTATTCATCACGCATGGCCCAGACCTGAATATTGGCCTTATTGTTGGCCTCGTGCAATTTGCTGCATACGGCATATTGTCTTACTCTTTAACATTTAAATACCAGAAACCTAACATAGCAAATGCAAATACAAGCATTTAAAACTGTCAAAGAAGCTGTGGTTAAACAAGAGTCTGATCTTAATGTGCAGCTACAGCTGTTGTTTTTTTTTTCTCATTTAACACATTAACCTGCTACTGGTAATGCTGTTCGTTCTCCGTAGCATCATCCATGATGATCAGTCAAAATACTCTCTAAGTAATTTACTTTCTTTTCTCGGCTAGTAACAACATTTCTAAACCGACATGGTTAGGCACCGCATACAGTAATTGTTACTGTATCTGTGTCATTCAGCATTCAGCTCTAGCGAAGATGTGACTTTCTCATACAGCATACAGTATGAAGACTTCAGATTAGGGGCAGCCAGAAGTAACATGGGGACTTTAAAAGAATAAATAGAGATTAACTCCAGTGTGAAAAAGAAAAAGAGAGCAGTTACTTTATTCTCCTTGAGTCTCTCACCTGAAGAAGGCTGAACAGTTCAAGAGGTGTGTCTTACCTCTTCTTCCTACCTCTCAGCAGGGAATTAACCTCTGCTTGCTCCCTCGCAGCCCGCACACTGATGCAGCTCCTCACGGGAGCTGTGTGGGGTCTTTTTTAAAATGAGCATTTGCGCACCGAAGCCTGCGAGCAGATTCTCAAGATTTGCGAGTGTGCTCACAGTTGGCAGGAGACAAAGATGTGTTCTGAGAGAGCCGCTAATAGCTTATCCTCTTCAAGGAAACACGCATACTGTACTTCAGGATTTCCTTGGTGGTCTCTTTCCTCAAGTACGTTTTAGACAACGGCCAGTGTAGCTGAAAAATAAAAATAATAGAAAATACACAGTATACTGTATACACATTTTGTGTTCATGTGTCAGGCCAGACGTTCCGTATATGGAGGTAGTAATGTTATTTCCCAGCTATGATTTATTTGGTTTGCTGGTAAAGGCATATCTTGGTTCAGATTGTGTTTGGAGACTTTTTCACTAAATCTGAATAGGCGATTCTGTTTTTATCTCAGATTTTTACTGCATCTTTCTTTTTTCACAGTTTCTACAGTATATATTGCATCAGATGTTTTTTTTATTTCACTCATTCGCTCGTGGTTATATTCATACTTTGTCAGAATGTTAGTATTGTTGAGGATAAGATTAATGTGTTTTTACTCATCTAGTTTTAGGAAACACTTTCATTTGTTTTGTTTCTGTATTTTTACTGACCACCGTAAAATGTAGAAACAAAAGGTGTTTCAGCCCAGCAGCCCTTCTTTGAATTCAAGACGGGTGAAAAACAGGTCTAGCTCCAGTATGTTACAGTTAAATGTCAATGATTTCATAATGACAGCGGCATTTCTGCAGGATTTCGAGATGAATGGGGAGTTGAAAATGGGAGTGATCTGCTTGCTGGAAGAAGTGCTTCGTGACCCTGATCTCCTGCCTCAAGAAAGGAAAGCAACAGCTAACATACTAAGGTATATATTCTACCGCCACTATACAGTATAACCTACTGTACATTAGCACTAGTACTAGTACTAGTATTAGTACTGTACAATACCTACATTATTCTTATATGTGACAAAGGAATGCACTACATGACAGCATTTTGTGTGGTTCTTTTTGTGTGATCAAAACATTTCATCACCTATTTATAAAGCAACATAGACATACTGTATATTACCTCGATTTTGTAGGATTTATGGCAACTCATCATGTGATTATCCTATACTTAGTAACATCTGAATTTCCGGTCAATGCCAAAACCAGTGCTGGAAACAAATCTAGATTCTAAATGGTTAAAAATGCAGAGAGACAAGTGCATACTTATAAAAATGGCAACCTATCGGACAAACGTGGAGACAGCTACATCACGACTGATCTATAAAGTCTAAAACTGCAATGCAAAAAACACAAGTTAGCACATAAAGTTTAGGAATAAGGAATAATTGCTTTAATTTGCATGTCATCCCACATTGACTCACACAGCAGATCATCAATGAGACAATAATACATTGTGCTTTTCTGGACACTCCACTCAAAGCGCTTTACAGATAATGGGGACTCCCCTCCACCACCACCAGTGTGCAGCCCCACCTGGATGATGTGACGGCAGCCATAGTGCACCAGTACACTCACCACACACCAGCTGTCAGTTCATCAGAGTGATGAAGCCAGTTCAGAGATTGGCTTGGAAATCATTGGCATGGTCTGCCAATAGTGATAATAATCATTATTAAATTATGAATTAAATACAAATTAAAATACAGTAGAGTCGCAATTATCTGGCCTAAACAGGACCGACAGAATGTCGGATAATTGAAAATGTCGGATAATGCGGAAAACTGAGGAGACAAATCATAGATTAATGGAAGTGCAGTATAAGTATGAAATCTGGTTTATTAATACTAAATGTAATACTGTACTACTGTAATACTAAAAATAACAGAGTACAGAGCTATTGTTAGTTATTATTTAAAAAAAGGGGGTGATTGGGATCTGTCTCCCAGACGTGCTTCTCTTCCCTGCGGAAGGGTCTCGCCGGCGTCTTGGTAACATGACTTCGGAAATACAATAGGAAAAATAATCAGCATCACGAGCGCGAAATCAGCGAGCGAAGCACGTGACACACGGAGAGGCAGAGCAGCATCAGATCGGGCAAAATATCATGCACGCGCACGCATAGTGTACAGTATATGCCGTACACTATGGTGACTGGCTGTGTCGGATGAAACGGATGTCGGCTAAGCGAAGGTCGGATAGTCGCGGCTCTACTGTGATGAGAAAAGATTTCGTGGAAGATCAATTCAGTATCCCACCCTAGATATCTGCAAAAAGTGGATATGGATAATGTTTTAATCATTGCTATTGCCAGTGCCCTTTCTCAAGATGACCAAGAGGATGCCCAGCTAAGGATAGAAGACATCCTTCAAATGGTGAGTGAAGTCATTCCGGGAGCCCTGACCCCAGTAATGAGCAGTAAGGAGCCCATGGCCATGCCAGCTGATATCTGTGCATGATGGGCCAGCTAGGCATGTGTTTTCAATAGCGGTTTAGCTGTAAATCAGATTTTTTTATGTTGATTGTGCTGAAGTTAAAAGGGTTGATGAACAGTACTTGGAAAAACATCCAGTTCTAAATTCATGCAAACTTACGACACTGTGACTGCATCAAAGTCTCTTTTGGCAACCTCACTGACAAAGAAGTGTGCTGATGCAAATTCTGCAGTGTCCCGATTTCAAAACATGTCAGAAGCAATTACTAAGCAAGCTGCTCCCCATTGGCCAAAGACTCAGGCAGGATTCCCATTCTGCCATGTAACCATTTACATGGTTATGAAACTTATTTTTCAAATAAATAAATCCTATGTCAAACTTTCACTCATGCGTTTGCATAATGCCTGCCCCCATGTGTACATTTCTTTTGAAATCATTTTATCTCCCCTTTCCTGGGAAGAGAATCCTCCCGTTTCTCACAAATAACACGCTTATTCAATCTGTCCTCCGACTGTGGATCAGAAAAGCTGCCCCTTCCTGTACTTCATCATGGTAAGCACCGCACCTCTCTCTGCCCCGAGAGAGAAGCCACAGTCGTTTGAAGCTGTAGCTGTTTGACCTGTACATGTTAGTTCTACCATCCTTCCTCTCATCCCTATGGAACTGGAGCTCAGTAGGATATTGCCACAATCTTGAGGAATAATCGAAGCCCAAGAATGAGATGCATTTAAGAGAGTTTCTTAAGCATTAACAGTGCCTATAAAAAGTATTCACCCCCCCCATCGACGTTTTCACATTTTATTGTGTTACAGCATGGAACCATGTATTTACAGTAACTGAGAACTTTTGCCACTCATCAACACAAGGTACTCTAATGTCAAAGTGAAAAAACAAATCCAGACTTTTTATAGGCACTGTAAGTAGAGCGAGATTTGGCTTGACTGGCTGGGCTGGGGGGCACGGGACAGGGAGACCAGGACCCCCATGCAGTGAGGAGTGACCAGGGGACAGCTGGGTAAAGACGGAGCCGGGGTGGAGGAGGGATACGCGAGGCGAACTGAGAGAAGAGGGATTTGTGTACTGTATATACAGCATTGAGAAATGACCCAGGGAATGATTATGATTCAGAACAGCTGGGGAGAAAAGCTTGCTTGCCATCATCCCCCCAGACGTTCAGTTCAGAATTTCCATGTATGGCACTGGGGATTGGGGCAGAAGTCAGCTGCTGGGCTTGCAGGATGCAGTTTAGACGTCTCTCATTCCAGTTAAAAAGCTTAAAAGCTTGGCTGTTGAAATGACCTGTCTATCAGTGGCAGCCTTGCAAAAAAAATTTAAAAAATGCCTGTTCATCCCAGGCCTTGATAGGCAGGCCATGGTAAAACAAACAGCACATTTACTATGCATAGGAACTTAAAATCAAACGAATAAAAACCTACAGTATCTCTTCTTTGGTCTACTTGGGTGACTTCTTCAGTTCTTTACTAGCAAACTGGGAAGCTAAGCTGCATAACAGTTCTCCACAACAGTCACTCTCTGAAACTCTTCAAAATGCTTCCAGAATATCAAAACTCACAGCTCCACTTGCTCAGTCAGTCTGTGGCTTCCTTCCCTCACACCCTCTGGCACAGCTTAGGTTGCAGAAGATTTGCCCTTCCTTCCCCCCCCGCGTCCTGCTTTTTAAATTCTCACCCGACCAATTGTCTTGTAGGAAGAGGTCAGGTGACTAAGTGCAGCAGCTCTCCACAGCATTCTGGGGAATGTGGTCTAGACAAGAATCTCCATCTTGTCTGGAGTTATTGGCCTCTCCAATTCACCAAAAATGATCATTTATAATATAGTGTGATGTGGGAGACACACACCACACCTCCAGTAAGCGTCTCAGTAAGAGCAGTATTTGTAGGATACATTTCCAGCACCCTTTGGGTCCTTTGGGTTCTGCAGTCAGATCTGCCCACTAACTTTGAATCTCTAGCAATGTGGCCTCTCAGCTGACCTCTCTACTGTATGTATAGCTCCTTTCAGAGTCTGGTTGATGAGGTGCATTCAGAAAGCATGTTATATATTTAGTCTCTAGTGCCTAACAACATCCCTGTGGAAGTGGAGCAAGGCCACTTGAAAATCATCCTACACCTGAGGCCGACACCCTTCTTCCCTTCTTCTATATTCATGAGTGAAAGAACAAAAGGTCACAGGCTGAAATTCCTCGCTAGGCCCAGGGACATTTAATGTTTTTTGTTTAAAATGTGCCTGAACACATGTGCTTGGTCATTCAGTGCAATTCTGACAATCGCACAGCTGTAAATCTAGGAGATCACTGTCTGTTTATCTTCAGCAGTATACAGAAGTTGTCACCCATCTCGAAGGTTTGGTGATTAAAATCCATTTCTTATGCCTGTGAAATCAATGTCCACAGTGTAGTTATGTGTTGGCTGTGAATATTTACGTAACATTTTCAAAGCACGGCTCTGTTAGTTAATCCTTGTCCTCCCTTGCCTGAGTGCCTCAGACAAATTAGCTTTGCTTCTTTGAGGGAGTCGATACACTGGAGGTTTACTTCTAATAAGATAGTGCCGTTAACACAGAGACAGAAGGCAGTGGCTCCTCAGTGCCAAATACTGTTATTACAGCTTTTCCCTAGTGTGGCTTACTGATCTCCAGTGGCATGGTGTGTCAGGAGGTGGGTGGCTGTTGGACTTGTGGGGTTGGAGGTACAATACAGGGTATAATCAGTGTCAGAGAAATAAATGTGGTGGATGCAGAGGAAGGTATTCCCTTGTGCGTCTGCCAGCTTTATACAATGACCTTTGCAAAAGACCAAAAATAAACATGAATAGAGCATTCAAGATGTTAGGTCCAATCATTGTTTGCCACTACCTATTCAGACTAAGTAGACTTAGATTGCTAAAGCATTGCTCAATTTTTGTAAAGGTTATGCAATTTTCAGTATTTAAGAGAGATTTCCATTTTTTTTTGTGCAAATATCTGTTTAGCTCTGCGAAAGTCTTGCACATTCATGAGTCCTGCTGTATCGCATTCTGCCTCTCACCCAAACGGGTGGAAAGAAACCTATGATGTGAACTCAGCTCTGTAGCAGGTGCTGCTCCTGGTCTTTGTGCGCCCTCTGCAGGCCCATTGTCAAACTACATGACTTTACTCCATCTTGAAACAGAAACCAGAAAAATGCTGAAAAATTTACATTCATCCACAGACATCTTTTAAGGAAGGTATTATATTACCATTGTGGAAATCCATTCATTTAAATGAATGTATTTTGCAATTTTGTGCCCCAATTACTGCTATATGAATTAGCTGTAACCTGAACTTTGGGGACTAGAATGGCCGTTTTCTGATGAGCTTCTACTACAGATATATTAATACAAATAGCCACAAGTCACAGATAGCGCCACATGCGACGGGAGATGCCAATTGTCCAGTGCAGTGTGCTAATATTACTTTGAAGTTGTTTTACGTATAATCTGTTAAGGCAAGCACAATTGTATGATCTGTGTTGTATTAATTCAGTGGAATTAGCTCAGTAGGAACAAGCTGAAGTAAATGCCACGCTGAAAAGTTTTTTAAAAGGCCAAGAAAATAACATTTTGGTTGTGTAGCTTTCTTCAGGTGTGTCAGGTCAACCTTAATAAAAATGGATCTACAGAATGAGACACTCTGAAGAGGCTCCCCAGCTCAAGTGTTGTGTTTTTTTCTGCTATCTTTTTTACTTTCAGTGTGTAGTTGATCTCTGCTTCTTCCTTTTTAGCTAGCATGCTGGTCTTTCACAGTGGTGGTGGAGCATGTGTTCTGGGAATTTCTATAGGACTGTAGCACAAAAGGCAAACAGTCCTGCTCTGATATTTCAAAAGGTGTATTCAGGCCCTGCAGGTCAGTTTATTTTCACTACCTTGCACCGTGGAAGCTGTTGCAAAAATGAATGTTTTCCATTGCCGGTCGATGGGAATGCAGACAGGACTATATCAATCAGACCAGCATCGGCATCTACAAGTAGTTTCATAATGAGGACAGAAGTCGAAGCCCCCTGAACCCTTTAGAAATCTTCCCAGCTCAGCAGCTGTTTGAAACCCACCCTCAGACACACAAAAAATGTGTGCTTGAAAACATAACGTGGAACCTGAGGTTTGTGGTTTAGCAAAAATTGGCGAAGGTGGGGATCGGCCCTACAAAATCTCAAAACCCAATCCAGCCATCCTCAATTCGGTGTTCTGCAATTACCATGTCTGGATTTTAATTTGAGTGCATTCCTGTATGAAGGAGCCTTTCTTACACCTGCGCTTCAGCCATCCTTTAAAAAGCTCCTGAAATGTTTCCGGGCAGCTTACCCCAAAGTGATGGACCAGACCAGTCAGTTTAGTCTTACTTGTTAAGTGTGCTGTTGTGTGCTGTGATACAGCAGCGGAAGCAGGGTTTGGGTTGGCCAACACCAGCTGTCTGTCCTTTCACAGGCGGAGTGCCCGAAAGCCGAGTGTTTCGAGACCCTGTCAGCCATGGAGCTGGCCGAGCAGATCACTCTGCTGGACCACATCGTATTCAGGAGCATTCCCTACGAGTGAGTCCACCAGCTTTGCTTAAGGGAGAAATGCGACACTAGTTTTTTTATTTCGGCATTAGAAAGAACCGGCATTGATGAGTGCATTTCATACCACAGTAGAAGTAAAATGTACACAGTAACTTCTAAAACCTCCAATTTACAGCACAGAATAGACAGAATTTTACAGGTATGCGCAGTGCCATGTTCTGCGATTCAGAACGAGGCAATAAAATTGCCAGTGAGGTGAAACAGTCCTATAACATCATAAACAAATCGGCTTGTGAATACTTCTCTTTTAATCCAATAGAAATATTGCTTTCGATTTTGAGACAGTTTTGCCAACAGATACTGCTTACTTGTTAACTCTTCATGTACTGTAGAGGATGCTGGAACATTTCTGTGGTGAAAAACCTGTACTTATTCACTTGTACATTTCTCATTTCAGTGACTAGTGAACAGGAAAGGCCACTTCACAGCACAGTTCATGGGAACTCTCGACAACATGGCGACTATACAGTACTTTCACATAGTTCACGATTTTGTGCTAATTTTTTGAACATTTTTCTATACAATCAATGAATCTATTTTGTTCCCAAGATTAAATAACCGGTCAGAGAAATTGGGACTGCATTAACTCATCTATTAATGATAATTAGACATCAGAGGTCACCTGTATCATCAGAGCGTCACCAAATCTACATTCTGTTAGTATGAATGCTCATGTTTTCTGACACTTCTTCTCTTTTAGGGAGTTTCTTGGCCAAGGGTGGATGAAGGTAGATAAGATGGAGAGAACCCCTTACATCATGAAGACAAGTCAGCACTTTAATGACGTAAGTAGGGCCTCCCTGATCACGCGAGACAGCTCATTCTGGTTATGCTGTACTTAAAAAACACCATACTATGAAATATGGTTTTCAAATACTGTAGGTGTCATTGCAGCACAAGCATTCTAATACACATAGTGTACAATTTCTATGTCACCAAAAGTGATCACCTTAGAAATCTGATGAGGTCTGCCAATTAAAAACATCTCAGGCTTATACTTATTTAATTGGAGATAATTTTGACCCCTCCACCCAATTGTATATTTTCTATACATTTGACTAGTCCTGATCGAGAAATGTGAGGACTTGATGATGTATGCATGGAGATCTGTTTTACCAGCATAACAATGGAAGTCAACAGCATATTTATTAACAATCTGACCTAACAGTAACCATGTACGTTTTGATAAGGTAAGGACTGAGGATTGGGCCTTGAGGACAGGACAGGGGCAGGAGCCGATTTAAAAATTGCCAGTGTTTCTTGGTCTGATGCACTGTGCAGCTGGCCTTCCTCGTGATGTAACGTCCGTGCTGCCTGCCCACCATTACTCCTCCACCTGTTTCTCCTCAGATGAGCAACTTGGTCGCCTCCCAGATCATGAGCCACACGGACGTGGGCTCGCGGGCCAACTCCATTGAGAAGTGGGTGGCAGTGGGCGACATCTGCCGCTGCCTGCACAACTACAATGGGGTGCTGGAGATCATCTCCGCCCTCAACCGCAGCGCCATCTACAGGCTGAAGAAGACATGGGCCAAGGTGTCCAAACAGGTGGGCGGGGCTCGGCCCGGGTTGACTGTGCACGAGGAGTAACAGCGCCCCAGAATGAAAAGCAGTGAAAGATGTGTGTTGAGTGGTCAGTCACAGTAAGATTTGGCTTCGCCCACTGGGCTGAGGGCAGAGTGAGGTGCACACCAGAGGGCAGCTGCAAGGGTGGATGAATCTGAAGGAGAAGAGGCTCGTGTATAGTGTTTATATTTTTTTTAAATCGAGGAAAGGATGTCACGAATGATTACGAGTAAGGGCAGCTGAGGTGAGTTGAACTTGTCTGCTATCACCCTCCCCCCCACCAGAATTTCCCTATGAATCCTGTTAGCAGGAGGGGTACAGTAAGTGTCCATAAATGTAGAACTGCAACTATTGCCACCTGTTGCTGTGTGCAAAAGTCTATGCTGGGGCCTCCTGATTGTCTGTGCCGGTGAAGGCGCTTGCTGGACTGTGGTTTGAGCTCTGTGATCCTGAGCACAAGCTCTGAATACACTGTTCTCGCCCTCCCCTGTGTGAGGTAGCAGGGAATGACAATTCATCAGTGCAGAAGAAAGGTTACATACAAGAGGGGGCCATTTGGCCCATCTAAGCCCTTTGTTAATTAGTAGCTAATGAATTTGAAGATTAATACCTGCCAGCTAAGAAGTGAAACACACTACGGGTTATTCCACTTGGGAGGGCAAAATTATATTGTCATTCTGAATCGGAAAAAAGATGTGCTAAAGGCATATTTCAGATACTGTATATATTCGAATTTCAAAAGCTGGACAGGAGACATTATTTTTCAGAAGCATTTTCATTTTTGAATGAAAGTGGACAATGAAGGTGACGCTTCACCTCTGCTTTCCTGTAGACTAAAGCGCTGATGGACAAGCTGCAGAAGACGGTGTCATCAGAAGGCAGATTTAAAAACCTAAGAGAAACACTTAAAAAGTAGGTCATTCTTCTTTTTCTTTCTTACAATACCTTTCATATTTCCTTTGACAATAATCCCAGTTATTTGGTACGGAAGCGCATTGCTTCCACCAAGGAAAAAAAAAATCCTCACCTTTATCTCGTAATTCCAAGAAAACTATCTCGTAATTATAACTGAGTAATTTTCACATACTTTATGTGCTCACGCGATTGCACGATTGTCATATAATACCTACTGTATATCAAGTAGGTAGTGACGTCAGCATGCATAGGCTGCAAAGGAACAAGTTAAAGGGTTATTCCTGCTGAAAAGAGAAGAAAAGAAACACAACGTTTTGGCTGTGAAGCCCTCACAGCCAAAACGTGCTTCTTTTCTTCTCTTTTCAGCATGGAATAAACCTTTAATTTATCCCTTTAATACTGTAGCGCTTTCGGGTTCTCGTACTGTAAGTTTGCACCCTAATGGCTCCCTCCTCAGGTTGGCCCTCCACTGCTAGTGCTCGAACCCGTGTCTCTGGTGTCACTCTACAGGGAACAAGCCAGCTGAGCTAAAGGGAGACCTCCCCTCAGATCCCTGCTTTTCACAGGGAAGGGCGGTGATGTCACCGCGCTGGCAACCAGCTCGCACAACCTGTGATGTCGGTCATGTCCGTAACATCACCTATATTACTATGTGCTGACTTGCAGGTTTAAGCAGTGGAAGTGATTGGATGTGTAACTGTTTATAACGGGACCATCATTGCTTTGATCTCTAAATCCCACAAAACTGGTCCTCATGCTTGTAATGATTCTGCTCATATTTGCTCAAAATTGCAAGATTTCATTATGACCAAACCCCAGTCGAAATCTGTACAAATTCTGCAGCGCTGGACACAATCATTAAACTGAAAGTGCCAGCCAAGTGCGTTCAGTGCACAACGTAACAGGTTGTACATACACTGACGTAAGCATTGCTATCTCGTAATTACGAGATAATTCGTTAAGAATTTTTTTCCCTTAGTGGCAGCAATGTGCTTCCATAATTTGGTATTATTCTGTGAATATTAAATCTTGCTCAATTTCTTTTTATTTTTTATAATTACTTTTTATTTAGTGATGATTTACATCTAGAACTTAAGGCAAAGTGTAAAAAAGTTCTGGTTTAATCTTTTGTTTTACAGTTATATTTTTGATATGATTATTTACATTATGTCAGCATGGATGGGCGGTTACAGTACATATGGAAAAATCACAGATCTTACTTTGATTCGTAGGAGAATATTTCATTCTTCTGACTTCATCGTGTTGAGAATGTGATGAATGTGTGTCCGAATGCTCACAGGCATCACCTGTTTCGACAGCAAATGTCAGCCCATATACAGGGTTTCAACAGGTGCAAGTTTACCTTACAGTTGACCTTACCAGATTTCTTATAATCCCATTTCTACCATGTTTCATGTCTTCTTATATTTCTGGTATCCGATATTCTGGTGTTATATGGTGCCTAAATATATTACAGTACTTGCAATAACAAGTACCTTTAACTGCAATGATGAAACGAGATTTCAGTCAGTGACTGGGGCTCAAAAGTGAGCCGGGAAACAAATTAAATCACAGAACTCGGAGAGCCAGAAATGCCATGAGGTCGGTTTTAATTGTCATCTGCCTGCTCTGTTTCTCAGCTGTAACCCTCCCTGTGTTCCGTACCTGGGGATGTATTTAACAGACCTGGCATTTATTGAAGAGGGGACCCCCAACTTTACTGAAGAGGGCCTGGTTAACTTCTCCAAGATGAGGATGGTATGAGGAGAACGTTCATTGAGGACTTTAGATCGTTTTGTGTTCCTGCTCTGCATTAGGGTTAAAATATTTGTAACTTAACACAGAGATTCTTAAATAAACCTGTTCCTCTTGTTTCAGTCATGTCTTAAATTACAGTATGTTGCTCAACTTAAGAATTCCCATTTTGTATGTCCCGTGTTTACAGAAGTTTCTCGTAAGCACTTTTTTTTTTCTCTGTGTGCTGCGATCTTACTGTCACTGTTAAAAGTCATTAGCTAAAATTCCCAAAACAACAAATGGTGTTGTCTTAATTTTCGCTGCGGATAATCCAAAAAGGAATGCAGAGTACATAAAGCGCAGATCCACACTGAAACACGTGTTCTTGTTGCTTGGTTTTGTCCCTGTGACAGATATCCCATATCATTCGGGAGATTCGTCAGTTCCAGCAGACCCCCTACAGAATAGAGCACCAACCAAAGGTATCACTCGCCTTGAAGTCGCCTGCCGGTCGCCACACAGAGTCTACTTTTTATTAAAAATTCTCTGCTATAGATTTGGATGACTAAAATTAGGTTTTAAAATGAAAATATGTTGGACGAAACATAGATTGCATTAGGGACTCCCTTTTCAACAATTTAAGCTGTTCAAAATTTCCATGATTCAGATCTTGAACCGGAAGACGCTGGTTAGAACAGGTGCTGTGTTCAGCCACTGACATCAATGCTGTGCCTGTACTGGAATGTACTCAGAGGGACTGTCAGGTGTAGCCAGTTAGAAAATTTCAATGGTCATCTTCGCTTGGGATCTTGGGATGCGTTTGTGAGCCCTGGTTGTCCTCCTGATCTCAATGGCATGTCACCTGTTTCTGCCAGGGTTCAGGGGAGAGAAAGAGGGCCCTGCTGTCAGCACTTTCTCTCAGAACAGAGTGCTGGTGATATTCACCATGGATCTCACGATGCGACTGGAATTCGAGAGGAGCTGTATCCAGTCAAGCTTCTAATAAATTGCAGCTTGTTCAAGCCTCAGCTGCTCCAAAACTTAGATGCATTTTAGCTTCCTTGCACTGGCTCTCTGTGGAATTTGATAAGATGATGAGAGCTGTGTGCACTCAATTTCCAACCCCCCTCATCAGTCTGGGTTTCTCAAGTATATGTTTTAGTGACTTGGACTTTCCAAGTTGGTGAAGAAAACAAAATGACCAGGTTCAGAATAAAAATAAAACTTAAAGTCAATATTCCACATTATCACTTGTGACAAGTTATATGTGACATATACTGTATATGACAGGAATTAAATGTATTATGTACAGTGTATTGTTACGTCTTTTACCTGCCTGCAAAGCAAATTTGCCATCTGGCACAATAAAGTACAGTAAGTCAAAATCACTAGTATCGCCATATGATCAATTACAATGCTGAGTGCCATTTCAATTAGTTTAGAAATACTTGTGTTATGGACAAAGGCAACAAATTGATCACAGCATTGCCAGACCTGGAGGTCCAGAGGGCAGGGCCAGAGACAAGAAGAGGCAGCGTCCCATGTACAATTTCATTTGATGTTGTTAGTGGCAGGCAGATTAGCATCTCTAATACAGCTTTTCTGTGGGCATTGTCCGAGCATCGCCGTGTCTTTTCCAGAGTGCGTCTCATTGCTGGTGTCTCTCCGTCTGCCAGGTTACTCAGTTCTTACTTGACAAGACCCTCACCATGGATGAAGACACCCTTTACGACTTGTCCTTGAAGATCGAACCCAGGCTGCCGGCATGATGGCCCACCACGCCCGCAACGTCAGAAAGGAGGGAGAGAAGCAGCGGGTGCACAGGCGTGCCCTTGAACTGACAGGAGCGGAGTGAATCAGGCAGAGCTAGCATGAATGAGCGAGGGGCGCGGTAAGAGAGGAAGGGGGCAAGTCATAGACTAGCGAGCTGGGGAGGGGATTCTTGCCAGAGGTAAGAGCCCATGTTAGCAGGAGGTGAGCAACACTTACAGTCTAGATATTTGTTACTGGATGCACTGTTTTGTCCAGGATGGACGTGACTGTTAAGTTTGGATCAAAGGGAAAAAAGGGCTTGTGTAGGTCTCGTAGAAGCACTAGAGAGGGCATTATAGCTATCTTTCCTTTTCCGAACATGAAGGGGCAGACAGAGGGCATGCGTGGAGGAGTAATGTAGCATGTAAAAACACATAAATATGAGTACTTCATGGTTTTCACCCTCAGATCCTGAGACTGCAGAGTTGCAGAACTCTACGAAGTCAGCAGGCTCAGATCCAGTTCCGCACAAGACGGGATAAAGTCTTTTCTTCAATCTTACGAGGTCTGGATTACCAGCTCCTAATCCGATTCAGTCACTGTCATCTGAGAAACCCAGGTTGTGGCTGCACAAGCAGAAATTGAAAAGCCTGAAAGAAAGCGATGGCAGTTGTGAATATTGCTACTCTGAGCTTAGTCCCAGTTCCCTGATAGTCTATTCTGCATTCTCCTGTTCCATGGTTACGTTTAGGATTGTTAGCTATTGCGTCACCAGAAAGGTTGACTAATAATTTAAAGGTTTTGTGTCAAAGGCATCTTCCATTGTGAAATTTAAAAGTTGAATCAAAACAGACTAGATTGTCTGTACAGTATGTTAGAAGTTTCTGTTATATTTGCACTGTATTATACATATATTTAATTTTTATCAGCAAGAAATTACATTCTTTAACAGAGAACTTTGCTCCAAGAATGGCTATGCCGCATCCTAGTGTAGCTTTATGTTACAATATTTCCAATAAAAACAGAGGATTTGTAAACTGCTTTTGCGTCCCACAGCACTTCACAAGCAGGAGAAGACTCGCTTGTTTGTTCCTCCCTGAACTGCAGACATGCTGGAGTAACACATTTTACACGACAGCTTTCTCCACAGTGGATAGAAGACAGAGGATAACCGATCAAGTCTGTAGGAAGGGAAAAGATGAAGGAAATACCTATCCCTTTCCTCCACAATCTCACCTCTTCCTTTTCTCAAATAACCCATCAGTCAGAATCATAGTGTAGTGTGTGAGAAACTCGGTGAGGGCACATAAGAGCATAAGACATGTTATGAACAAGAGGAGGTTGGGTGACCCATCCAGCTTGTTTGGTAGTTGGGCGGCTGATTGATCCCAGAGTCTCATCCCGCTGTTTCTGGAGAGAAGCCAGGGTCTGGGCTATATGGCTTAGTATACCTGGGTAGCTTCATCTAGCTCCCCACCACCCAAAAAATTGTGTTTTGAGGTTACGGGAGATTATTACTCCTTTCATCTTTCCTGTACCTTTCCTGAACCCAGTTCAGGAAACACTACAAGGGTCACAGAGGCAACAGACTGAAACGACAGGGGCACTGGGTTTGGTCAGGAAGAGGCTACAGAGGGAGCTGTAGGAGAGTAGGGGTGGGAGAGTAAATATGAGTAAATATGAACACAAGCTGATAACAATTCTCTGTGAACAAAAGTACTTCTCATCTCCTTGCCCGTTCTCTAAACAGTTACTTAAGGGCCTTTCATACGAAAACTCAGATGCAGCAACATTCTTCGGTATAGAATTATAAAAAAACCTCATAGCAGACAATTCCACTTTTCCAAATTTGTTAGGACATTTTTAAAATACTGCAATGTGGCATGTGCTTTTCCTTAAACAAACCTCATCTTTTATTTAAGATTCCCAAGTCATTTCTTGCATTGCTTTGTAATATCCAGTTTGAACTCAGCGCGGTGCTAATGACATTTCACAGTCTTGCCCTTTCTGTAAATGCTAGGATGTCACCCACAATCCAGGGCTGCCTTCCTGACAGAGAATGCAAATAGGAAGGCATTTGTGTAACCTTTGCATCTTCTAAAGGAGCTAAGACTACAAACTATGAAGCAGAATAACTCATAATCTAAGCAGGCTAAACTAAAATGGGCACTGCTTTTAAGCATGTTCCTTTAGATTTTTCACCTGAAAGTTTATTTGATGGTATTCTCAAGATTTGTATGAGAAACAGTAGTTAACAGGTGAACACACAAGTGAATTTACTCTATTTATATACTGGAACAGGATTGTTCGTTTTGAATTGTGTTGCTTTGTGCTACAGGTAGCTGCATTGAAATAGGTACTGTGTGCATGCTTTACATTTTTCTCAGCATGCAGTGTGTAGATAAATAAGTAATGGTTTGAGCAGTAAATATTTAATCACCCCCATCTAAATTTTTATTTAAGCTTTGAGTGCTAAAATCCAGCTAGCTGTGTAAGAAATTCTAAGGTGAAAGGAGGAGAGATTATTGTATTTCATTTCATACAGACATGCAGCATTTAAATCTCTCAGAGAGCTAAAGTCATTACTTTTACAGTAGTCGATACACTGGATTGTGTACAGTATGTCAATTATGTTCCTAAACAAAGTACAGAATAAAGCCATCAATGAGTATGTGTTCTACTGTTGCTCTGTATTGTGAACAAAGATTTGCACGGCGAGCATGCAAGAAGAGATAAAAAATTGTTTGCCGGTAATATTCTGAATGGAGGGAAATGGAAACGAGTCAATAAAAAGTGACATTTGGTTTTATACATATTAAATTTTAAACAAATCACATGGCACACTTGCATTTCTTTATAGCAACTTAAGTGTTCTGTAAAGGATGTGCAAACATTTGTCAGACATTTGATTTCATTTTTGCACGAGAACAGTTCCAAAATCTGCTAAAAAATCGCAATGGTGAGGAAAAGCGATTCTAACACTGGTATGCTCAGCCTCTCTCTTTTTAAAGGTGTTTAATCACGGCAGGATTGAAAGTACAACTCGTGACTGAAGCTTCATGAACTGTGCGCTCGCGGGCAGGCAGTGATCACTGTGTGCTGCATTTCCACGGGCTTGTCTCTCTGGCGTCTTTTCGCATCAGTTCTGACGAGTGAAGCACAAGATGCAGGAGCACTCCCTTTGTCTGAAAATCGCTTGCACGCGGTGCAGTGTGTGGACAAGTGATTCCTGCTCAGACCCAGTCACATAGTGAACGTCCACGTGCGATATTTGTGTGACACACACCAGTGCCTGGACCGGAACATGGAAAAAAGTAAATATTCTCCATCGAGCCAGTGGCTCCCCCTGCTGTCTGCATCCCTGAACTAATCTAGTCTGTCGGTTTCCCATTCTCTCCGTAGTAGTGTACTGTAAGTGCAGTAGTCATCGGCACACCATACTGAAAGCTTCAAAAGAAGGATTCATTCTGCAGCTCAGTTTTTTTTTGTTATGGTGAAGTTGAATGCATTTGCTTTCGGGCCACTTTTTTTTTCCATTCCTTTCTTTCTGAAAACTGCTCAGATGAATTATGTTTATGCAGGGAGCAAGTGACCCATTTCCTCCAAGCATCTATCCAAGACAACAGATGAAAAGAAAAGCTCTGAATCTTTATTTAACGTCTTTCAACATTATACAGAGGAACAGAGGCGCACAGAAAATCACTGCTCGATGTTTTCTTTAAATACGCCCCTGAGGTTTAGTTCTGTGGAAATCTGTCTTACTCTTACATGAATCATCCTCCTATAGTCTGCATCTGATAAGTTATCAGTGCAAATACTGCAAGTGGTTTTCCACTGGTACGAAGCATGTTTTGACAGATAATGGATATGCTGCTATTGATCTAAAATATTATGCCATGTCAGTAACTATTTTTATAGTATACAGTATATGTATCAATGTATTTATTTTTTAATATAGATAGACGGATATTCTATTTGAATGCTTCAGACATTTTTATTCAGGATTAGCTGCTCTGAGTGTGTATAATCCTCTTGTCTTAATCCAGTTTAGCTTTAACAGTTGGTTTCACATTCTTATAGTGACCACATTCTAATAAATAAACTCAAAACCCAAGAGCATCTTTGAGGGAGCCTGGTCAATACCATGTACTCAACTATTTAACTTATTACATTGAGACTTTTTATTTTAGAAAAACACCGAATTCTTGTATATTAAGCCAGAAGTTGCTACTTAAGAGAAGTTAAAAAGAAGTCCGCTTTGATATATGAACAATTTCTGTAGTATGACATGTTTTCCTTATGCCTTTCAAAGTGTAGAGTTAATGTCACCATTGAAAGTGGTTTGCTTAATACCAATTCATTGATATAGTGGGTTACAATATCTTGCTACAGAACCCTTAACATATAATACCATCATGTGACCTTCAGATTTCGGTCTCTGAAATAAAAGATATTGAGGACCAAAGTAGACTTTCTTTGTATTGTAGCAAGGTAGTATTCCTTCAGAGTGCAAACACCTTCTGTTTTACTGTGTGTTCCAGGTGAAAGTAGAGGAAAATCACACAGGAGTTCAAATGAAAAGACATATTGTAGCTCTTCCATGCAAAGTGAAAAGAAAGCACTTAATAAGGTCTGAAGAAGGGGAGAGCAGTAAAATTGGTAGTTAGAAAGCCTCACTCTCAGCTGTAAAACTTTGCTTGTGTTGCCAGCTCTGTGTGTCTTCGTGTTTATTTTGTCAGATATTTATTTGATCCTCTTTGTATATAGCGTGTCTAAGAATTGTATTGTATAGCATTGTTATTTAAAGTTTTTGAATTGTTCTGCTGTGACATATTTCATCCGTTTTATTTTGATTTTGTTTTGTAAGCTACTGTATGGTAGACTTGGATGTTTCACTGCGCAAAAAAAATTGAAAAAAATGTAGCAAGTTGATATGAGAAACCTTTTTTGATACATTTAAAACAGCCAGATACCACACTGTGTTAATTGACAAGTGCACAGACAAGCATGTTGTGCATGTTCTTGACTGATAACAGCTAAACTGGGCATCTGCTTTGTACATTATTGTATAAAATCCTGTTCTTTTGCCCATCAACTAAACAGAGAATGTACAGCTACTCTTATTCCATGCCTATATGTAAAATAAAAGTATTTCAAGTGAGCTGAAGTTTCTTTTGCTTATCTGATCTTTTTTAGTTGCAGTTTATTAATATAGTTATTTTGCTGATGTCACAACAATGAGATGTTTGTGTCTTCTGAAGTGACCAATGGGGTTAGGGCAAGTCTCTAGAGGCCTTAACTAAACAGATTGTTCAGACATTCCAATCACAGATCACACAAAACACGGTATCTTCTCCCTTAAGAGAATGACACTGCATCCGTTTTGCTGTAGTGTGTTAGGATAGTACTGGGGTGGACAACAGGAGCCATAATCCATCAGATATTACAGATTACCCTTACACAGTGATTTGTAAAGACATGGGACATACAGTACTGTATGAGATTTGATCAGTTGAGTCAGTTAATTGGATTGGTTAAGACAGGAATGACTAACTGTGGAGCTACAAGACAGGCTGGGTTTTCAATTGTCGATTTGACTGTATTCCAGTTGTGCATGTTCCTGACTGATAACAGCTAAACTGAGCACCTTCTTTGTACATTACTATTTGAGATCCCGTTTTGTCCCCCATCAACCAAAAACAGAATGTACATCTGCTCTTATTCCATGCCTATATGTAAAATAAAAGTATCTTAGATGAGCTGCAGTTTCCTCCAGTTCCAGTCAAACTGAAATTCCACTCAATAACTAACAATTTGATGCAAACCTGCAACATGCAGCTTATTTGTCACGCCCAGTACACCTAGAGGGCGCTCTGCTTCTCTCCTGTTCCTAGTTCCCTGGGATTATTCATGTCTTTCTGGTGTGACTTGTTGTGTAGCCTATTTACTTCCTGCTTCTGCTCCGCTCCTGCGCTCAGCAGTGAGGTTCGGATGTTCTGAGACCCGCCTAGCACCAGGTCGCCCCACGTCCGCTACCTGAGGGCATAGGTTTCTATACGGCATGTCCTGAACAGCTGAGCCCAGGCTAACCCCCGTCTCGCCGCTACGCATGGGGTCTTTCTCGCTCTCCTGCCATTCCACGGTTCGTCCCTTCAGACACCCGTGATAGATTTTTAACCAAATCATATGTACCAAAAAAAGTCAATAACTCCAAGAACACCATGTGTTTGACCTTTCCCTGTCAATGTACTGTAACTTAAAACGGCACTACCTCTTCTCAAAACCCGCCTTCCTGGGTTGTTTCAGCTGTTGGCTCTGACGCAGTGGAGGTCATCTTCTGGTTCAGTCATTTACAGGGGGACCCAATCCTCCCATTAAAATACTGCTGCTCCAATAAGAATGCAAGTCACAGGGAGGGCCATTAAAACACAAACTAATCAGTATTTGAGCCGATGGGATTTCATCGGTTGAGTTGCTAATGACTTTCATTCTGTAGAAAAGTTCTTGCCGCACAGACGTAGTGAGAGCGATTCACTGAATCACCACTAGAGGGCAGAAAATCAATTCCTGGGTCAAAGATTGATGCTCTCGCATAAAAGGAAAAACACAACGGTTTTTTTTTCATAATGTATTGATTGTATCTAACATGTTTACTATAAAATTTAATCACCTGTTTTTTTTTTACCAAAGTTGTATATTTGCAATCAAAATCTTTCACCTCGTAGGATCATAGGCAGGTGCTTCACCTACTTGGGATTTTGTTACTTGTGAATTGACTGCCTGTTTTAAACCAAACGTCGTCCCTCTCCTGGCACGGGGAGACGAGCTTTAAACTTTTTTTCTTTGCTCCTGCTGACATTGGTCGTCTCTTTCCGTTGTGTCAAGATGAACGCGTGCCCTACTGTACGATTTCTCTTTTCCAGTGTACTCCACCATCGATTCCTAAACCCTTTATTAATTACCTCAATGAAAATCCTTTTGTTTTCTTTCTTTGATAAGGCCCCATGTACAGGTATCCATAAAGTTTAAAGACCAAGAACCCTAGGCAATTTAGCACTGCCAAATATAAATATAATATTGTGAGTGTAACACAATGCACTGGCTCAACACTTAAGCCAAACTAAACAGGTCGGCATGATTACATGTGGAGTCAGTACCCTGTGTGTCCATGTCTCTAGCAGTGTTCATTTCCCATGTTTCCTTAGCTATTTTCCAACTACAACACTGAAGACTTCCTCCCTCTGGATCAGGGCGCAATTCAGACGTCATTTCAGACTGCCGCCGTCTACAGGATGAGCTCTCCCCACGCACAGCGCCGGTGGGTATTGGGCTGCTGTAGCCTGGTCTCGTCTGATTCCAGAAGCTCCGCAAGGCTGGATCTGGGATATGGCCAGTGCTGGGATGGGAGACCTCCAGGGAAAAACAGATTGCTGCTGTGGGTGGCCCAGTAGGTGGCGCTCTTCTACGCTATGCTGTAGGAGGCTCCGTCCCTTGAATGAGACATTAAACCGGTTGCTTGGTCATTATAGATCCCATTACACTATTCATGAGAGCAGGAGGGTTAATCCCAGTATCCCGGGATCAGTTATGGCCCTTCCGAAGTACCTTAAATTTAATCCTTGATTAAATGTTTCACTTCCCTAGTGAGCTCCTTTCACTCTCCTCGGTCTCATTACTCCTATTATCGACAAGCATGATGGGTTTTTTTTTAGATCGTCACCTATCGGCACAACTTTGCCTTACGGTTTGTACAGCAGCTGGACAATAGAAGAGCAATGCTGCTGTGAAAGATCGGCTTGAATTCAGGTATTTATTGCAGTTAGGAGAGAGACAGAGAGCTTTCCGAGGTTAGTTTCTGCGTCTCACCGATGAATTTACGAGCAACATTGCGATTGGCTTCTACACGTGATAAGGCTGCCGTTCTGGTCTCTGCAAAACGCCGTCAACGAAGCAGCCAGAAAGAAGAACTTCAGAAATAACCTCACATGATGTCGAGGACATTGAGTAAAGTTAACCAACGTATTTCAAATAAAACTTTTCGGTTTCAATTCATTTATTTTTGATGCATTTTGTATGTGTATGAATGCGGCCCGCCGAGTAGCGCATTTTATCTAATGCGGTTTTGCGAAGAGGTAGTGCCATTTTATGTTTATGTCACACTGACGGGAAGAAATGATCTGCCAGCACACGGGTTTATGTTATCTGTGGCACATGTGATGTGGAATCCATATTGACAGGCAAAGCCAAGTGAAATAAGTGTGAATGTGCCAAGCCTGTCCTAACACCTTTTATTAATTTACTGTCCCAGGGATGGTCAGCCCAGGTCCAGGAGAGCCATGATCCAGTAGGAATTTCACATCACCTCTAAATCAGCAATGTGTAAGAGTCTGGAACACATTTGTAATCATAGAAACCCCAAAACCCTGTAGCTCTCTGGGACCGGAGTTCGCCATTCCGGATTTAAACTTATTTTCCCATATTAGCCTTCAGATACTCCATTTTTTTTTTATTTGACTTGATCCCAGATGCTGAAAGTGAAGTTTTAAAGATATACCCATGAATCTTTTTCCAACATTGCTCCTGCTCATGTCAACATGATGATACTTTCAGAATAAGATTCAGATCGAGAGATCTCGGGTGCTGTCCTGCAGTATACCCATACCTTTTCTGCTGGTAAAAGGCATGGCTTCATATCATTGGAAGTCGGTCATCACGATTATGTGACTGATAAGATCAAACTTTCCACAGTGCACCCTGGGCGTGATTCTGCTTGTGGCAGATAATAACAGGCCATGGCCACTTTCTTCTGCAAGGACTGAAAACACATACATCTTAAGTCTCCCTGCAACAAGCTAAGGTGTGTACCACACTGAAAACTAAAAAAGAAAAAGTAAACTACACAGTTGTCACGAAGCGTTCTTTCAGGGCCCTATGCAGACAACACAATCCGGCGGGAAGTGAGGAATACACGGGGAAAGAGGCATGCTAGGGGCTGGAAGGAAAACAGGGGGCGTGTCCACGGTGCGCTGGTGTTCGGGGGAGATCCGAGGCAAAGTCCAAGGGAGTCCGAGGCAAATCCGTGAATGAAGCAAAAGCCCAAATCCGGGTAATCCATCCTGACAGACACACAGAGTTAAAAACCGGAGCGGGATCCGGCGGAGGAAGAGGAAAATGCAACAGCCAACACAACGTGTGTTTTATTAATTTGTTGTATATGTTTCAGTGTGGAATTAGTCTCCACTTGTTCCTTTACATCGTGCAGACCGATGTTCCTCCCCACTCCGACCTCTGAACTCCCATTGGACTTCTGTTGTTGACATGTCATGGAATCTACAGCTTCCCAGTCAGCCTGGGCCTCTCATTGCCTTTGTCAGGGTGGCATCCAGCACTTTCAGCTCTCGAAAGGTTCGGTCACACAGTCCGAAAGGCACTACTGCACCTACCCATCTCTGTTGGATGAGAGATATTTGACATTTTATTAAATGAGAAAAAAAAAGGGTGTACCTTCTGTGGCTCTACAGAAAAAAATCCATAGCATCTTTTCTGTCCCCACTTGGACAGCCTCTAGCTCCGATTCCTTCCCGGACAGATTCATATGTTATCTGACGTCTCCTCCTCTTCTTCACAGAAGACCCTTGTTTCTCTGCCCTCTTCTTTCTTCTCATCTTCTCTTTACTTTGCTTCTGATTGTGCTTTTGTTTCTCCTTTCAGAAGCATTTTGAAAAGTGCCATCCATCGAATACTTTCTAAAGGTTGTCATTTGGTATAAAACAGATCATTGGAATAATAAAAAACATAATATAACACTTCCTAGTGCTTAGTGCTTGTGAGAAAGAAAACTACCTGATGCTCACTGCTGAAGAGCAGTTATCAAAACCATCCAGGCATTTGTCAAACATTTATGAAAAATAAGACATTTAGAATTACATTTCCATTCAGTGTTGATTACGAGCCTTTTGAAACCCAGCTGACAGAAGAATTGACACCCCGTATCTCCAAGGATATGAGCTCTAACAGCAGCAAGTGTTTGTGGTGACCAGAGAGGTGTGATGTTGAGCCTTGCAGGAAAAAGTGCTCCACGAGGAAGCTGAACAGAGCCACCTGCAGCTGATGACCGTAGCGTGTGTGTTCAAGGGCACACACTGCCCTGCAGGCACATGTGGTTTGCATGCTGTTGGTGGAAATAGGATTGGCCAGGGCAATCAGCTCTAATCCTGCTCCAGGGATATGGTTAGCTCATTCCACACTTGGCTTTTCCTGAAGAGTGCAGCAGGGACCCACTTCACCTCTACAGCTCCACAGGTACTGTGACTGCAGCTCCTATTTAGATTTATTCACACAAGTATACAGTACGTACTGTATCTCCTCCTTGATTTTCTACAGAAAATGGTGAGATGATGTGTTTAAGACTGGCAAGGGAACTTTATGATAATGAAAACTCGTATACGACAGCTAGCCAATTATACAGGACAAATTAGGTTGTACATCAGTGAAAGATTTTGGAAAACAACAAAACACATATACCTTTGCATCACAATGTAAGACTGGAATTTACGCAGCATAACCCTTGAAAAAGTTTTCAAATCCTAACCGGGAACAATACTCTTTGTTCAATTAAACTTGCACTGAAAAGGTGCGGGTGAGTAAGGCAAAAGTTTATGAATCAATTTTTTATCAGACTTCACTTTTTTTCTTGGAGAAAGCTCTGAGGTTTCTGCTTCAAGACTAAATTATTAGTGTTAGTATTCCTAACAAGTACTTTTTAATAGGAACAATAACGCAGTTGTCAACATATGATTGAGCTTTTCTATTATCATAGTCATTTGAAACATAATGGCTCTGTCAAAACTGGTATTTAACAAGCTTCTGCTTTTCATAGTCCGCTCACATCTTTCCTTTGTGGCCGTGTGTTTTCCGAAAAAATGAAAAACATGAGAGATGGATCATCCCCGTTCTTAATGTAATTGTGAAACAGTTCGCAGCAAACAAACAATGTTTCAACCATTTGAAATTAATAGTTTCAAGGGGTTATTGTGAAAGAAGAAGACATTCAAATGTCCTGTCAGTAAAATAATTCATTTAGTTTCTCTGGTCAGAAGCTCCCCAGTTCCTTGCTCTGGTTTCTGGCCTGGTGTCCTTTGTAAATCCTCCTGACCTGTTAAGAATGTCACAGGGGATCATGCGGTTTTCAGTCTGATGTCAGCTGGGACATGGCTTAATCTAGCTCTGTTTCTATTAATATCACTTTTCCTGTCACTAACCTACAAGGACTCCTGCTCCTGCTCTGTTGGTGTACAGACCACACTGGGACCGACTGGGGCTCCAAATTTTGCAACCTCAGACTGGAGTAAATATAGAAAATAAATAATAAGAGAATTCTTAAGTATATTGATATACAGTAATTCTAAATATGTGCATGTATATGCAAAAAATGCATTTTTACTGCACAGTGGCAAAAGCTACACTTTCTTCCTTGTCTCCTAAAATGTATTTACATTTTTAGTGATGCCTGGATTTGTGTTTGTGCCACGTCATAAAATGTGTTTCAGGAAGACAGGATTTTAGAAAAATACAAAGGCTGCATTAAACCGTGAAAAAAATTAAAAGTAAGATGTGAAGAATTTAAGTGCCCAGTAGTAAATTTTTTGATTTCTTAGTTGCTTTTTAAAAACACTTTTACAGTAGCTGATAAAATTATTTGGATAAAGGGCTTAGCGATCTCTGAAATTAAATAGAAAACCAAAATGATTCCTTTTGGCTCCAATGATGATGCCTAAGTGCAGTAAGAGGAGTTAAACCTGCATTAAACTTGATCTTGTATAAGATAGTACGCACATCCTGACCTGTAATATACTACTGTACATCTTCATCTGGATGAACCATACTGATCCACCAATTCCATTTACAAGAGCAATGCCCATTCCTAGACCAGAAATTCATACTGTTCCTGGCCGTCTCAGAGCCATAGCATAAGTAGAAAGAATGGGTGCTGAACCTGAGTAAATTTCTCTTCAGGTTTTTGACAAACATTTCTGGTTCATCATGTGTTCTTATTTAAAATTTTTTTGTAAGTAACCCAGGTCTCGTCTTTGCTTGCATCATTCCAGAGAAGATGTATTGTACAATCTGCACTGCGAGGCTTAAACCCTAAACCCCAGACTCATGGCTGACTTTCAAGCAGACATTAAAAGATGTCACTCGCACTTTGACCACACTGTATCCGCTGCCTGATATCCACCAGTGTCGGTGGCCTTCACCACCTCCTCAGTCAGTGTCACGAAGCGTCTTTCAGGACCCTATGCAGACAACACAATTCGGAGAGGAGTGAGAAAACATGGGGAAAAAGGCTAGCATAGGGGCTGGAAGAAGAACAGGGGGCGTGTCCAAGGTGCACTGGTGTTTGGGGGGTTGGGCTGGGGGTGTTCAGGGCAAACAAGTCCAAGGGAGTCCGTGAGAGTGTCCAGAGAAAGCCAATGTCCAAAGCCGGGTGATCCATCCTGACATAGACAAAGTTAAAAAGCTGGAGCGGGATCCGGAGAAGGTTCGGGGGAATAAAAGGGTGTAACGGGGGCCAGGCGCTCCCAGTCCCGGACCCAGATGGTCAGGACGCCGTTGTGAAGCCTATGCCTTTGAGTCGCTCCTGGACTCGCGGGCAGGCGGGCTTCTGTCTTCCAAAGCTGAGCCCAGGAACGTCTGGCTTTTATAGGACGGGGGTAGGAACCGGAGGCAGGTGCAGGAGATCAAGAATAAACAAGAAGGGGTGGAGCGTCCTTAAGAGGAGGGGTTTACGATCATGACAGTCAGCTTCATCTGCGCCTCTCCGGGCAGTAGCCGCAGTTTGTGTTGATCGACACACAGTATTTCTGTCAGCCATTGAGACCGGGAATATAAAAAGCCCTTCATATTAATGAATGAGGAGGGCAGGGTGTCATTCTGAAACTCTCAACTTTAGTTCCTGATGGAGGCACAGACATTTAATCCTGCCTGCGCGAGGAACATTGGCAGTCTCCGCCTTTACAGCCTCCATGGTGAAACTCATGCCATTGTGTACACCCTTGGTTCTGCAGCTGACTCACGGACTGTCGGGGATGGCAAGCACGTTCTCAAGAATGCTGACGGGCCGCAAGACCGCGGTGCTCCTGGCCAGCCTGGGCGCCAGCGCTTTGGCCACTGGGTACCTTGTGAGCGACACCAACCAGGCTGCCCACCTGGAGAGGAGGAAACTCTACCCACCAAGGTCTGCGTGATGCCTGCTCTAGGCTGACAGTTTCCTTTTTAAACAATTGAAAATGGTGGTGCCGAATGCGATACAAGCCAGCATAGCCGCAGGATGCAAATTCTGTTACGTAAATTGAGTGATTAGTAGTGATAAAGCTTTATTGTATCATAAAGTATTCATTTAAGAGCTGACTGCAACTTTCAATTAAATGGGAGGAAGATTAATAGAAGGTAATTAGTTACATAGGAGTAGCGAAGTATGTGATTGTTAATAGGCAGCTAGATTATTCACAATGTCCACAACAGTGAAAGTCAGATGTGCCTGTTTTAGGAGACTCTTTCCTGGACATACTGTACAGTATTATGTGTCCCCCATAATATTGAAATATATAGTGAGATTAGCATAGGTAGAGCAAATCAAACAAAGATCACCTCTTCTTTAAGCTTCTCACTGACTGTTTTAGAGCCTAACTAGTTTCTTTGTGTGTCTTCACAAATGCAGTCCAAATCTCGAGCTCTGCTATTTTTCACACAAACAGAATCCTGTTCTCTCTCTCTGAGACTTTTCACATAGATTTCTGAAAATTCAATCACTCACAGTTTCTTCTTTCATGTTTCCAAAGTTCCTGGTCAGGCCTTCTTCTCTCTCTGGTTCATATTGCACACCGTGCCTCTGTCCTCTGTCCTCTGTCCCCCGTCCCCTGTCCTCTGTCTCCAGATGGCAGGTATCAGTCACTGTCTGAATCAGAAATCTCATGCTTCCTGCTTTTTAAACATTCAGCTGACCAATTATCTTCCTGCTAGAAAAGTTTCTGGGTAATGAGGTCCATTGTGTCTGAACTAACTGTGTCCTCACTCACTCAAACAAATCCAATTTGTTTAAACTTCACAGGCAAGATAAAGTATTGATTTTCACTAAAAAGGGCTGAAATCAGTGTTTGCAATAGGCCACTCATTTGTTCTTCACAGAAATCTGTGATATATCTTAATCATCATATTAATAGAGAACCCCTAATTCAATTTGCTGAAACATAAACAAGGGGGATTCAAAATGCAGTAAAAAAGAACATGTTATCTATACAGCCACCCCAGTTCTACATTTCATTAAGAGTGAGCTAGTATAATAAATGCATGTTGTATTACAATCAAAAACAATATTACCAGACAATCTCATTTATATTATAACATAGGTAATAAGTACACAAAAGAGAAAGTACAGGAGTTGTTCTTTTATTAAACGAAATAGCATAGCTTCACTATTTCTTCTAACCTAAAAGGACTGCTCTCACCAGCCAGCAAGAAGGAAAGCCTCCTGTACCCCCAGAGTGAAGGTGAGGGTCTTGACTAACAGAGGCCAGGCACATCAGGGTGGAAACCTGAGGTCACAGACCCAGATGGGGAAGCATTTGACGGCCACACCCATACACTCACATACTGTAGCATGTGCCATCACCCCTGTCTTCCCCCCGAGACCCAGGAGTTCACAATGTCCCTGATAGTTCCCAGCTCTCCCAGACAAGTTCCCCTCTATCCCAGCACGCTCTCCCTGGGCTGGCCTCACCAGCCCCACTGCTTCTCTGTTCGGTGCCACCATCCCTGCCTGATGAGGGAGCTACAATATCTTCAGCTGATAATTCCGATAACCAAATATTTTGTGGTGCTGTATTTCCCACAGATACTGTAGCTGCTAAAGGGAGTGTGGCTCGCTCCAAGAGTGTCTTGTAGTCTCATGCAATTGTTTCTCTTCTGTTCCTGCAGTGCTGACTTCCCAGATCTCCGCAAACACAACAACTGTATGGCCTCCAACCTAACCCCAGCCATTTACAGCCGGCTTAGAGACAAAGTCACCCCAGCAAACTGGACTCTGGACCAATGCATCCAGACCGGCGTGGACAACCCTGGGCACCCCTTCATCAAGACCGTGGGCATGGTGGCTGGCGATGAGGAGTGCTATGAGGTACTGTAGCACATCTTCACAGGGAAAGAGACAAGGTGAACTCACTGACACAAGGTATTAACTTGAAGCCCATTAATACAACAGGTGGTTGATACCTGCTGGGACAAAAGGCACCGTCCTTCGGATGAGACATAAAACTGAGGTCCTGACTCTCTGGTGTCATTAAAAATCCCAGGACGAGTGTTAACTACCGTGTCCTGGCCACATTTCCCCCCAGCCTTTACCAGTCATGGCCTCCTAATAATCCCTATCTATGAACTGTCTTCATCACTCTGTTCTCCTCCCCACTGAGAGCTGGTGTGTGGTGAGCGTACTGGCGCACTATGGCTACTGTTGCATCATCCAGGTGGGGCTGCACACTGGTGGTGGTGGAGGGGATCCCCATTACCTGTAAAGTGCTGTAATTGGAGTGTCCAGAAAAGCGCTATATAGTATAAGTGTGAGGATTATTATTGATAGGATTAATAGGAAACAATAATTAATTAACAACAATAATTCACGTATGGGATCATCTGTATGACAGTAAGAACCTAAGGGACAGTCTGCATGGATTTAGGAAAGGTTAGTCTTGCTTAGCTGACTTGTTAGCGTTCCCTGAACAAGCAACATCAATAAAAAAATACACACAAAGCAAGCAATACAGTATGGAGCATTTGGATTTTCTTTTAATAAAGATCCCCATAAAAGATTAATTCTCAATTTGCAGGTGGTAGGCATTCAAGGTAATGTGTATATTTGGAGCGAGCAAGAAAACAGAAAGTACAGATCAGGTGAATACTCCATCTGGGTGTAAGGAAATTACTACCACAGCGATCTGTATTAGACCCTCTGCTTTTCCTAATCTGCTGTATATCATTGATCTAGATTAGTAAACTAGTCTGGTTCGCAGACAAAGCCAGAACAGGACAAAGGACAAACACCTGGTAGATTATGGTCAGGCCCACTCTGAGCCACATCATGCCTGTATACAGTATGACATGGCTGGAGGGGTCGCTTTAGTCTGGGCACCTGTACAAAATGCACTTACTGTATACTGTATATATCGTCAATGATCTGAAAGAAGAGAAGCATCACAGGTCTGCTGTTTGAATCCCCAGGTTTTTGCTGATCTGTTTGATCCTGTCATCAAGGAAAGGCACAATGGGTATGATCCGCGCACCATGAAACACGTTACTGACCTGGACAGCTCGAAGGTAACAAGGCCACCAGCAGGCTGTATTATTATTAGTATTATTATTATTGTTGTTATTGACACAATAAAGATACAATGATGGTTATTATTCTATACTGTACATTATACATGTGTGCATTCATTGGAAGTTCCTGGGAATTCTTCAATATATTTTACCTATCAATATCGTAAATGCCCGTACTAACAAAAATAAACTACAATAAATATTTTATTGCTAAAGTATAAATAATAGTTTTCCACATACTGTATGTGAAATAGTTACTGAAAGTTTTTTTTAAAAAATACTATGGGATTGTCTGACACACACAGTGTAGTATTTTCTGAATCAAGAGCAGTTCCAGGTGAGTATGAGGCTTTTTTAACTGAAATGTAATGTGGAGAGATTTCAGTGTTATCAACAGTTGACTTTTGTTTTAGTTTTAAGCAATGGAATTGATTGCAGGGTACATGCTTACTCTCTTGTTCCAAGTGTGACTCTCCTCATGGCTATACAGATTGTGATCACATTAGATGGATATTGGAAAGGGACAGGTAAACGTAAAGGATAAACCCAAACCTATTCCTTTGTTGCCTACGCACACTGACGCAGCTACCTACAGTACAGTACATGAACTTCACAGATACATATTGTAACATTTCATCGTTGAATGAGCTCCGGTGGAAAGTCTTTCCGTGCACATTCTGCAGGGTTGGACACTGTCACGAACATTAAACGCAATGTTTCCAGCTGCGCTGTCAGTCGCTTATCTGTGCTGTCACCGCACAGTGCAATAGGTTGTGGATACACTCGAATGAGCATTGGTATCCATGGCTAAATCAACTATTTTTTCCCCTGGTGGCAGCACTGTGGTTCCGGACCGTATAGCGTGAAATTAAATCGTTAATTTAATTAAAGCGTTAAATTATGCACAACAAGGTCACAAACCCACTAAAATCTTTGCCCCCTGTTATTTTCTGCCCGGCAGATCACCTCGGGCCAGTTCGACGAGCGCTACGTGCTGTCGTCCCGCGTGCGCACGGGGCGCAGTATCCGGGGGCTCAGCCTGCCCCCCGCCTGCTCCCGCGCCGAGCGGAGGGAGGTGGAGCGGGTCGCCGTGCAGGCCCTGTCCGGCCTGAAAGCCGACCTGGCCGGCAGATACTACCGGCTGAACGAGATGACGGAGCAGGAGCAGCAGAGACTCATTGACGTGAGCTGGCTTGGGTTTGCGCTCCGATAGCCGAGGGGCTGGCGTTTCTAGAGGTTCGCACAGAAAGCAGGGGGCGGGTGATGACCCCCCCTTAATGTCACCCCCAGCTGCATTATGAGGCGGAATTGCATTTGAAACAGAGATTTTATTTTTTTCGACAGTACACGCACTACAGCAATAAATATTTTTTTGCAATAGAAAAATTTTACTGGAACACATATAACGCAAAGTCGGCATTTAATTTATATAAATATATCTAATTCAGCAAACAATGTCCTGAGTAGACATGAGTGTAAGACGTCTTTCCAACATCTCCCTGTGCCAGCTGGCGCTGCACATACTCTTGGCCACCTGTCATTGCAGTTTACAGGTGTATTGGCATCTATTTTTGTCCTCTCGCTCCTGATAATCTTTGAGATCCTACTGTACAGTATGTATACTGGTTGCACTACAGTATCGTCTTTTTCACTCTCCGCTGGATCTTTAAAACCATCTACAGCAAATGGAGCCGGTATTTAAAGTCACGTCCCATAACCACCGCAGACTCCTTCCTTAATGAGGTTCCTGATGTTCGCGAAACAGTTCTTCACTTGTTGGACGTAAATCAAAGCTACAGTATCCGATGACTTATCTGTAAAGACCGGTTTTAGAGAAAAATGAACGTTGTCAGCAAGGGGCTGGAAGCGGTCTGTGTAAAATCGGAATTGGTCCCGCCTGACCCGCCCGTTGATCGGGATTCTCTGCTCCTTCCCTGCCGGCACGCCCCAGGAGCACTTCCTCTTCGATAAGCCCGTCTCTCCGCTGCTCGTCGCCTCTGGCATGGCCAGAGACTGGCCTGACGCTCGTGGGATTTGGTAAGGAGGCAGAAGTAGAACCGAGAACCCCAGAAAAATGCCTTTACAGGGCATCCCCAGTCTCACCCTAGCCCTGAGTGCCCACCCTTGAGTTCGGACCTTTATTTCCCCCCCCCCCACACCACTGATCCACTGTACTGTATATCCTGACCACAGCTTGGGTGCAAAAAAAAATGTGACACAAAAATATATCATGTTAGACTAGGGATGAAGCCATTGTCTTTCTTTTAACTGTAAGTATGTTCTTGTTATCATATACTGTAAGATACAGTTCAGTTTTTATTACATACAAAATATAGTAATACAAAAGAAATGGTAGTGTTAAGGTTATGCAGTAACAGGGTTCTGAACAAAAACAACTTTATGAGCCAGTATTTTTTCTTGCAGCTGTTGGTAAGCATATAAATCCCAGTGCATTAGAGTTGCCTCCTGCTGTGTGTCCCTGGGGCTGTCCACTGTCCTGCTGCAGTGAATGGACAGGTGATTAGTGACTGCTAGACTTTATTACTTAGAGACCCAGCGGTCCGGTCAGGATTTGAACCTTCAATAGAAACGGTTGCAGGAATGTGAGGTGACTTCCTGAGCCCTGCTCCTTGCTTGTTTGGAGAAAGAAGCTTTGTCCGAATGTGCTACACAGCCGTTCCGTCTGCTAGCCCGCTAGCTTCCCTCCGGATCCCTCCCTCACCCTCTGTTCCCTGTGACCTCTCTGACCTTCAGGACCACTTCCTGTTTGATAAGCCGGTTTCCCCGCTGTTGACATGCGCTGGGATGGCACGCGACTGGCCAGACGCCAGGGGAATCTGGTAGGGGGCAGGGGCATGAGTGGGCGTGCCTTGCCATTGACTGTCCTAACCGCAGGCCTCTCTGACCTCCTGCCAGAGCCCTGCACGCATGGCATGCATCTCAGGAAGATCAAGGCTGGCTTGGTGGGGCTGCGCCCATGCAAGAGAATTCTGACAGCTTAGCGTGCAGCCACGTGTCGGAAGTGTTGGGATGGGTGATGCAGTGTCATTTCAATCACCCCCATCAATAAGACCATGCAGTTAAAACTCCATAAACAGTTGTGCAAAGGGCTGGTGCATGGCTCTAACTATCAACACATTCCCAATTTGAATGATCACATGAAGATGAACACACAGTCACTTTTGAGCTTGGATTATTGTATAAACATTCATGACGATGTTGGGAATTGAATACTGTACAATTGCACATCTGAAATCCCAATCTGTATATTTACAGTAAGTCAAATCTGAATTGCATAGCTGTGGTGCTTTCAGTGCACTGATCGTAGTCTGATTGAAGTGGAACTTCAACATTCTTGCTTCTGCCTTAATTGGACCAACTTCTCCTGACTCTCCAGGCTCTGGAGCTTTAGAGAGACCTAGAAAAGCTGCAGACATGTCAGCCTACCAAGGCCACACTGGACAATTCTGATTTAAGTCATAAAGATGAATCACTTTCTAGTGATGGCACCCAGCAATATACTTGAAACATGCACATTTCTGCTGGATTATAAAAACCTTGGGCTTGAAATTAACTTTGCTTCCTGATGTATAAAACTAAGCTTCGAAATCACCTACTTACACCGGTTTGATTAAATGATTTTGAAGAGACAAGAATGCTATTATATTTGCTTTTTTATAAGAAGGTGATGCAGTTAACCCTGGTATCGGTTTACCATCATCACTATTTGCCAAACTAACCCCATGGAATGAAGGAACCTTTCTGTGATATTGTTCATGATAATTGTAAAACAAGTTAAATCCTTCCTGCTGATGTTGTGGATTAACTATTTCCAGAACGATCCTGAAAAAATAAAAGGCTCACACAGATTCCATCCAACAGAGATGCAACCATTCCACCTTTAACTCTAGAGCAAGAGTAAAGTAATATCAGTCGTTCAACCTGCTTATGAAAGAATGAAAAACAGTGCCCAACCACCCTTTTACAGCTAATTAATATAACAGGATAAGATGGGGTAAGTCCAAAATTCCATAGGGTGGTAAAAAAAAAAGTCACTTTGCAAAAATCTTTAGATTTAGATCTCTGCAAAATCTCTATAGATTTAGGGAAATATATTTTAAAATAACAGTGCTGTTTTGTATTGGACCATTACAGTCTACAGTACAGGATATGCTTTTGCCCTTGACGGCTAAAACAATATTGAAATCATGGGGTTGACTGGGAAAAATTTCTTAGCTCACCTTGCATGTACATCTCTTGTAGTTCTTCCCACCAGAAAATCTGCGCATGTTATATTCCCGTACTCAACTCGGAAAATGTGTTCCAATTCTACTTTCCTGTGGGCAGGCATAACTTTGACAAGACCTTCTTGATATGGATCAATGAGGAGGACCACACCCGAGTCATTTCCATGGAGAAGGGCGGCAACATGAAGCGGGTGTTTGAGAGGTTCTGCCGGGGCCTGAAAGAGGTACAGTCCGTCTGTCTTCACTGCAGCTACTGTCCACATAGTGAGAGATCTCTGGAGTTCAGCTTCCTGTGATTTCATCTGATTTCCATCTCCTGAGGTCACTATATCTACCAATGACATCATAACAACAACAACAACAACAACAATAATAATAATAATAAAAATTGGACATCCATTTGCTTTCCAGGTATTAATGTAATGGGACCGGTGCATTGATCCAGTTACAACAGTGATGTGTCTCTCCTGTCTCTGGCACAGCAGAGTTTGGTCACTGTCTGGGATGTGGCTCTGTGCCTGCTCAGATCCCACGAGCGACCAGGTCCGTATCCCAGCAGGCGGACGTTGACAGCTCTGAGACCCCACTTCCGTCTCTCCGTGCTGGCAAAACTATAGATGAGCTGTCTGAGACCTTCCAGGTGTCTCAGTAGTTGCACTACCTCAGGGCTGTGTGAAGGGAAACCTGGCTCTTCAGTCACAGGAGGTTCGAGTAGGGAGCTGCGTCAGCATGCGCAGGCTGCAAAGGAACAACGTTTTGACTGTGGAGCCTTGTTCACAAATGTGTGTGCTATTCAGTCACATGCCAACACGTTTCAGAATCTTACAGCTTGGATTAGAATATATCTGAAGGAGCAGGGTTTAGATGTGCTGTGATGTACCGACTGGACACAGGTTTTGCACGTGTGTGTTTTGGACAAAGCTGACTTTATCACTCAACGAGGACATAGTCAAGACCTATTATAAAGAGTAAATTCAGAGCACGACCTGGTGGTAGCAGATCTATTCTTCCAAAATACAGCAATCTGACAGTGTACAGAAACAGTGCATTTAGTATTCAGTGACCACCAGGCGTTTAGTATGCTACATCATAGAAAGAACTGAAGTTTGTACAATATAGTCCATTTTACAATGGAGGCAATATGAAAGATTCAATTTGATGTGCGCGTGTTCTTTGTTTCTTATTTTAAAGTGGATTGACATGGCCCTTAAGGCTGGTAAGAACAGTGTGTTCTTGTAGGATTGCACACGAGGATAGAGCAGTGAATTACTAGAAGTAAGACCTGCCTAAAAAGAGCCCTTCCTTTTGAATTCCAGAGATTTTCAGGGGTCACTGCTCGCTCACCTTGGGCTCGCAATGTCGCTTGTTGATTGAATGAACCTTCTGGTTGCTCCTCCTCCTGGCTTACTGCTGTGGTCCTCACGCGAGGGAGGAGAGGATCTGAGCAGGCCTTCTCTCGTTGTGTTTTAAAGGTCGAGAAGCTAATCAAAGAGCGAGGCTGGGAGTTCATGTGGAATGAGCGCCTGGGCTACATCTTGACCTGCCCCTCCAACCTGGGCACAGGGCTGCGGGCCGGGGTGCATGTCAGGCTGCCCCTCCTCAGCAAGGTGAGCAGACAGCACCCCCACACGCAGCCGTTGTCAGAACGGTGTTATTTACGAACCCTGTGCGGGTCTCCAGGCGCGCTCCGGTAGCTGAGGTATGCAAGGCAGGCGACGAGGTCGAGTGGTCGGTTATTCCAGGCAGGGTCAAGTCCAGGTCGTAGGCAAGAGGAGAGGCGAGCGAATCCGACTGGGGCGAGGCAAGAGAGAGAAATCCAAACACCAAAACCAAGGAGTCGACGCTGAGGGAGTCCAGACGAGGTAGAAAAGGTACTGAGGAGGAAAGGGCAAGGTGAGCTCAGGAGGCGGGAGAGATCCTAATACGGAGCGATGTTACCGGGTGAACTGAGGGTTTAAATACTGAAGGAGGGGTGTGTACGGGAAAACGGATAATGAGGGGTTAATTGAGACCAGCTGCAGCCATAACAGCCGCCACCCACAAGAACACAAGACAGGGTACAACCAGCCGCCACCCACAAGAACACAAGACAGGGTACAACCAGCCGCCACCCACAAGAACACAAGACAGGGTACAACCAGCTGCCACCCACAAGAACACAAGACAGGGTACAACCAGCCGCCACTCACAAGAACACAAGACAGGGTACAACCAGCTGCCACCCACAAGAACACAAGACGGCACAACCAGCCGCCACCCACAAGAACACAAGACAGGGTACAACCAGCCGCCACCCACAAGAACACAAGACAGGGTACAACCAGCCGCCACCCACAAGAACACAAGACAGGGTACAACCGAGAGGAGGCCATTTGGCCAGTTGAGTCCGATCGGTTATTAGCAGCTAATTGATCCAAAGTCCACATCCAGCTGTTTCTTTAGGAAGCCTGGGTATCTGCATCGACAAATGTGATGCAGTCGTTTGTTCCAGGCTCCTACAACCCTTTGTATAAAGAGATGCCTCCTTTGGTTCATGTCTCACCATTCATTCTGAAGGAACCATCTGAGTCCTCTCGCAGTCTTCTCTGTTCAAGACTGAAAAGGTTTGATTACTTTAACCTGTCAGTGTGGGACATTCCTCTGAGTCTGGGAATGAACTGATCTCAGAGAAGCAGTATATTGTTTGGAACATGGCAAAGTTGCACACAGTATCCCTAATGAGGTCTCACTAGAGCTTTGTTTCAACACGACATACCTTAATTTAAATGCCACATCTCGAGCTATATATCCAAACATTATGTTAGACATTATGTTATTGCCTCTCAACATTATCTAGGGGATGAACTGTAAATGACATGTCAACATAAATACTGTACCTAAATCTTTCTCATACAGAGCCTCTTCTAGCTCAGTGTCCTGACTTGTTATAATACTTTATGCTTTTACTACCTGCATGTAAAACCCTACACTTGTCTACACTTAATGTGTGTTTGTCCAGCAGGTCATGTTTCTTTTGTCTGTTTCGTAACTGGCACTGTAACACCCTTTGTGAAGCACTCAGGTGCAGAATATCTCTAGATGAAGATTTATTGGTTAAAATGTGAATTAAACAACTTGGAAAGAGCTTATAAGGCTTTCCTAGGTTTATTTATTAATTTTCTCGATTTCTCACCTCTTTATGGTGTGCAGGTAGCTCAACATACAGAATTAACGATTCGACGTCTACTATAATTCAGCAGAATCTAGGGGCGACAGGGACAGATCTTATGTAAGGAACCAGATGGAGAAAAACAAACTTTAAATGACTAAAAACCGCTAACCCAGGGGGTACTCACACATAAATCAGGAGTCTGACAGTTATGATAAAACTGGGGACAAGCATTTCAGATAGATTGGTGGTGTCCCCTGCCTAGTCCTAGGCAGTAATACCCCCCTTGTGTATTGAACAACGCCTTGCTAATTAAGCTGCACTTTCATAACGAACAACTTCGATTTCATAGGATCCCCGCTTCGGCAAGATTCTGGATAACCTGCGACTCCAGAAGCGGGGTACCGGCGGAGTGGACACCGCTGCAGTGGGAGACGTGTTTGATATTTCCAATAATGACCGTATTGGTCGATCGGAGGTAAACCTTCTTACTGTAAGACTGGAATCTGTGGGAAACGACAAAATGATTCACTGCTTACAGGAACAGAAGCAACTTCTTTCTCATAAAGAGAGACCGGGACTTGAACTTAAATTGTTCATGCAGGGCCCTTAACATGACCCTTATCCTCACATACCTGAAACTGCAGTTAAATTCCTGAATGCAGTGACTCTGCAAATTGTCTGGGTTTGTCGCTTTACCAGATTGCTGTCTATTTCCAGAAAATAAAAGTCCAGTCAAATGGCTAGGTACAGATACATGTCCAATGTCCCTTCTCTTCCACTTTGTAAGCCTATTATGTAAAAACAATCCGATTTTAAATTAACGAGTGTTTGATTTTCCATGTGCAAAATGCGCTGATTGTAGATTAGCTCTCTTGAATCATAATTTTTTTTTATTGTTACAGACAATGTTATTGTTATTTAATTTTGTTGATTAAATAATTATCTTCATATCTGTCCGTTGTAAAACCTCATACAGAGGAAAAATCCCAAAAGAAATCCGCAGAAAAGGCCTATGTTTCATACTGTTAGAGGCCCTTCCCTGTGGACGGTTTCATTGTGTCTGGTTTTTGTAAGTAAGCGCTGGTTCTGGATGTGACTGTGGCACTCTTATCATTTAGGTGGAGCTGGTCCAGCTCGTTATCGATGGAGTCAACTATCTCATTGAGTGTGAGAAGAGACTGGAGAAGGGTCAAGACATCAAGGTGCCCGCCCCCCTGCCCCAGTTCCGAAAGTGAGCTCCTCGATCTGAGCGCAGCAGGGAGGCTGCTGCAGAGACAGGCACAGCCCTGCTTCCACGAGCGACAGAACTGAAGGTCCTACACGTAATAGAGCTTCTAATAAATTATTCTAGTAAAGAGCTCTGTGTCTGTGCTTATGTTCTGTGAAAAAAATACATCTGCACCTTAGTTTCTCTTTTAGCAATGCACTTTTAATCTTTGAAACACCTAAAACCAGATTCTATAGATTGTTTATTTTATATATATATATATTTTTTAAATTTTGTTTTATTTTTTTTATTTATTTACCAGCAGCCATATCACCCTGCAACTCACAATTGGCAACACACTGAAAACTCAGCAGAAAAGTACTGTATAAGTGTGAGGAATCATAATTATGACACACAGCGGACCATTTTGATAGATATACAGCATATAGGAAGTATCATTACTCGTTTGTTTCTGACTTAATGTGTTTTAAAAACTAATAACAGCTATGACACTTTGAGGAGATATTTCAAAACTCACCACAAGGAATTGAGTGGGGGAAATAAGATATTGTCACCTTAAACACTCTGAGCCTACTGTTCCTGTGACACCATAATATGATTTATTATTTCAATTTGCACATTGAATCCTAAGGTGTGATTTAAGTAACAATATTTAAGGCATTATATTCAGGATTTAAAGACTAAGCTGGATTTATCGTGTTAAAAACTTAACAGTAGGAAGAGTCACTTGATACTTTTTGAAGCTACTGTACAGTAGTTCAGTATCTTCCAAAGTAAAAACAAAGTCAGCAGCACAAACATCAATAACGCACATTGCATTAAACGATAACCAACTTCAAGAACAAGTGTTTGTGCAGACGTCTTTGAATTATTTTTCTCCTTTTTTTACACTGCAAGTATCAGAAGTTAAATGGTTCCTCTTCATGTAAGACTTTATGTTACAAGACTGTGTGACAGATGGAAAGAGCTGGAGACTGCAAGCAAACTTTTCAACAGACCATCACAACTCAGGACAGGTCTTAAACAGGTCAGGACAGGTGAACTAGACCTCTCATCTCTATCCTTTCTCATGGATAACATAGTCTAACTGTTCGTGTCCAGACATTGAAGACCTCAGAGACTCCTGATATGCAAACTGTAAAGTGTGAGTTTCAGGGGTTGTTTAGCGTGTTCTCAGCAATTACCAACTGAACAGAAGTCTGTCATTATGACCTGGAACAGCAAGATGGTGGCAATGGGTTAAGGACAGAGAATTCTCATTGTCCCTAGTCAAATCTGCTAAATGTCTTCTGGGGGCTAATAGAGATAGAGACCTTTGTGAAAGATGGCCAAAGAAGGTAACAAAATAACAAGGTAAATGTGAATGGCTATGAATTATCCTGGTTTCTCAATTTAATCCTCCCCTCTGGTAAGGGTTATAGGAGCAAAAAGGCAGGAACTTCCAGGTTCAGAGACAGTTTCTTCCCACAAGCTGTCAGATTACTGAACTCTACCCCTACCTCTGGCTCACACTGATGGTTTTTTCTCCTCACACTGACTAACTTTTCTTTTTTTTTTACCTTGTATGATTTTTAACTTGTTGCTGCTGCTGTTCTGTGTTTATGTCTGTTGTGATTCCTTTAATGTCTTTGTATAGGAACATACATGCAAATAAGCACTTCAGTGCACTGGTGCATCTGACAAATAAACTAACCTGAATTGAAACTAAACCGAGGGCTCGTCTGGGAAGATTGTAGTACAGTATATCAGTAATAAGGTCAGTCATAACCCTCTCTCTCATTCTCTGGGGTAGAAGAAGCAAGACACAGTGAAGGATTTCCACCTTCTGTAAGTATTCAAAAAAGGTAGTAAAGAGGACCACTGGTTTAGAGAAATGGTGCCCGTAATTTAGCGTCAGCTTTAGCACACTGTTTCGTGGATTTGTTGTCCTGTCCTACAGTATGTTGTTTAAAAATCAGCATGATTCCCCTACACTTCTATGTCTCTGTTAGTTTGTGGTAAGGTTGATTCTTTTTTAAGGGGATACGTGAAGGTACAGTACCTTTGGACTGTAAAAGACCACTCAGGCACCTTGTGTGTTTGAATGTTGATGGAAGAGAACCAGCTGGATCCCTGGCCAAACAGGAAGACCTGGGGGAAGGTGGTGAAGAGAGAGAGCAGGGTGCCAAAGGTACTTTATTCCTATTGAAGAGGAGTTGTGTTGCTGGAGAAAAAGAGCTAGGAACTATGCAATGATGAACTAAAATCTCCAGTGTGTAGAGTAAGATGCAGGGCTCCAAAGAGTGGAAATGCTCATGTCTAGTCAAGGGTTGAGAATTAGTGTATAGAGAGCTGGCAAGAGCGTTGCTGTGCATAGTGAAGTAAGAGACCGTGTGATGGGCTGGCAGGTGAGAAGAAACAGGGCAAGATGTGAAAGAGGCCACTCAGCCTTACCCAGAAGGAGGCTAACACGAGAGCCTGGCTCCTGGAGGGGTTCGAGCAGTAGTGAGATGGCAGCCGTGAAAAACAACCAGAAATCATGTGACACACTGACAGTGAATATGAGCCAATGAGCACTGGTGTTATCACAGGGGCATACAGCATTATCAGGCGTTTTTAACTGGTGGCAGAATAATTTTGACCTTTACCCGCCATTTTGTTAAAATATCAATCAAGGCACAAAAATATATGCCAAATGAACCAGTATCCACCAGTTTGAGAATTTACAGTAGTTTATGTATAATAGGAGCTCTTTAGTACAAATACATGGAATCAAACACTATTCTCTCTAGCAAGATTTTCTTCAAAGTGTGTATATCGGCTTGTTTCCATCCTTCTCCTCTAGAGATGTACCTAAACACCTGATCATCCTGGTGTCTCATAGATTATACCCGATTGAAAAGGCCTTGCATAAATACTGTACAAACATTTCTGAGACAGGAGCCACATTTCTTTTTAACAAGGCAGGACTGAACAGAGTAAGGCATGGGGAATTATTAGCTTAGAGCTAATGGCCTAACGTGATTGCCTATGTGATTCATGTTTTTTAAAATTCTGAGAGTCAGGAAGGAGAAGCACATCAAAAGATCCATCATTTTGTATTGATGGCCATAATTATCCCCAATCTTGTTTTAAATGTGCCCTGGCATACGGGCAGTGCTGGCCTCCATGCCATTCTGAAGAACCCAAGGAAAGTTATGGAGTGTGACCTGAAAGAAAGGTTTTGTGGAGGAATTGCTGCCATCCAAAAACTACACTCATTGCATGGGCAACATACATAATGACCTGTGATCAAAAAACCTTTGAGCAATGTAACCCAGGATCAAGCCTCAAGCAATGTTCTCAGAATTGGTTTTCAAAATTGATTTAAGGAAATAAAAAAACCCCACAAAATTCTTCATTCTTGGCTGTTGGTGTTGTTGTTAACTCCCCCGACATCAAGAAGAGGCTACTGGTCTCTCCTTTTTAATCCATTCAGGCTTGGGGCCAAAGAGCAGGTTGAGCTCAATGATTGCAGCTCGATCTTGGGTCATGTTACTAGCTGACTGTGACCAGCAAACGTCAAACCCGCACCTGCGTATCTTGGATCTCGGCCCAACAGTGTCCCGGGTGACGCCTGTAGGCATGCAGTGCTGTCGGTGAGGGACATGCCTCTCCTCCAATCGGTAGGGGGCGTGTCTAAATGTGTGATGAGGACTTTAAGGTGGGTCAGAGGAGTCTGTCTACTCTTCCTCCTCCTTCCTGCTACTGAGGAGACACGAAAAACAATTGGCAGTTTGAAATGTCTAAAAAAGGGTCCTATGTTTGTAGATTTGCAGTGTTCTACTGTATATTTCTGGAATTTAATATGGGTTTATACAGTAGCTTTGTGTGTTTTGTCACACATAACCAGTGGACCTCCTGCTTTTTCAATTACAGGACATATTGCACCACTTGCCACTTGCAGGTAATCGGCTTAGTCTCCCAGATCTTTGTAGTGTCCTTGTTGCCTCTGCTTATGTGTACGTCTTCATGATTGACCTTTAAAGGACACCAAATGCTCTCTTCAACCTTGTACCGCATTCTTTCTCTGAAATACTAATTCGTTTTTGCATTTTAGATCTCACACTAGCCTTGTTCATCGTGAAAACGATTGCTTTGATGTTCACCGTCTCGCCATGCATTCAGTGGCAGTTTGTCACTGTTCACAACTATTAACTGGATTAATTAGCTCGTACGAGAGATAGCGTGGTTATCATGTAGCCACTGGGCACGATCTGCCCATGTCATTGTGTGAATACCTTTTTGCATGTCTTAGGTTTAATGATGTGCTTAATGCACTTTATTTATGTCGTATTTTTATTTATAGTTATATGACATTTTAATTTGTCTAACTATAAATAAATTACTATCAATTCAAACTATTAATTTAATTTCAGTTTGCATCCTTAGGAATGAATAAAGTATTTTGAATTGAATAGTTACTGTAGTTGAAATAGTACAGCTATTAACCACTCATTTTGTGAGCAAAGCTTAATTTTCCCCAACACCGTAAACATAAGACAAAAATAACAAGACGTTTGCCACTTTTCATGACTTTACTGATTAACAATTAATTAAGATTCTTGGAGGCAGGATATGTACTGTATCATTCCAAATACTGTCCCAGGAAATGGCCTCATCTGCAACATTCAGATCCTTATTACAAACAGTGATCACTGCTTAAGGATTATGTGAAGCCTTTACTAATTGAAAGGCATTAGATGGAGCCAGTCCCTTCATATTACCCCTGGTATGAAACAAATTATTCATTGTGTGTAAAGACAACATCCCCCCTTAGGTAACACCACTGGTACATATTGCAGAATGCAAAGAGAAGGCCCTGCAACTAGTAAAGACTATCCTTCTTAATACCTTTAAGAAAGTGAATTCTTTTATTGTTCCAATGTGAAAAAGAAAGAAAAATTAAATCTAAGGGGAAATTATACCATTTCTTCTGTGATTTTGTGACTTCTTCTACTGAACAATAAATCTTGTTTGGGGCTAAAGCATACAATTGGTATGCACCATCTAAGAGGTACTCTACCTCCGTGACAATCAGACCTGGAAATCTGCACTTTGATATTAGACCCAGGTGACAAGGTTTCAACCAAATGTAAAAATTCATGCAAAACAAAACTGACAAAATGAATTCTCGAATATGGCGAAAAAAAAACCCGAGCAAGGAATCGCATTCAATTTTTGTCACGTTCAAACCAGCAGGTACCTATTTAAAAAGGTTCTTAAAATCGTTTACAGTGATGGAATATAAAGGAGTAAAGCTCCGCACTAAAGCATCTAAAACCTGCGAGGGGGGCTGATACAAGTATTCACAGTCCTCAAAGGCACTGACAAAAGTCAACTCAGCAGACTTTTATAGAAACAACAGTGAAACATGAACCAGGCGACACTAGTGTGAAAACTACAGTGGGTGGAAGTGCATTTAAAATTGGAATCTGGACGAGCTGCTTTACGCAATCTTCATGCAAAGGGTTGAGGGAGTCTGGAGGAAGCCACCCCACTGTGTTGTTGAAGCTGACAGGCTGGACTTCTTCAGGAAGTATCTCAATGAGATTCTTGGTTCAATAAGCCACTAACTAGCAAATGGGCTGCAGTGGCTGGATGGCCTCCTTCTGTGTGTTAATCTTCTTATCTTCACACAGGTACTGTGTCAATGTACATGCGCAGTACAGGAGTGTCTCCAGTGAAGTTTGCAGTCGGTTACTCCAGAGTGACATCATCCTCCATCTGCGCTTCAAGAAAGCTTAAAGTCTTTCAGTAGCTCATTTAATTCTTCAAAGAAGCTTGTGACGCGTATCCCCATAATACTATTAGTGTGCCATACTTAAGAATCACGAAGGCTGTCTAGACCGAGGCCACTGGGAAGATGCTGGTGAATGGGGGAGTGTTTCAACTCTGCCCCATATGTTTTGTCTGTACGTATCACAGTTAGGCATACAGACCATAACTGCCATTTGGCAGCCTGTAACAAAATGCAGTTGGCTATTTTAAGAGAAGAGGGCAGCATGCTGTCTGGTCCTTTTTGTTGCTGTAAAGGCAGTGGGTGTGAAAAGAATGTGTGACATGGGTCTGTGCAGCAGTTTTTCCATGAAATAATTCATAACATACCATACAGGTCAAAGCCATCTTTGTGTATCCCTTTTGTCTCTAGTGTACCCTCACAACATGTTAGCAACACTAAAAGAACAGAAGTGCTATAGATCCTGCTATGATGCTTATTGTCAAAAAGTGATCTAGGAATCTCATCCAGCCATTTTGTAAAGAATCCATTCTTAGTTTTTAGTGCAATGTTCACCATCATTCTCAGGTGAAATGGTTTATGTTTCACTATTCCAGTGGGTTCCAATGTTTCACTTGTCCAATGGGTTGACTTTATCAACACCTTTGTGGATTCTGAATACTTGAACCAGATCCCTACACAGTCTTTTCTTTACAAAACTAACATGATTATCCTGTCACTGTAGGACAGATGCACATCACACTACTGTAAAAACAAAACCCTTATGTTTTTAATTATCAAAATGAAAAGCTATAATTAAAAACTAGTTTTAAAGAATGTTATATTGAAATCCAAGCACCGTTCATACAAATGCAGAGCTTAAATTAACAGCTGTCACTGGAAATTATACATAAGAAGTTAGCTTAACCACGAGAGGAGACAGGGAAAGCATATCTGCTACATGTTCAATAACACACAACATGGTACACATAGACATGCTCTCCCTCTCTCTGCTCATGTGAGCACAGGTGCACAGAGAGGAAGGTACAGTATGCATAATTCTAGGAGGTTACGGAAAAACGCTGGTGGCAACAGATATTAAAATGGTTTTAAAATATTATGGGTGTAAATCGTGCTGAGCGTGATCACTCATGTCTCCTGTATTTCAATATACTGTAGTATTTCATCCTTGTCACACCGAATCTTGTGGTTGCCAGAAGCGCACCAGGGTAATCTTTTCAGGATTCTCTCCATCTCTCCCTTTTGCTGGGATGCCAGATGAAATTGGATTAGCAATGCCAGTTCGGGGTCTTTTCCATCCTCCTCACTGAAAGTCCTTTAGCTGTTGATCAGGATCATCTTAGAGTGCAAACCCAGGCAAGAGAAGAGGGGTGGATTTAGTCATTAATGCTCTTCATTTGAAGATCCCTTTCAGTAGAATAGAAGTTTCAAATTGTGGAAAAATAGAACAACCTCATCTCAATCAAGTCTGATATTTTGATTTTTATTTCCTTTTACCAGGAAATGCGAAGCTTAAATGAGAGGTAAATGTCTGTTCACTTCATAAGCACATTCCAGGACACTTGCAAGTGTACAGTGCCTTTCAAAAATATTCAGAGCCTTTGCACACTTCTAACATTTTTATGCTTTAAAGTTTGTGATCATGACACTTTGAAGTAATGTAACAATTAATGTTCGGTAGATACTTAGCCTCCTCTACGCATTCAAAGCAAAAAGTATTATTACAGAAGTATCCAAACACTCACCTTAACAAGCCATACAATAAGTTAAGGGGTCTCTGTCAGTGTGTTGTACAATAATACTGGTTCACATGTTTTCAGAATTGCTGCCGTGCTGTCTTGACCACAGTGTTGGTGTGGTGGGTCCAGGTTAAGTCCTCTGAGATGTTAACTCCCAGGAACTTAAAACTGCTGACCCTCTCCACTGCAGTCCCACTGTTGTAGATAGGTGTGTGGTCTCCTCCCTGATGTTTCCTATAGTCCACAATCATCTCCTTAGTCTAACTGATGTTCAGAGAGAGGTTGTTCTCCTGGCTCCATGCTGCCAGGGTTTCAACCTCCTCCCTGTACGCAGACTCTTCACCATCTGTGATCAGGCCAATGACTGTTGTATCGTCCGCAAACTTGATGATGGAGTTTGAGTTATGCCTGGTGACACAGTCATGGGTAAATAAGGAGTAGAGGACAGGACTAAGCACGCAGCATTGGGGGGCTCCAGTGTTTTGAGTCAGGGTAGAGGATATGTTGGTGCCCACCCTCACCACCTGTGGACGGTCCGTCAAGAAGTCCAGGATCCAATTACAGCGGGAAGTGTTCAATCCCAGGTCCTGGAGCTTGATGACAAGCTTTGAGGGCACTATGGTATTGAATGCTGAGCTGTAATCAACAAACAGCATGATATCCTGCTTACTGCACAAAGGGCGGCTTGCAGCTGAAAACATAAATCTGGTCCCACATGGGGTTTGTAACAAAGCACCTGATTGATTCTGCAAACATGTGGCGAAAGGCACAACACAAATTTGGATCTTTTTAACTGAATGCAAAGTGTTACGTCTAATGCCATCTCAACATAGTGCATCATCAGTCAACAGCATCCCTGCTGTCAAGCATGGTGGTGACAGCATTGTGATGTGTTTCCACTTTATATCAGCAGGAAATGGGGAGCGTGTCAAAACCGATGGGATAATGGATGTAAAATCTTAACTGGGAAATTAATCTGCTTTTCTGGAAAATAAAAAAAAAACAGTTTCCAAGTTATTACCCTCCTATTTGTCTCTCAGTTCATTTTAGAATTTACAGAAACTAATAATGTGTCGTTTAAGGGTGCAGAAAACACTTGTTAATACATGTACCCAAGTAAAATGTAATTCCTGTGTAATAATGTGCATACAGTTCAGGTAAAACATGAGCGACCTTCTGTATACGGTCGGAACAAGCATTACATTACATTAGAGTCTCCATCCGCCCTCTAGTGGCAGAAATGTGAAAATAGTCAAATAATACATTTGTTAAAACTTCGCTCCTGCTTTTTCTGTAAATGTGTTTTTTTATTGTTTCACTTCGGTCTGTTACCTTCAAAACATCATTATTAAAACAGAACCATATCGTGTCAAAACAAGTTTCTCTAATAACTAAATATCACTAGTTCTAATATTTATAAGTACACGGCATTTACCGTGAACTTTACAGCCCCAGTATTCAAAGTTATATAATCTCTGCACCATCTGTGTGAATGGTGATATTCTGTTCTTCAAGGCGAGACAAGGTCGCTGGTCTCCTCAGTATTGTACTGTAATTTTCAATGTTTGTTTGTCAATCTCCTAGGAACTAAAGCCTGGTTTCTGAGTTGCAGTCCGGATCTTACACGAACTTTACACAGGAAAAGGAAACAGGCGTGGGAGAACACGTGAATTGATTTTTCGTCTACTTTGAAAGTAAGTTTTTATTTGCTAAGTTTGTAGTTTCACCGATGTCGAATTATATTCCAAATGAATACACGAGAACACTTTTGTCTTTAACAGTGAACGCCAGCTTATTTGAATTGCGCCGTTAAAATTATAACACGTTTTCTTGAGTTACGTTGCTGCAATATGCATCAGATTTAATTCACGTGCATTTGTTCGCTTTAGATTCGTCTTGAGTACTTACACCCAAGAGTAATAATATTGCTTTGATTTTATGTATATAGAATTGTGCTGTACGTTTGTATTTCTATAAATTTATTTCATAGTACATTTTAAAGAATGTTGCGAAGCGAAGTCTGATACGTGTCTGTAACTATAAATGAGGATCTAAAACTATAATTATGGTCTTATCATAAGCATAATGCTGTATTCTATAAGCAGAACGTTGATACCGAGAGTAAGTCTTTTATCCGAGATAGAAAGAAGTGAGTATTAATGACAGGTATATATTTTATATTTCGCAATATATTTATGCGTTAGCTCCACAGAAAGGGTTGAAGTTGATTCTGCTGGCAGTGTTTTAATAACCAGTTGCCATCAGTCACTATTATGATTAAGGGCGGAAATGGATCTATGTTTTCTTGCATTTTGGTAATAGACTTATTTTTACTACAGAAATGTTTGTTAAAGATGCTGGGAAAGATTTTAAAGCGAAGTGTCAGCGATAAGCGCAGTAGAAGGCAGGGGAGAGGTAAAGTTAGGCAAACTATTAAACAACAACACTCTCACCACCAAGCAGTATTAATTATAGATGAAGACGCATTTATCATTGGTCACTCTTGCATGGCTGATCAACTGTCCTGCATGTGAATAGAAATATTGTTTGTGAATGTATTTTTAAAACAGCTGAAGGGATTAAACATTTAAGTCTTGAATAGAGGAGGTTACAAAGGGACCTAAATATTCAAAATCCTCGAAGGCACCACAGTGGATTTCTTCTGAATGAACAGTGAAGCATGAACCAGAGTGGAAACTTGCATGGATGTGCAAGAGAAACGTCTTTACCCAAAGAGTTGTGGGAGCCTGGAACAAGCTGTCCAGCCCCGTTGTTGAAGCTGATACATTGCTTTCCTTCAAGAAACCTTCAAGAGTTCCTTGCATCAATTAACTACGAGCTACCAAATAACCTAATGGGCCAGATGGCCTCCTCTCGTTTGTAACCTTTCTTATGTTAATAATAATTCCTCACTCTTATATAGCTCTTTTCTGGACACTCCACTCAAAGCGCTTTACAGGTAATGGGGATCCCCTCCACCACCACTGGTGTGCAGCCCCACTTAGATGATGTGACAGCAGCCATAGTGTGCCAGTATGCACGCCACACACCAGCTCTCAGTGGGGAGGAGAGCAGAGTGATGAAGCCAGTTCAGAGATGGGGATTATTAGGAGGCCATGACTGGTAAAGGCCAGAGGGAAATTTGGCCAAGATGTCAGGGGTACACCCCTACTCTTTTCGAGAAACACCCTGGGATTTTTAATGACCACAGAGAGTCAGGACCTCGGTTTTACATCTCATCTGAAGGACAGCGCCTTTTTTACAGTGTAGTGTCCCCGTCACTATACTGGGGCATTAGGTCTCACACAGGCTGCAGGGTGAGCGCCCCCTACTGGTCCCATAAACACCTCTTCCAACAGCAGCCTTAGTTTTTCCCAGGAGGTCTCCCATGCAGGTACTGGCAGCCTCTGAGCAGGGACCTGCTGGGCTGCAGGGTGAGATAACTGCTGGCTGCAGCCATGTTCTTTAATGCCTCCCTCCCACTCTGGTGCGCTCGGTGCTGGTGGGAGAGGGGAAGCTGATAGCCTTGTGTTCTCATGTACAGGTTTCCCTTTGGGCTGCCATGACCCGCTGGGCCCGAGCCAACAACGTCCACAGGCGCAAGCCCGCGGAGGCGACGCCCTGGGGCGACCTGAAGGAGGGGTGTGGCCGCGGGGCGCAGGGGCCAGGGCCGGGGCCGTCCTCCCGCCGCGGCCGGGATCCCTCCCGCCGGAAGCCCAACAGGAAGAAGAAGGAGGAGTACGACAACGAGGACGTCAACGGGTTCCTGGCGCACCTCCGGCAGGCGGGCGTCCCCGGGGCGCGGGAGGACGTGGCGCTGGCCCTCAAAAAGGACCAGAGGCGCGAGGAGAGGAGGCTGAAGAGGCAGGAGCTGAAGAAAACTCAGATGGTGAGAGAGCCCTTGCCCTCCTGTCACACCCTGAAAAAACAGTTTTTTAATCTCCAAAAGGCGTGGTGGCAGGTGATCGATTTCGAGGACGTAGGAAAAGACTGGCCCCGTGGTCCGCTTGAATTTAGCACCCTGAGCTCAGGAAAGCACCAGTAGAGTGGCTTGTACACGTAGGGTCTTGCTGCATCAGCGTTGTCGTGCTGACTCTGTTCAGTTACAGTGTGGCGGGACATCCTTCTCAAGCTCCCGATCACAGTAATGCTGCTGCACATGACAGGAAGATGAGATGTGAAATGGTATTGCACTGGAACACAAGTCATTGGCAGCTTTGGCCTTTGTGTACTCACGCTTGCAGAGAGAAACCTGTCTACTATCCACATGTCCCTGGATGGCTGAAAACGAATAGATTACCTGCTGTTCCAGCCCCGAGTCTGGGCGGTGTGCGGTCGCGTGTTTGCTGACCGATCGCTGTGTCGCAGGTGTGCTTCAACTGCAGGAAGCCTGGGCACAGGCTGGCTGACTGCCCAGAGGCCGACGAAGACGAGGAGATGGGCAGGGGGATCTGTTACCGCTGTGGTTCCACAGAGCATGAGCTCCAGAGGTGCAGAGCTAAAGTGGACCCTGCCCTTGGTAAGAAAATAGAGGCGTGGGACCGAACGGCAGTGGTCTAGGTGTGTTTTTTTGTGGATTGCTACAACTTTTTTTTTTTTGCAGCCACTCATCACTGAATTAGGTAATGAAGCCCGGGGGTGCCCTGAGATAGTGGGGCACCTCTGCTATGAGTAAGAGAATGGAATGGAACCAGCTGAGTGCCTGGGAACATGGATATTGCCTTAATTGTAGTGAGTGGTGTCATGAGTTCAGCATTACAGATGAGAATACTTTTGTCTGTGTTGGCTTTGTCGCATACTTTCTTTTAATTGACAAATGTAAGATGAGCTGTATCCCATACTATGTAGTGGTTGTTTGAATTCTCCCTTTTTGATACTGTTTTCAGACATAAACATGTAGGTATTCATTTAGCAGGTTTGACGAATAAGCTTGTTCTGTTCACTTTCTTTTTGTCGCTGGTGATTTCATTTCTTGTCTTAATGCCCTTACAGGTGACTTTCCCTTTGCTAAGTGTTTCATCTGTGGGCAGACTGGCCACCTGTCGAAATCGTGTCCTGATAACCCCAAAGGGATGTACGCAGCAGGTAAGACATTACTGGGCTTGACTTTAACATCGCTTGGTCCACCCCCAGCTGCTTTGAGCTGCAGTTTAGTTTGTTTTCTAGGGAAAGTAAAAACACGTCGTCAGACGGTTCTGAAATTTGTTTTGAAAAAGTGCTGGTGACCTGAGTGAAGCCATATGTTGACATACTAAGGGAATAAAAATCCCTTGAGCCTGAAATGGAGACGATTGTGGGGGAGACGTGTTTGAAATATTAAAAATCCTGAAAGGTGTTGACCTGATGATCTCGGTGAAGATTGAAGAGCAACGCAAGGAGCTGGGGACCCCAGCTGAAATTAAAGACTGGAGACGCTCCATTCCACAGAGGATTGTGGGACTTTTGTCAATCTGTGAGCTGTAGAAGGCAAACCTCTGCTGCACAACATGGAGGGAGCCCTGCCTGTCAGGAACCTAGTGAGCCGAGTACTGTTGAGATCCAAGGTTCAGGCTGGTGTCAATAACCTGTAGACATTTTAACTGAACGGTTGAAAACGAGTGTTAGGAAGAATGTAGATAAATCCAGATGAAGTTTAAATATTTTCAATTAACAAAGCTTTCTCTAGACATATATAGTGTGAAAGAGCTGTTCCTTCCTATTTGAGGTACCTTGCACTGGTATCCTTGTGGATTTCAGAATAAAGATTAAGAATGCTGCTCCTCAGCTTTAAGGGCTTGATGGCAGTGAACTCTTCTCTCTCTACACACCTACAAGTCATTTGCTCTCATTGGACTCAGGCCTTCTTCCAGTTCCCAGTTCCCGGCTCCGTACACTGGGAAAACTGTTCTATCATCTCTGATACTCCGGGACTGTGGAATGATCTCCCAGCCCATTATCAGATCTTCCACGTCAGCCAGCTGTCATAAAAACCACATCTATGCTCTGCATGATAATTCAGAGTATAGTTTGCAGTTCTAATTAGAATGAATAAGAATAGAATAAGATCACTTTATTGGCCAGATACAGTTTCTTGTATTAGGAATTTGTCTTTTCACATACCCCAACTTGCTCTCCATGAGACACACAGACAGGGAGAGAGGCTCGGGGTCAGAGCGCAGGGTCAGCCATTTATATGGCACTCCTGGAGCAGTTGGGATTAAGGGCCTTGCTCAGGGGCCAAACAGAGTAGTGTTCCTCTGTCAGCTGCAGGATACCAACCGGCAACCTTCCAGCCACAGGCGCAGATCCTTAGGCACCGCACCGCCCCTTAGTAACCTGTCTCTGTTTTTTTATTTTATTTTACACTGCCTTGGAATGATGTATCATAAAAAGCACTATATAAGATATATGTTGCTCAAGTGAAGTTCCTTTCACTTGCCTTCTGAAAAAGAGGCCTAATTTCAAACATGTTTTAGTTTATCATGCCTTTAATAAGTAGATGCAAAGGTGTTGCCTTTGCAAAGGGTTTAAGATGAGGATTTGGAAAATGGGCTGTATGAACTCTTCCGCCTGTTTGCTAGGTGGCTGCTGCAGGGTGTGTGGATCAGTGGAGCACTTTCAGAAAGACTGTCCAGAGCACCAGGGTTCAGGTAAGATACTTGTATATAATTACTTATATTATTAATCAATTATCAATCACTGAAAGTGAGAGAATCAGGACTGGGTTTATTGTAATACAGTGACTTTTTCCTGTTTTGCACTAGCAAAGAATCATTTTGAGTTACACACTAACATCATGCATCTTTGTACGTGCACAAGCAGGCTGAATATTATTTTACTATTACTTGGAGTCAGTCTTGTATATTTCTGCAATACAATTCTCTTCTGATAGAAAGAATTTTGACCTCAGCCTCTTTCTGTAAAGCTCTTCGTCTTTCTTATCCAATAGCACAGTCTTTGAGAAATTGTATTCCTGTTCAAATAATACTAAAATGATTAGTGTGACAGAAAATGTAAGGTGCATGAATGATTCAGTAGGTTTTATGTGTCAGGATACAGACGTTTATTTTTAAGACAAGGCCCTTGGATAAACTATTGTAATTCTGCCTTTTAAGAGCATTTTAACCTGTTAAAGCACAGTTCTCGCTGGACATGGGTGGCAAGGTTGAGACAGACACGACTGTTAGTAATGGCAGATGAGGGGTTTTTATTTCACTCTCGAGAGAACTGCTCACTATTGGGGAGGTCAGTTATTGGCAGCCTGTCCATAAAACATGGATAAACCGAGCATGCCTCTTTAAATCATCATGGTATAAATTTGCCTTTGGCAAAGTAGTTTCATACAGGGTATCTGATGTTTTCTTGATCAACCCATTAATTTAAATCAAGAGTTAGTGTTGTTACTATATTTTTAATTAAACTACCAACAAAAAGAAAGAGTAAAAAGGAGCTGAATGGTGATTGTAACCTGATTTCTGTCCACCATCAGCCCTTACAGTAGCTGCCTGGTTTTCCTCGTTGGTCAAGTTCAAGCTACAAGGTGAAAGCCCTGTTGCCACAAGACAGTTCACCCGGTACTCAGCAGGTTTCATCCCCAAACAGCACAAAGAGCCTTATGATGAAACATCAGGTGTTACCATGTTTGTCATAGAAATAGTGAAAGTAAAAAAAAAAGAATTTAAATGGAAAAGTTAAAGAATTTTGTGTTTTTCACTTTTCAGTTTGTGAAATAGATGTCAAGGTGCAGATTTTCTCACAGCTTGTCTGGCACTTCTGAAATAGTGCCAGAATTTCCATTCTTTTGCTCTGTTAGTTGTTGCCAGGAGCACTGTATAAGACTAGGGGCCGGAGTATGATGCCATTGGTGATTTCTTTGATCCTGTTGGCTGGTGATGATTCAGTAGAGAGTAGGGGAAACATGCGTGCACAGCAGGGATCAAAGGGGAAAAGCCTCACTGCCAGCAACGGCTCTGTGTCCAGTGTAAAATACCTCTGTAATGGGGAAGGAATGAAAAGTAACATTTTTCCACTTGCCTTTCACCCCATTGCACTGTGTCCATTGTACATTGGTCTTCATTTTTATTACTTTCAGTTAACAGTTTTATTATGGGGTTTCTATAATCCATTTCTGTTTTGGTTTTTGAAGCACTTTGAGATGGCTTGACAAGCACTTTTAAGATTCTAGTGACTGGAAGTAACCAGCTGTAGATAATCTGAGCCTTTTAAATTGTGGGTTTCTTCGATCGTCCTTGAATCAAATTCGCTCGTAACCCAAAAACGTGGGCAGGGAACATTTCACGTTTTAGAGCATTTTTTACAGCAGGTGAGCCTCAGGGTCTCACTAGCTGGGACTGCTGTGCTGAGGAAGCCTCCTGTCGTGATTTGAGGATGTGTACTCGATGTCAAATGCTTCTATCTGTCCTTCAGATGAGACGTAAAACCGAGGTCCTGACTGTGGTCATTACAAATCCCAGGGTGTTTCTCGAAAAAAATTAGGAGTGTAACCCTGGCCACCTGGCCTAATCTCCCATTGTCCCTTACCAATCATGGCCTCCTAATAATCCCCATCTCTGAACTGGCTTCATAACTCTGTTCTACCCACTGACAGCTTGTGTGTGGGGAGAATATATATATTCTCTATAGCTATATATAGCTATACTATAGCTGCTGTCGCATCATCCAGGTGGGGCTGCATGCTGGTGGTGGTGGAGGGGAGTCCCCATTACCTGTAAAGCACTTTGAGTGGATTGTCCAGAAAAGTGCTATATAAGTGTAAGGAGTTATTATTATTATTATTATTATTATTATTATTATTATTATTATTCTAGCAAGGCGTAGCATTGGGTCGTTATGCCCGGGCAGATCCTCAGGGCACATGTCCTCTTGTGTTTTGGGAGAAATTTAATTCAGTTGTCCTCTCTGTGCTCCCTCAGGGAAAGCTGTAACCGTGGGCCGACTGTCCAACAATATGAGTGCGGACCACGAGGACATTGCCGGGCCTGTCAAAAAAGCTAAACCGAAGCAGCCGAAGGTGGTTACTTTTTGAGGGGGTGCGTCTTCCCGAGGCATCAAAAGGGATCTTTCTAGAAAGTTGTGAACTCTTGGTGGGGGACCACAGGGAATGACTCTACTGCCCGAGCTCTGGAGTCTGTGACGTTCCGCCGGACTGTGGAGCGAACTGGGCCTTGGTTTGAGGGGTGGAGCCTCATGCCTTTCAGTCCACCCCCGACTCGACGCTCCAGTCTGGTCCTGACGTCCGACTGCCTGGCGCCACAGAAAGCCGCTCTGTTCGCTGCAGGCCTTGATTCCGACAGCTCGGCTCGCCAGGGCGCGTGCCCGCTTTTAGCCTTTACAACGCGAGACCTCAGTGGAAGAGGGGCTCCACTCTCGCCAAGCAGTTTGAGACGGTGCAGGCCACTGCAGAAGAAGACCCTGTCAGAAATCCCCCAGGCATTTGTGTTGCATGAGTCCCCTGTGATGGGCTGTCCCTGTGCACTGTGTAAAAACTGTTTTCATGTAATGTGACTTTAATCACATGGGACTTCAATAAATATCTCGGGTTGAGCTCATGGGTTGGAGGCAGCCTGAGAAGTGTGCAAAACATCCATGAAACCAGGAAAAGGTGAATGACTGTTTATTTACTTTTTTATCATTCTGATAAATAGATGGAGGAACATTACAATTTTGTATTCTAAACAAACATTATCATATTAGACATTGATATAAGGAAAAAAATAATTGGAGTTAGTAATAACGTTTTTTAAAGGTATGACTGAAATCCAAAGTCATGTAGGCAAAATGTGTATCTGAGGGCTTTTATACACTGCAAGGGAACATGTCATTTGTAAAAGCCAGAAGCTCATGGGTTGTGGTCTGTACGTATTTCCATATTTCCAACTTCCTTCCAGTGGGGAAGTAGTCTTGTACTCATATTATGTATCTGTATCTGAACAGTCTTCATTTTGTTTTGCATTTTGGCGTTATCCTGTATGGTACAAGTGACATTATCAAGACGTAATTCAGTAAGGCTCGCATTTGAGCAGTGCTGAAAACTGCACATATTAAACGCAGCTTAATGTTGGTTATCACATAATCAGCGTTAGGGATTCTTTAAAGCTTATTCAGATTCAGCTTGATATTGTGTCTGCGGACCTGAAGCCGAGGTGCCTCTCCCATGGAATTGGAGTAGCACCTAAAATTCCACCTTATGTGTAAAGCTGTTCCTGGGGCTATTGCAAAAGTAAGCCTGAAACAACAGAGCATCTCTTAAACAGATGGCTACAGTAAAGTATATCTGCCAGTGCCATCCAAAGTATTATTGCAAGTATATATGAAATAGCTTCCTATAAGGTTACCCCCGCTTGTCTGTTGACCGAAAACAAACGAGACCAAAACAGAGCTAATCTTATCTGTGTGTCATGGTAGTAAGCTTGTGCTAGGGTAGTTGCCTGATGGTTATACACTAGTATTAAAAAATACACATGCTTTAAGAGAGGGACACACTGAGTCATTGTTGCATTGATGGGATTCTTACGTAGTCGAATGTTTTGTGCTTTTCCAAAAGCTGCATGTTTTTAGTGTCCTTATGTTCCAGAAAAGCAGTTCCATTTGCTACAAGTGCAGCTTACCCTGGTAGCTACCAAAGGACCCAGCTGCTCATCTCCTACAGAAAGCAAACTATCCCATTTACTGCATGTTGAAATCACATCTTTTTTTTTAAGAAGATGTGTGGTTCTAACAGAGAAGTAGTCATAGAGCACTTAGCTAATGGACCACAGCGTGCCCATGAAATGTTTTGACAAGAAAAAAGCTCCTGCAGTCCGACGAAGTGGAGAACACGCCCGCCGCGCACATTTAAAGCTTTTGTGTGGTTTTTCTGCTGCAGGGACTATACAAACAGGATGGCCATCGATACTTTTCCATTACAGCGCTGTCTTTCCACACGTTTTAATCCCTGATACACAGAGGCGTGACTTTTGGACATAGTGGTGTACTGTAGCTGTTGATGCCACACCACAAGCACTGAGAGTGAGCCAGAGGAACAGTGTGGGCTTTGAAAGCCACAGACCAAAAGCATTAAAAGGCATTAAAGCCTGCCTTAGAACCTGGTGCTCTTAATATTATTTTCTAGAAATTCAATGCATGAAGATGCTGTTTCTTCCAGAGACTTCGACCATCCAGCCAAGTTTCCAGCGATGTATGGCAAAACCCCAGATGTCACTTGGTTGAAGTACGAGACCTGTGAAGGCGGTGCAAGAAGCAGCGTTAAATCGCGGTGCTTGGCAGTCTGAGAACGGCACATGGAACAGAAAGGAAATATAACACTTTTTGTAGCACAAAAGACTGTTGTTCATTTTGCTCACTTTTAAGCCAGACAGGCACTTACCAAGGTACTACAATGTACCTAAATCTTTCAGACAGTCCCTAGTAAGTAACTTTTCCACCTCATTGTTCAGTTCACTTTGAAGTGGATCCAAGAGTAATACTAAAACAAAATACTCATTGAAACCGAAAATATTTGCTTTAACACAAATCACTGTTGTTTTAGTCAGTATTATGGGTCTCTTTCACATTTGACGCAATTGTAGTGCAATTGTAGTGCAATTAATGCAGGACGGTAAAGTGCTTGATTAAGGTACTTGTACGGTGAGTTCAGGACCCTGGACAGCTCTTTGCAGAGAGATTTGACAACCCTTATCACTCTGTTTCGCTGTGCGAAATTGAACCGAAAATAGGTCCGTTTTTTTTTTTTTAAGCAAATGGTTAATGAAAACATTCCAGTTACATTGACATTTGTGTACAAACAGGGACAGCTCCAGTGGCAATGAAGAGATTGAAAAATCTGTGCCTTGTGATTGTAGTCACCTGCTCTACCCCCCAATCACCTCTACACAGTGCCTTGTGGACTTTAATCCACTGTGCCCAACTGCAAGTCAATCAGCTGATGTCTCTGGTACAGCTTCAGCAGTGAAATGCCTGATGTTGCGTTTTCAGAAGCCAAAATTATACTAACAACTGCCTTGTTACAGCCTGAAGGCAATTAAAATCATAAATGGCAGGAATTAAAAGCTGGTGTTTTAATTGCCATTGATTTACAGTATAAAGGTAATACCATGGAAATGTCTGTACAAGTTAAAGGTCATCATATGTTAATATGATGTGTACTGGCATGTTTGAATAGCACTAATTGAAATGCACTTGTACTACATTTGACCTATACTCTGGGCGGTTTTGAATCGCTTTTTGGAGTTGCACTGTCCCTTGAGTTTCAGCAGCAGCTAAAAAGCCAATGAAAAAAAATTCTCTGATATAGTACGACGGGTTTAAAAAAAGGTTAACTTAGAAATGTAAGAATATGTCGAAAGTCTCCATGTTACTTGAAGGATTGTGTTGTCCTGGTGAAATGAGTTACCGGCAGACCAATGTTGCAGTGTTGAATGGTGCAGGTGAAATTATCGGAAGGTGCACTCAGATGTGACAATAGGAAACACTGGTGTATATTCTGATCGACTGGCTACAGGTTGAGCCTGCAGGACTGGATAATTGGCCTCCTATTGTTTGTAAAGTCCATGTGTTCTTGATATATGTGAACGCCCAAAACCTTGTACTCTGTACTGAAACAACAAAACAGTTTGCACAGACTGTGCCATTATATTGGCATTCTGCTTGGTGTTTTTTTTTCTATTTTGTTCTTTGCCTTACTTTGTCTTATGCCTGGAACATTTTCAGTATTTTCTTTTAAATAAATAAAGGACAGCACTTAAGTTCAACAAAGGCTGATGCTACCATGCAGTGAAAGTCTAATTTCCATTGACCGTTGCTCATATTAAAATGAAGAGAATTAGCTACTACACATCCCAGATTTATAGAGCTGCTCTAAATAATGCATCATTCTCAGTGTCATACATGTAATACCTGATTGCTGTAACCCATACGCTGCCATATTCAAATGTAAACTCCAACATGTTCTTGTTCTAATAATGGCTGAAGAATGACTTACTTATGCATCAAAATGGGTTACTTTATTGCGTCCATGGTCAGAGATGTCTGTATACACAAGTGTTGAAGTCTGGATTTAGTTTTAAAGTATTCCATAGTGATTGCTCTCACTCCTTTTCAACTAAAGATTATTTTTTTAAAGGGGGGGGGGGGTCAGTGGAATTTGGTAGAAGCACAGGAGCACGGGGCTACAGATACAGTGCCTCTTTCGGTAGCAGCCTCTCTGTGACCTGTAGTGACCTCTTGAGAGGGAAGCCCACCTTGCAGGAGCTGCAGCCAGTGCTGTTGATGAGGAACCCTGCGCACAGAGCTTCACTGCGGGTGTGATCAGCCAGCGGAGGCACAGCTGCCACGGTGACGGACCGCAGAGCGATGATGTAGGGTTCCCTTCAGCAAGAGGAGAGCAGACTTTAATAAATGGCAGACACATTCACCACAGTGAGACCAAAGTGCAAAAAAAAACGCTTTCACCTTTTCCCAAACCTGAAAAGGACCATGCTGGACCATGGTACAGTATAACGAATTCCGTATTTCAGACTGATTTCATGTTAATGATAATAGGATCATATTTATCTAGAGAATTCTCGGGGGTAATTATAAACATGCATGTGAAATTACAAAAATGCACATGAAAAAAAAAGGCAAAATCATGGACTGGCCTTCATTTAGTCAACTTCCTGACTTCAAATCTGAATTAATATTAAGTGAAGATTGTCACAGGCAACAGCAATCCGCAGTATATGCTAATTTTAAATGGATTCATTGGCAAATAGGTAATTATTACATACTGGATATTGTTACATTAAATAGTAAAACCAGACCTACAGGACTGCAAATCCAGAGCACAGAATTGCCCACTAGTGACTACAAAAGGACATCATGGAGTCATGGATGAAGAACCCTTTTTTTAACCATTGTTTGAGGATAATGTGTGTACCAAATCTAGCCAGTAGGTGTTACTGTTCCCACAGTTTAGTCAAAACTCCAGTCTGTGGAGAGGTGCTGTTTGTGTGAGAAATTCAGAGGAAATGGAAAAAAAAAGGAAGGGAAAAATATTTTAATTTAATAAAAAAATCTCAATCTGGCACTCAAATCCACAGCCCCTCAAAGAGGAAGCTCTGCTCGTTTTGCAATGCCTCTAACAGCTTACTGGGGGAGAGACCAGCTAAGGACAGAATGTTCTCAAACTCATTTGTAAGAGAAAGCCAGAGATCCACAGAGCCCTTACTGAAGACTGACTCCAGCTCTCACAACTCAGTGTACTGCGTCCAATTACTGGAGTGTACAGTGTCATTGCATCATACGCATAACACAAAATAGCAGTTAATTACAGAACGATTAATGATGCGTGGCTACACTTTCAGACACTCTTTTAGAGTGGTACTTTCTGATTTTGTTTGTCTCTGGTACTCACTGCATGGCTTTATGAAGGCTCTATTTGGGTATTTTCATTTCAGTGGTGCAGTTTAAAGCTGCTCATTAATACTAGCTGCAATTGGTGCAAAGGCACCATGGATTATCTTCAACCAAACTTTAGATAACTGATTTGTGTTTGTATTCTTATTTTCAGTTTACACTGAATCAGTTTGCACTGAATACGGCAGTGACCTGCATCTTGAACAAATACCGTATGCACAAAAAATTGAAGAAAGAATCTTACATGTCATGCAAACTCCCTTTCCTACTGAAAGCTGCATCCTCCAAATGAAGACAATGAGGCTCATACACTTTATTGCTGTTAAGTTCATTTCCAAATGAGTCACCGGGTTAATATACTGCAGGCAATCACTGGTTGCAGACATCCTTTGAGATATAAATGGTCTGGCAATTTAAACACCCACATTCACTTCCCTTGGAAGCTAAATGATCTGCCCTCTTCACAGCATCAGACTTCTTTTCGTTTGATTCGTGGAACAAGCAGTATTTTCTCACAAAACCGTTCACAAGATAGTGAGAGGGATGAAGTACTGTATACAAAATATTTCAAGCATTACATTTCATTGAAATTTATTTCAATGATAAATAAAATCAACTGGGTTGAATTTCTGGATGCCTTTGAGGATTTTGAATTTTGGTCTCCTCAAAGTCTGCATATATGGAGTTTCACAAGGTTTGTTTTAAGTTTGAGATAAGAAGCGTTATATATTATGCTTATATAATGGCTTCATCAGTTGGGATTACTGTGCTGTAGTTGTAGGAATCAGTCTCTATAACCCCAAAGCTTACTTAAATTGTTTGCCTCAGTACATCTCACATCTTCACGTAAATATAAAAACTTAATCTTAACAACAAACTAAGATAAGTGTAATGTGTATTGAGAGACATCAAGATCAGATTTTTTGAAGAGCTGTGGTTCAGATCATGCGTATATGAAACAGCCTTGCCTATCATAAAAAAATTGCAAACAGCTAATCTATTGCACTTTCAGCATAGGTCTAACTGAAGCTAGGAGACACAATGCGTAATACAAACCCCTCTTTGCATGGCTGTCTTCTGGACATCAGTACCACAAAGTCTCTGCCTCTGTCACTGTTGACTGAGGGGCATTTAATATGATACACTTTCTCGTCATCACCAGCAGTCTCCACTTCTTCACAACTCCTGCAAAGAGAATAATCAGGTTTGCTGTTTAAGTTGCAAGAAGACAATTGGTCAGGTGACAATGTAAAAACCAGGAAACGGAGGCTCCTGGTGTCCATCTGATTTCCTATGTGGGCAATGATCCTCTGCACAGAGAGGGAGAAGGACGTGACTTGAGTGTGGGCCTGTGTCGAGCTGTGAGTCTTCAAATAAGAAGAGATCAGCAAATAAGAGAGAGCCCTATATGGAACAGGAACAGATACAGACAGGACCCTGAGTAACAGAGTGACCAGGCACCGTGTGGAATAATGGACAGAAACTTGACTGTGTGAAAGCGAGAGTCTGTGTGACTTGTGGGTTTTGGGAACAGATCCTGTGTGGGCCAATATTCTGTGTGAATTTTAAGAGTTTATGCTCGGAAGCCGGCAGGCAGCATAACTGTCCGCTGTGTGCAGTTAGGGAAGACGTTATTAGCTCCCAGAAGAGCTAGGCTTTTGTTTTAAATCTTACGGCTGCATTTGTGTCTGTTTTCCTGAGACCTGCCTATGAACATATCATTTGCTATGACATCCCAGCTCCTGGGTGCTTCATATTACATACATAACAATACCACTACTAATGGTCAAACGTCCTTGGAATTATTAGAAACTACAATGTGTTCCAAACAACACAAATAGTTCATCCTAGAACTAAACACAAACCCACACCACTGGGGCAGACTCCTAGCACAACTGCCAGTCCTAGTTCAGACTTGATTGATCTGACAGTAGATTATCATGTCATGAAATCCATTAGTGAAATGACAGACTTTTTTTCAGCAACAATGCAGGAGACCGATAAACACAACAGTGTGTGCTTATGACAGCCTGGCAACATCTGAATGTCTTCAGAGTTCATGGGCAACCACTGCTCACCGAGAAGCCTGAATGTGATGCCTCAGTTTGAAAAAGCTCTTGCTCCTTATAATGTGAACAGGGTCATCATCCACCCCCCTCTCTCTCATATCTCCTTGACCACTGCAGTACTTACGCGTAGTGCCTGTCCCAGGTGGGCCGGAGCCGCAGGTCTGAGAGCACAGAGAAGGTCTGGTAAACAGGAGCCATCACCTCCATCTCTACTTTAACAGACAGCATTTCCTCCTCGTTCGTGAAGATTCGGATCTGCAAACAAGCCAGAGAGAAGACCAGCCTCCCGTAAATCGAAGGGGGGTGGGGGGCGGGGGGTGCCTTTTATAACTCTGCTTACAACATTCTTAAATTTGTACTCGTTTTCTTTTTCACATGCTGCACATCTGAAAAAGAGACCAGTAAAAAGTTAAACATTTTGGCCACACTGAGACATGGGTGGTGTGCCTCCCAACAGAAGATCCTCATCCTGATTGTCAAGCATGGTGGTGGGAGAACCGTGGTTTCTGCTGCTTTGCTGCCTCTGGACCCAGACAGCTTGCCATCATTGATGGAGCCATAAAGTCAATCAACAGTGTCTGGAGGAGAATATCGGGTCATTCATTAGTCAACTGAAGTTGAGCTAGAAGTGGGCCATTCAGCAAGACAATGATCCAGAATGCCTGAAGTAAACGAAGAAGGAGAGGGAAGTTTGTATTTTGGATTGGCCAAGTCGAAGTCTGCACTTAAACCCCATTGACATGTTCTGACAGAAGAAGTTCATTCAAGGAAACCCTCCAGTAATCCCTAAACAATCCTGTAGGAAGCAATTCCCCAAAAGCAATGCAAGAGCCTGATAAACAGTAACAGGAAATGTCTAGTGAAATCATTGCTACTTCAGGAGGTGACACCACTTACTGAATGTAAGGGTTCACAGACTTATTCCCAGAAGGATATTTACTGTTGGATTATTTAGATTATACATTTATTGAGGTTATCTCCATCTAATTACGTTTTAGGTCCAAAACACAAAAGAACTAACTTGTTGGGTTCCCAAATGTCTTCTCAGCACTGAGACAAGGTACAGTATACGTGGCAAGTGTAAGCTCCAAACACACACGGGACCACTTCCAGGATGGCAGACAGCTCCACCACTCCACCAGACCAGGTCCTCTGCTCTGGCAGTAGCCTACACTGTCCAGCTTTCAGAGGAGGGGTCACATCTCTTCTGTAACTCATGCTGAGCACTGAGTCCTGTTACAATGACTATTATCTCACTCTAACAACTAAAAAAATTCTTTAATTTTTTTTTGTTTTGTCTTTGCTTAGATCTCCGGTTTCCTTTTTTTGTCTACTCATTTATTCCAGTTTTTATATTATTGATGGGTTTACACTGTTTGTTTAGGTACCAAGTCTTTCATGCCATGATGATTGGTCACATTTGTTCAGTATTGTATATGGTACCATGTAATATTCATTCAATGAACAAATTGAACATAAGAATTAAAAAATGTAGATGTAGATTTCGATGCTCTTGTTGTTGTCTGCCACTGTTTAAACTGAGCAGTCAAGTCAATTTCCGAGCCTTGGTCCACCCTTTCCTGGAGATCTCGTACCTTGGGCTGCAAACTGCTGATTTCCCACTCCTGTTTTCCTGCCAGAACAGTGAGAGCAGCAACATTCTTGTAGCCCAGATACACCTGGAAGGTGGAAGTATGGGGGAGATGGTGAGACATCTTTGTGATATTGGAACTGCAACAGCAGTAAAGAATTGAACATTTTGGCCACACTGAGAAAGGTTTTGTGTGGTGAAAACCAAACACTGCCTTTCCACAGATCTTCATTACAACCATCAGGCAGGGAGTATCAGCAGCAACAGGAGATCCCTAACCACAGAACACTAGCCCAACGATTCTTACCAGGTAAAGATGTCACAGTCCTCTAACAGGAGATAATTTATTCTTCTACATACTGTGTACTAGTTATTCTTGAAGCATTTTTACATTAATTTCTTCAATGGGAAAGTGAAAGATGGCTAAGGAAATGGGAGACATCCTATTTTAAAGTGTAGCTAAGCAGTGTGATGTCCTGTACAAAGCCTAAAGACGAAAGGCCTAAAAATAAAGTCAATAAAGATGTTAAACACTTAAACAGCCTAATAGAAATGAAGATACTGAGCTCATTTACCTGATTATTTTTGTCCCAGGGAACAGAGAGTGACTCTTCTTCTTTGTGTGATAAGATGTGCTTTCTACGGGAACACAACAGAACCCCTCACTGTGTTTTTTAGGCAGAAATGGAATTTAGAGACTAAAACTATTGCCTACTATGGTAGGAGAAACACTCAGCAGGGGGCAGAATTGCTCCGGACAGGGTTTTTCTTGGCTTTGTCAGCAGGCAAGGCTGACAAAGCAAGGCAGGCAAGGCATCCCACGTTTTTCAAAGCCTGGAGGGGTTACCATGTTCTCTTTTCTTTGGGAGGGGGAACTTAGAGGAAATTTTGGGTTTAGTAAAATGTCAGTGGAGGATTCCTCCTCCTCCTCTTGGTGCCACCACTGCTACTACAGCAGCTGGAAAGTGAACAGTTAACTGGAACTCCCCTTAGACAACACATAGACGACAAGTCCAGATGTTCATAGATTAATACGAAATGTAAAATGAAAAAATAAGGCACATAACTCATTGAAATACAAGTGCGAAGGCACCACAAGAATGACCAGAATAAAAGTTGGGCATCTTAAGGATGACATTTTCCCACTTCTCAATTATTCTTCCTGTGGGCTGATAATGATCTCAACATGATGTAAATCAGCAATTAGTGCATTAGAAATACACAAAGAAGGGTGCAGTACCTGGCCAGGCGGATTCTTTTCCGTACAATTGCTGCCAGATATCTTCTCTCCCCGTCCTTCAATACAAAACAAACCGAAAAGCTTGACTTGGATTCTCCTGGTTTTCCTGCAAGCCGAACGATCGGTCAGGAGAATTGCAACCACGGGTGAAAAAGGAAAACCCCTTTTCTGGATAAACAGTTTGATCTGTGTTTGACGTGATGTGCTTACAATTAAAGTACAGCAGTCGTTTATGAAACACAATACAATCAACCAGAACAGACTGATTTTCATTGGCCATCATCACTGGGCCAGCACGAGCTGCTTTGATCGAGACAACGTGGAGCACTGTTATCGGTTTAGTTCTTAAAATACTCAGAACATGAACATGATCAGAACATGGGCTCAAACATTAAAAAAGTGATGAGAACTGCTACAGGCACAAAGCAACCCATTGAGTGCTTAACGACTGCCACAGATTTCTTAGTCAAGTTTCTGAATTTTACTGTACCACGATCTACCAGAACACCTGTGTTTCAGTGACCCAGATTGTCGACCTAATAGTAACCTATTTTGAGGACAACAGGGATAGGCGTGATGGCAGCTGTAACCTAACTACATTCCCCAGAAAGCTGTAGGAAACGTCCTGCAGCCCTTAGTCACCTGACTAGTAGCTGGAAAGTGATTGGTCAGGTAATACTTTGAAAATAGGAAGCTGAGGTGTGAAGGATGGAGAGAATTACTGTGGGACTAGAAGTCTGTTTTTAATGTGAGCCTTGAGACAGGAGAGGATAAAGGACCCTGTGTTGGTTGGATAACAGACGTTGTGTGGTACAGTGAGCCCGTCAGTCTGTGTGACATTAATGATTTCTTGAGCCAGTAGGCATCTTAGCTCCCTGGCAATACTGACCTAAAGAGGAGCCTGAAGAAGTTTAGCTCAAGCCGAAAGAAGAGCTAGGTATTTGTTTGATTTTCTTAGTGTTACCAGCACTGTAAATAAAGAAAACTCTTTTTGGACAATTTTGGACTATTGGACCTGACGGACGACTGCGTTAGTTGTCCTGGGATCCACCTATATAAAAGACTTACTGCTAAGACGCAGGGCCCCCCAGGGAACTTTGCACTATGATGAATTGAATGGAATCTTTTCATTCTAGATTCTTGCTCCTTCTCACTCTCAAACCATGTACCTTTCCTACTCTCCCTTTTCTTGAAGGCCACTAAAGCATGTCTCGTGTTTCTCATGCCAAGGGACGCAGAAGACAATTACCTTCGTACTGTACTTGACATCAGGAAAGGTCTGCATCTGTTCCTGGGCGCTGGAGATGTTGTAGATGAGGAACGCACTGTTGATGTGCCGGGGTCTCCCTTGATTCCATTCCTCACAGTTATATGCTTCAACTCGCACTCCCACCTCCAGACTGCAGACACATGGGCCAACAGGCAGTATTGTATATAAAACACAAGCTTTCAAAACTTTGCCCCACCTCTGCAACCGCTGTTCCCACAGTTGTAGGGTGTGAACTGGTCTACCAGAACATCAGCAAGGTCATTAATGGCAGTGTCTGCCTCAACTAGGTCAAATCACAGTGTACAACTCCTTTTTCATTTTTACGACTCTGTTAGGAATCCAGAGATGCAACCAGAGAAATGGACATTGTATCTAAGGGGTTAATCGTTCTGTTTGGTCAAGGCAAAAGGATCAGGATCGGTATTGTGAGATCGAAGCCACACAGATGAAAGTGGGATTTGGACATCTGTGCTAAAACGTGTTTCCACGGCCTCTTGGAACCCACACAATAGATGGAAATAATGGGATAAAGGGAAGAGACAGCCGAAGCATGCCCATCACAAAAAGGATGAATAAGCAAGAAGGCTCATCTAAGTATTTGGTCTGAAAGAAGATCCCAGACATAAACCTATCTATGGTTCACAAAGTTTCATTAGAATATTTGCGGCAGCGCACCTTTTTCTGGAATGTAGGGGTTTAAGGTTAGGGTTATGGTTCTGTAAGTTGTAGGGTTAGGGTTAGCTGACCCTAGCCCTAAATGGAAGGTGTAGGGTCAGGGGCAGGGTTAGGGTCAGGGTTAGTGTACCTCTTCTGGGACATATTTAGTAGTAGTAGTACCAGTCTACAACTCTTCTGGAAGGCGTAGTGCTAGGGCTAGGGTTAGCATACCTCTTCTGGAAGGTGTTGTTAACAACAGCCTTGAACACCAGTCGGTCGCCCACATTGGAAGGGCCTCTAAACTTGAACATATCGACTGACTTGAGGGTGGGATAACCACACAGGCGGCTGGGAAACAAACAACAAACAACATTGGATTGAACGCAGCCTACTGGGAGACGAATCTACATTTTGTATTGAAACTTGAAACTGGAATTATTGGAATGAGAGATAGTGCAAAAAAGTCCATGAAAAAGTCCATTTTCATTGTTGATCATCCTGAAACAACATGCACTGTTGAGTAGCTAAATATGAATGGAATTGATTATTTTTTCTTTTGTAGTAGACCTCTGTAGAAGCCTTTTACCACTTACTCCTTTAGTGAAAGACAAAAGGGGATTTTTACGGCACAAGATGATGTAAAGATTCATAAAAGTAAAGTTTTAGGCAATGAATATCATATAAAATCATTCGTTTTTTGGTTGAGCAAGCTTTTGCTGTATTTGCCAGTATGAAAAGTTGAACCTTTTAAAAATGTTGCCCGTGTGTAGAACAACTCTGAAAGTGATTCCTTGTTTGTTTCTGCTATGGAAAGCTGCATGAACGCAACAGTACTGAATGAAAATTAGCAACCATTTCCCTCCACACTCTCCCTCCTGCCCCCAACCCCCACCTTTTTGCTCACAAAATACAAACAAAGGAGGGGAGAAACAGTGCTGTTCTGGCATATTTTCTTTTGCTTTGTTTATTAGGAATCAGACGTACCCTGAAGACTAATGGCAACATCCTAACTGCAGCAGTCATGTGGACAGGGAGACGGGACCCTGTGCTCCAGTGACACTGTGGTTATAAATAGCTCACTGGGATGACTCAAATACCTTGCTGCGACAGTAGCTGCATTCTCCATCCAGGCCATAATTTGCCCACCAAAAGTGTTGCCATGGTGATTAGCATGTGGTGGCAGGACGAGCTCGATGCTCTCTACTTTAGTACTCTCTGTTGATTTCAGCGTGCTGTCTTTTCTGTTCGCTGCATCTGTAGTGAAACAACAGAGAAACGAGGTCTTAATTCCTATTAAGAGGTTCCTATTTTTGTGAAAATGACTTTACTGCTGATCACCCCATAGAGCCTATCCTATTTTGTGCTGAGGTAGTAGCAACAACGTTATTATTTTCTATATGAAGAGCCTGTTTGTACACCTCTGGGGCATTCAGCAGAGGCAGGAGGTCAGTGTGTGCCCCCTTGCTGTCAGAACAAAAATGAAGCGATGTGTCTATCAGTCTTCCTAGAGGGACAGATTTCAGGTTATAGCCCTAAACCTTAAGACAACTATCACTGATAGAGCAGTACTTCAAAGCTTCTCAGAGAAGTCACTTGTATTACATGAGTTTCAGTCTCAGTCTGGGTTTGTACTAATGTTCATTGTGGTGTTCAGTCTAACACCTGGGCGTTAGTCCAATGGATCAATTATCTTATGCAATTCCCTAAGGAAAAAATAAATATACTCTGTATGGATCCTAAAACATGGATACTGAAATATTTTACTCATCCCCCTAGGCAACACTTATGATACTTCTTGGATTACTTGATCTGTTTCGTCACTGTTCCTACAATGGGACGAGCATGGCACCTGAGAGATGAGAGTTAGGGTTAGGTCTTGTCCAATGACACATTTGAATTTGAAAGCAACACCAAAATGTCTATGTACTGTGTCTTGCCAAAGGCAGATTTGCATTTTCCAGTGATTTGCCCCATCAGTGTTGACAATGTGCCCAGTCCCATCTGATGAGAAGCAGAACTATACCATAATGCTGCCACCACCCTGCTTGACTGTAGGGATAGTGTGGGCTGAGCATTTTGCTGGGTTTGTGTCAGATGTAATATTTTGCTTTTAGATCAGAAAGCTCCAGTTTTGTCATGTCTAACCACAAAAGCTTTTCTGCTTGTTCGCAGTTTTACTTAGGTGATTTGTGAAAGTTAAAGTTTTTAGATGTTTTTTTTCATTTCTAAACATTAAACTTAGTGGCGTGAACGCTGAACTCTGTAACTCTTCCAAAGTCAATGTTGGCCTCATGGTGGCATGAGGTTAAACCAGCTTCCTCCTTGCCTGGCTGCTTAGTGTGGAGAATCTGTCTGATCTAAGCAGTATCTTTATCATGACTTTGCCATGTTGTAAGAGGCGCAGTATTAATGGTCTTTAAAATGTTTTTGTTCTTCTGATCTGTGCCTTAACACAGTACACATTTATCCCTGAGTTGTTGAGAAGGCTCCTTGTCCTTCTTTGTTGAATCTTTGCTTGAAATTCACTAACTCACTAAGGGACCTTATAAAATACAGATGTATGTAAAGTATTCTGAAATCTTGTGAACCACTGTTTTCGTACACCAGCAGAGGCCACTCAACTAACTTGGTGGCTCATTAAGATAATTTTCTGCACCTGAAATAATTTAGGTTTACCACAGCAATGGGTTTGAATACTTTCACAGTCATGACTTTTCCATTTTGCTTTCACATTACTTATCTGTTTACTTCTTTCTTTTTGTTTTTGTTTTTGCTGTGGAATGTGTGGAGTAGATTGTGTACCTAACAAAGGTAGGCTGTGTATTGGTTGTGTATTGACACCCGAAGAAGGCTCCGCAGCCAAAATGTTGTGTCTCTTTTCTTTCCTTTTCGGCATGGAATAAACCTTTACTTGTTCCTTAACAAATATTAAGTGGTACTTCAACGTGCACTACAAGCATTAAAGCCACAGAATGTGAAAAGTGTGCGAGGGTCTAAATAATTTTGCAAGTACTGTACTTGTTTATACATGCAAAGGAACAAGTAATAGGTTTATTCCATGCTTATAAACCTTTAAAATGCTTAAAAAATTTTAATGTTTACACATTATACATTACACCCCCTTGTTTAATCATTTCCAGTTACTCCCATCAGAACAGATATCGACTCCCCAATTCCAGAACCAACAGATTTAAGTCCTCATTCATACCTGTAGCCATATCATTCCTTAACACTTGACTTCTATGCAAATATGTACCGTATATTGTTGTACCTGTTGTTTTTTTTTCTTTTGTTCTGTCTGTCTGTACACCAATGCTGCTGCTGTAAAACAACTTACCCCCCAGGGGTAATAAAGACTCTCTCTCTCATTACCTCTCAACAAGTGGCTGTCGTGCATTAAGTTGTTGAAGGCTTCTTCATTGCAGAGCCTGAGCCGCCTCCTCTCTGAGGCCAGGGAGTGCTCCAGCTGCTCCTCTGCTGTGCTGGGGATCTCCACCGGCTTCAGGCTGACCTTCAACAGCACAGGAAAATGCATCACTGCGCAGAACTGGAGCCGGCCGCACCGGAACTGCTGGTGGGGGCTGCGCGATATCGCCAGGCTCGCTCCGTACAGTACGTGAACGCAGCTGTCCGTGCCTTAGGGGCTCATTCTGAAAGAAAACAAAGACTCCGGACAGCGGTATGATTCAAATTTCAGAATTAAAAGTTCCTGTGTTGTCCCAGTGAAAAATATAAATGACTATAATTTACTCCCGATCTACTAGGAATAGTACTCGTGCCTCCACTATCGCAAGAGATCTTACTCCCTAGTGGCTGCCATTGTCCGGCGTTCAGTTCCCACTCATGGAAATACGCAAATGTCCGATGAGAGTATGGCAATAGCTCAGTGACTGTTGCTTGACAGCGGGGCGCCGAGTCAGAGGGAAACCCTTGGAAGTGGTGCTGCTCGTCGGCAGGCCTTGAAACAGACACAGGCCTGAGCTCTCTGGGCTTCCTCTGGGGGCAACAGAGGTCTGCACCTCCCATGTTTCTCGTACAGTAGACCTTCTGCTCTGTTCAGACTGCCCGCCGATTTCTGATTTCGGTCTAGAAACAAGTTGTGAGATCATGGAACTGAAACGATGGCACTTGGCTGTCTCACCTTCTGGGATCCAACTGGCTTCACCACGAATGTTGAATATGCCACACAGACCTGCTTCAGAATGCCAGTCTGGACATCCTGTACAGACACCCTTATGCCAACCTGCACACACAAAGCACAACAGCCGCTGAGCCATCGCAGCACTTTCATCTGGAAACCTGGGAAGAGGGTTCCAAGGATTTTGTGGGATGGGGTAGACCTGTTGTTACCGTTTTCTATTCAATGTCTTCAGTTGCAAAACAACATAGATAAAAATCTCAGTCTGATCGGGGGTTGTCTGCAGTTCTTCAAGTGAAAAAATTATCCAGAAATATGATATGATATATTTTGTGAATGTTTTTCACAACATCATAGCCATTTTTGTTTAACAATTTGTTCACAAAATTACCCACAAGAAAGACCACAAGCAACAGACCAGGGAACATTATATCAACATATGTATTACCTATGCTAATTAATATTCATGTGACCTGTTTCTGGGACGCATGGATACTAATTAGCTCTTACTATGTTGCAACTTAAAACTTCTATTTCCATCTTTTACAAATAAGAAGTCCAAGTTAGCAACAACAGACAGCTGTTTTACACTTGCATTGCATTAGCATGATGTACCGTAGCTGACTGAATAGTGAAACAGTCGTATACAGTACACAGGTGTATGCCATTTTTCATTTTGTTACATTGTGCACTTTTTTTGCTTAAATTAATAAGAAAGTATAGATGGGATTACTGTGATTCTTTGTATTGTTTGCTTTGATTTAATCTCATTTCCCTTTTAGAATAAATGTTCACCTCACTTTGAGGAATTGTCCGTGTCCTTTGTTATGGCCGGAGATCCCAGTGAGAAAAGAAAGGCTGAGTGAACATGTGACGTCAGTCTTAGCCTGATGTGACCCCTGAGACAGAGAGGAACCCAGGACAACTGTGGAGCAGCAGTCAGGCTCCTCTGAAACAACCACTTACCTCCATACTGCTGTTGAAAGCTCTATTCACTTTGGCTTTGACATTGATAATCTGCCCAACTCTACAAACAGCAAAGAGAGGATTATTAGTCCATAACAAGCACATGCACTGCTACTTAAACATATTATTGTCATACATCATACATTTATATCACATTTATAAGAACTTCAGCAGTGAGTTTGGAACATAACGTAACTCTTTTCACGTTTTGATAACTCTATCAGATATTTTTTTAAAGCGGTGTTTGTACCTTCAGTAAATTATCACATAAACATTTACTACAGTGAGTCTTTACCAACATCCGTTGCTTCAAATCAATGTTGCAATAGGAATTGATTGAAAAATTAATATAATTCTCATTTTCATCCCCCAGAAAAAAATAATTCTGGATAGACCAGTTGTTGTTTTTGCCTCATGTTTCCTTTTGTACTCTTGAAGCAGGGAGTAAATAAGTACTGTACCTCACGGTTTCTTCAAACTGTATGTCGTCCATTGAAGCCGTAACACAAGGCACTCCAGCATGCTTCTCCGCTGGAATAAAACCAGGAAAAGATCCAGATTACCCAGGCACAGTACATGAGATTTATTAATACAGTCTCATTACCACAGCCTGAAGCTCGTCACCATCTGTCTGTGAAACGGGATGAAATAATTGAGTTTCAAGTTTGCCACACTTGCACTTAATCCATTGTGCCAATTAGGTGAGCCTTCTTCATGCACTGTCAAATACAGGACAGGAGATCAGGAGGTGGATTTCTTTGAACTGAAGAACACAGTACAGTGCAGTGTTTGTAGCAGATGTGTAGAGTGAGAAAAACTGCTTATGCCCACTCCCACATACAGTAATATATAATCTTTGTCACGATCGTCATCCCTCCTCTAGAGGGCACTCCGACCCTTTTGTATTTTAGTTTCTTTATTATGTGCACCTGCCCCCTGTCTGCTGTTTGCTATGTAAGTGTGGCGTTTCGGTAGCTCTCGGCGCAGCTATGGAAGATGGACGCCCAGAAGCCCGCCTACCAGCGGGTCCAGGACGACCTGATGGGATAGGCCTCACCCCAGCATCCTGACCATCTGGGTCCGGGGCTCGGAGCGCCTGGCCTCGATATCCTTTTAACCTCTGTGTTCCTGATCGTCTTACCCCTTCCCCGGGATTTTAATCGTCCTTGTCTTGGATGGACCTCCTGGTTTTGGATTATGGACTGCGCCCCGGTTTCCCTTTTTGGACGGTGTTGGACGGTGTTCGCCCGCGCCACGCCCCCCATAGCACCAGATCACAGCCGTCATGCCCCCCTGTCTGTCATCCTGTCCTGTTCCTGCTGTGTCTTCCCTGATGTCCTACTCCAGTCACTTCCGGATTATACCGTCTGCACAGGGTCCTAAATAGGCACTACATGGGAGCCTGAACCAGCTCCTGTTACAATCTTGCTTGCATTCTACAATCTAGGCCTTTTTTATTTTAACATAATAAAACGAATTTCCACAACATGAACACAGCTGTAGTACATGTAAACCAGGTAACGGAGATGTTTTGGCACAGCAGCAATAAGTATGCATTTGAATTTTAAGGACATGAGATACGACATCAACAGTATGATATGGTGAGGTCTTGCTTGCATTATCCATGCCCTGTATATGGTTTCATTGTGTCAGATTTTAATCTGTTTTTAGGAATTTTTCATGGATACGCTAGTGGACAGCAGGACAAACCAGGTTGCAAATAACTTCATGTGTTGGTTTTCTCATGCCCTAAGATTATTTTTAAAGGTTTCTCTGCTCACAGAGATTAATTATATTCGGTTCTTCCAAAATGATTTTAGCTAAAACCTTTAGACCACAGCATGAATAATGTTGAAATTTCCTGAGCAATAAATCCTGTATACTTTTTATACTTGTTTTTATCACAGTAGAAATGGTTACTGAGGAGATTTCACAACATGGTCATAACATGTCTGGACTCCATGGGCAAGAAAAAGAGCAGGACTTTCGTCCATCAAGATCATTTCATTTTTAGTTGACAATTTATTCAGCAACAGCTGGGTGGGTTGATCTATATATACCCTCACAGCTGTTTGTGTAAAGTGTCCCCTGTGATCGGTATTAAATAACCTTCTCCTTAGTTTCTCATTATTTGTAGGACTTTCCTTTAGAATAAATCACCTTAGTTCATCTTATTAGTCCCACCTGGGCTCTCTGGTTCATGTTCCTCTGCTGGGTTGAGTTTGTCAACATCTTTAAAGATTTTCAAAACTTGTGTGCTAGCAGGACTCTGTGTCCTCTCTGTTTAACACTAAAAAGGTTCAGTTCTTTCACACTCTTAGTGTAGCCTGAGCCTGTTAGTGTTATTATATTTGCCTTTATTGTAATATATTTGGATCTTCCTCTTGACCATATTGTTTTTTCCTTTTGTATGTGCACTTCATGAAAACCTTATGAAGATCATGTGTTTCCCTGGATAATGGTGTCTGTTAACTGGTGTAAGACTTTCTTTTGAGCCTGGGAAAGTATCTAGTCAGTTGTCTCTGGACTAATGACATCTTTGTGTGCTACAATGCATCTGAAGACTGGGAATGTCCCCCCTGACAATGTTGCTTTGTCTGTTTCATATCTATATATATCTATCTGTAAAATCACATACAGTAGAATTACCAAACAGAAACATACATATTGCAATATTATTATGCATTTCTTAATCAGAATGCATCCATAGTCTCTACAAGGCACTTAAGCGACTGTCAGCCAAATATTTTAGTCACTTTGAAGACAATAGCAATGCATAAGTATTGCAAGGAATAACTTTTCAGAACTGGCTTACCCTCTGTACTCTATGTACCTGTAACCAGATAAATATAACCTGTTATAATGTAAATTATGGTAGTTAGCGGAAGTTATTTTGAAGTGTCTTTACATTAGTATCCCTAGCACAGAGAGCTATAAGACCGTCTAATTAAGGAAGTGATTACATACAGTAGATCATCAACAGATAACAGTGCAATAATAATTATAACCATCTTCTACAAAAATAATTTCAAACACAATTGTGCCTGCTTGTGCTATTTGTGAAGCTATAAGTGTATGTAATGCAGCGGTTCTGTACAGTGCTCTTATGAATTGTGCTTTCCACAAAAAAGCAGGCAGCCTGAAAACTTTGATCCTATTTGGTCCCTATTTCAAAATGAGGATAGTAAAAAGAAAAGGCGTACAGATTAATTATTTTTCATTTGGTGAACAATAGACTGTTTTTCTGCTTCTGTCAAGTCAAGGATTAACCATTTTAGAAGGCAACAAAACTTCAGGAGTCAGTGAAACAAAATCGCAAGACATTGCAAATCAAAGAAATCAAAGAAAGATCTGAGGCAATTTGGACAAGGGTCCCACAGACACACTGGCGTCATGGCCGATAAGTCAGTGTCCTGTAAACAGCCAGAGAGAGCACAGGTGTCTGCCCTACACTCCGGGACACAGAGCATCATGTTCTGAAAAGTTCAAAAAGAAAGCAAGCACTGAGGTCGAGCAAACGTCAATAAGACCTGGGAGTTATCCATTAATATGAAGGGTGGACTCAACACCAAACACTGGAATTTACTTCTCTGTTCTTCAGTGCTGACACAGAGAAAAACTCCAGAGTGCCCAGAAAGCAAAACATGATGAAAGCTTATTCAACATCATTTCACACCAAACTGCAGTAATACACAGTGATTTTTAAAAGTATTCAGACCCTTGCACACTTTTCACATTTTGTTGCTTTAAATACTTTGATGCAACCATTAATATTTCATAGACACACAACCTACTCCACACATTCAAAGCAAAAAACAAAAAAAAAGATTTAAATAATTACTAAGAAAGAAAAATGGAAAAGTCATGATTGCATTAGTACATTTATTTTGGTGCACAAAATTATCTTAACAAGCCACACAGTTAGCTAAGTACTGTATGTAATAATTGTGGGTCACATGTTTTCAAAATAAACTGACATGTCTCTGTAAGGTCCTTCAGTCAGCTAGTGAATTATAAGCAGAGTCAGCTAGAACATTAAGGAGCTTTCAAAACAACTCAGGGATAAAGCTGTAAAAAGGTACAGATCAGAAGTAGGATATAAAGCATTTACAAATGGTTAATATCTCTTTGAGCAATGTGAAATCAGTCACTAAGAAGTGGGAGGTGCTTCCGTACTGACTAGTTTAGGCTGCCACCCCAAGCTTGGCAAGGCTAACTGGAACATGGATGGAGCAAAGTACTGGCAAATCTTAGAGGAAAACCTGTTTCAAACTGGGACATAAGCCTCACCTTCCTGCAGGACTATGATCTAAGGCACAGGGCCAAAGCTACACAGGACTGAATGTCCTTGAGTGAGCCAGCCAAAGTCCTGACTTGATTCCTAGTCAGAATCTGTGGAAAGACTTGAACGTGCATCAGTGATTCTCAGGCAACTATCATGAAGAATGGACAAAAATCGCACCAGTTCTGTGTGCAACGTACTCAGTTCAGTGTGCGGTAGAGACTTACACCAAAAGACCTGCACCAAATATTGAGCTCACAGGTCTGAAAACAGTACGTACAGCGTGGGATCAACATACTGTATTTCAGGTATTTTTCTCTTTAGCTTTCACTGACATTCACTGTCATCTTACCCTTAGAGGTCTTTGGCTTGAGAGTTCAGGTTCTGAATAAAATATCAAGTTAAAAAAAATGTGTAGACATCTTTTTGTAACTTCACAAAACAGGACACCACAGCAAGGGCCTGAATATTTTTGCAAGGCACTGTCCAAGGCAGCATAGTGCAGCAAATATTTAAAACATCAGCAACAATCAAAATACAAACAAAGCAAGATTTTGAATGCAGGGCTGTGTGATGCTCTGATGTGTTTTTTACATGACTGTGATTTATTTATGCACACAAATGAACCCATTCAGCTCCCTTACGTTTTTCCCGTTCACCTTCTTCAGTTTTCACAGACTTTGCCCTCCTCTCCACCCTGACAGCCTGTTTACTAACATGCGGCACGGGCAGTCTTATCTATTTATCTGTTTTTATCACATGAACTGGAGCAGCAAACGGCCTTTGATAAAAGTAAAGAGTGAAACTCTAAGGACCAAGGGTAGCCATGTAAATCATTTATATTCTCACATTACAAACATGCTCCTTTCACCCTGAAGACAGCTCACTCCTGTATCCGAGAAATCATGAGGTAACAGCTGGTCATTACTGCACTTAAATTTTAGATGAACAGTAAGAGCTGTATCATACGTTGCGTAAAATGTATATTAATGATTTGTTTGGTACACACATATTCTCCCATTTCATTCAGGCCTTTCCACCAAAGTACAGTCCTAAGCACTGTATGTATGTCTGGACAGATCTGAAGTTGTTAACACTCAGTATGTATGTATTGTATGAACTGAGAGTTCAACATGACAACAGTGCTGGCTGTGTGCGTTCTGCATTGCTATTAATGACTTCAGAGCCTTGGGAATCGACCCAATGAGCTGAGATTGGCTAGCTCACGGCACACCTACTGTACCAGTGAAAACGCAAAAAGACAAACACTGCTACCAACGCAAAAAACACTACAGGACAGGTGTTCCAGAACAATTGCTCTTCATTTTGTCATGCCCAGTACACCTACTGTACTTCTCTCCTGTTCCTAGTTCCCTGGGATTATTCATGTCTTTCTGGTGTGACTTGTTGTGTAGCCTATTTACTTCCTGCTTCTGCTCCGCTCCTGCGCTCAGCAGTGAGGTTCGGATGTCCTGAGACCCGCCTAGCACCAGGTCGCCCCACATCCGCTACCTGAGGGCATAGGTTTCTATACGGCATGTCCTGAACAGCTGAGCCCGGGCTAACCCCCGTCTCGCCGCTACGCATGGGGTCTTTCTCACTCTCCTGCCATTCCACGGTTCGTCCCTTCAGACACCCGTGACACATTTCGGTTCCCGCATTGCATCTCACCCACCATGAGAACTACATTTGCTTCATAAAGTTAGCATAGCTTATAAAACAGCACTTTGATTTCAGTGTTCATCAGGACCAGAAGAAGTTTTCCCTGGCAGAAGGACGGGTGGGTTAAGGCACAGTAAACATGTTCATTGAACATTTACAAAAAATGTGCACTTCCATGCCTTGAGCTAGAAGAGGGAAGGATCTATCCAGGTTTTCAGAAATGCCTTGTTTTTATAGTGGTGATGGGCTTCTTACACTTCTTCCTAACATGCTCTTAATAGATTACAAGCATAGACTGCAACAAGTAGAACAATCAATGACCGTAGTGCTCTTTATATCAAATTACTGCACTGAGAACGTACTTTCAGAACAATAGATATTATTCAGATCTATTCAATTTTCATCAGAAAACTTATATACTCCCTGAAGGACCCACCAGTACCATCAGTCTCCCTGTAAATATTAGTGTCTTGTTTTATTTGAATTAAAAAGTGCAATACTATTTGCTGTGATAAAAGTTAAATGTATCTTACTCTTATCTTCACTGTGGCAACATATCTGACCTATCATTTAGGAAACATGCAGTACAGTAGTTTGGTATTCTTCAAACAGGAAAATGAAAGTACCGTAGCCCATCATGTATACTGTAGTACATAAGCAAATCTATATAGTACAGATATTGTATGTTTTAGAATATAGAAGAAAGACCATCAGTGCATAATCAATAAATGCACAGGCTCATGTTCATATCTGAATAGAATTAAAAAGGGACTAACCAGACACCATTTAAAGACAGGTACCACCGATAAATTCCTGAACCCTCTCATGGGGAACTAATTTGAGGCAGTTCTCGTTAATAAGAACATGCTGTATTATTCCACATTCTTATGGAAGCTGCTTTTTTCAATAACAGAAGGTCAGGGAGCAGTAAAACGTCTGTAAAGCTTTGTGTTGAATTGATAAAAATAGTTTGTATGGAAATTGAGTGTATCAAGACACTTTAGTTTCAATAGGGAAATCCTGGCAGCTAACATTATTGGAACTGACAGGAAAAAATGCAATTTGAATCTATATAGTGAGCATTCTGTGTAATATGAAAGCTTGACATTGTCACTGCCAGCTGTTAACATGTGGCCTGAATTTGGAAAAGAAACAATTGTGATGTACTTCAAAAACGTCAGTAGTCTTTATTTCCCATTAGGTGTGGAAGAGATTGAAAAAAAAAATCCATAGCCTGAATAGCACACTGCCTGCAGTTCTGTTAAAGCCAGACTCCAGATAAACTCTTCACAGGGATGCCAGTATTTGAGTAACAAAGTTCAGAAATGTTTCAGCATTTCAATTTAATAAAACCTACAAACTGATACAGTTTTAAGCACTGTAAGAAAAACTAAGCAAACATTCTGTTTTTCTCTGTTAAAAAAGGGTGAATTTCACAAACAGTCCTTAAAGACAGGTAAGGGTACAGCACTTGAACAGGGACATTCACCAGACAGAAGACAGTCTAGTTCTGAACAACTTGTACCTTTCCATTTCATTTCAAGGAACGACATTTCTAGAATGTTGCCATTGTGTACTGTATCAGGAACAATATCTGTCAAAGTATTTTGATGCCTTTATACAGGGGTAATATGAAACTAATATGAATAAGCGCAGAAGACATTGCAGGAGAGATGTATCAAATACTATAATAGCTTATAAAATTAATGAAAAATACAAAAATATTTGCTAAGACCAAATAACAGTGCGTGCAAATCTGTGCGTGTGCGTTTGTGTCATCTTCAGCGTGTCGGCTACATCGATCTCTCCCCCCCGATCGGTACAAGGCTGAGCCGACTCTGCTGGGAGGCAGCCATGAGAGCCCTGGTCCCCTGCGGCTTACCTGCCAGGCACGCTGTGGTGTCAATCCACTTCAGGAGCTGTCCAGCCCCCAGCTCGCCCCTGTGATTGGCGTGGCAGGGCAGGACGGACTGGCACATCTCCACGTCCGCAGGCCTCAGACACCGGGTCTCCTCGGTGGCCTCTGGCAGGGCTGGGGCACTCTGGGACCACTGGTCCCTGGCTCCTGTGCCTTGGCTTCCTGTGTGTTCCAGGCTCATGCTTGCTCTGCTGTCAGCCGGCAAACATGCTGTCTGAGTGCCCCTGCCCGGCTTATCTATATAACTGACTTCCAGGGTCAATAAACTATCACACTGGAAAGATGGCTCCCGTTCAGAGCGGTAATAGACACTAGATCATATATCACGATCTTCCCAGACTGCGCAGTTAGGGGAGAGAGCTTGTCATTCCTTTGTTAGATAACTGATACAGGTCTTGTCGTCTGACAGTATCTGATATTTGCATGTCAACAGAGCTCAAAGATTTAAAGGCTGAATTGACTTTCTGGAAAGACTCAGTTTTTTTATACCTGTTTAGACACTTCTTTATGCTTACAATACAAAAACTGTTTGTTTCACACCCACTGAACTGGGAGGGTTCTAAAGTACAGAGCTGTGCTGCTGTAAAGTCCTATAATAGTGTGTGTCCGTTACAAGACATTACACATTTCTGCAGAGAGAGAGGTGGGAGCCCGAGCTGTAGGCTTCTTTATGCAAAGGGTTGTGGAAGTCTGGAACAAGCTATACCCAATCAAGCTGGCTCAGATTTACACATTTACACATTACTTACTTAAAATTACACATTTACGCTGTGTTGTCAGCATTTTTGGAGCTTTAGGAGTTTCCTAAAAAAGTGCTCATAGAAAATAAGAAAGGTTACAAATGAGAGGAGTTCATTTGGCCCGCCTGGCCAGTTTCACATATAGAAGTTAACTGATCCAAGGATCTGAGCCAGCTTGATTGGGTATAGTTTGTTCCAGACTTCCACAACCCTTCGCATAAAGAAGCCGACAGCTCGGGCTCCCTCCTCTTTCTCTGCAGAATGTACTTAAAACTGAGACCAAAGGTCGAACTGAAATTTGGTGACATTTGCACTACATCTCTCAGCACAAAGGTAGTTTATTTTAGTCTGCCCTACGTCACCCTGCCATCGTAACAAGAGTAACCGTCACTGTCAAGGATCCCAAGGCACCTGGCCGATGCCCACCTGCACAGCACATCAGGCGGGGAAGCGAGAAATTGGAAAAAAAAGGAAACCGTAGGAATTGCCAGGTTGCGCGTGTCCAAAATGTACTGGACCTTTGCAGGACACTGGAGTTAACGCCCCACTTTTCAAAAGAGCACTGGCATCTTTAATGCCCAAGCAATCAGAACTGAGGCTTAACAGCTCACCCAATTAACAGCACCTCCAACAGCACAGTGCGCTTTTATTATATTAGGCCACTGGTTTGGGCATTCTGGCACAGACAGGAGAATGACGGAAGAATTCTATCAACACCACACAAAGCACAAAAAGACATCTTGTAAAAAATATGTATATCAGATCTGAATGGTATACTTATGAGAATAATATGATGCTGATATATTTCCTGTTAGTAAAGAACAAAATGCGATACATTTTACTTCTGATCTTGCCATAACAACACTAGAAGGGTTAACTATGAGAGGAGGTCTTCTGGTCCATCTAGCCAAAAAGCTGTTTCTTGAATCAATCCAGAGTATAGGCTTCAGCAACAAGGGTGGGTAACTTGATCCAGATATCCACAACCAATTGCAACCTGAGAATGAGACATCATTTTCTCTTCTGTGCAAACTAATTTATGTACGCACAAGAAAGAAATTGCAGATCCTTCATCATAACAAAGCTCCTGTTTTGTAACAGAGTGGGAGTAAAAGACCTCAGCATACAGCCTGAGCTACACCGATCTGATCGAAGATGCGGGCAGTGTTCTCTGTCAGCAAAGTTTACCTCTGTGTTTGTGTTTGGTGGAAGCTTAATCAGCCTGAACAAACAAGACACAAGACCTCGACCAGCACAAACAACACACGGGCTCACTCACCTCCCCTTCAGCTCCGCAAGAGAGAACCGAGCAGCGCAGACATCTCACAAGAGCTCGAGCGCATCCCTTCTTATTCCTCCAAACTGACAGCCCGACCAGTTTTGATTTACTAGTCGCAACCAGTGTGTCTTGATTATCATAAAGGCTCCGCAGATGTTATTTACAGGGCACTTTGTTGTTCTTTGGTGCTCTCCAAAAGCAAGCAAAAAGTGTTTTTCATTCCCTAAATATGAGACACTGCAAGACTCAAACACCAGCAAAAATGTATTTCCCTCTAAAATGTATTTACTGTACTCTCCTTGAAGGTGCATTGTCCGTGTTTTAAAAAATCTGTCTCATACAATTGCCAACCAAAACGACATCATCCATTGTGCTTTGCCTTACTTTTCCAAACTAATTAATATTTTAACATATTTTGCTCATTGACAATGTTGGAAGCTGGAGAAGTATATGCACAACAAAACAACATACACGCTGCTGAACAGACAATATAAGAACACAGTAAGATATAATTCAAAATGAGGGCTTCGTGTCAGCAAAAGCCACATAATATATTACAGCAGTTCAGGTGGGGAACTGCGTCAGCATGCGCAGGCTGCAAAGGAACAAGTAACAGGTTTATTCCCTGCTGAAAAGAGAAGAAAGAAAACACGACGTTTCGGCTGTGGAGCCTGTTTTCTTCCTTCTCTTTCCAGCATGGACTAAACCCGTTACTTGTTCCTGAGCATAATATATTACAGCACATGTAAGAGGAAAGCCATAGCTGTCGTGAGCTTGTTGAGAACCAAGCCCACGCGCTGTGCTGTCTCTCAAGTCATGTTGTGTTCTTTCTTTCTGATTTCCTCATTCCCTGGTTCTCTAGCAAAAACAGAAAACAGAAAACCCACATGACACCCAGGGCTGGAACCACCTGGCAAGGAAGGCAAAAGAAGGGAAAACCCAAAGAGGAGGAGTTTTATATTGACTGGCAGGTCCCTAGTGCTTTCTATGCCTTACAAGGGGCAGGCTGACCCTTGCAATTCCTTTTCCATCGAGCTGCGGGGAAAAGCAAGGCTACAGTAGGTTTGGAGAGGCCTATATAAGTGATGATGGGTTGCTGTACAAGGTGCAACATACCCGAGGGCTGGGACGCCAGAAGGGGACCTCAGGAACCCACACCCACAACAATGGAGCCGTAAGATCCAAACGATATTCTTTTATGTACAGAGTAGGGAAAATCAAATCAAGACAGATGACAGACAAGATCAACCATCAGAAACCTCTGCTTCCTGCTTCCTGAACTGTCACCTGACCAATGGTCTTCCAGCTCCTGGTCAGCTGACTGAGGGCAGAAACTCATTTCCTACAGTACACTGGGGAATGAAGAATTTCCATTTTGCCTCAACATACAGTACTGCCCTGTTACAAAGTAGAGAGTACAGGGCAGGAAGTTGGTAGGATCTGAAGCAGTCAGAGCCTCAATGGTGAATTCGGGCCATTTCACACACAAGCCTCGTCATGTGGGCCATGAGAAGACTAACAAGAATAGATAGCTAGCAGGTTCTGCTGGCAAGCCCTTTATACTGAAGTATAAAGCCTAGAGCATCCTTTGCAGTGTTTAAACATAGTAAGGAAGCCATGGACATTGCCAGTCCCTTGGCTGATCAGGTAGCAAATTCGTATTAGTGCTAATTGGTTATGCAGCCCGACTTCCTTATGCAAGCATTTCTGTTGTGTAGCATGAAGGATAACCAGGTAGTAAAGACGCTAAAGGTATTCCTATCCTTGTGTATTCCCAGAAAGATTACCACTGATCTTGATCAAAGCTTTCATTTCATGATCACATACTGTATAGACTCACAGACTGACTGGGATTTGGTGGAACAATCAGATCCTGAAGACAATGCTTTAGCACTTTGAGTGGGTGACAAAGGAAAACGACTGCGGCTTCCAGTCATCGTCCCGCCTCTGTGCACGCAGAGAGGTCCCTCAGGCCTCAGCTGATTCCTCACCCTGCACCATGGCAGGACATCGAGAGGGCTGCACGAGGAGGACACTGGGGAGCAACTGAAAACGTCCTGCAGAACGAACTAAAGATCGGAACCAGCTGGAGGACTCCGCTTTTCTGCTTCAACACATCTTGGCCAAGACGTCTAGTTACAACATGCGAGCCAGAAGAATGTTACATAAACCAGGTCAAAAAGTGCTCTTCCTTTCAACAGGATCTGAACAGAAGCTCTCTGTGAAATGGCAAGCCTTGCGCACAGCCGGTCTGGTTACCTTTGAGATCGGCATGCCAGATTAAGGCAAGAAGGAAGGGTTTTTCTTCTTCTGCAGTTTCTTCTTTGTACTGTACATCTCCTGATGGAATGGAAAGACTGAACGTGGGCCCAGATGTTACTGACTCAATGCATCCAAGATGAAGAAAATGAGCAACAGGTTTCTCCAGTGGGATAGCTGAAGAGTTGCCAGACATCTCCAACCCGACTACAGGGCAGCAGCAACAGATACAGCATCTGCTAGATGCTATTCCGGAGTTGTTAACAGAGAAATCACGATGAATTGCAATGCTACAGAACAGCATCCAGTCATTAGGAAAACCTGGAAGGACCCGGATTTTATTTTATTCTAAAAAAAACCTGATCATGGCCTTCAGGAAAACTAATACTACATTCTGCATGCAAGTTAGTGAACATTCCCGCAGCTCCTGGAATTGCCCTGCGGTTAAAAGAAATCCCAGAGTTTGCTATGTGTTCTCAACCTGTATGTGTTCTCAACCCTGCAGTACATACAGCAGATGAGCTAGCAGCTGGGGAGCGCCCAGTACATTTCTACCTTAAACAACGGATATTTAGCAAGTACTACTGACGTCAAAGGCAAAGCAATTAACTAAATTGACTGTTAACTAGCAATTAGCATTCTATACCCCATTTGGTTTGTTTTAGACCCCATCTAGTGATGTTTTTTGGACTACAGGAAATCCTGGCGACCCTCCAGCGTCGTCTTCAACATATCCTTAGTGCCACCTGGGAGCAACATCTTGAGCACACTGCAGCTCAGTGATGCGTTGCACAAGATCCATGAGGTGGACTGATCACCAATGGGTATAATGCACCTTGACCAAAACAGAGGTGCAATACCTGAGGCATTCCTTAGGCAATGATGTTCTTCAGCCTCAAGTGTTCAAAGCGCAGGCCATGTCAATGCAAAAAAACATGTTTGATTAATAATAGACATTCAATTCCCTTATCTGTTGTTGGTGAAACCACGTGCCACAGGATTTAAGGCAGTAACAGTCCAGAGAGCAGGATGAAGGAAAGACAAGACTATTAAAATTGTTAATAAATACAGTATGTTATGATATTTTATTTAGGGTTGCAGCTGAACTTTCACTTGCCAAAGCTGGAAACCACATTCAAAGTCAGGGCCAAAGATACACTGTAGGGGTGGCGTGGTGGGTCTGTGGTTACGGATCTGCGCCTGTCGCTTTCTAATCATGTATTTTTTAAACCTGACATCGATTAGCTGATTTGTTATTCTATGTACTGTAGCCTGTAATGTTCCTTAATTGCTTAAGCTAGCATACACCCTGTCAAAACACGTCAGAGCAGCAGGAATTCATCCAGAAAAGACTCCCCACACCATAAATATCAATTCATGACCTTATGGTGGACATGATATCAAACACTGATATCAAGGCTGATCTGGTCAGATCTCAGAAGCTATGCAGGGTCTGGTTAGCACAATGCTGCAAGTGGTGTAAGTAGACCAGTAGGTGGTGCTCTTCCCACTGAATCAGAATTCCTAAACCAGTGACTCAGAATTGTGACCGAAGGACACGGTGCTATAGACGATGCCATTTCTTCGGATGAGACATTAAACTGAGGTTCTGACTATTGATCATTAACAGTCCCACAGAACTGAGCGCAGGATTAGGGGGTGTTCAATCCTGCGTCTTGGTTAACTTACACTTTGGGGCTGTACAGTCTTGCTTTCCTAAAGGTGCTCCTTAATTTAACTGTCAAAGCCAGTTCTTCTCTATTTCCTCTGATCTGCTGTATAGTGGGGCTTGTGGATACTCCCCCAGGCGGGGGCTGCACCTCAATGGGGGATGATGGGGTCCCCTTCCTTTCTGTAGAGCACTCTGGGATCCTCCAGGGTGAAAGGTAAAGATATTCAATGAATTCATTGTGGAGCAATATTAGGTAATTGTGAGAGGCTAAAAACAACAGAACTCCACTGAACTCACAGCACGAGTTCACAAACACAACACAATGCACAATAACAACATGCATTATCCTTTATAACCATTTACACACATGATGTTACAGGTGTGCAATTATTTATCACGGTTCATAAAGAGAGTTGCAACTTCAAGCTTCAACCCAAAGCTAAAAGCAGAACTCCAGGTGGAGAGAAATAAGGGAAAAGCAATGGAAGACGCCATTAAGGGTTAAGTTGGAAAGGACTTTCTGCAGACGTAGCACAGTAACAGTGGTTCTGGTATTAAGTGGTTTTAAGTGAAATCGCACTCTGCTTTATGGTTTATCGTGTTGCTGATTTTTAGCCTTGTTCAAGTGAAGTATTACCACTAATTTTTAACAAGGATAACAACAGATTCCTCCCATAGATCTCCCTGAAAATTGGATTTTGTAGGATATGTTTGAAAAAAACAATCTACCTGAACCAGGCCAATATTGTGTTTGTCTCAGAATCTGAACTTCTTTTTATGGGAAGCAATTGTTTAACAGAAAAACCACCTTTCATTTTGTAAATCAGAGAGGTCTTGAATTAATCAAACACATCTGCAACCCAGGACCTAGAAACAATTACTGTACTTCCTTGATAGCTCTGAATTATTTTCTCTAAAATCAGAGTGTAGACTGTAGATATTTAATTGAGAGGTTATTTTTTTACAAAAAACAAGAGAGCAGACACAAGTGCTCTAACAGAGAAGAGAAACTTTATATCAGTATATCCAAAACCCATATTATACTTTTCAGTGTATTTACAGAAACTGAACACAAGGTAAAAAAATAAACACATCACAAATGAAAAAAAAAAAACAGAATCCAAAAAAGTTTGTGACAAGTCTTTCATTTACAAAAGAGGCTCCCTCATATTTCCAACTTGCAGATTTTCATTTAAAAAAAACAAAATGGCAGATACTATTACAATGATACGTATGCCAAAAAAACAACAATGTTCTTTTATGTATTTCTTAAATAATTCACAAAAACACATGAGTTGGATTTTCAAGCTATAAAATTGCCATCTGCTGCATAAAAATATTGGAGAAAACAATAAAAATTCACGAAACTTGAGCTTTTTAATAATAACATTAATAATAATTATTATAGTAATAATGGGCAGTGGTTTAAGGTAAGAAACAGAATAAAGCCTTTTTTTTACCAAGAAGGAAAAGAAAGGAAATCACAGTTTGTCCGGATGACATGAGTTTAAAGAGACTGGCTTGGATAAATACAGGTTTATCAAAACTCTTTAAAACATTTCCCTCTTTATCCTTGTTTGCAGAACCTTTTAGTTTACAAAGTTTGCTCACTGCTGCTTTCATCTCTTGGGACAATTTCTGAAATCCCACCCCTTTGTGTGTCAAAATCCAGGATTGTTTTTCTTTAAAAAAAAATTCCACATCCTAAAACGATTTGACAGCTATATTATTGTGTAATATGCAACATACTGTATACCTGTCATACTTCATCATCATGCATTTGCACAACAGAGCAAGTCAACAGGTCACTAAATACGTCCCCCCAAAAATGTGACATTAATGCACTCTCTTTCTCGTCCAATTTATTTTGAGTAATCCTTTATTTAATCAGACACGTCAACTGAACCTCTCATTCACAATGACTACGTGGAGACCCATTTATGCACGGTATGGCATTTAGTGGAGTGATTCTGCTGAAGTACAGTATGTTGCTCCAGTGTACCACAGCAGCGTCCCAGATCGGACTGGAACCCACAGCCCTCCAGCTCCAGGGAGTTGTCCTAGCTATTAATACATTTAGCTACTAAACTTTTGTTGACAGACTGTTGTTCTGTGCTTCTACTCAACAGTATGGTCTGCCCTCAAAACAAAAAACACACTGCCACACAGAACCAAGTGCTCACATGTGCACGCTTATTTAGGTGTTTGTGTTGCCCGTTATGGAATGGAGGCAGCACATGTGGCGGCTAATCTGTACTCATAAACCCAAAATGCAGAGGAAGCTAGAAGGTAAAAGAGCACCATATAAAAGCCTCCTTTTGTTAAACCACAGCAATTCTCTGGCCCAGGAGTCCGCTCTCAGGGTCCAGACGGCAAGAGGCAGCAGATCCTACACTGAACTGATGGTTAGCAAGGTGTCCTTCCCTGATGGAGGAAGGACACTGTGAGCTGCAGACTCTGCGTGTGTTGCCTTTGTCCGTCCCTGCTGCACGTTGACTGGCAGTGGCTACTCAGGGTTCGAAGCAACAGATTCCAAAAAAAAGGGGGAGAGAATATTTGCAAGTATATATAGACACAAATCGTGGAAACCAAGTAAAATGGTGGCATATAATGCACATTTCTAGCAAATAGGTTAAAACCCTGCAGTGTGTGGAGTGCATCAGTATGGGACACTTTCTGATGGGTTCCCTGATAACACATAAAATTGTACCGCGTTGATGTACAGTAAAACCATAATAGGAAACGGGTTATTTTCACAAAAAACATAAAAAATATATCATATTGTCAATCACAAACACCCTTTTATCTTTGCATCCATCATTTTTTCCAGCAGCGCCAGGTGTTTCAGACCTGCAGCTCAATATTGCGGAGAATGGCAGGAATCCTTCGGGATGCCTCTGAACAAACAAACCCGAAACTCAATGGCTGACGAAGTGGCCTAGTCGAGTTTCATACAACCTTTTCGAAAGTCAGAAAAGTAAAGACGGTGAGATGAAAAATATATTTTGCAAACTGCCCGTGAAACCTTAAAACAATTAAAAGCAGAAAGAATAACAGCGCTTATTGGCCTCTGAATGCAAAGGAAAACATGATAAGACTGCAAGTCTTTTTAGCTCTGGATATATATCAGTGTCGACAAGAAAATAAAAAGCTATGTGCCTGCGTCTGGGCTCCTCTGAAAGACAACGGCAGTTAACAGCAGGCATGGCTTAGCCTGTTGCATTTCCCAGTTGAGAAGCATTTGATACAAATGAATGAAATATAAATATGTATAAACCCATCAGAGTTGTCATAACAGAACAGGTCTATCAGTGCCAAAGGCTAGTGCGCAACACAGTCAATGACATGAAACATGAAATAAGGGTTATCAAAGAACTTCTAACAAAATCCAGAAGAAAGATAAACTGCCCAAAACAGAAGTGTCATACAATTCATTTCAGCTTCAAAAAAAGCCCAGATGAAAAAAGCAGAGCAAAAAGATCAGTTTCAAATTTTGTTTCCCTGCGAGTTGCACCAGCCTCTCGCTCAAGAGACTCGATTCCTGGAGCTTCATCGCTTAGAGAGGGGATGGCCATTTCAATTCAGGAGCCAGTCCGGCCTTTCTACACTCACACTACCACAGGGGAGGCACCAGACAGAGCCTGTTTCTTAAAAATCACAGAAAAAGCTTTTAGAGACGAAAAAAATCTTTCCTTCAAGGAAACTGGGCCCAGATTCACTGTCCCTAAATAATAAGGTAAGTCCTAATAATATTGTCTGCTTCACCTTGACCTGCACCAAGAGGGCCAGCTTTTCTGTTGCCTTTTCATTTGAAAAAGAAAAGAAACAAGTAACTCAAGTTACTCTCTGGTGGTCTCATCAGTTTACTAAGAAATGATACAACTGGAAACCTGCTTTTCAACGTTATAACCACTCCACCGACAGAAACGATGGTTTGATGGATCTGAATAGGAACTGAAGGCAGGCCTAGTGTTCCGCCTCACAATGCCAGTGGTGGCAGGCTGAGGTGCAACAGACAATATACAGAACAACATCCGCATGCTGAATCTGGGAAAGGACAGAGAAAGTACATGGACAAACAAGAAAAGAGGGATAGTTGCATTCTTTGCATTTTGGGGCTTTGTCTACAATTCTACATGACGTTGGGCACAATCCGAGTTAACGAGCTACAGTACAGCACGCACAGCATATGTTGCTATCTGTGAAACTTTGAGACGGATGATATATGAAACTATTGCTTCTGGAACCATTCAACATGCTTCTAGATTGCACACTCAAAAAATTATCTTGATGCAGTACAGTACATTATACAAAGCAACCTTTACATTTTTTCTAAATCTAACTTTTCTCTCCATTGTACGTTTATAAACACAAATACATAATAAAATACAACATTTAAAACTCAAATCAACAAAAAAAAAATACACCCCAATAGATCAATTATCCTGGTAAGACATCTAAACCTGTATTTTATCAAATTAATCAAGATAATATTTTGGAGTGTAAATATATGTATACATATTTTAATTTAAGCATTCAGTACAGGCTTTTTTCTGTTTCTAGACACAATAAACAGCTTTTGTTTATTCACAGGATAAACATAACAAATGGAGCTCTTTGCGTTATATTTTTTAATTTTTCAACCATGGTAACCTTGTTTTAATTTGGAAGTCTTCCTTTCCTATAAAATAATTTACTTGCAAGTGGTATACACAACACGGTATGGACTTCCAAGTATGGAAAATATATATATAAAAAAAACACCTTTCTCAAGAATCAGAATTTGTAAACGTGGACATGAAACAGAATATTAAAAAATCAATTCTTGCCTTTTTTAATGTAAAGTTTTCAATTACGCTTAACCCATACGATGATCTTGGCGGGAATATTTATATAGATGTATATACAAATGATCGTTTTGCAGTTCTTTATTTTTTGTCAGGGTGATTCCTAAAACGCAGTTCAGTCTTTAAGGTGTCATAGAAGTCATTATGTCAAAACAAAACGAAAACAGAAAAGAAAGGCTTGGACCCACTTTCTTCACAGAGCTGATGAAGGCAGGAAACAGTGGGTTCACTGATCCTCTGTTCACTGTACACTTGATAAATAAACTTCTCTTCGGTGACCCCCGGAGATGGCTGCTCACACACTCATTGTCATGTTTGGAGAGTACTGTATATAGAGAGAAAGAGAACACAGTGACATGAGACAGGTCCTTACCACACTGGAATTCACTTTCAACTGCATATTCTTTAATAATCAACAGAATCAAAAAGTAAAATGTTACTCTGCTTGGGAGCTTAACAGAAGAATCTTAAAGAAGATTAAATATGAGAAGCAGGAACTCAAGAAAAATGGAAGTAAAAGAAAGAAATGGCATCGGTTTTCCAAAAAATGCAAAAGCTTTGGGTTTTAAGACAACATTACAATTTCTTTTCTCCATGTGGTGACATGAAAGTCATTTGGCACCTTCTAACACAAGACCTCACCAGTCACTGTGCTTGTAAGTATTTGGCAAATGGATGACTTGCTGCTAAAAAGGGGACATATTTGCTGCTGCCCGTTCCAGCAAATTAACTGAGTCACAAGACTATCACTTACTTCCCAACACAAAAGATCAGTGTTTCCAATTACTGTACATACAAGATGATGTATACTGTACGCTGCACATGGGCATGCAGCCTGGGCCAACACCCAGTCTAGTTTCCTTGCTGCTGAGACAACAAATGCAGAAAACGATGTATGGGTATATTTTTTTCAGTTAAAGGCTTTGGTTAGTCAAAGGAAATGCAAAATCCAAGGACAGACTCACCAAACAGAAAATATGACTGGCTCTGGCTACACTGAACGGGTTTTAAAAAACATCAGGTCTACACACGCCAATTCTGTTTTCCAGCAAACTTACGACAGAAGCCTGTAAGCCCCTGCCTACTGTATAAGTGACTATTCACAGAGCCAACAGGTTGGCTTTGTCTCACGGCGAATGTGGGATCAGACAGAAAGTGTGCACAGGATGTGCGGTTGCCAGCCCAGCGAAAGTGCTTTGCTCAAATGAAAGGGAGCTGAACAATTAACAGAGCTGGTGGCTGGGGGGGGGGGGGGAAGGGGGAGAGGTGTTTAGTAATAACACATTAATCCAACAAAGGGTTTCACAGGCTTTGGCATCGCATCTCCTTATGATTCTTTACTCACTGGGTTACGTGTGATTGTAAGGACATGCTTCTTCGCTGCGGTGCATCGCACTCCACAGCCCTGTGAGAGACAGTGACAGGCGCTTCTCCGGTGTCACCCAGACGACAGTGCGCCATGCACACCCACAGAACGGCAGGACAGCAGTCCACTATCATCTAACCCTGATCAGGCCTGTGGCTCACTCATAAGCGCTCTTCCAAGGACGTTATACACCAGAAATCAAGGGGAGAAATGAAACAACACAGAAACAGCTACTGCCGGGCATGTTGCGACAATAAGCCCTTAGTTGTAGTTCATGAGACTGGAAATTTCGGTCAAGAACTTAAATCCGCTGTCACTGCCGTGATGTCCAGACGATTTCTGGCGTCGGCGTTTGCAAGCTGTATGTTTAAATGCCACTTCAAGCTCAGGAGCTCCAGCTCTGCCTGCGGAGAGACCGTAGATTGAGTCCACTTACACTTTCGTTCTGAAAGGGGTTCAGGAAGTTTCCCCCCATCTCGCCGTCGTCTCGTGGAGTGCCGGGCTGGTTGCTCATGCTCATGTTACCAGGAGAGCTCTGCAAAATATACAGAGTAATTATTGAGGTTCTTGGCAGCAAAGTAGCCCTCCACTCAGAATTAAAGTGTAAGCAGATGTATGTCTGTTAAAACAGACTGAGCACGGAACTCTGGTCATGAGGGTGAATGGTTACTATTACTAACGCACTGCGCCACCAAGTGGCACACTAGAGTTAGTCCTCCATCCTACTGTATATTGAAAATCCAATCTCTAGAAAAAATCAAAGTGTTGCGATTTTGTTTAATTGTATTGCTCTCATACCTAAAGGTCTAGGCTGACATACTGTACAAAGAAACCAAGTATTTTGACATTTATTTTGGAAAAAAGCATTAATCAACTGATGATCATGTTCAAATATTCCCCAACAACAATGTGGTTTGATAGTTTGCTTGTGTTTTAAAACTGTTTTTCCCAAGAGTTTCTCCTACTTCCTGAATGCCAAATTCAAAGCAATGCATCAGTTCTGTCATGCCCTTGTGACTGACGGACGGGTACCAATGTCTTGGCCTACAATCTTAGCCACCCACAAAGCCAAAGATTTGACTGTTTGGGAAAGATGAGAAAATGCTCAAGTCCGGCCAAGGCTAGAATGACTAAATGTGAAAGAAAATTTAAATCACCATCTCATCATTTCTCAGTGTCTGTCTGCACTGTATCCATTATTAATATTCGGCATTAACAGAGAATAAAAGTTGAACTGGGGCTGAACACACTTAAACAAACACAGACTTGGCAGCTACAGTGGAACAAACATGAGACTTCAGTTTATGAAACATAATCCGCAAAACAAACCAAGAACACATCTCTTGAGATACCATGGTAAAAATGTTGTTTTTAAAAATTTATTTAATCACTGTCTTTATGGCATGTTCAACCAATTGGGAGATGACTGTCTTTATGTCTTGGCTCATTACAATAACCGTCACAGGGAGAATGGAGAAGTGCAGACAGGATCCTTCTGAGCTGACCACCCACTGAGCTTCTGACACTTCTGACATTCATCTTCCAGGGGTGATGCCCAGGAGGACGTGCCACCTGGAGGGACGTCCCTCACTGACTTCACCACAAGCCTGCAAGCAGGCCAACTGGCAGCCAAATTGTCTGCTAGACTAATCTCTTGCAAAACACAGGGATTGTTACATGAATGAAGTGTTTTAATCCCAGCTGGACCTATAACCACAGCAAAAGTGTGAAGGACCATGACAAGTGGGGTCAGCCGCTGTCTCACTACCTGGCTCCTTATCTCTGCTACACTGTGTTTGTTGGTTTGTCTGGTGCATAAGTGAGAAACATTCTTTTGCTACCAGATGCACAGTTCACATAAAATATTGTGCACTAGAGTGGAAGGATTAATCTTTCAAAGGTGAGCCTGGAGGTAATACACATCTGCTGTTCAAAGGATTTTTGCAAAAAAGGTGCTGCTTATTCCCTGCTCCATGAAATGAATAGGAATGAATACAGTAGCTACTACAGTATATACAAATGAAAGATTAACCAAAATGGACATTTTCATCCTTTTTCAATTAATAAGTATGCATGCAACTTAAAGTTTAGGTTACAAAAGTCTAGGAAACTACTGTATAATGCACATTAACTGAATGCTTCAAGTTGCTTGAGTACACTGAGATTGCTGGTTCTGGTATCAAATCAGACAAGCAGCTCTCAGCAGTAACAACTTTCCCTCTATATACAGTTGTCAAGGGAGGACTTAACTCCTGAACTCTGTCATTTCCAGTTTTTAAAAACATTTTTCGTTTTGTAGGGACACTCTCTCTTATGCAAGAGAGCAAAGACGGTCACACTCTGAGAGCAGTAGATGCCTTGACACAACGCCTAGAACCCACCGAGGCCAAATGTGACCTCATGTCACAGACTGACCCTCATGATGTATGTAGTGAAAAACAATACACAGCACCTTTCTGTCCTCATGGGGAATCTTCTCAAAATCAAAACATTTACTGACTTCCTTTGAAAGTGTGCTTCAAAAATATGGAGGATGAATATCACTCTTACCTTGGAAATACTGTCAATGTCTCCCGATCCTGGATATAAAAACAAGAGATTGCAATTATTTTTCACAGCATGCAACTGCAGGCACTGCTTCCTGACAAGCCTAGAGAACTCTCACTGACCTGAGGCTACTTGCACTGGGCCTCTGACTGGTGAGGAGCTACCCACTGATTAACCAGAACACACTGTTATCTCCACTGTAGTTCAAATCCACATGTTGCACCAGTGTGCTGCCTTTCATTTTTCTCTCTGGGTTTCATCAGTTCTAAAGCCATACATTAGTAATAATGCATCACAGAGGATTCAGACAGCAACTGCACACCAACGCCAGTTCTCAAGCCCAATTTCACATTCCTTCTGAAATTTGCCAATTGATCTATTTTTGCTCTCAAAAAGGAAAAACATGGAATGATTTCGACAAAAGAAATACCACAAATACACTACAACCAGAGCTGTATTCCCAGAGCTTATCTGTCCAGAAGAATATAACATTAATAATTGGTAACATTTGTAGTAACATTATTACTAGTAATTGTTTTGACAATATCTGTAGTAATAATGGTAATTTTATCAATGAAAATCACAGTCTGCACAAAAGAACAACAATCCATTTCTGGCAAAGTAGAAGCTAATCACAAAAAGCGAGTGTCCACTCTGGAGGAATGCAAGACCTGTGTGAACAGGCCAAATGTCTGTTTTTACAGGGCAGCCAAGAAGTAATTCACTGAAGACAAAGCTTCTTGTTGTATGGTTTCAAGAATTAAACACAAGCTCCAGAATGTTCATTAACTGCATGTTTTTAGTAATTTATTCACTTATTCACTCTGTGTACCCTGTTCACTGGCCTCTCATTAAACATACAGTAAGTGGCTTCATGCAGGTTGACATTTGTCGTAGAGGCCATGCCATGGAGGTGGTCTCCTGTAAAAATCACAGGCTAGAGGTGCGTGTTGTTCCCTGTTAGAAGCAATACAAGCTGTACACCTGCGACAAGGGCTTCACACCAGGTTGCAGATGCTGTCTTGTGGGATCCTGTCCTATATCTCTTGTAGACCCTGGACCAGCAGATGCCTGTTCACTGGTTCAAACTGCAGCTACTGTACATGGTTTTCCACCCCCTTCCACTGCCATAACAGTACAAATAATCAGAGTAAATAAGAGTGCTTGAGAAATACCAAGAGCAACCACAAGAGGGACCCTCAGGACCATCAAGCATGACTTGCAAGAGTTCGGAATGAACAGACAATCAACAGGTGTAGTTGATTTGTGCAGCTGGAAAGGTGTTTATCCCTCCTAGGACTTGTCTCCTGTAGTGGTTCAGCAAAAGGATACATCTGCAAAGGACGTCACTTGGGCATTTCAATTTCTTTGCATTATTATTCACAGTAGACAAACTGGACTCATGCCCTGGTCTGTGAAAACAGATGTGGACAGATGTGGAGAGGTTTCTGGAGCTGGCTTGTTTCACTGTCCATGCTATGTTTATTTTGGAGGTGTTTTCCCCAACTCAATTAGTCTGTGTGAGAAGGAACACATCTTTGTAATGCTCCCTGGTTGGGGATCCACTGCCAAACAGGTGCTGCTGTTCAAAATACACATCAGGAAAAGTATTCTAGGGAAAGAATGCCTAAATAAACTTTCATATGAAGGCAGCAAGAATGTGTCATTGAAAAGAGCAAATAAAAATCTGTGAAACAGAAATGAAGATGAACAAACTAAGCTCTCAAATCAGGAGTTGATCAGGAGAAAACTATGGAAAGGCATCTTGTCATGAACACAGGAATGGCGACACATTTGATCCGATACTCTTTTAGAATTCCGATCGAAACATCATTTTCGTTTAGTACTTTCATTTTAGAGGGGAGGGGGGGTGGGAGGGTAAATCATTTTCCGTCAAGCTGGCATAAACAAGTAGGATCTAATGGCAACTACAGAACGAAACAGGAATGAGATATCCACAGGGACATGTTGCGGTTCCACAGGTCTCAAAGCAAGAAGGTAGCTCAGAAGCTCTCCGCTTTCCTCAGCTGAGGTTCTTCCTCCAGTCTCCAAGTCCTCAGTCTTGTGCTGTTTTTGCTCTCTGCTCCCTCTGCATCCTTTGTCAGCAATGAGTTTGTTATCTGATCAGTCGGCGAAAACTCACTGCTGACTCTGGGGGTGTTCCAAAGCATGTAGCGCTTCCTTTACCTCATCCCATTTCCAGTAATGTTTTAAATGTATTAGCACCGGCAGGAAAATGCAATTTTAAAAAAAGTGCAAGGTAAAGGATGAATGACTCACTCTTTTAAATCATTCTGTGCATAACTGAAAGATCCAAACTGTTTTTAAAAAAATATTACAGTCCCTATGCATGAAACTGATTTCCGGATGCTGAGTACAAGCATGCTCTTTTCCACAATCCCTCTGGATGATGATCATTACTATTATAAAGGAGAATATGGGATCCTCCTGTAGTAAATTAAGTGCGTCACTTGCTTTTGTATAATTTACAGCTCAGTGAAAAAAGAATGCTAGAATAAATATTAATGCAATTTAGACTCTCTTTGAAAAACAGGTCTAGTGCCAGCCCCCACTGTGCTTCTGTATTTGTATTTATCTTCAGGGAGCAGATAATGCCTTTTGGTCAAACACAGAGAACACAGAGAATGTGGCCCAATTCATTGTTATTTAGAAGAACAAGAGAGTAAAATCAGTGCCGTTCTGATCGGAAAAAAGCCATCAAGACCATCAAATTTCTCATAACACACAAAGCTTCACACCTACAACTCCCCACTCTCAGATTAAGTCTAAATCTTTGCCTACCCTAAACACTGAGGATAAACTACTGCTATTAGTTCAAGCAGGGAGCTGCGTCAGCTTGCAAACTGCAAAGGAACAAGTAAAGGTTTATTCCATGCTGAAAAGAGAAGAAAGGAAACGCAACGTTTCGGCTGTGGAGTCTTCTTCAGGCTCCGCGGCTGAAACGTTGTGTTTCCTTTCTTCTCTTTTCAGCATGGAATAAACCTCGACTTGCTCCTTTACAGCTATTGCCATTATTTTACCAAATCAATACATTTGAACAAATCCCCCTGATCTTGTTGGACACCACACAAGGCAAGAGGGACCAAAAAGAAGAAGGACTCGCAGGTCCAAGTATGGTTTCGTCATGTGATCACTGAAATTCTGAAATTTCTTTTAACGACTAACATCATGTCATTGATCTTGAGAAGTGATTGTCTTCTAATGTGACTTTTGCAATCCTTGATATATTCATCAATTTGGAAAATTGCCATTATTTTGCCACTTTACCATTAGTAATTTGTATTTATCATTCAATATGTCCTGATAAATTTGTTATACTTATGTCTATGTCCTGTATTTTATATGTTGTGATGTGTCCAGTGACTGCAGCTAACTCTGGTAAAACCAAAATTAATGTAGCTGTCATTATATGTAGTTTTTTAAAGTTTTTAAATCTATTTGCAACGTTTTTTGTGTTTTATCAAACTGCCAGAGAAGACAGAATCACTTTCTGGATAACAAATTTGTTATAGAAAGTAAAGGAATTCATTATATTTCAAAACTGTAGCTGAAATGATCACTAGCATTTTTGTCCAAGCAAATTACAAGGTGGATGTCAAACCCATAACTATAACACAGCCGGTGTAAAACAGAAGTGACTGACAAGTAATACATACAAAAATGTATGTATGTAACCTCAGCTTTTTCTACAGCAATTCAAATGCATCAAACTTTAGAATGTAAGGAAGTTTAAAAGATAAATTGTAGTGTTGCTGGTTGGTACATGGACAGTGCCAAGTCACTATTGACTTGGAATGTGCAAACAGAAAGTGTCTGACAGTGCATAGTGGGACACTATTAACACGCAGCTTTTAGTTAATGGGCTATCTCAATTGATTATGCTGCTGGACCACTGGTTGAGAATCACAGATCTAGATAATGCTTGAAGAAATTTGAGATTATAGGTTGAAGTGTGCACCCACACTCTTCTCACATCACACACCCTAAGGACATTCCCAAGGACAGTATAGTGGGGAAGCAACACGTTAACATTTTGTGTAAATGCAACCTACACCTGCTCTGCTGAAGCCCCGATTTATCAAGCAATACTCTTTATAACATCCTACAACGGCAGGTACCCTCTAGATTCAGAACCGAGAGACGGGAGGGGATACCGCAGCTGTTCGGCTTTAAAATTGATGTGTCGTTCCTGAGGATTCTGCGCTAACAGACCATTTCTTCTCGCCTACATTCAGAAACGATCTTTGTAATTCTGCAGTCTCAACGTTCTCCTACTATAATGGGCAATGCCCCCCCCAAAAAAATACATAACACCTGCAGAGCAGACGAGTTCTCAAACAGGCTGAAAGTGTGGAGTGGGATTGGCTTTCAAAAGGCGAGCAGGGCTGATATTCACCTAATGACCCGTTCATGTGATGTGGCTCCATTCCTGCCATGCCGCCGATGGGGCCATCTGAGCCCGGGCCCATCGGGAACTGCGGGCAGAAAGACACACAGACATGAGGCGCGGTCACGTCTCGCCCTGCAGGAGGTGCCGAGGAGCACCGGCGACTCAGGTCTGGTCGCGCATTAGGACCACCTGAGTTTCCCTGCACCGGCTGTCGAAATGGAGAATGAGACGTTCTGGGCCTTTTTTTCAATTGAATATTTTCTGTTCTGGGGAATATAAGACAACGAGGAATAACGCCTCTGACTTTGCTGGTGTGATCGTGGCACCCAGGTCCACGTTGTTTCTTTTTGTCTTTTACAATGTTGACAACCTTATGCTTTTCAACCCTGAACAAACGCTTCTCCTCCCAGAAGCCTGAAGCCCTGCAAGGCCTGATAAGCAAGTATCCATAACAGCATTTTAGCAACAAAGTAAAATAAACTCAATTACTCTGGCCTGAGCTTTGTTCCGACATGGACTGCTTATTTCCTTCAGTCACTTTCTTTCTATACACGGTGTAACATAAAAAAAATAATTGACCTTGTTTATAAATCGGTGTATTCCTCTACAGCCCTGCTAAAGATGTGGCCCCTGTCATCTTGCACCTTTGTGAAGGGGAATGCTCTGGAGAATCACTCCCTCTGTCTACAGTACGACTCTTGAGTCCCAGCTGATCTCCAGCTCAGCTGTGTTATTTAAGGCCCTTAGGACACGGAGAAGGTGCAGGCCGGATTTTTGTTTTGCAGACTACCCAACACTGCTTCTGAGAAAAGGCTTTCTCACCTGAGTCCACAAAGTGAGAGGCCAAAGTACAGCATTTTAGCTTTATGGACTTTCTGCTGAAATGATGGAAACTGACTTCATAAGAATTACAATTCCCCCTTTTGTCATTGTAATCACAAGTACTCGTTACACACTGCATACGCTGTACAGATTCTCAAAATGAGAGCCAGCATTTTCTTACATTTGACCTGTTTGCTCCAGGCGGTACTGCATTGATCATAGTGTACATGGTGTCACCAGAATTTGTTGAATCTGAAAGAGAAGACCAACTTAACATAAGAGTTTTAAAATAATAACAAGCAGAAAAACAAGCACACTGTATATAACACTCAACACTATGTTCAATGTTTAATAACGTTGTTACACCAATATATGGACCATTAGCACAACTTAGGACGTGCCATGTAGGATACCAAGTCTGCAATGTTAAAAATAATAAGCATAATTAAAAAAGGATCAGATATCATAAAATAATTTTAAACTACATTTTTATCATCTCAATTAACAAGAAACTTGTAACACTGATGCCGCTTTCAAATGTGAAATTTGAAATTTACAACTGCTCAGACTGCTCTTACAAAAAGTATTTAAAAAGAGAGGCGACTCCTGTCAGACACTCCTCTCTGAAGCCATCAAGAGACTGCTGTTGACATATCACTGCAAAGCCACTTTCACCACGAATAAGGAGGCGTCTGAAGCAAATTGCGGGCAAATACAGGACAAATACAGTTGAGCTCCCATAAAATAATCTTTATGGTTCTAACCAAGTCTTTGACAGAAGGTATAATCACCATCAAGATTAGACGCCAGCAGGCTGGTTGTCTTACATTTGATAAAAAGCAAAATAGGAAATGGAAGAAATGTATTGCCGTATTTAAATTTAAAAAAAAGTCCACAAATAAAACAGAATGGCTTTAAAACAGCGCAGAGGCTTTTGACTCCCTGGTGCTGTAAGACAGCTTCCAGACAGACAGAAGTGGCCCCGTGCTGTAAGCGGGCTGTGGACTGACTGCCGGAGTTAATCACAGGACCCCGCAGTGCAACGCAAATTCACCGCAATTCCTCGTTCAGCGGACTCTGAAGCTCCTGCTGTATCAGCCCCACACTAAGACCTTCGCAGGGAGCAAACTACAATAACAGGCATGAAACATCATGAAAAGCAAAAAGCAAAAAGGTCAAATACCTGTAAATACATTTAATGCACATAAATACTATATAGTTAAGGACATCAGTTAATTAATTAAAAAGGGATAAGGTGTTTAATTCGCCCAGCATTGTTTTAAAAAAGGGGAAGAAAAATGACCATTCCCCCTTAACAAAATGTACCAAAACTCTCCTCCCAGGTAACGGCGCTAAGTTCGGCGGGTTCGGCCGTGTTTCAGGTCGATGTGCATTTCCTGCTGAGCCAGGCGGGACGCGCTCTGGGCGGAATTGAGCTGGACGGTTTTTTCCCCCTGCTGTGGGATTCTCAGAAGAGCTTCTGACGCTGCGCTGGAAAAGCACGGCCGTTAGCCAGCGCTAAACCAATTACAGCGCCGAGCCCGGAGGAGAGCGGGCCTCACGCCACAGGATGCAGAGCGGCAGCAGCCTCTCGGGTGAAGCCGAAGCACCTTTTATTCTGTTTCATGTTTTTTGGTCCCGGGGGGTATTTGTGGGGACACCCGCCAGGGAAAATCAAAGCATTTGACGGCTTTATAGAGCTCTACAGAGCTTATATACATAAGCTGTATAGAGACTGCCTACCTGCGGGGCTGGGCATTATGGGAGTTCCTGGGGGTCCCCCGCCTCCCGGTGGACCCTATAAAGAAACACAAGACAGGCGTCACTGGCACAGGCATGGCAGAGCTGTTCCCAGATCCTTGGTCTGGCTCGTAGTGTAAGAGCAAGCCGCCACCGTCTGGACATCCTTAACCCTTAACAAAAATCACAAAGCCAAGAGAACACAGGAGGAGACCGATCAAGCCACGTGAAGATCATTTTAGAGTGGTGTAAGAATTTGTTCGCCAAATGGCAAATGTTGAGTCCAGCAGTTCGACTCGTTGCTGAAGGAAAGTAATTTGAGCAGCGGTGCGAGAGCTGAGTTTCAATGCTGCGGGGGAGAGGTAAGGACAGACCAGACGGATAGATGATTGTTAACAAGCAGTTTGCAGGTCTGATTGTCGCAAGACATTGTGCTGAAAAGGTGTTAAATGTACAGCAGGCAGGAAAGCTGGCAGCATGAAACAGCAGCAGGCAAACGAACCAGTTAATCCTCTGAGGGAAAACACTCAAGGCCAGGTGAAGAGGACCAAACGAGCAAGATAAGCCAAAACACCTCCTCTTGATTTTAACCTTTCTTATGTTCTTTAGCAGTTCTGGACATTATAAATGTGTACAGTACATATATATGTGACCCCAGCCTTTTCAAACCCAGGCTCTTTAAGGTCAGTTATCAGGGTTCTGATGTACAGTACAATAAATCTGGCCTTTGGAAATGCTGATTTATTTCCTTTTCCTTCTAAGAAGAGCTTTGCAGAGTCAGGTCTATGGCACAGCAATCTATCATTACAAGCAAAATACATCCGAGGGCTAGAATATCAGATGCTGATCTGTACTACACATTTAAACCGAGGAAGGCCACAGAACACCATTTGTTTTCAGTGCGACCTGTCCATCTGTCAATCCCAAACCTGCTTTCTGGTTCTTGTTGTACCAACTGTTATGCGTCACCTCAACTCTAAATCTAGGCGTCTCATTCCTATTCTACTCTTTAATGCGTTCCAGAAGCCCTGCTCAGCAGAGAAGAGCCCAGGAGTGAGGAAGCCTGCTCTTCAGGGAGAGGCTGGGGAGAGACGTCATGCTCACTGCATGTGAAGCTGAGAAGCACTGTGGAACAATGTTTCAGGCAATGGGCCGCATACAGAATGTTTTAAAAATTGATGTCTTTTAATCCCCTAAAACAATATGCAGGTAACTCCTCCTTATAAACCTCTAACAAAACCAGCTAATAAAAATAATGATGATGACAGGAAGAATGGGGCATGAACTTTTGTTTAAAACCTCTGGCATGCCCATTAGAACTAGGTTTATTTTTTTAGTGCTCTCTTCTTTTCCTCACGGTACATCAGCCTAAATTTCTCACTTTTCCTGTGCCGATGAGGTTGTGTGCCGAGTCTGTGCCAGTTACTCGCACATGGAAACTATTTTAAATGTTTACCCAAGCCAAGTGTTTTCTTTAAGAGTGGAATTGGAACATGCTCCAAGCGCAAACAGAAAAACCCAAAGATTTTAATTAGGATCAACAGCATTTCAATCCATCTTTTTCAACGTCCGTGAAGAATAGACATACTGTACCACCCCAGGGGTCAAAGCAAAGGAGATGAATTCACACGAACCCTCGCTTAATTATTTTAACTAGAATACTTTTACTTTTACTCTTTTTACTTTCCTTCAATCCACATAAAAAAGAGAAATACTTAATTACAAGGCGTTTCCACAAAATCAAATGTTAAAAATATAAAGCATCACATCACAGCAACTACATGATATGCCATTTTAAAAACACCTGCTGTAAACGATGTTTCAAAACAGCTTGTACTGTCAAAGATTTACACCACGGTGCAGACTGTAATTTATGGCGATAAAAATGCAAAGCACTATATATTACAAGATATTTAGTGAATCAGCAAAAACAGACCCAGGATGATTTTGATATTGACCAACTTGATATTTAAACAACCCCCCCCCCCCCCCAACCACAATGTCCCAGCAGGAGGGAGACAAACAGACAAAACACTGCAATCAGGAGGCAGAGGACTGCGTACATTTAATTAATACGTCTGATTAAAACAGGAAATGTATTGTGAATCAATGTCACAGACAAGCTCAGGCACTAGAATGGCCTCATAAGCTTTCTTGTGTTCTCTTGTGTCATTAAAAACAGCACGTAGGCAAGGCAGGGCCTAGAATTTGCTTTAAGGCAGTGTTTAAAAAGACTAGGGATGACTTCAGAGTCATGAAAGGAGACTCTCTTTCCTCTTCTTTCTGATTTCTGATGCTTGTCCTCAGCATTCGTCTTGTCTTTTCAAATTTGTTACTGACGACAATTTGCTGTAGCACCATATGCCTGTGGAAAATGCACTGCTTCAGGCAATTTGGACCAGACTGATTACTGCTCTGCTAATGAACATCAGCATATGCACTGAAAATGCCAGACAAAAAAAAACAAGACAAAAAAACAGGAATCAGATGTGCACTTCTCAGCCAATATGCAAGACAGCCTTCTCTACATCTGGACAGCTATTTCCACACATGAATAAAGATGCATTAGACTTAAAAGTAAAGACATCACCTACCGCATAACTCCCAGGAGAAGCAGAAGAGTATGGTATCTGGGAAGAAAGAAAATGAGGAAATACATTAGCGGCTGCTGATCCAGAGAAGAAAACATATCATTTACTGAAATCGCTGCACTGCTGTGGTAGACATACTGCATCAACTGAGATGCCATGTGTTCCCTGACCATATGTTCTCTGAACAGTCATAGAACGACGGGCATTTTGTAAACAAGAATGTGCACTAATGTAATTTTACATTTTTATGGACACAAAATCAGTATATTCAATCGTATCCCATTTCCAGAGACAGTGAGAATGTCCACAGCAACTGTTCTCAGGATATTGCTAGGGGAAAAGGGCCATGTTCTGCTGAAGCGGAACATGCAGCTTGTTAAGAGTTTAGGCTTGCAGATTCAGGAGTTCAACTCTAAAGGACTGCCTTGAATTCACTTGAATTGCCAATTTTATTTTGTGACATTGTTTTTTTCCGATTTTGGAATCACCAGTTCTATTTTTTTTCTTTACATCTACAGTATGTACTGATAGATGTAATCTGTGTGATCTATGTAGCAGACATGAAGCCTGCAGCCGCACACGGGAGAGAATGAGGAGGTGAGGGCAGACCCCTGTGACCCGCTCACCTTCCAGCCTCTTGTCCTTCAGCATCACAGGCAGCACAGCCTCATACTGAAGGTGATGCGCCAATGGGAGAGGAGACACGTTCCTCACCAGCAGCACTGAGTGCCTGCAGATGCTCTGCAAGCCACAGGGGGGTGCTGTGTCGCGACAAAGTGACCAAACCCTGACTGATCAATCCCACACGGCCCCCAGTGAAATGTAAACGTCCCCCTGGGAAATGTGGTCACAGTTGACCCAGGCTCAAACTCCCAGATTTTATTTCTGATTGAAAAAATGACTATTTTTTTGGTCACTGTCACTTATCTCTGTGTTGGTAAAATGTGGAAAAAGGATCCGCCTGAACACCAAAACAGGGCCTCCAGGTCTGCAGACCTACTGCTCAACTCGATCCAATTTCTAACAGCGCCTCACAAGGGTTTTTTTTAATTCCTTTATTATTTGCCATTGTTACTAGTCCTTTGCATTCTATAGTACATGCCCTAACGGACTTCCAAAGCTATGCCTGTACTAAATACTGGACATGTTAAAGGGAAACTGCAACAGTTTGGTTACACTATGGTTAGAAAGAATCACCATTGACGAGTGCACTGCAAACCACAATAAAGGTGAAAAGTACACAGTAACTTGTAAAACTTCTAATTTACATAACAAAATAGACAATTGTCCAGGTCTGCGCAGTGCCATGTCCTGCAATTCAGAAGGAGGCAGCAAAACTTCTGGTGACGTGTTGCGGCCTTATGACATTGTAAACAAGCAGGCTTGTGAATACATCTCTTTTAATACAACAGAAATATTGCTTTCGTACCTCGAGACGGTTTTGTCGACAAATACTGCTTACTTGATAACCCTGCATGCAGATCACGATGGAACATTTCTGCAGTGTAATGTCTACTGCACAACCTGTACTTATTTGCTCGTACATCAAATTACATTAGTCATTACAGTGACTAGTGAGCAGGAAGGGCTGCATCACCTCATAATTCGTAAGAACTCGAATGCTAATTTGAAACTTACAGTACTTTCACCAAGTTCACAATTTTGTGCTTAATTTGGAATTTGTAAAACGTTTCAATAATATCAATTAATTTATTTTGTTACTGAGATTTAATAACTTGTCTGAGAAACTGGGAGTGCTAGCCCCCTTTAATGACACAAAATAACATTGTTTTGGTCAGAAATTAATAGATAAAACTTTGGGAAACAACAACATTGGGAACCTCATTCCTGACAATAACCTGTCCCTGTCCCATTTTGAAAACATTCAGACCAATTCATCATAAACTGCACAATAAATAGCTTTAATGAAGCTCCCCTCAATCAGTGTTGAAACAAGGTGGGTTTTGTGTTACAATATTACACAAAGCAAATGAAACAACAAGGCACAGAAGTCTGTAGGACTGCATGTCACTTTGTTGCTCTGCTTAATATTTTCACACAGTTGAAATTTGTACATTCATTTAGGCTGGTTATACCTGAGTACAGATTTGCATTTTTAGGGCACTGGCATGAAAAGTTTAAAAACTATCTGGCAGTTGTTCACTGGTGTATTGTCTGTATGAAATTCAGTGTGTGCACTGAGGTCTATAAGGCAACGTCTCCACATAACTGGTATTACCTTGCTCGAGAAAAAGAGATTTTGGTCTCACTTCTACCTAAACAAAGAACTAGTCTCAATGACTCATTTAATTTATAGGGAGAATATAAAGCTTACTTCACTCCAGTGAAGTGTAAACAACTTACACAACTGAGAGCATTCTGCACGGCATTCTAAATGCACAAGTGATGCTTTAGTGATGTAGGGCTGTTACAACATCTTAAAACATCATCAATTATTGCATACTGTATTTTGTTCTTCATTATGATAAACTGATGGAATCTTTATCTTTGATTTCGATAGCAGAGTGACAGGCTTCTGGACCTGTCCAGTTCTCAAACAGTGCAGAAAGAAGGAATGAAACACGAGTAATACATTTTAAGGACATACAGTATAATGCTCTTTAACCGAGCTTAGTTAATAGTTATATAAATTTTCGGCACTAGGGGGAAAAAATCCGAAAATATCCTTTTAGTGCACAAATCTGCATTGTGTTCTCCCCTGAAAGCAAAAGCAATGTACGCCCTGGCTTGTACTCAACTCACTTATGATCCAGTATTTTTCTTTTAAATTATTTATAACAAAATTGTGACAAACTCTGGAATGCAGCAAAGCCTAAGTATGCCTGCCTTGGTGTCTCTGGCATTCCGAGAGAACACAAGCAGTCCGCTCGCTCCGAGATGAATGTCCTGTCCTGTCTGTGTCTGTGAAAACAGGCTGCTGAGATTTCTTCCTTCTCAGCAGTCAGACAGCAGGCACCAATGGGACGCAATGAAGAAGCATCACACTGCCCCCAGTTTGTCAAATCCACTCGCCCACTCAGCGCCATGGGATTTCTCAAGCACTGCTGAAGAACTACAGCCACCAGCCGACCTCTTGCTGGATATAAGGAGTTTCATTTGTTGTGCTGCCCTTTTAACCAAATATGATGTAGAGACTTACTGCAGTTATAAGAGACTGGGTTTAGATATGCTCACTCTAGCCTCAGTGCGGTCAGGAATGCTTGGAAACTGGCAGACACCATAAAATCTAATCTTAGGAAAAAGAAGCTTGGTCCAATCTGTATGTAATCTATACAGTATGCTGCTCCGGTGGTACAGTATGTCTGTGCTGTTAATATCTTCTACAAGATCGGTCTACCTCAATCCCCTGTCCCATGGTGCAGTACATCACAAGAGGTGACAAGTGTGCTATGCATTTCAAATCCTAAGGCTTCCAAATCTGAAGGATGAGCAGGAAAGATCCTGAAGAAGTTGCAAATTGCTGAAGTGATAAAAACTCCCAAGAGCCACTTGCTGCCAGGCATTTGAAATCACCTTCTTGGAATGCAAGGAGCGCTGGTGAAATTCAGTAAATCTTGACACACCACAGCCTTAATGAAGCTGATACTGGAGGACTTGGTTTCAGGCAGAGACTGCGGTATAAGTGAGATGGCTGACAAAGTGTGAGGAAAAAAAACAACCTCATTTATGATGTTTCCCCATCTTTTCTGATGAAAAATAAAATCCTTGTGATTTTTACCTCATTATAAGACTGGCTGCACAAGACTGAAAGCATGTTCCCTTCATGAATCTGCTATTTCAGCAGAGACAGTGGGTCAAATATTTTAGGACCGGGTGTTGCGTGCAGCAATTAAGGGCTGTCAGATTATGATGGGGAAGCGCGGTCAAAACCAAGAACAGGAGCCACTTTATTTTTCTGGAAGGTCCTACACAGCCATGTAGCTTCAAAAACAACAGGATGCGATCATTGCATCACTTATCTAGTGGCAATCAATTGAGATACAGTAGACGGCCCAGGTGGCCTCCTCTAGCTTGTCTTGTATCCTTTCTTACGTTCTTAATCATTTCAGTTGTTAACAAATAATACAGATGCCATATAAACGATGCTTAAGCCTCAATGACTAATTTCCTAGAGCTCAGGCTCAGCTTTACAGTAGAGATCAGCATGCTGCACAGAGTACTGCAGATTAAGGCATCCTTTCTCTCAAAGAGTAGACAGAAAATCCACTGCTTGTGCCAGACTAGAACGACAATCAAGCTGACTTTTTAAAATGCCTGTGCCGCTATCTTCAATAAAATTTATTTTGTTGCTTTTTTTGCTATGGCTGAAGCGCAAAATGGAGATGCACAAAAAAGTTTTTATTCGATTTATTAGCTTATTAGGTACAATGACTTATTAGCTTGTGGCTGCATGGTGTGATCTACTGAGTTCACACCCTTTTCACTTTTTTTCCCCCCAGGAGGCACTTAAGGTACAAAAGCACTCTCCTCCTCTTCAGCCTGTACTGTCTTTTCCTCAAGTTAGCCCTGTCAGCGTCAAAGAGGCTCCAAGACTGTCTCACTTCATGCCTTACTCTAAACCTGACATACATGAGCGTCACCAATGTGCACTTATTTAAGCACCTATTGCTTCTTTCACAGCAGAGTAACTCCAGAAGGATGACTGAATGTGCCCACAAACTGACCTCATGAAGTAGGATTAAATGATTAAATGTTTTTCATTACGTTTGATGTTCTTAAATATCTTACTATGAAGCCTTTTCAACATCCATAAGATCTACAAATCAGAACCTTAATTCTCATTTCATTTCCATTTGTTAAGCATCTGCAAGTGCTTCAGTGATCAGCGATCACTAAAAAAACCCTAAGATCCTTGGACCACTTAACTACTGACTACCAAACAGGCTAGATGAGCAGAAGGGCCTCCTCCTGTCTGTAACAATCCTGCGTTGTTATGACGAGCTTAGGGCCGTGGAAGACTCGCGGACACAGAGTGCCTGGCTTCAAGATGGAAGGACTATAAAAAACGTAAGAAACGTCACAAACAAGAGGAAGCCATTTGGCTCAGATTGATATTATAAAAGGACAGATATGTGGAAGACAGATGGTTACAAACAAGCCCCAGCAGCCTTCGATTTCCAACCCATTTTCTCAGCTTAGGAAGCTCATCCGCCTGCCTCGTGCCTGTCGTGTGGAATGGCACGTCTCCACTTCGGACCGCACTGAGGAGGCGCGCTAGCAGTTCTGCAGACTCCGCGGACGTGACAGCTGGCCAAAGCAGGGGAGCCCCTGGCTTGGCGGTTCGCTTCCCGGCCCTGCCAGCCACCGGCACCGCGGGAACGAGAGCGCGTCGCGGGCGCAGGCGCGGCCGACTTTCGGCTCGCCGCTCACGCTGGAGGTGTACTTACCGAGTTGGCGTTGGGGGGGTTTGGCCATGCTCTGCCGCCTCCAGGACCCCTGCAAAATGTAGCAGCAGATGGAGGTTTCATTCACAACAATCAAACATGCTTTTGGCTTTTCTACCAGCCAGTAACTGGGGCCAGTGAGAAACTCAACACTCCAGTCCCAGTGGGGGAATGCCATCTTCCCAGCATGCCTCCCGAATTAGGATGCCAACAGCACAACCTTTGGAGTTGTTCTGGTTTGAAGCCCATATCTTTAGAATGTCACTTTTAATTTTGAGGCGTGTGCTCCTAGCCAGAAGGTCCACATCCAAGCTGCCTTACTACCTGTCTCCTGTGCTGTGACTTTACAGATTCTAACAAGCGCCGTCTGTGATCCACTCAATTAAAGTTTCCCACTAAAAAGAACTGATTTTGCATGGGCAGACATGTTTAATTCAGTAAGTGGACATGTGGCCTTGCGTGGCATGGTGCCATTAGCAAAGTGTTTTTCTTGGACAGTAGACCTACTCAGGAAAACATGAATCAAGACACATGTCAGAACATTTGATAACTAACCTGTGTCAGTAGTACACATCTTTGAAATATTCATTACTTACAAGCTTTGGAAGACACTTCACAATGAACAATACACTAAACCCACTGAACACTTCATGGACTGAATGTGTTTTTTAAAGAACTAAAACACATCCATAATTAAAAGGGTTAAAGAATGCCCAGTACTTCTGTCTTCAGGCCTTAGGTCAAGGACACAGCTGAGTCTCTAATGTTCCACTTCCACTTGGAAGCTGTTGTTTAACAGGTGGAAGATGTCTATGAACCTGACGAGTCCTTGTACCGTGTAACCATGTAACTGTCCTTCTGTTGCTTAAATGGTTTGCTAGGTTGCAAAAATGCTTCTGTAATGCAACTGCTGCAGTTTTAATTCACAAAGCAGAGAGTGAACAAATAACTCGCCCTTCTGTGAATCCAGCTACACTAGAACACTGGATAAAAGACATTTCCTTCAGAATCAAAATGCAGAACTATTTTAAAACAGCAGTCCTACAATTGCAAGCAACTGCTAAATCATTTATCAAGCCCTGCATCTAGATTCTTTGTACTTATTTACACAACACAACTCTTCGGATTGTTCCTGGTTTGTCTATCTTCTGTTACGGCGCACAAATAATCTCCTTCTTGCAACTCTCCTTGAATCTTCAATAAAACCTTTTTGTAGGAAATACACCATAATTATGAACTATATAAATCAAGTACAAATTCAAAACTCTGTACCAGACAGAACATCTGATTTAAAAACAATGGTAATTACTACTTCATCCTATCATTTTGTTTCTTCCAAAACTATAAATTCCCAAAGAAAGCGGCTTGCATTGTACCCGCTAACAGGGACCTCCAGAAACAGCACACTTTTCTTGTTTCAGGAAAGCACAGTCATCATCAATACTGGGGAAAACACTAGCCAAAATCTACAAAAAGATTATTGCTATTTTGTGTATTTTCTATGATGGAAAGGATGGTAAAAATGTGTGGCACGAAATATATTACTGTAATTTTATCCGTGGTCCTGCAAAAGAAGATCAGCCTGTCCAGGGAAAAGTGGAGCTGTGCACTTCCAGGCCCACCGAGTAGCGAAACCCTCACCAGGAATAGAGGCTACTAATGGACAGATGGATGGATGGGCTTATATTATCTCGTCATTTGCAGAAAACAAGCCGCATATTATGAGGCTCTAAAAGTGGAATCATAAGGTAAGTATCCTGTAAGTTGTCCGACATGTTCAAGTCATCCAAGACTCAGCTGCTTGCTTGGAGTTTCCTCTGCCTGCCTTCTCCCACTCAAGACGCTCTTGTGTACTCACTCTCTCTGTCTCTCTCTGCTGGCTGCTTATCCCTGCTGGCACGTTTCTGAAACATCCCAACATCCCTGTCCCCTCTCTGTTTTTATGACTCTAACTAATCCTGTGTCCAGTTACTACTCAGGTCTGCCTATACTCTCTGTGCTTATTCTGTACTGGTCACTGAGCTGTCCCTGCTGTTCACTGTGTTGAGTCCCTCAGGTGTCCTTGTACCGTCTGCACTTATCCTGACTGGTCACTGCGCTGTCCTTTCTGTTTGTCCTCCATTCTTGCCCTGCAAAGATGGTGATACTGTAGCTACAGTACCTAGAAACACCAGGACTGCACTGCCTCTGGCCACCTTCTTGAAACCCAAACTGTTTTTCAAGACTGTGTCATTTGTTTGCTTTGTTCGACACCGTTTGCTTACGGTATCTGTATTAAAATGTTATTTTACAATGACAGTAATTGCATTACATTCCTTTATCGAGAAGCAAATTTTAGAATATATTGGCAGCAGCTTCAGAACACTGATTAGTGAAGGCTTGTGGGAGTACAGAACAAGCCACTCAGCTGATACGGTGGCTAACCCCTCTTATGTTCTATAAGCATGCAGCTCAGGAGACAGGACTAATGTTCAACTGTTAGTTGCGCTGCATGCAGCCGCAGCCCGGCTGGCCAAGACTGCATCACTGAAAGCAAAGCTTTAGGACCAAACTGCAGAGATTACTCACATGTTCATCCCGGGCATCCCAGGACCACCTAAGGCATTCAGAGGGGGTCTCATTGCACCTCCATAGCTCTGCAGGGATAACCAAGGATCCGAGGAAAACCGGAGAGGACGGGAAAGAAAGGAGAAAGCAGTTAATGGCAGCCCTGGGACAGGGAAAAGAGATGAGAAGACACACACAGCGATGAGGAGCTCTGCTACGCCACCGTCTAACACTGCAGCAGGAGCGAGAGAGGCTCCACAAACGCCTCAGAAGAACAGAGCTCAACTATAGTCACTCCAGCTGACAGTAACGGGAACGCTTGGAAAGAATACCCTTTGAAAAAGCACTGGCATTTTGCATGATTAAATCAATCCATATGTCAAGGTAGGCACTTGATCCACCCTGTGTACTATCAAGGTATGTCAAAGGGTATTCGCTTCTCAAACTGAGCCACTTCTGGTCACAGAAAGGGAAGGCAGTGGCAGAAGGCTCTAAGGGAAATGCACTAATATGTATTTTCAAAAAAATCTTCATGGATACTTTCTTCCTAAAATACTAATTGACAATTTTTCTGAGCACCACAAGAACACAAGCTACCCAGCCCCATGTGGTTAAAGAAAAGCATGACAGGAAAGCAGGATGGACTGAGGAGAACATCCACGCAGCTTCTTAAGAGTTGAAACAAAAACAGGGCAGGGAAATGCAAATGCAGAGAGTCAAACTTTGTGACTGCTGTGCAGCTGTGAGTAAGTGGGTTCAGAGTGGCCAGAGATGCTGAAATACCCTCCAGCCAATCACGTACCTGAGGCCCCAGCGGGACCATCCCCCTGGGCGGAGTCATCCTCTGCATAGCCCCGCCCATGTTTGGATGCCCTGTGAGAGAGGTGCCACATGTTTAAACCAAAAACAGAAACAAGGAAAGCTTAAGCATCAGTCAATACAACGATGACAGGGTCAGCACAAGCAGTAGAGTTTATGTAAGCAGTTTGTTTTTTCCATACATTGGCCTTAACAGAAACAGTGATGCACATCAGGTGTTACTACCAATTAGAGTCGACAAAATTATCCTCAAAATGATTTCGGTCCGTTATTAAATCTTTTAGAAACTTAACATTCCGCTGAAGGACGATAAAACAAACTGAAGCAAGAGGTCTTGTTCACGCGGCATGCAACATGCTCCTTAGATATTAGATCACATCTAAGGGAAATTTCAGCTAATTTATAAAGCAAAACACACTTCCACAAGACTGACCCTGTTGCCGTGTTGGATCCATTCCACTAGGCAATAATGGCTGATTTCCTGGGACTCCCCCAAGAGCCTAGACAGATAAGAAAACATTTAGCAGCGTAAACTAAATTATTATTGTTGTCAGCCTGGCGTACATAAACATCACAGAGCCATTGTTCGTATGAAAGAGCGTCTGATATACTGCACTGAAAGAAGCACAATGACAGAGAAGCCCTGGAGCCCTGTTAGCATAACGCAGGGATCACAGGAATGGCTTCGCTTATTCATAAAATCGGGAGCAAATGGCAAGTTGTCACCTCATAGACGGAAGCCTATTTAAAAACGGCTGCGTTGCAATAACAAAATGTATTTTAATTTAAAAAGATCAAAAACTGCGATTCAAAAGGATAACAGCTCTTGGGGTTCTTTTAAGGCTGTGGCTTCCATTTACTGTTTCTCGGGGAGGTTTAAAAGCTTACTCCTGCCGTTTCAAACAGAGGAAAGTACTCCCGAGAACTTTAGTAAGTACATAAAACCTACACTGCTCCCCCATGACACAAAGGAATCATCTCACATAATTATGTGCACAATGCTAGAAAAACACCATCCTTGGCTCCTGATTACAGGAAAACTATGTGTTATTACCAAAATATAATATTGTTATATTTGGTGTAATAGCCCAGTTTTCTGCCGTATTCAGTTTGAAGGAGCTGGTGGGAGCTGTCCATTTAGTCTCACATGATGATACGGTTACTGCCATTATCTCCACCCGACGTAGCGGGGAAAAGAAAATTGGTTTCCTCTTTCCTGCACAGCCAGTGCAGCTTCAGCAACGTCTTTCGCGGGAGAAACATTCAGCCCGTGCTTCATACTGTTCATACAGTGTTTATCTTTTTCTTTTTCCATAAGGGAGAGCAACTGCAGCAACTCATAAAAACCGAAGCAGGCAGAGACAGTCAAGGCGTTGACGCTTGACTGAAAACAACTGGAGACACTACAGAACAAATGACCAATGGACACTTCCTAAACTGAGCATTTGTATGAGAGACATGGAACTTAATTACTGCATCTGAATATACAATAATCACCGGAGCTCTGGCAGAGCTAATAAAATTATGGTTGCGATACAAAAAAAAAAACAAGAGAAAACAAACCTCATCTAATAAAATCTGGCACATAATTCACAGACTAATTATAAACAAAGCATTACTGCCCCAGGTACGGTGGGTGAAATACAAACAGCAACACTCTCAATATGATAAATCCAAAAAGCTGAAATAAAATGTAATAGATCAGCGTTTTTTAAAGTGTAAGCCCACAAAACTATGAGACGGCCCTGTTATTCCACAGAGTTATTCCACAAATTTTCTATTTCAAAGACTTTAAAACAAAGCCCTTAAAATGACTCCAGCAGATACTGATTGCGGATTCCCGGAATGAAACGACAGCATCCCCTTTCCGAAAGCCTTGGCGGAAATCCTGGGAGAGCCGGAGGATGAGCCGGAGCTCGGCGCAGCTCTTGTGGAGGTGCTCGCGCGCGGGTCTGCGTCAAAATCAACGCCTGGGGGGGGCACCCTCTCCTACCTGATTGGGTATCCTGAGGGGTGGTCTGGGGCCTCCGGGGTAGCGGGGTGACATGAAGGGCTGCAAAGACAATGGCAAGAGACACAGGTTAACAGCAGCCCCCCTGTCTGTCCTGAGAGACAAAGCTCTTCGTCCTGTGGAGATGTCCCAAAGCGCCCTTCGGGGGGCCCAAGGCAGAGCAAATAATAATAGTAATACATTTCACAAAGCAAGGATATTCAGATGAAAGACACTTAAATAACAGGGAAAGCATATGTGTAAGCTGCAAAGCATGGCTTTCATTATATTTTCAATGGCGACACCACATTATTCCCAGTTTCCCTACGGTGCAGAAGCACTTTTTTAAACTCGCCTTCAAAGTCTCCATTTCAACAACGGGCGAACTGGCCGTGCTATCCCTCCCTCGACCTTAGACAGCCAGACTCCCAGAGTTTCAACCCACAAACCCCTACTGACACAACATTTGTGTTTATTTCAGGGACAAATGTCCTCCTCTTGTTTCTAACCTTTCCTAGGCTCCTAATTACAAATAAAAGGCTTGACCACAAAACTAAATTCTCGCTGCGTTTAGCTTCGGCTGGGACAAATACCCCCCGTGAAACATGTGCCAGGAAGAAATGGTGCCCTAGGAATCCAGGGACAATAAACAGTATATTTAGTCATTGCTGACCCAAGCAGCTTGCACACTGGCATGACCCTGACTGACAAGCCTGCAGGGGCAACATTGGTCTGGGTTAGATCCACTGTACCAATCGAACACTACTGGGGACCCAGAACTGGCATCACTGGAGCATATTTAAAATCAAAGCTTTTTGTTAGAACATGAATTTTTTATGTAGGGAGATAAGTGTACATCTCTCCTACTCTGTAGGACCAAACACCCAACCGAATCTGCCATACTTCCTCTGCACTAAAGCCCAATTGTTCCAGGCAGCTTCTAGTTGCTGATCTATAAGGGACGTCACCCTCCCAGAGGAACAGCCGTTAGAAACATTGTCAGTCACGTTCAGACACTTGTGGAGGAGAACAGAGGGGCGCGAGGTCAATCCTTGGTCTTCCTGTACGAAAAAGAAGCCCGTTATGTGCATTTAAAAAAACCCTGCGATAGGTGTCATACAGAGGTGCTCGCCGATTCTGCACCTCCTACGCTGAAAAAAAAAACAGACACGCAAGGAAGACATTCAGGAGCAGCTTCTTCACATCCCTCACACATTTTTTTTTCTCTCTCAGCGCTCAACAAAGCCGCGACAGGATCCCAGGGCTCGCGCGGGGCATGCGCGCCCTCACCGCGGAGGAAACTGACAGGGGGAGAGGAACGGAGAGGGCCGAGGCAGAGGTGCCGCAGCGTCTCCTCTGTCCACGGCCGACGCGCTGCCGATGGGCCGCGGCATTCTGGGGTACGCGAGTTTTAGAACGGGCATCGCAGAAGATGCAGACTTGAGGGGGAGAGAGGAAGGGCTGGAAATACGCACGAGGTTGTGCTGTGAATGAAGCTTCCCCTGTCAGTTCTTTCTTCATAGTGGCTCAGGACAATGGGAGACCAGCCGTGAACTCTGCTCCGCTCTGTGTCAGCTGGAATGGTATGCTCTGGCCATGTTTAGAAGAGCAGCAGGGATGGAAATAAGAATCAATCCCACTGCCTAGTAGCTGGAGCCGTATTTGGGTTCTGTGAGCTGTAGTCTTCAATATACCAACAGAGAGCTAGCTCTGTAACACAATGACCTAACTGTGAATACGTCTAACCATACCAAAGTGCAAAAAATAATAACCATACAATGTAATACTGGTTTTGCAGGAGGCATGCAACTTCTAAAACTAGGAACAGATCAAGCCGGTATGGAATGGGAGCCTGCACTCCTACTGAGGTGCTAACATGCAGCATCAGCACCAGGCCAGCAGTCAAGCCCCAGCCTGCAGGATGGTCAGGGACCTGTAGAATCTGATCTGTGTGTGTGAAAGGGGTCATTCTCAATTCACTCTTTGTGGGGAGACAGACAGTTGTTGTACAGTATGTGACATTTCGGAATAACTGAAAGGCAGGGAAAACTGCTGCAGACAAAACTAAACTTTGCATGAGTTTTAATGCATAGGCATTCATTAGGCCCTCCTAAACACCCATTTAAGAGGTTGACCAAGGCTAATTATACTCAGATTACAACAACGTTTTTGAAAAGCATTACAGGAAGGTGCTCTTTGCGTGGTTCTGTGCGTTCTCTGGAAAGTGGCACTACAAATTAAAACTTGTTTCGAACCTTCACTGAACCGCACGGTGACTTTTTACAACCTTACAGGCCTAAACCACACACCGGAGAGCAAAGAGTTGTAATAAGCAAGCATGTTTCCCAGTCATGTACCATGCTACCCCGCACCTGACCTCCAACCACAGACAGGCTAAACACAAGACAGTGCAGTGCGCTGGGAATCAGCAGAAACCAACAGCAAAAACTGCTCAATTCTTCTCTTTCCCGACACTTTTGTCGAGAATAGCAAAATCTTGAAAACCCATTTGAGCAAGCTGGGGAGAAAGGTCCACAGTGCCTTCCTGAAAGGTCCGGCAACACAACTGCACAACAGAGGAAAGGGATGCGGAACCGATGACAGGATGATAGGAGAGTAACAGGACAAATGTAACAGAACCGCATACGGAAACTGTACCGCCTCCACCTGAAAGTGAACCGATTATCCCGGCTGTCATCTGCTGGCCTGGAGAAGGCTTAATAAGGCTCATATTTTTAAACCAGATAGCCGCTACTTCGACTCTCTGGTACAACCTCTGTTCCTGAATGCAATAAACTTATATAACGCAAAACTTGACTTATTCACAACGAAAAACAGACCTTCATCTTTTATGTGCTAAACTTGGCTATGTATAATCTTCTGTTGATTATTATAATAAAATATTGTAAGTATAGAAACTTCTTCCAGAACAAACTCTGCTACTGCTGTTTCTGCCCCACTCTAGATGAGAGTGAAACTGGTGACATTGGGAACCGTTTCTGCGCTGTGTAATTCCTTGTAACACAGCTTCTGATTAAACAGCAGTGCAATTAGTGCCAGACACATCTGTACACACATGAAAAGATCTTTCCCAGTGTGGCCTCTGGACTCAGAGCTGTGGGGTTTGGATTGAAACAGCTGTGAATGACTGTGCTCCACTAACCACCGTGCTGCCGTTATGTCTCCTTCTTACCAGGGGCACAGTTACAGTACGTCAGCTCGGGTCCCTGTGCTGCTGGTACCAATAATTCTGCACGGCTCACAAACAGAGCAGACACAGATGCACGACAAACTGAATGCCACGTGTCTGGCCAGGAGGGCACATGACCAATGCAACCAAGAGCTATTCAGGCCATCCTTGCAGAGTTTGGCTAGGACTTGGATCAATCACGAGGGGAGCTGGAGAGGAGGGAGAATAAGTTAAACTGAGTGGCCTACCCTCTTGGCTTTTCCAAACTCCCTAATCTGGAGGTGCCCACTTAACGCGGACTCTATAAACTTTGCTCCTGTTCCCCATGTTCAATTCTTCCATCAAAGTTTGCCCCCCAAGAGAACTGCATGTATTGTATTCAAAAACCGTAACAAAACCGGCCTAAATTTTTAGGTTTTTGCTTCGGTCCTTAAAATGTCAAAGCTTGTATGATAAAATGCTATTTTGAAATTCCCATCTGAGCATGTACTGTATATAACTTCATATTGGCATTTCAGAAAGTGCAAATACACCCAGATATTTTGGAATATATGGTGTGGGGAGTGTGCCCTGTGACTGTGTTCGCTACAGTGGCAGTCTACTGTTATTACCTGAGTGTGAGGGCCCATCATGGGGTTGCTGGGGTTGTGAGGTGGAGGCTGTGCATGTGGTGATGGCTGTGAACCCGGAGGTCCCTAAGGAGAGAAGGAAATCCACAGATTACAAAACAGAAGTCGTGGATCTCAAATCGTAAAACTGCAGCTGCCCAGGTGGCAAGGTCTCTGGGATAACCTGGAAAGTCAATCGGCCCAGGGAAAAATTGTGTTTTTTTAACTCAGCATGACTGTTGTGATTGTTTTTTTTTTGGAATAAAGAAACAGCCTCTAGCTGTTGACACAATGAGTGGCAAGATCTAATAACACTTTCCCTGGTGAGCCCACAACTGAACATGCTAATTCCTGGTAAATGACAACTACAAAAAGTTTTATTTTCTCCCTTTTCTTGCAATATCCTATATTGTTCTTCTTGTAGAAGGGCTCCACCACTAAATTCTCCTGTTATCTCCAGCAGGGGATACAGCACGTCTTCAGAGGGTGAAGTTGCTAATGTGGTCCTATTGTAGCTGAGGTTCATGAAAGGTCATACCATCACTAAGAGTTAGGAAAGTCTGTCCTGACACAACCTCATAACAACTCTTACTGGCCACTTGCTTGCAGGTACCCCAGCACACTCATTAGCTTGTGTGCTCCTCCTGATCAAGCCTAACAGGTGAACTGAATGTTGTGGAGTACAATGGCTTTTAAAGTGCCATTAAGACCAGAATTCAGTCAGGAGAACCAAGGTAACTTTTAAACTGTGCTATTAAATTTTACTAATGAAGTAAAAAACAATACCAAGCAGGCAAAAAACTCTTCAGATTCAACAGTGAAGTGATCTGTGTCTTGCCACTGGAAATGGTGGTTTCTCTCATTATGCTTTTCAACTATCATAATCAGTAATTTACACATCTTTCGACCTTTAGTGTGGTTAATAAAAAATACTTAGAGCAGACAGCTTTGTTCTGCAGTTCTGCATCATAAACTTGCAAACTCAAAAGGCGCATTCAGAAAATTGTATGTGTGGAGTGTAAAAATGAGCTATTGAGAGCCTGGTATTGACAGCGTACCTGCACATTGACAGCATTTCAAGCATCATAAGAGCTATGCAGAAGCAAGAGTCAAAGGGGCATGAGGTTGACATGAATAAACTTGAAATTCAGTGTAAGCCTCCAATGACCCTTAAAGATCGATTAGGAGATACTCCAATGGAACTGTTAAAAAGATTAAATGAAAAAGCACATCATCGAGTGGATAATTATATAATATTCCTTCACAGTAAAGGATTGATACTGTATCTAACACCTGCCTTTAATGCAACAAAAAGTAGAGAATTTATAGCTAACAACGGAGCAGAGACTTCTTTCTTCAGTTGGGTAAACACAGTTCTGACCCTGACCACACAGGTATTCCAGACTGTGCAGATGTGAAATTGAATGGCTTCGCCCTTAATGAAGTTAACCATGATCAGGGAAAAATTAATTAAGACTGAATTCTTTAGATGAGGACCGGCCCTGTTTCTAAAATCACATCAAAGTGACTTTGTGTTGGCCGAAACCATGTCAGTCAAGAAAGAACACCTGTACTGTAACCTCACAGCACAAAGAAACATTTCTCGTAAATAATTTAAGGCCAGAAAACATGGAGTCACACAAATTCACACCCTGTAGTGTTTTGTAAATCCTCCTGTGGAAAGGAATACGCTGACACAATGCTTCCTGTAGCGAGCTAATAGATTCTGGCTCTTCTGTGACTATTCCTCAAAGCAGGACTGCTCTGGGTCTTTCAGGCCTTTTGGTTCTGACTTCTTCACCTCAAGCCACAGATCCTTGACTGGGCTGAGGTCTGCCCATATAAGTGGGCAGTATGGAAGATTTATAATGTGGGCAGTTAACCACTTCGTTGTCGATTTGGATGCAATCTTTGGATCACTGTCATTCTGGAATGTCCTTATTCAGCCAAGCCTGAGTTTGACGGAGGACACCAGCTGTTTGGTCAAAATGTCCTGGCACATATTGGAGCTCATGATACTCTGCTTTTTTAACAAGACCTTGCTAACAATGTGCCACAGCTGCAGAGCCATCCCAAATTAATATAGACCCCACTGCTAAATTTCACTGTGGACAAGAGCATTTTCTCATCATGAGTCTGTATTTGAAGAAAAGTTAATAATAAATAAAAAATAATCAGTTTTTTTAGAAGGCATTAACATATGCAAACCTTTTGAAGAGATCATTATAATGATGAATACAACACAGTGGGCCAGTATGATTTATTTCCCATTTTTTTAATTCGGCTGAAAATATGAAAATATTGTAAAACCCACACAGAATCCTGCATATTTGATTCAACAAGAGCATCAGATCCTACAACACCTAAAACATAAGCAGCATCAGTAAAAGTAATTTAAAGTGCTTCTCACTTACGTCCTTTCGTAGCTTAGAGAATAGTATTTTCCATTTAGATTTTGTTCAACAGCTGGCGTACAGTTAGATGATCCAAATCTCGAGCACAGCCACATGGCTTGCAACAATAACAGGCAAGGCTCAGAAATAAACAAGAGAATTAGCTCAAGAGTGGTGGCCGGCTGTCACCCCAGAGGTTTAATCTATGTTGAGCAGGCACTGCCAGCTGTCCTCTTAACCCTCCTGATGCAGGATTATGACACAGTCCTGCACACAGGTGAGGCAGCTGTGGAAAACTGACTTTATTATGCGACGGTCACACAATGCGACTTCACAGAGTCAGTAAGACTCTAGAAACCAAGTTGTACAGGTCTGAACTGCTGTTTCGTTTCCATCTTATTTTTCACTGAGAATAAATAAAAGAACCCGTTAACCAATTTAATCTAATTCGATTAAGCCAGTGTGCCCCATTTTAAGGCATCCTTTCCTATTACTGCTGGCGAGAGCTCTATTACCCTTGCTTCACAGGACAGAAAAGTGTCAAATAAATGCTATATATTTCCTTTAATTCATTTTTCTTCCTCATGGTGTTGTAACTTGGGTTTTCCGCTTATCTAACATTCCACAAAGTTGATCCAAACTTTAACCTACAGAGCCCTAAAGGGGAACCACAGTCCCAGTGTCCCAGATTTACCAGTTATTAAGTCGCGGCAATAAGATACTGTAAATTGATGGCATAGAAAAAATGTACAGATTTTTAATTAAGCACAAAATCATGAACTTTGTCAAAGTACTCTAAGTTGCCATGTTGTCGCAAAAACCCTGGTCTCGCTGTGAGAATTGCGACGTGATGCGGCGGCCCCTTCTGCTCACCAGTCTCCGTAATGACTGACGTAATGTGCTGCACGAGCGAATGAGTACAGGTTGTGCAGCAGACATTTCACCACAGAAACGTTTCCACATGATCCGATGCAGAGTTACAAGTAAGTAGTATTTCTCAGCAAAACCGTCTCGAAGTCGAGTACAGTATTTCTACTGCATTAAAAGAGATGTGTTCATCCGCCTGCTTCTTTACAATGTAATATGGCTGCTTCACGTCACCGAAGTTTTGTTGCCTCGTTCTGAATCGCAAAACATGATGCTGAACATACCAGGAAACATAGTCTATTTTGTAAAATTGTGGGTTTTCAAAGTTACTGTCTGTATTTTACTTTTATTGTGGTTTGAAACACTCGTCAATGCAGATTCTTTCCAACCCCAAAATATAAAAATAGCGTTGCAGTTCCCCTTTACATTTTTTGTTTTCCTTTCCATTCCCATTTAGAGACGCAAACATAAAACCTGAGCAGCCCTGACATCTCTTACATCTCAAAGGCCTGTTTTTTTTTTGGGGGGGGGGGGGGGGGGGGGTGCCACTGTGACCCCCTCTAAGGTTGGGGGTCAGCCCAGCTGGCCGATGGCACTGAAGTCTCCAGAACCTCCGTCTGACTGATGTCACCCAGCCTCCTCCAGCCCAGGACACTGCAATCATTCTAAACTACAGCTCTGTCCCGTCAACCGCTTACTGATCGGACCGAAATACTATTTACTGAGCCAATAAGGAGCACAGAAGCAATTAAACTTTTTGTCTTTCCTTTTATCAAAGAGCTGCTTAACTCATTTCGTAGAAATACAGTTTGTACTTTGAGATCCTCACAAACTCGGAGGGGAGTTAGAAGGCACCTGGTGTGCTGTACCTGTGGACCATTCCATCTGAGATTTATTCTTTATTTAAAGTAAATGACTGATCCAGAACTGGTTAAGGACTTAGAAGGAGCGGTTTACTTATTTAAGATCAATTACTGAGATGATGACAGGAGCTGTTATAAATTCTATAGGTTCCCTCACAGCTTAATTCCAAGGAGCTCAGACATCAAAGAGGAATCTCCATGACACTGGAAATTCTTGGTGCATCTCATACCGCTTGTATTCCTTCTGGGAAGAAAAGCTTCTTTCATACGGTATGAAAGTAAAATTGAATGACAAGTTGCCTTTCATAACCTACAAATACTCCTTTCCAGCTAGAGGTCAGGTGCCGTACCCTGAGGTCTGACTCAACTCAACTTTATTTGTCATTATACTTACACGGGTGCATAGTATAGTGAAAAGTGTTTCTCATTAGTCTCTCAGGTGCAGTATATAAACAGGACAGCAGACTAGACAACAGACAGAAATACAATAACAATAACAGTGTAAACAACAATATGGTGCCCGTGCAAAATTGTCAAAAACTGTGCAAATACACAAACAAAGAAAAGTATACAAACAGGACAAAAACAGTGCAAAAGTTATTAAACAGTAACTAGTATGGTTTTAAGTACAATTTCGGCTTACATTCAGTTGTCGTGTGTGTAGTGGTGTTGGAGTACAGTCATTGTGGGTACAGGAAGAAGTGAGGAAAGATCATAGCGTGATGGGAGGGAGTGGGGGCATCACCAGCTTGACGGCTCTGGGGAAGAAGCTATTTTGGAGTCTAGGTGTGTGCAACTGGAGCGTCCAGAACCTTCTGCCAGATGGTAGGGGGACAAACAAGTTATGACTGGGGTGAGTGGGGTCAGACATCATTTTGGTGGCTTTTTTCAGACTCCTGGTGTTGTAGATTTCCCGTATGGATGGTAAGGCACTGCCGATGACGTGTGGGGCAGTTTTGACCACGCGCTGCCGTGCCTTACGGTCGGACGCGGTGCAGTCGTCGTACCAGACAGTGATGCAGCTGCTCAGTATGCTCTCCACCGTTGTAACTGTAAGAGGTATGTAACGTGTATGTCAGCTGTAACTGCGCTGTCTGTTTCTATGAATGGGGGCGCGGGGCTGCTGTGGGCAGCACTGCTGCCTCGGAGGGCTGGGGCCCTGGAAGCAATGAGGGTCCTGGGGTGCTAGTTGTGTGGAGTTTATATGTTCTCCCCGTGTTTGTGTGCGTTTCCTCTGGGTGGCCTGTTTTCCTCTCAGAGCCCAGACATACAGTGTACTGACAGGTTAATTGGTTTCTGGGAAAATTGGCCCTAGGTGTGAGCGTGTGCATCTGTGTCTGTGCATCCTGCCCAGGGTGTGCACTGCATGCTGGGATAGGCCACCCCCCCACATGACCCTGAATTGGAAGAAGCTATTAAAAAATGAATAGATAGATATTTTTATTAATTAATTAGCCAGGGTATTCAAACATAGATTTGAAATAAGGAATACATGTACCTAAACACAAATTGAAGAGATACAGTAAGAACATTGAAAACAGGCCTATGCTGCTTCCATCATACTGATAGGATAGCTTTACAGCTAAAATTATCAGGTAGCGGCAGTTTCACTGGACTCCTATCCTTTTACATTTATGGAAAGAACAACTACAGTGCAACAACCCAGTCTCTGCACTCAGAGAGTCTGCAAGTTAAATGTCTACAGATGACTGTAATTTGTTCACCTGGCCCTGGGGCTGAAAAAAAAAAACGTCTGCAAAATCACTTTAAATTATTCATGCTGAGAAGTCATCAAAAGAATATACCAAAGGAGTCATTTATCATCATCTGGATTCTAGAAAAACATGAGACTTTTATGTGGAGCCCTTCAGAAAAATAAAAATTTCTGCATGGCAGTTTTTAAAACTATTTTAGCAACCCACGCTTTTCTGCACTGTAAACGATTAATCAAACTGCAGAATCCTCGGCAGTCTCACAGAGAGATAGACCATTTTACCATTCCCTCATAAAGTCATATTGCTAAAAAGGTAAGGTATCCTTTCCTTGAGACATGTGTTCTCGTATTTAATGTGACAGCCAGGATAATCATGGAACAAGGGTTCCACTAAAACACTTGACAAAGCATTTACAGGCCTTAAAATATTACAATTCCTATTAAAATATTCTGATTCTTAAATATTACAGGTCAAAAAGTAAATGCAAGGTATTCCTAGCATCATGACAAAATAATTAAACCATAATCCACTTTACTTCAAAAATTATAAACACTGGAATTTCAATATTTTGTCTCTAAAGTCTGAGATGAAAGAGAAAGCACAGATTCTCAGAAACAGGAGTGTTAACATACTGAAGATGTTCTTCAAGCGTGATATTCTCTAATAGTTTTCACTCTGTACATATTGCAGGGCCAGACTTCTAAAACATATATTTAAAGTCATAGTAGCTGAATGTCCGCAATGTTACGCACATCCTTTGATTTCTGTATTTTACTGCTTACGTAGTTCTTTACCAAGTAAACTAATCATTCCTGCAAAAGTATCTTCTGAAAAGACATCGCTGCTTGAGTTCTCTGAAAATACTTGTATTTTCCTGCCTCATTGATTTCGCTTCCTGAATTGCAAAGTCTTTTCAGAAGCAATTGTGTGTGGCTGAAATAGAAATGAAAATAACAATCTAAGTGGAAAAAGTGGCAATGAAGTTACAGAAAAGGCACACAAAGGAATATGAAACCAGCAATAGGCAATAACTAGAGAAACTGAACACCAACCACCCTTTTATTGTGAAGAAGAGATAAGATAATGGGATTTTGAAAACAACAGTATTGAAATCAATGTCAAGTTGGTGCATGTTTGTTGCAAGCATGTTTCAGCAAATGCTGTTGTAATTGGGAGTGATGCTCGGAACATCACAAGAAGTAGAGAAAAGCTGACAAAGAGACAAACAGGATGCGCCACACGGTTTCTTGCAAATATTGTCACTGTGCTTGTTTGCCTTCCTGTCTTCCGCATTTACAGGCCTGCCTTCTCATGAACAGGACTGATTTCTTGAGGACTGTACTTAGAAGCCCAAAATGTCCACTTCAACACATAGTAGCATCATGAAATGAGAACATGAGTTATGGACTAGGAGAGGCCATTACAGGACGTTCCCATCAGCTCGTTCTCTAGCAACTGCTTGACTCCACGTTCGTAAAGCCACTGCAGGTTCAACACAATATAATATGGTGTAGGCTCTTTATTCATCATAACAGCTCATTAATCAGTCTGAAATTTTGCCAATGACCAATTTTATTCCTCAGGCAAAAAAAAACAACTAAAATATGAAAAATAGAAATACACCATCTCTATGCCTTTATACCTTTCATTGGTATTGGACTATCAATACAGCCGATTAAATATAATGAAATAGCACAGGGGAAGAAGAGTTTTCATCTCTTGGAATAGCAGATCCATTGCAGGCAGATACGCTGTGAGAGAGGCTGGAAAGGATCATTTAGACTGACTGCCTGCTTCAGAAGACAAGCGCAATAAGAAAGGTAACGGAAGACATCAGGCCGTGTACTGTAGCACTTACTGTACATCAGGCCCCAACCCATTTTGCCCAACAGTCCTCTGTGTGCTCAGCTGAAGTGCAAAGGAGGAGGCGCTCACTGCATAACAAGTGCCAAGGCCGAAGTGATTCATTTACTCCACGCTGGATCTTTCAGTTAACATGATGTCCATGTTCACCACTGGCTGTGCTGAGACACCAGTTTCCGATGTGAACCCGGCCATTACATTTCTAACACTAATAAAACAATTTAAAAAAAAAAGGGACAATCTCCCGTGCTCCCATTCTGTAAGACTTCTTCAGTACACTTTTCATCTCTGACATTATAAGGAGGTTTACAGCCAAACTGGAACGCTATTTAAATAATGCGGCATGAGCCACACAGTCAAGTAACTGAACTGTTCCCATTACTGCTAAAAAGGTCCGCAGCTCAGGCATACAGTATGGTGAAGCGTCTCTTCTTGAGTCAAATTCTACAGTTGTGTCCTCCAGAAAAAACCCAGTTTTACACAGTCCTATTTTTCTGGAAATGCAGGTTGGTCGAGATGAAAGGGAGCAGGCTGTGCACTGACTGTTACACATCAACCACTCAAACTCACCCGAACGCGCACTTCCCCGTGCGAGCCTCCAGATGTCTGTTTTCCCACAGGTCTCATCATTTTACACCTCCCTCACTGGCTACTACAAGGAAACAAGTTTCACCTGCAATTTGCAGGGACGTGGGAATATTATTGTGTTTCAATGCAGGTGAGGTGGAAAGCAAACTCGCCAGAGAGCACAGCACCGGACCCATCGGTGCGCTGGACTTGGGGAAATTATTTCATTTAAACTGTTTGATGATTTTTTTGTCCGACTGTATCACTGTTCCCCGATTTCCCCACCTGCCACAGCAATATATAAAATAGTCATGTATAAAATCTCCAAAGGAACAAGTAATGGGTTTGTTCCATGCTGAAAAGAGAAGAAAGAAAACGCAACGTTTTGGCCGTGGAACCTTCTTCAGGTGTCTATTGATCTATTATTGTGATTACCCAGTCAAGGCTGCATGTTTTATTTCCTGATGTTATTAATATCTGTGTGTATTTTCCTATAATATCTAAGGGTGAAACCGCTTTTGAGGGAAATCCTTTTTTTATTAAATAAACTTGGCCTCAACCCATTTCATAAAAACTGAATATTACTATACTTCAGATAAATCCAGACATTTTTTATTCAAGCAATTCACTGTCTAAATGGATTAATAATGAGATTCTGTTTTGCATTTGGATTTGGTTGCCAACTTTCTCGGTTTCTCCCGCTAAACTGCTGCCTCCAGCCTCGCAATCTCGATACAAAAATATCAATCTCACCAACTAACATCCTGTGCCTTGTGCAGAAAATACCAATGACCTCAACACTCCTTCCATTTAAATGAGTCACGACAAAACCAGATATTATGTTCCAGGATTATTAACACAGTGCATCGTTTTATCACAGAAATTACAATTCCACCTTAACCGGCAGCAGTGGAATGTTAAAAAAATGACTGTTCCTCCTAATTCCCTTTGAAGTACCTATTACGAACATTTAATAAAAGTCTGATTACACTTTAAATCCAACTAATTAGTGCAATATTGCTCATTCCCTTCTTTGAAACATAAAAAAGCAAAATGTTTGCAAATCTGTTCTCTCAGCATTAAAACATACAGATAATGAAGTGTTAGTGCTTCTGTTAGTGCTTCTTATTTAATATTCTAATTTGTAATCTGAAGCAGCTCTAGCTACAGTAGTTCTGCAGAGAGATGTGTAGGTCTTCTTTCAGCCCAAGTAGTGTACTCAGTGGATACCTCCTGCATTCACCTGCTTCACCAACACATTCTAGAAATGATCAGCATCCGCCTGTAATTTTTCCTAGCGTAGCTCTCTAATTCTTCCCAGTCCCAAGTATGTGGCGGTGTAAGGCGGAATGCCAGGAGGCTTTTATGCCGGAACAGTAATCCCAGCCTTTTCTTTCATGGAGCGTGCTGTCAGCTCACCACTGACCACTTCAAACAGCTCCCCGATGGCCATTTTGGAAGATTTATATCTGATCAGCTCCAGGTTTTCCCATAAGGATCACGACTGCCGAGTCTGAAACGCATTTTTCCTGTAATGCACCAAGTAATCCATTCAGTCATTTATTAATTTAGGCTGGTATTTCGCGTTATGATACACCATAAAGCTTACGACAACAATAACGACGACAAATTAAACATTAGAAGGAAGACTGGGAGTGACCAGTGACATATGTGGGAAATGCTGGGTGCTATCCAGAATGGAAACAGTTTCAGTGAATCCACCCAAGCTGCTGTTCTGTTTTGTAAGGAATGCTCAAGATAATCAAAAATGATCAGATAAATTCCGAAGACAAAAGCAAGTGTACTGACAGATGTTCTTGACGGGGGTTTACCTCCTTTATTACCTAATGCTGACAAGAAAACAAATAACTGAGCTAGAGTGTACTGTGTGAACATCTGGTGAGATCTTCTATCACAAGGCCAGGCAGCTCAATTGTGAAAACGTGTAAGAAACGTGTTGCGGTTTTGTGATGTGAATTAACATTAATTAAAAGTTGTGTTTTTTTCCCCGAAGCTGACAGAACCCCAGGGCTCCAGATTTGGCAGGCTGTGCAGGCAGTGCTTTATCATCTCTTGCTGCTAACTCTTGACAGTTTGGCAAATCGCGGACGGTCATCAGATTACAGAGGCGGGCCGACAAGTTTTCCAGTTGGTATTGGGGGAAAGCACTGGGAAGTCCAGGAGCGCTGATAAAAAACAACTGAGTCTTGGCACCTACAGTACACAGAACTTGCATTTAAAAGAGCTTCCAGTTCTGGGCAATTTAAACACTTGAAACACAAAAGTTTTGATAAAAACCTGCTGTCTCATTCTGTGTAGGTCATGAAAGTTCTGCATCTCTTATGATGCTGCCACCAGCCTCTGTCTTGTTTCCTCCAGCCCCAAACATATATAATGCACAGTTCTGAAGGAGAATATATTTAATCTTGGTATTACAGATGACACAATGGCTTTCTGATGGGATTACAGCCTAAAGGATGAGTACGGGGCGATGTCATACAAGATGACTTCGCCAGAGCTGACTTGACAGTTGAACGTGCAGCTTACAGCTGTCACTTTAGTGTAGATGGCTAATAGATGCAGTTCAGTCTTCACCGCGAAATGATCCAAATTAAATCATTAGCATATTAACTACAGAAATTATAGAACGTTTCCCAGTGAAAGGGTGAGAATGTGGTGATTACATACAAACAAGGCTTGCACTCAGACAGACACTTGAAATTATTAAGATGATAAAGGGGGTAATGGGAACACGATCGGGAAGGCAGCAAAAGCTTTTGCCGAAAAACAAAAAAGGAAAATAAAAAAGGAAATGTGCAAAGCTCCACACACAGTAATTCCCAATTAAGAACAGGCAATCAGCCAGCATGCGAGACAGATGGAGCTAGTAAACATGTATTCCACTGTAAATGGTGAGTGCAGAAATCATAGGCTGCCTGTATTGACTTCACAGCTCTTCTGTAAATGCTCTGGTTTGACTAAAGCGGACTTTCAAAAACCTTACATCACCTACATTTTACATTTATGTCCAGCATCTGCTCTATGTTTAATTTTTTTTTTTATCTGGTGTTTAGTCATGTGTGACATTTCTATTACACACCCAGTCTCCAGGCTCCCAGCATCACCTCTGCACTGTTAGTCGTAGGGCTCTGGAGAGTCGAGAAGCTTTCTGCTCCTGTCTCCTGCTACCTGTCCATTTTCTAAGGCCACATCCCCTGGCAAGGGCAGGGGAAATGAGGGTCAACAAATTCAGACTTCGGCTCCCTTGTGCACCAGCCGCATAGCCAGAGATGCAGCAGGAGCGGCAACACTACAGTGACACAAGAGCCCTGGATTCAGAGCTGTAAGGAAAGAGTGAAATCCAAAAGGAATGAGTACTGGAAAACGTCCTCAGGTGGAGGTGTGAAGGCCAGTAAAGCAACTTCAAGAAAACCTGCATTCCCAGCCAGCTGTTTTCCCTCTATGTCTGATGTTATTTGTGACATTTGAGTTTCAATCTAAAAAGCAACAGCAATAAACATTACTGTGGAGCATCTCAAGAGTTACTTCAGCTCCAGTGTTCTAACACCATGGAGTCCACCTGTTTGGCTTGTAAGAAGTAGGATATATATAAGAATATACATATATATGAAAAAAGATGAAGGATATTATCAAACAATGACAATAACTCCATTGTCATTTCTGCAGAATTCAAAGTTCCAAGTTGTTTTTTTGCAGCCAGTGCACATGTTCATGACTCACCGTTCATTCTGAAGTCCACTGGAGTATACTTGGATCACTTCCTTCACGCTGTCAGTGTAGGACATTTGCCTAAGCCTCTGAATCTATCAGCAGTATTTTTTCTATAATGTGGTGATCAAAATTGTACACAATATTCCTTTGAGAATATTCTTCTGAGGTGTAACTAACTGCGTTACACAATTTTAACATAACTTCTTTTGATTTAAATTCTATGATTTTTAACTGCGTATCCTAGCATTTTGTTTGCCTTTTTAATTTCCCCCCACTTTGTCTAGAAGAATCTAAACGATGTGTCGACACAAACATGTACGTCTTTTTCTTTTTCTTAAGTAGCCACTTCTGGCTCAATGTTTCAACGTCTGTATTTTGTTGTGTTTTTACTATTTGCACACAATCCCGTGCTCTGCTCTGCACTGCACGGCCCTGTTGAAAATTTTATTTCAATCTTCTTGAATTTCATTTCCTGCTTCTACAATGGTGGCTCATCTTATTTTGGCATTATCTGCCAACTGGACTAGTTTGCTAACTATTCTGGAGCCCAGATCATTGATGGAAATTAAGAACAGCAATGGTCCTAGTACAGATCCCAGTGGTACTCCACTACTGCCATCACTCCAATTTGTTTGAGTATTCATCCATATTTAATTTATATATATTTATATATATATCACAAAGATATTCAAAATACCACATAAAACAAAAAAAGAGCCAACTGCCTAAACTGACATTGAGTGCACTAAGTGACAATACCTGTTATATAACTGAAACTCGGTAATGACAAGGTATTGAAACAGCAGGCAGGCTTTGCTTTCTACTATCTGTGATGTCCGTGCTGCAGCTCAGAATATTACGCTGCAGCCTCATGAATTTTTTATCCCTGCTCATCACAATCTGGGGGGGGGGGGGGGAACTGCCTCTTGACTGCTCAATCACATTGACCGTCATTTGCCAAAGCACAGTTCAACTGCCTTCTTTTCCTGCTGCGCTCCATTGTCTCCCTGCCATGTCAGCGCTGGCTCTCAGGGTGCTCACGCAGAGTGAGGTTCGGCGGGTGGCAGTCAGTGGCTTTCCGAGAGGACATCTGGACCATGAGGACATAAAGACTGTCTGGAACCGGAGGAGGCAAAGCACTCCCCTACTGCTTCTTTGCTTGCCGAGTGCTTGTGAGCCTCAGAGGACTGTTTATCCTTTCAAGAAGGCTGGTGGATCAGTGCCCAGCACAGAAAGTCTTCCAGAGCTCGGCGCTGCCACAGGGTCAGATCACTTCAGTACACATGCAGCACAAGGAGGGGGGACAAACAAACTGCTCAGCGGCACAAAAACTACAGGCTATTCAGAGGGGGCAGCACACGAAATATAATCCCAAGCTTTCAGGAAAGGGTGCGACAAAGACAGAAGTGGCAACTATTTTTCGTTTAGTTCTTTCCACATGGCTTCCAGAGCACCGGGCCCTTTTTTACTGAACAGTCTGGGTCTTCAGTCTACTTGACATACAAAATTGTTCAGACTCTTTGTTCAGAAAAGCCAACTCCCAGATCCCACGTAGACATAAGAGCAGAATATTCTGTAATGTGTTCATTCATGGATATTATTAAATAGACGTCCTTCATTGATTAAAAAATTATCCTGATCTTAAAAGTTGAACTTTCAGCTAAAAAGTTTTAAAAAACCCACAAGTTACAGTAGAGGGCAGTGTTGCACAAATTATCCTGCATAGCTCCAACAACAAAATCACTTTTATTTTGTTTGCAGCCACTGGCTCACAAAATAATACTCTTCAAATAAATTAATAAACTGAACAAAAATCCTTGTATTCAGGTAGAAATTTATGATTTAGGAGCTCACTATGCCTTCTTTTAATGTTAGCAACAAACAACAGTATCTTGAGAAGCTCCTGAATAGCAGTATTGAGCAAACAACTTTGGTTTTAGTATAAAACATTTTAACAGCAATCATTCCTTGCATGTGATACATTTAAATTACTCTTAAAATATATCATGAGCATAACTAAGAGCATGCTTTCCGACAAGAATTAAAAAAACAAGTAATGCAATCATAATTACAAATGCAAAAACCTTGGTACACATGTACTGTATAATGAGAATTATACAGCAGTTTAACATGTCAGAAAAATGTGAGAGAAAACAAAGCTGGCTTTAACGCACACTCTGCGTCTCTGAAAGATGTGTGCATGTGGTCTGTTCTGGTCTGTAACTGCTTTTGTGTCTCCTCTACCATGAGGCTGGGGTTTAAGAAAATAAAACTAAAAACTGTCAGAAAACAAAGCAGAAGACAAAGCTCTCGAAACCCCAGCAGAAAGCAGGGGTTTAGCCTGGTACAGGATCATGATCATGTCCCATTTTTACTTCTCTTTGTTCTTCATCCTAATTTTGCTAACAGAGTGCTTAAAGGTCATCAATGCACGCTCTCTGTCTCTCTCTGTGCTAATCTACCCGGTGAGCCGCTCCAGGGATCCTGAATGGAGAAGGGGCAGGGGTGGAAAGCCGGGCTCCACCTGGCCTGTCTGGGAGGGAGCCGAGCAAGGGGGCATGGTGACGAGAGAGAAGAATAAGCCAGATCCGGCAGCCCGCGTCTTATCCACCAGGACACCGGCTACAGCCATTCTCCAGGCAAAACTCCGGTGCACACAGCTGTAGGCAGGACCACACACCCCTACCGCTCCACGCAAAATGCCTTGCGTCAACAAAATTCTCCAAGACACGGGAAAGACACAATAGATATTATATTGAAGTGCTTCATCAGCTGATTTTCTGCTGTAAGTTAACGTCGGGGTCATTAGATATTAAGCGTGTAACAAATACCTGGAAGCTATGAAGTAAAACAGCAAAATGATTATGATGGAGTGTGTGTTTTTTTTTACTTTGGGGGGGAAACCAAACGCAGCATAAACAGAAGAGCTTGTCTAAAATGGGTTTAAAATTAAAGGAGGTTAATCGTTTACCTATTGCCCATCTACTGAAATTTTGATATGACAAAACATTTATTTACAAGTTAACTAAATTAGTTAATGGGTTAGATCAATTATTACTATGACCGCTCTGCTATTCCTGACCGCTACTGGGATGGGAGACCTTCAAGACAACACTTGGTTGTTGCTGTAGACGGTGTTAGTGAACCAGTAGGGGGCACTCTTCCCACTGTCAAGAATTTCCAAATGAATACCCCAGCATGGTGACTGTTGGCCCCCATGGTGACCCCAGCATGGTGACTGGGGACACCGTGCTGTAGAAAGTGCTGTTCTTTAGATAACATTTTAAACAGGCTACTTGGCTATTATAGATCCCATGACCCTTTTCAAAGGAGGAGGGGTGTTAACCCCAGTGTCCTGGTTAAAGTCTAATCTGCGTTTGTACGATCAGGTTTTCCTTTGGACGTTTCACCTTGATTCAAAAAGCAACCTCATTTTTCTCACAGTTCCTGGAAGTGGCTTCCTTTCTTCGTGTGAGATCCTGTGCGGATGACCCTTTTGAGATTTGTGTAAAACTGTTGCTCTGACTGACCACTATTCATCAACTGGTGGACAGTCTGTATTTGGGAATCAACAGGACTGACAGGTGCCGCTGCAGAAGGGTAGATATCTTGAAGGGAAGTGACAGTAGGAGCTCTGTGAGGCACTGGGGAAAGCACACAGTCTGCCAGAAATGGGGACAGCAGAGAGGACCAATGGCACCCTAGAGTCACACTACTTGGCTGCTCTGCAGCACTGGTCATTGCAAGCTATCATATATGTCACAACGATCGTGAGAGGGAGAGGCAGCTGTAGCCATCGATGTCGAGTGAGCGCAGGAGGGAACAGGTGGTTGTAGAGAGAGGCTTGTGGAGCCTGACTTGGAGGCAAGTTGCCTGCTTGCCCACTGAACAAAAGAGCTGCACAAAATCGATAACAGAGACAGGCGCTTACACTGAGGCCAAAGCACAGCTGGGTACTCAGGGTTTTATTAATTGTGTAAAAGAAGTGGTTCCTTCAGGTGAAACTATTTCAAGGTGATCTCACATGCGATTATGACCTACTGTATAACACACCGTGTCATGCAGGATCTGCCAGTGTGAGACGGGTGGGCTTTTTCTGTAATAACGTGGATGCTTTTTGCTGTGGCATGCTACCCCATCACTGCCTGTACAGACCAAGACTGCCTGAAATATTATTGATAGAGAGTGATTGGTATGCCTACAAATGATGTACGGTCAATTTAACTGCAGTTGCTACTTTGAAATCTAATCCACATTTTTTTTTTGGTCCGAGCTTAGTTACATTTAGTTTTTTCCTGATAGAAAGATGCAGGGCTGTGCTTTAATTTTAAAGCACACTGTGCTGCTACTAGCTTGTGATGTTACTGCCATGATCTACTGGAATAAACTGTTAAACTGTTACTGTGAACTTAGTTTGGAACCACGTCATGTAACAAAGTTAACTCTGCTTAATTTAATTTTTATTTTTTTTTAAATGTAATTTCTGCTCTAGTCAAATAAAAATGATAAATGCATGAAACAACAGTGCTTGACCCAAGCAGAGCCGAGAGAGTTAAAAGTCAGAGCAGTGTCCCAGGTGAGTTTGATTTGAACTCAATGACATTATACGCTTCACTGACTTCTGAACAACATTGCCTTTCTTACACTCCAAATGCATATGTGATGCTCACAGCCAAGGCAAAAACTAAAATAGGATTTCCACAGGTTTATTTTAGATCTCTCCTGAAAACCTATAGCGTAAGAGAAATGACTTTTGAAGAACTCTTTGTAAAAAAAAAATCTTAACAATCATACAGTGTTATCATATTATAACCCTTTAATGTAATAATAGGGAGGAAGAGGTGTCCACTATTGTTGAATGTCCATTAAATCACAAATAATGTTTTTTATCACATTATTCTATGAGAATATATATACTACACATGCTTTCTTGGTCTTAACAATTGTAATCACCACAGTCAATGACAATTGTTCCTGTGCCTTTTATATAATAAATAAACATGCTTTTTTTCATGTTGTAGATGTAAAATTAGCTAAAGCATACAAAACACAACACCAATTGTGAGCAACCGAATTTTATGTAGTGTGTATTTTTTCTTTGCTTCATTATTTCTGCATTAGCATTTTTATGACATGATTATTCTAAAATTATTTAAGTGTGTTTTTTCAAATGATTTTTTAAAATTAAAAAAGCATACAAAACGCAAACAACACCTATCGTAAGCAAGTCACCTGCCCCTATGTTGCAAGCTGGGTTACTTCGACAATAATGACCACCTCACTTTGCAAAGTTCACTTTCTTTTCTTGAACTGTGTTTGTGGTACAAATCATGGACAACCTGTGGAACTCTGAGAAAAACATACAACTTTCCTCTCAATACTAATTAAAAACAACACACTGAGTACATGTTCCATCTATACTGCTGCACCCTAATCCAGCTGCCCTACCCTACAGAGCGCCACTGATTTGCATTCATTTAGACCCAATTAAAGGTATGTTGTATAAAATACAGTATGTTACTTATAGTTTTATTATTTTTGCATTTTTACTGTGCCCATTGTTGCAGGGAAAGCCCAGTATTTCTAAATTTACAGAGAAAGTTCCCCTTCAACGGATTGTCCATTACATTCAATGAAGTCTGTTAAAACCAGGGGTCTACTATATTGAGTTCCTGTTGATCAACCCATGATGGAGGATTGTCTGCGCAGCTCCTCCACAGATGTGGGATATATTGTATTTTCCCGCACAGCTACACTCACAAGGGAACTCAAATTGACTGTGAGGTAGAGCAATTGATTTTTTTTTCCCCCATTTGAGAATCATACTGTTAGGCCAAATTCATTTTAAAATACTGCCAAGGAAGTCATAATCACCAAGAAATCTTCGGCAAAGTTGAAATATGTTTTCATTTAATCCTAATTCAGTTCATCAAGGGTCTGCTTTTCCCATCACTGTGTTGTGTACTGTTTTAGCTCGGTTTCCAACATGTTTAATTTTAAAGTCATTCATGGGGAATTGTTATCATCAAAAAGAATGCCAACCTCCGACTAGAATTGGATGGATTCAACTTTGTCTGTTTTGAGCTCCTGTGGTCTTCTAATTAAACCCAGAAGAAATGTTCTAATTTTGGGATGAGTTTCATTGTTATTAATAAGTTACTGAAGTCACACTTTTCTTAGTGGTGGTACACAGCCAGAAGCATATTAACTCCTTTATTGCTCCTTATCATTTACTCATTAATGACATTTATATAGCGGTGTGATTTATCAGACAATTCCTTGAAACACTTTCACCTCCTATATTTACTAAGCAGTAATTAGAGCATTGTAGTAATACAACTACTGTTGCAGTGGAGTTTTTCAAGTATTCCAAAAACCTTTCAATTTGACTTGCTTGCCCCAGAAATCTCAACGCATTAGCAAGAATTTCGCCTGCAAACGCCAGCCATTTTTTATTTTGGCTTCAAAACTGAGCTGCACACACAGCCTAAGCCGCTCATTCGCAAACCACAGCTCTCGAATACATGCCTCTCACATTTCCGCAGCAGCCAGTGAGCTAACTGGGTAACTAGGGTCTTCCCGCCCGGGTACGAGTGCTCACGTACCTCTCCTGGGCCCCTGGCTGCTCTGTTATCTCTCCCTTTTCACAAGCAACAGATGCAAAAGGTTACCCACTTGAAAAATAAATAAAGTGAACACGTGAGTAAAACATTGCACACCTCATGTTCCAGAGCCAGACTCTCACACAGTGACTTCACCAACACATTTAAAAAAAACAATCTGTGGCTCCAGTTACTTGCCTTCAAATTCAGACTTCAAACTAGGCTACAGAGAATACATTGGCATGTTACGTAAACATCAAAAGGTAAAAAAGCCTGCTTACTGAGTTCTCGGGAGCCTATAATGTATTTATTTTGCAATTCCGACAATTTTAACAAAATTCCAGGCACCGACACCAGAAACGTGCCCTGGAAGACTCTGGGAGAAGGGGACTCGCATTCCGTATGATTCAATGATACAACCTGCGCTTATCACGAGCAACAAAGGGGAAAACAGCCGGATTTCTATTCTTTCCAAGCCCGGTACCTTGTGCCTAAAAACCACAGGGTTATGAAAACATCACAGAGCGCTGACAGAGTTACAGGTGTGATTATCCGCTCATTAGCAGGCGGATACCAAGTGAAGCCACACGTAAAAACATCAGCTCTGAAAAGAAAACCAGGTGAACTGTCATCACACACAAAATTCACGATTTTATCTGGCAATGACAAAAAAAAGGCACTCTGTAGATCTGTAGAAATATTCCAATTCTCTATAAAAATCTATAGGTTATTTTCCCAGCCATTAAAAGCACACTTCAGTCTGGGCCTAAAAATCCCAATTTCAAAAGTCAAATACGCAACAATGCCGCAGTGCACTAAACTGGGTAGCTTGCGACATGTGAAAAACCCGGAACACTGCATTTCTTCTTCCTTCTTTTTAAATTTAGCAGGGAATTAACCTGTACTGGTCCCTCAGCAGCTTGTCCGCAGAGGCAGCTCCTTCCTCAAACCTCCCGCTGTCTGAAGTGGCCTAATGACCCCTGGGCACAAAGCTGATCTTGGGTTTTTTTGAGGCTCCATATAAAACACAGACGGGCACCATCATTCTGAGTGTTGATTTTATTCATTTACTACCCATAAGATGTGTAGGAATGCACAAAAACATTTACCGACAGAAGGCATGAATACCACCTGATGCCGAAACGAAGAATTCAGTCACAATACACTCCGAAAAGCCTTCAAAACACGCCAGCATTTTATCCTGATTCCACTGGTAACATGGGATGACATGAAATAATAAAATGCCTCAAGAACCTATTACAAATGCCTGAAAATGATGGAATCCCTTAAAATCTTAAAAGACAAAGGCAATTTTCTTGTCTGTTAGCACACATTAGTTTCCCAGCACTGCTATGTGATAACCCGTGAGTGGCAAGCAAGAAGGGGCCAAATTCCATCTCTGATACTTCGCTTCCTAGCCTCCATTTTCATCCCGCTCCATGACACAGACACAAACAGCAGTGTGTTGAGACAACACAGACATATGAACAGCAGTGTTCAGGTGACACAGACACAAACAGCAGTGTGTTGAGACGACACAGACACACGAACAGCAGTGTTCAGGTGACACAGACACAAACAGCAGTGTGTTGAGGGGACATAGAAACAGCAGTGTGTTGAGGTGACACAGACACACAAACAGCAGTGTGTTCAGGTGACACAGACACATGAACAGCAGTGTGTTGAGATGACACAGACACACAAACAGCAGTGTGTTCAGGTGACACAGACACACAAACAGCAGTGTGTTGAGGTGACACAGACACACAAACAGCAGTGTGTTCAGGTGACACAGACACATGAACAGCAGTGTGTTGAGATGACACAGACACACAAACAGCAGTGTGTTCAGGTGACACAGACACACAAACAGCAGTGTGTTCAGATGACACAGACACACAAACAGCAGTGTGTTCATGTGATACAGACACACAAACAGCAATGTGTTCAGGTGACAGACACAGACAGCAGTGTGTTCAGATGACACAGACACACAAACAGCAGTGTGTTCAGGTGACACAGACACACAAACAGCAGTGTATTCAGGTGACACAGACACAAACAGCAGTGTGTTGAGGTGACACAGACACACAAACAGCGGTGTGTTCAGGTGACACAGACACACAAACAGCGGTGTGTTCAGGTGACACAGACACACAAAGAGCAGTGTGTTCAGGTGACACAGACACACAAAGAGCAGTGTGTTCAGGTGACACAGGCACACAAACAGCAGTGTGTTCAGGTGACACAGGCACACAAGAACCCCTCTTGCCTCCTTCTGCAGTAACTAACACCCCCCTTCCTCCTCCTTCCCCCAGCTCTGAAGCTCGCCGTGGCCGAGCTGGGCAGAGTGAGCAGGCAAGAGGCTCCAGCAGATGCCCTCACATCTTTACCGTACCTGAAAGAATCCCGGAGGAACCGGTCCCACTGGCATCCCGTCTCCTGGAGGCATGTTTCCAAGGACCGGACTGGGAGCCGCGGCAGCACTCTGAGAAGGACACAGAGGAGCAACAAGGTCTGTCAACAGATACCAAGAGCATCACATGAAACGCTATGCGCCTGCCTCTCTGTCCATCTTGTTTCACTTGGAGGAAGGCGTGGGGCTATACGGCCACATGGTTAAGACTAATAGACAGGGATCCCATAAAACTGAGCTTGATGCTCTGATAGAATCACTCCATGCACTAGAGGATGGCAAAATGTGATGGGCTGAAAGGCCTGTTCTTGTCATAGAACGATCTTTTGTTCTAATCTATTTATATCCACTAGAAGGAACCCAGCGGTCTCTGTCTGTTCAAGCTCAGTCAGACTCCCAGACTGACAATATTCTGGCATGGAGTGTCAGTTCATCTGCTGCTGTAGTCTGGGTCTTAGGAGTAATGTTGATTAGACAGGCATAAGAGAAAATTAAAAACGTGAAAACATTAAGATGAAGAAGTACAGTGAAGCGAAAATACAAGAGCATGATTTTTTATTATGCAAAATCAATTATAGGCTAGTATTTTCTGCCAGCAAAGTCATGGGATTTCCTTAAAAATTAAAAATCTTTCAGTTTTAATGAAGGTATGTCAGAGATTCTGGTTGCACAGATCAATTCTAGGCTCTGATACAGACTAAAACTGTTCTGCGTCGGAAAAAAATGAAAATATAAAAAGGTAATTGGACACCTTTTTCATTAAGCAAGTTGACGTTGTCTGTTTTTGATCTGTTTTTTTTTGTCTTTTTTTGAAGAGAGTTAAAAATGACATATGGCCCCGAAGCACAGGAAAACTCTGATCTGTCCTGCAGCTCTAGACCATTCCCAAACCAGAAACCGAAGCCAGCCTTCCACCAAGCACAGAAGACACAGGCTGGAGAGGTGATCTCCAGCTGGTTACTCAGAGAACAGGCTGCTGGTGGTCTCAACACAAGACCCTGAAGGGGATAAATGGGAAAGAAACCCCCCAGCCCTGGTTTCTTTCAGGAATCAGCTTGGAACCTCACTGACACCTCTCCCAGCTCACCGTACTGACATTGAGGTGGAATCTCAACCAAAATTCAACACAACACATGAACAGAGTGAAAATGAGTCCTCAACCTCGCCGTATGTTTGACAGGGTGTAAACAGGGCCTCCTTCACGAAACAGCGGAATATGATCCTCAAATCAATTACCCACTAACCACCATCATCCAGGTGGGGCTGCACACTGGTGGTGGTGGAGGGGATCCCCTGTAAAGCGCTTTGAGTGGAGTGTCAGGTCAGAAAGTGCGAATGGCCTCCTGTCATTCTTAACCTTTCCTCCAGTACAAAAAAGTGAAATATTCACATATCGAATTAAAGACAAAATTGAAATCTTCATGCAAGCTCTCTTCTAGCCCAGAATTCCTGATGCATGGGGACTGCAAACAGTGAGAGTGATCTGCTCACAGCCCATGCAGACATTAATTTGGAGGAATGCTTTGTTACACCTGAAGGCTGTCTCTTCCTGTTGATCTGGTCCTGTTGACGATCTCTCTGGTTGCCTTGCCTGACATTTAAAGGCCCCCACATTAACAGTGACAAACACAATAACTTTTCGCTCCGACTCCAAGGAAACACTTAGCTTTCACCGTGTGTTTTCCATACAGCTGTCGAGGAAGGGCCTAGTTTCACACAGCTCCGGCTCACAGCCTGACTCCTGTCAGTCTCCGACCCCTGCAATCTGGAGATTAATCCCTTACTCTCTCCCTCTTCATCCTGTTCCCTTTGTCTCTCTCTCTCTCTGTGGCGTACCACAGAACCTGCCAAGCTGCTTATTAGCACTCTTCCCATCTCCGAAGCCCTGTCAGCAGTCTTTCTACGAAGTGCTGTCGAACTGATGCAATCATACTGGGGTGCACTGCCTGCTAATAACCAGGCCTGAAGACTGGAATGAACTACTGTCTCAACCAAGGGCTTCTCCAGCTAACTGGCTACACTATCTGGGCGCTGCAAGTGCTGTAAACCCTAAAGTAGGTTTTATTAAAAGGACTTCGCTTTAACGGTCTTCAGATTTGACGGACAAAATCTGCTTGAAGGGGAGTTATGTCTACAAAATCTGAAATACTGGACTTTACCCGCAATTACGGACACGAAAAATGCAAAAATAATAAAACGATAAGTAGCATCGTTCTTGTACAACACACCTTTAAAGAGGTCCCCGCAAACAACAGATGAAGTACAGGGCAACTGGTACAGGGCCAGGCTCTTTAAAAAAACTCTGTGAAATGCACAAATAATGAAACAAAGTAAAAATAAATACTACATACAGTAAATATAAAATTCAGGAAAATCAGTGGTGCACTATAGGGGTAAGTTAATTGCTTAAGAAGAGTGTTTTGGTATTATTTAGTGAGTTTTGTATAGTATATTTATGCTACATAAAATAAAGAGCTTGTATGTTTACGATAAAAAGGGCACAGGAACAATTTTAATTGGCAGTGTTGAATGCAATTGTTACATAAAGTCAAATGATCCTAAAAGCATAAATATTGTATATATATATATCTCATATAATAGTGTTTTGGGGCTGAAAAATGTCATTAGTGATTTTTAATGGATATTCAGCAATAACATACACCTCTTCCCCCCATTAATTTGTTAAACTGAGGGTTTACTGTAATTAAATTCACAAAGATCGTTCAATTAAACATGGGACACACTTCCTCAAACACTTCAGATGAAACTCCAAGCCATTAAACACCCAGTCAGAAAATTAACGTTTTAAATCGACCCATGGAAGACCAAACCTCAACACCTCATATACTGCAGGAATGAGAGTAAAATAACTCCAAAAACATTTAACTGTTACAGGCAGCCAGACTCAGAAGTCCCCATTGATCTCTGTTGAATGTACCCATCCATATACAGCAGGTTGTCAAATACTGTTTTACACATGGTGTGCATACATGGTTTAATTAGATCCATTAAATTATCTTTTTTTAACCTTTTTTCAAGGATGATCCGTGATATACATTTACAGAATCATGATTCTTCTACAGCGAATCAAGAGGTGGTTGAAAAACCAGATTTTATTTATTTGTGGTAAAACTCAAAACGGCAGTTTTTTTTTTTTCATTCATGCAAATGATAAGTCCGCAGAGCGGACGCACTGACTGTGGCAAAGATATACATTTTTTTTTTTGTGGAATCCCGTTCACATCTGGCTCATCTTTGACCTTTGTGATCGGGTGGGCCTGGCAGGACCTGCTCCCGTTCGTTTTAGCGAATCCAAACCTTTGCAGAAATCGTCACATGGATAATCAAGGACCGAAACTCCTGAGGGCCGCCTCCAGCAAAGGAACTCCCCCAAGCACATGCGGATCGCGGATTCAAGCCTGGGTCATGTCACGTCACGTCACGTCACTAGCTGGCCGTGCCTGCCAGTCCCCAGATTACAGCACACAACTGGTCAAGGGCTGGCGGAGACTAGTATTTCAAGGTGAAAAAACGATGAAGGGAAAGTAACCGCAGATTTTCATTCCTTTCGTCAGGAAGCTGCTCTCTTCAAAACACTTCAATCAGATCCTTTAACGGCAGTGCTCACACAATAAAACCCAGCAGTCCATCAAATGCTTGTGAGTGCAGGCGGAAGAGTACCACCAACGCGGCACATCTCTGCCTCCCATCAATCCATCACTCACGCCATAAACATTTTCCCTCTCTCTCCTTCCCCACTTTTGTGGTGTTGACCCAAAGCAGGAGGGAAAAAAGTTCCACACCTCGCGGGGAGATAGCGGACTAGAGGAGTATGCAGTGTTTCTCCGATATTTCTTGTTGTTTTTTTTTCTTTCAGCTGTCCGATAAAAGCTTTTATACACCTCAACCTGAATAAAAGTAATTTGTGAGGTCCTAATTAGATTTGAACTGGCTAGCGAGCCCCTTACCTACATCAATTACAGATTTCCATTATGAATCTGATTATTGGCACCAGGGACGTCCCATCTCCAACTGCCGCCAAGCATCTCCTCACTACTCACTATCCCAGAATGCACATCATCTGCCCCTGCCTCAAACAAAACTGCTGCTATCCCAGAATGCACCGGATCTGCCCCTGCCTCACTCTGGACTGCTGCTTCTTCCACCCCAATAGTATATTGAATTTCTATTCATTTACATCGCTCCACTTTTTGACATGACCAAATGCAATATTGCTTTTCTAGGTGTAGTCCTTGTAAAAAGGCCTTGGATGCAAGCTTCAGTTTTTATGCTGGGATTGCTTTGTTCTAACATCAGAAAAACATTTTAAAACTGCCAACAAAAACGAATCCACACAAATGAATCCGTAACTGTCCCAATTCATTACGTGTTCGTTGGCATAACGAGCTGGGACGCACATTCCTTTCCCATTCTTGCAGAAGCCCCAGTCTAGAAAAAAACGAGGGGCAGCTCCCATCCGCAGTCTGCACAACAGCAGCTTAGTAATGATCTCTGTGACTTCCACCTCTGCATCCTAAGACACCGAAGACACCCGCGTCTCCGCGTGCTTTTCATTGTTTATTTGGGGAAGGACAGATTTAGTCACTCTGAGACGCTTCCTGGTGCGGTTTGCCAAACCCAGTCTCCCTGACAATGGCCAGGGCTGAAGGCCGATCAAGCCTTTCAAAGAGCAGTGCTATAAATAGCCCATTTCATGGCGAGGAATGGACACGTTGAGTCAGTGAGCAGGGCAGGGGGAGGCAATCCACTCTTCATCTCCAACAATAAATCCAGCGAGGAGAGAGGTGGGCACACTGCCCATTCTGCACATTTAAACCACATTGCCATGCAGCCATCAGACCAGTGTGGTACTGTACCTGCGCTTTAGACCGTGAACTTGTTCAAATATACAGAGGCGAAAGAAATAATATAGAAGCTGCAGGGCTGGGATGCTGTCAATTGTATTCAAAACCATCACAGAAACAAGAGTCGTAACAATAATGAAACATTTTCCAAAAAACACCTATCAATACAGATGTTTGCCTGTTCGGTGGGGGTAATTTTTCTCCGAAAGATGCAGCGCTCTTGTTAAGTACAGCAGTTCCAGACGGAGCTGTGACACTGTTCCCTATCAAATCTGCCTGCAGCCTCACTCCCCAGCACTTCTGTTGCTCCTGTGAAAAGCTGCAATGATATTCAAAGCAAGGCGAACAGTGACAGCACACCCCTCCCTCCCATTTCCCCCGAGACCGAGCCTGCTTCGGTCTGCTGCCTGAACAACTACAAATACCCACTGCAATCTTTTTTTTTTCCCTGCTGCTCCTCCAGATCACATCTCAGCAGAATTACACTGATGATCTTCTGCACACAGCTCTGCCCAAAGAGGCTTCATGCACTCAGCACAAAAGCAGCTCTGAAATACTGCGATATCTTTTCAAGTTTCATCTGGCTGGCTTTTTAGGTCGGAGCAGCAGACTGAAATCAGAGCAACGGAGCAGAGTCCACTCAAACTGCCATCTGTCTCTGCTTACTCTTCCTTCCTCTGTCCTTCACTCCTAGAGCCCCCTGAAACGAGGACGCTCTGCTGGTCTAACGTAGGACTGGTGTGCTGTTTACCTGCAGCCCCATGAATTCCCTCTGTGCTGAGGCTCCGTGCTGTGACCAGTGAAACTGCTGTACATGCCTTTCCTTTTTTCTTAATTTTGACAAATCGAAAATGTTTTAGTTAATAAAAATAGACTCAGAAGCAAAACTGTAACCAGCACACTAACAGTGGCTTAAAGTAACCTGCATTTTTGTGTCCTGAAGTTGCTGTCACTGGACACGTCATGGCATTTCAGATACCTGCGCTACATCCAAAAGCTGTTTCTGAGACGAGCGTGTTGCTAAGCAAAGTCCCAAGCATGGCAGAATTCAGTGTGGAATACTGAAAAGAAACAAAATACTAAATAAAGACCTAACAAAATACTTAGACTTACAAAATGGTACGTGAATGATCATTTTCAATCTTGTAATTCCATGCCAAATGTACCAGGCACCACTGTAACATAGCAGAGAGGTAGTTATTATTATTCTTCAAGGGTGAAATGCACAATTCAAAAGGGGAAACACAGCAGCAATTCCAGCTGCTGTCTTCTTTGGCTATACTTTCCAAAGGCAAATTATTTTTTTGAGCTTGGATACAGTTTTCAACCAAAGCAGCTGTTTTGGAAACACACTGAAGCAGTCAAATGCAATTTCAAAACTAATATACCAAAGACTTTCCCTGCAACAAGAAGCCTACTTTTGATTTTCAGAAACTCTTTCATCCCTTGAACACAGTGAGTACAGAGCCTAAGAGACTCTGGTGCAGTCTTTTAACCTCAAACACTACTTCAGTCTCTTAAGACTTCTCAACAAAAGGCAGCTTTATTCCCTGCTCTGCTGTCTGACCAATGTGAAAACTATGTTGTCTCTGATTTGCTTCAGCTGCACAATCAAGGGTGACCTCTGACACATCTTTATCCTTGTAAATAAAAGAACGGGTACGTCCTCTGATCCTCTGCTGAACTCTTCCAAGCTGGTGGACATGGTACTCTAACAATAACACTGCAAAAAATAGAACCTGAACTAAAGAATAGATCTACTGTATATATTCATCTCCTTTTAAAGAAACGGCATCATGATCCCATCTGAAGTGCACTGTCACCAAGCCTCCACATTCAGTTCGCATACTGTGCACTGAAGTCGCATGCTTTGTTTTGAGAGTTGTTTGGCAAAATGGTTACAGGTTGCTCAATGCAATACCTAAAATGCCATCTGACAAATCCCTAACAAACTTCTCCTGGTTTAGAAACAACACTGGAAATCCTGACACTTCAATAAAGTACTTGAAAATAGCTAGCAGCAAAAAAAAAAAGAATAATTAACATAATCATCCCCCAATATAACTGTTCTTTTTATTAGCAAGGAAAACAAAGTCACCAGATCAGGTTAAGAAATTAATTAGCGTTTTTTTTAATCAATAAATGACTACTTGTGTAATTAGAGGAAAGGAAAAAAATACAATGGTATAATTTTTCCAACCCAGAAAAAACGCAGTGGAAACCGGGTGCTAAAGTATATTCGGGATGGCACTGTCAGAGAACTCCAGCTAATCAAGAATTCGGTAGTTTCAAAATCAGGTCTTATCACAAAAAGAAGCAAAGAGTGGTAACAAATGTTTCAACATCTGCACAACAGTGAAGACAGATGTTTTTGATATTTTTCTAGGATATTTATTGCTACATGATCATAATGTCAAGCCAAGTAACACTTTTTCAGGGAAGGGAACTGGAGGCACATTGACTTGCTAATGTCATTCTGGCACAACTTTCCCATGACCAGAAATCTTCGTGTGCTCTTCAAAACATTCAGGATTCTCAATTGTTGAAACTTGGAAGCCGAAAATCGTCAAATTCAGGAAAAAGTGTTCACACGGTATTTCCACCTTTTCTGCTCAGTGTAATATCGACTGTAACAAGTAATACGTCACACCCGAAGAAGGCTCCATAGCCGAAACGTTGTGTTTTCTTTCAGCATGGAATAAACGTATTACTTGTTCCTATACAGCCTACGCATGCTGACGCAGCTCCCCACCTGTAATATACACTGTACATATCCACTGCTGTAGAAGTCGTGGCTATCTTGCACTGCGCTGCTCTGCTCTTCTCAATACTGTATGTTTCAACGATTACTGAATGAATTCTACACTGATTTTCTACTGTACTTCTAGTCATCCTGTTTTGAACTAAGTTAATCCTGAGAGAGGCTGGCACAGTGGGGCAGTGTTTGGCATTGCGGCCTCAGAGCACTGAGGCCCTGGGCTCAATCCTGGACCTGAGGTGCTATCTGCATGGAGTTTGCGTGTTCTCCCTGTGTTCGTGTGGGTTTCCTCCCATAGCCCCGAGACATACTGTTTAGGTTAATTGGCTTCTGGGACAACTGGACTTGGTGTCTGTGTTTGTGTCCGAATAATAATAATAATAATAATAATAATAATAATAATAATAATAATAAAGACTAATTACTTACACTTATACAGTGCTTTTCTGGACACTCCACTCAAAGCACTTTACAGGTAATGGGGACTCCCCTCCATGCAGCCCCACCTGGATGATGTGATGGCAGCCATAGTGCGCCAGCCCACCCCCCGCACACCAGCTCTCAGTGGGGAGGAGAGCGGAGTGATGAAGCCAGTTCAGAGATGGGGATTATTAGGAGGCCATGACTGGTAAGGGCCAATGGGAAATTTGGCCAGGACACCGGGGTTACACCCCTTCTCTTTTCGAGAAATGACCACAGAGAGTCAGGACCTCTGTTTTTTGTCTCTTCCGATGGATGGCGACTTTTTACAGTACAGTATCCCCGTCACTACAGTATACTGGGGCATTAGGACCCATATAGACCACAGGGTGAGCGCCCCCTGCTGCCCCCACTAACACCTCTTCCAGCGGCATCCTTAGTTTTTCCCCAGGAGGTCTCCCATCCAGGTTTCCCAGGCTCACACCTGCTGAGCTCCAGTGGGCTGCCAGCTGTGAGCTGCAGGGTGACATGGCTGCTGTATGTGCTCTGCGGTGGACAGGCATCCTGTCCAGGGTACCCGTGCTTTATACCCACTTTCTAACGCTGCTCTGCTTGGCATTGCCTACCTACAGGGAGGTCCGAGGTCAGCCCCATGCAATCCGCACAGACAGGCAGCTGCTGCCGCCGCCACAGCCAGCCCGGCCTCAGCACCCCGTGGCCACCTTCCTCCCCGCGCGCCAGTGTAAACGGCTGTTTCTGCAGCGGGGTGGCGGCTCGCATTATTCCCCTGCGCCCCCACCTGCTTCTCGCCGCTCTCTGCTGATCACAGCACCGCGCCCGAGGAGCCCCTGCGCTCGTGTGTAAGTGTGCGTTCTGCTCTGTACATTTTTCTGGCAGGCTTTAACAAGCGCTGTCCATCAACGTCTCCCCCAATTATCGTATCCCCGGCCTCCTTCTCCTTATATAGCAGCTCGGATGACACCAGTGGAAACTTCCCGCAGTCTGCAGGTTTATTATATTAAGTATCGCTATAGCAGCACAAAGTCTTCCTGCCTTCACTCGGCGAGGTGTGTGTCTGTCACAGGTGCAGTACTGCAGTACTCATGGCATTTACGAAATTTGGAGGCTGCCCGTAAACCTGACCACAACTCACTTCTGTTGCTGCTTCCCTTACAATTATCCCCTGTACCAGATCTTGATAAGACAAAGATCCAGGTAAAGAATCCATTAAACTGCTCGTCTGCCTTAAATACACAGTACAAACACCAGCCTCTGCTGGGAAGGTACTGAAGGTGTGAACCTTATCATCTGATCACTGCTGAAAGAAAACCTAGCACCTTTTGGCAAACATATTTGTTCTCTGAATCATTTAACACATTACATTCCAAGGAATGAAATTACCTACCGATGAGTAAGAAAGCCGGCTCAGGGTTTCTGCACCCCTTTCTTCTGCTGTCCCATTACACTGTTATCACAACAAGCTCCCCCTGTTACAAAGCTGTGCCTTGCGGCTCTGAAGTGCACTCAGGTTACTCCTAGCACCAGCAAGTGGGTATCACTGGCACTGGCACACAATCTCAAAGCAAAGAAAGTCTTGCTGTTTAGATCTTACACCTGATTCTACCTTTCATATTTCCACGAATGTACGCAAATTCACTCCCCTTTTTTCAGCTTGCTGACTCGATGGGAATAAATACACCATGCTCTAGACCAGCTGGCTTTCGCACACTGAAAGAAAAATAAAACTATACACTCTCGCTCCTACAAAACAATCCTTTTGCCATGGAAAGTTAGGACATTCTTGGATTCTAGGAGGATTCTTTTCTCACTGATCTAGTTGTTAAATGTCTAATCAGATCTGCGGATGATTTGGGCCAAAAAAGGAAAAAAAAAAATAGATCAACTTGTACACATCACAATGAAGACAGAACACTGCTAATCCTCTGCGTTAAACTTGAAATGAAGTTGCACATAAATGACTAGCATGAGACTTGTGTAAAGCAAGGTGCCAATACTGTATTTCTGTTATGGCCTGTTACTTAGTTTACTTTAATATTAAACCTAATAGTTTATCGATTATGGCAACATCCCTGTTGGTGGCCTGTCTGGGGGTATTATACTCACGTAAAACAATTAATGCTGAACATCACAGCAAGCTTCTCCCTTCACTGTCTATCTATATGATTCTCTTTGGTAGTGAGTGGGTTTCTAATTAGTAGCAATTAATGAAATTAATTAGCCACAGCAGAAAACCTAATCATGCATTTGAGTGACAAGAATAGAATGCCATCATGCCTGTGGTACAGCTTGTAAAACTCATTAATCCGACCACACATTTATGATACCTGGAGCTCCGCTGTGAGCTGGCTGATCTTGAAGAAAATGCTACAGCAGGTACAGAATAAGTGGCCCACTGACTTATGATCAGAAAATATCAAGCTTTTATGGATATCTGCCTCTTTTATATCTGTTACTACAGAGACCATTATTATCATCTCTGATGATTATCATCATCATTTTACTCGTTAAAGCAGAATGAACTACAGTGCAATTTAATTAGGAAGAACACATCTATTTTTGGCAATTCTTCATCTTATTTGAGAAGCCTGATACTGTACGTATTTGGAAGGGACAGACCCTTTACCAAGAAGTTCATTGCTAATGCTCCGATTGAACGGTGTATTCACATTTCAAAACACCTTAACTAGTTAAACATCACTATCACAACCCAAGCAACTGTTTCTTTATAGTGGAGACACTATTGAACTCCTGAACTTTCAAGACCAAATCAGTCATACTCACACTGCTGTTTGGAATGAAGCTGTCCCCAGGAGACACAAACAGGCATAATTACACTCCCGTCTCATTATAAAGACTCTTAATAAAATGCCATCAGAATTCTAAGTCATACATTGTCTAGACTCTGGGATAGAAACTGACAAATTGAAATGTGAGGTCAGCCAGGATAAATACAATAGAAAGCACACTGACTTACCAAAGTACAAGTAAAAACTTATTTAAGGTTTGTTTAAGGCCCTGCTTACTGCTGGCTTCATCAGTAGTCATTTTCACTCCGAAACTGAAAGGAGAAAGTACTACGAATGCACTGTAAATTTACAAAAATGGCTACAGGCCACATGCTGGAGGTTAACACACATGAATGAAAAATACATCAGCAGAAAACTAAAATAGAAATCTAAAATAATGTGCTTTATACAAGTTCAGCAAACAGCTGAAAAGACACAGCCTGACATTTTCGTGTTATACATTTTCTTCCACCTACTGTATGTAATTTTTTACATAGACTAAAGATCGAAGTCTTGCAGAAAACTGTCCATGGATAAGTGATATTATAACTGTATATTTAATATTTGGTAGATGGGTTATGCTTGCAAATCAGTCAACATTTAAAATTAAACTTGATTTATTCTTGATTTATAAAAATAATGTTCATCAACACCAGACAAGACTACAATGACATCGAAACGGTGGACATGTGGAACAGTGCGTGCGTGCGTGTGCGTGCGTGTGTGTGCATGCGTGCGTGCGTGAGATCCAGTATGCAGACTGATGGAGACTCTTACAGGATGCCCAGGTTGCAGACATCCCCGACAAGAAAAGCTGCCCGGCCACAGGCAAGGTGGATCTGTCTGTCAAACTGGTGTCAAAAGTTTGAAATAAATGACATCACATGTGTGTGGCCTTGTGAAGACTTCTACAGCTGCCACATACAGGCCAGATAGGCTAGAGTCAATGGAGAGACTGAACATGTGGATGAAAGACTGAAGCCAAAAAGGGTGGCTTAGGATTCTGGAGCAAACAGGATGGGGTGCACTTGGGCCAGAGAGGCATAAACGTATGTGGGATGGCTGAAGGGTATTTAACCTAGGAAACTGAGGGACAGGGAGCCATCTCTGGTGGGATCAGGGGAACCAAGAGCAACATTAGGAAAAAACTTTTAAAAAATAAGTTCATTCTTAAATCCTTACATCTTAATGCTAAAAGCATAAGGAATAAACAGGGCTATTGCATTAATAGAAAAAGACGACAAAATGGGAATATAGTAACAATCCTCTAGACTCACTTGAGTTTTTTATGGTCCAATGACAATGTTATTGTTATTATTCTACTGTACGTCCATATATGGATAGAACAAATAAGTGCCAAGGACAACACCTATATGAACCATTAAGATATTATTTAATGGAAAACATTATCTAAAACCTAATTATACAAGGCTTGAACAAAAACATTACCAGTTGAAACTTTGCAGGATTCTTGAGTAATTTTATTATATTTATTAGACTTCCCACAACAATTCACTTAAATGTTACAACCACATGAATGAGTCAAACACAACTATTAAAACGCACATATTCCCATTTTCTTTCACACCCCTTAAACCACACTGTGACTTCAGCCTTTAAGAGGCAAAAACAATTATAAAACTACCTAACCTCAGTTGAAAAACGTTAAAGTATAAAGAATACTTAAAGAAAATAGCAAACTGAAATCACTGCACCGGCACAGCACTGGAAACAGTCACGACATATACAAGTATTGGACAGATAATAGATACAGGAACACCAATGTAAAGTCACTTAATGGGGTGTTGAGCCACCATGTGTGGCTAATTTGGTTTGGATGAGCTGTGCCATAGTGCCTAACGGTGTCTGGAAATCTGCAGCAAGGATGTGGCACCATTCCTCCATGAGAGAGCCAGTCACCTCACGCCTGGTTGACAGAGGTGGAAAAATGCTGTCTGGGGCCTTGTTCCAGAACATCCCATGGACGCTCAACTGTATACAGATCTGGTGACTGATGAGGTAATAACATATTAATTTGTCATGCTCCACAAACGACGGAGGGACCTCACGTGGGCTGTGGATGGGGGCCACTGTCATCCAGGAGGAAACCCCTCACAGCAGAAAAGAACTGCAGCAACATGGGGTGAAGATGAAGAGCCACCAGAGCCCTGCCCTGCTGGAGCCAGGCACTCCGGGCTGTGGAGGTCTTTAGGTTGGCACCACATGTGCACTCATCTGTATGACAGGAACATGGAGAAGGATGATTCATCTGACCGGATCACATTCTCCGCTGCTCGGTAACCCACTGCCTGTTCTCTTCGCACACTGGACTCGCAAACATGCACCGTCAGGTTTGTGCCCTCCAGCTATACGATGGTCTCCTCTGTGCCTCTGTGCTCTGCAGAGCTCTCAGCGGACTGTTTTTGATGAAACTGGCTGCTCGCGCCCCAGCCTGAAATCTGCAGGCCACTGATCCGCAGCGGCTTGGCTGTTTCACCTCACACCTCGAATGGAGGCACAGATTTCACGATTCCGCTCTTACGCCCACTGTCGCCCTCTGCTGTCGATGTCCTGCCCACAGATTTCCACGCTGACGTCACCTTAGACACCACAGCTCTAGGAACATCAGCAAGTTGCGCTGTCTTGTTCACTGAAGCTCCTGCCAAACACGCCCCAGTAATCACCCCTGTTCCCAAGTCACAGTCTCCTCTTGCAAACCAAACATAATTATAGGCAACCAGCACTGTCCAGCATTTTCATACACGATCCAGTTCGTACAGGGATCCCCTTTGCTTACTTAATGCTTGAACAATACCTGTATGGAAGCCCTGGCTTTCAATATGCTTGGTTTCCATCACTGACCCAGACTTTTGTCCTTTACCTACACTACTGTAGATATTAACTGCTGAAAATGTTCATTCACGCAATGAGTATTTTTCTTATTTGCCCAGATATGTAATTTTTTAATTTACATTTAAAAATGTACATGATTCAACACAGAGCACAGCATGGTGAGTGGGGAATAAGCTGGTTCAGCATACAATGTTTGTGCAAAAAGGACAGAAAATATTTTTTTTAAGAAGGTCAATCAATAACCATTTCAGCTTTGTGTTCAGTAAGGTTAGAGGACAATCTTTTCTCTGGTTTCAAGGCCATGGTTACAGGAAATTCAAATGACAGTGCTCAGGAAGGAAGTTAACAACCCCCTCCCTCCCTCCTCCAAATGCCATTAGACTACTTCCTGAATAAGTTAGGAGACAGAGCGCTCAGAGGAAGCCTAGAAAATGTAAGTTCCACTTGGCCAAACATGCACTCATGTACTGTCCCTATTGCTGCATTAGAGAGAGAGAAAAGATACAAAAGTTTACTGTTTAAATCGCTCTCACCAAAAAGTAACACATTACTTTACATTAACCAATTAGTAGCCTCCACCACCAAAAGGCAGTAAAACGTTTTCTTGTCACCAACAATAAACACACTTACACCAAACAATCACATAGTATGTGAAGCATTAAAGCAGATCAGACAGATTGAGAACAAAGGTCCACCTGGAGGCTGAAATTCGAGCAATGCACTCCAGTGTTGCAGGGCTGATGGCCTGTATTATCCTGCTCGTCGCACTGCACGCTGCATTATGACAACACTGGGACCTGTCTGGCATCTCTGAACTTGACGCTCTCAGAAAGGGGAGAGGATGCCCTCTCTGTAAGGTACTCGGAGCTGCCACTGGCCATGAAAAGGCACTCTAGCAAATAAAGATTAATTGACTGTTTTTGTGCCTGCAGTCAGCTAGTGTAAGAAGTGTGCTTAAAGGAATACAATCCCCTAACAAGCCTCTTAGCTCAAGACCTCCCTCCTTTCAAGCCACGCACACCCAGACTGCCTGCCACAGTGCCACTCCAGCCGCAGCGCTGGATGGCTTTAAGAGTGGACAAATGTCCGCGGGGGGCTAATTCAAGACTAACCAGATCACGCTGCGCGATAACAGTGCTAAATTTGCCGAGGAAAAAAAAAGAAACAAATCTATTAAGGGCCGGACTGTTTCATCTTAGGCATGTCATTCAGAGACAGACGGGCCATTAACCATGTTTCAGTTAATAAAGAACAAACAGACAAATCTGTCTGTTCCTTCAGCGTCTGTCTCTAGGAATTTTCAGGTCGTAAAAAAAAAAACTGGTAAATGAAGTACTGCAATGAAGGGTAGTATTTATAGGGTTAAAAGGCAATGTTGTTGCTGAAGCTGGATAAGCAGACAGAGGAGTCTGTTAACTGGTTAAAGTGTTGCAGATGCAGCAGGAACGGTTTTCTGGATTTCACAGCAGTCCTCTCTACGCCCTCAGTGCACAACAGAGTGGCCTGGTGTCAGCTTGCCGAGAGGAAGCAATAAATCACTGGCACGTAACAGGTTAAAACCCTTGCCCCCTTTCTGAGGTTTCGGGCTGCTTCTATTTCTATTTTCTTAAAAGCTTTCCTTGTTTGCTGTGCTGTGCTGCTGATTGAGAGGCGTTGCAGCAGGAGGATGGGCTGGGTAAGGTCTAGTCACTTCCCCCTGCCTGGCAGACGCTAATCAAAGATTTTGAAAAAAAAAGAAGTGCCAAGGACCAGACACCAGACTCCTAGACCTGCTGCTACTCTACAAGCTCTGAAATGCATGGATGTGCACTCCCAGCCAAAACCAACAGCCTGAGGCTATGAGTACTTGCGAACCCGCGCCACAGTGCGTTTCTGAACAATGGGGCAACTATTACCATGGAGAGGATACTCCCACTAAATTTAACTCCAGTCTAGACTGGCTCAGATCCAGCGCTAGCAGACAATTCAGACCACATTTTGTTTATCATGCACGGAGAACAGTTAAACCCTTAACCGCCACCGAGGCTAGGCTTTACGAGCCAGCGCTTTCATTTCATTGTGTAGATTTCTAATGGATTTATCACTGACACAAAGTGTTAACACTACAGTAATGCGTGTGCAAACCCCTGACCCCTAATCCAGCAAATACGAACGAATTAAGGGCTTCAATTCATTTAATGCATTTAAGAGGTTTTACTTTTTTCTATAAACAGTAGTGGTTCTTTATGCACTGAACAGGTCAGGCATACCAAATGGGAAAAATTCACCTTGTCTTTTCAAATCCAAAGGGGGAGCGCTCCCATGGAAAGAACCGGGAGCGCTGGAAACCGGAGCGATGTCGGAGAAATCCCACTGATGAAGTACATTTTCTGAACTTTCAGCAAAGAGAAAAGACCCCCGTTATACAGAACACGCCTTTCAACATTCTCTAATTATGGAGAACATTTCCCTTTGTAACCCAGCGTCTGCCAGTCACTTACTCCTGCGGGTGAACCACTTGCACAATAAACTCTCTCATTATCATCAAAAAGGTCATGGAGTGAAACTTCAGTACCTGCAATGAAAAACTAATTATGCGTTCAATTTTTTTTTTTGGACGGCGACTTTCGCGTCTGTCTGCCTTTGTTCATCTCCCTGCAGCGCTCAGTACTGCCGTTTCAGGTTTCGCCGGAGTGACGAAGGGAGGCTCCTGAAGGCCCTCCGGTGTTGGGCCGCGTAGAGTTTTTAAAAGCACCAAATACTTGAATGAAAGCCAAAGGCAGGACATGGCCAGAACCAAGACAGAAAGACAAAGGGGAGCCACCGACACCAGCATCCAAAGTAGCCAGTTAGCTACTCGTTTTCTAACAGTGGGCAACTCCGTTCTCAGTGGGCTTTCCAGTCCAAGACAGGGACCAAGGCATGCGAAAGGCGTGCACAAGTCCATTTCCACTTCCAAGCATTGTTCTCAAGCATTTCTTCTATCTTCAAACTAAAACAAGTATAAAAAAAATGAAGAAAAGCAACAAACAAATTTCAGAGCTGCTGACTACTCTGTCACAGTTTCTGCAGTGATGAAATCCAGCTTAACCTATTTCCATAAGAACCATCCCTGCAAAAGAACGCAGCCAGCGGCAACTTAAGGGTATTCCAATCTCCCCCCCAGCCTTATAAAACAGATTATTGTGCCTGCGGCTGCCACTCAAGAACTAGAGCATTAGAACATGAGGTTACACACAGTTCGAATTATCAAGCTCGTTTGGTCGTTAGTAGTTAAAGGGGAACTGCAAAGCTATTTTCATATTCTGGGGTTAGAAATTGTAAAACCTCCGATTTACATCACGAAACAGACAAAATGTCCAGGTCTGTGCAGCGCCATGTTCTGCGATTCAGAACAAGGCAACAAAACCCCTGGTGATGTGCGCATCCCTATGACATTGTAAACAAGCAGGCTTGTGAACACATCTCTTTTACTACAACAGAAATATTGCTCTCGACTTCGAGACAGTTTTGCTGACAAATTCTACTTACTTGTTAACCCTGCATGCAGATCACTTTGAAAGATTTCTGCGGTGAAACGCCTGCTACACAATCTGTTTTAATTTGCTTGTACATCACATGACATTAGTCGTTACGGGAACTAGTGAGCAGGAAGGGCTGCATCACATCACAATGCGTGGGAACTCTCGCTCTCAACCCGTTACAAGACCTGGGCTTCGCGACAACATGGCGACTTACAGTCCTTTCACAAAGTTCACGATTTCATGCTTAATTAGAAATTTGTATTATTTTGTCAATGAATTGATTTTGTTACTGAGATGTAATAACTGGTCTGAGAAATTGTGACTGCAGCTCCCCTTTAACTGATCCCAGGATCTTTTCCATCTGTTTCCTTTAAGAAGCCAGGCTATGGGCCTCAACATTAGGACCGGGTGTCTTGTTACATCCTCCACTACAACCGTTTGCGCAGCGAAGTGACTCCTATTCTTGATTTTAAATGCACTTCCACATAGTTTCCACTTGGGCCCTGTCGGTCGTGTTTCACTGTTCATATGGAAACGAACAACAGAATGAACCGGCACAGACAAATGCTGTGTGAACGATAACAGTAACTTGGGAATCGTCCCTGAGAAGGAGCAGTCCAGGAGTCACAGACACACAGGAGTGCTTTCACAGGACACTCCTAAAACATATACAGGTAGGAACCCGGGTCACACTGAGAGCCCCTGTGACAGAAAGGGGCAGGAGCTCAATTCAACTGGAACTGCCAGGATGGTGTTGTGTGCATTCATGTTTACCAGTTGTAAACAATTTAAATCACGCATAAAATGCAGACAAATTCACTCTTTACTAGAGTACTTTTATCTCAACAGAGTATACAGTGCCCTGTGAAAGTAAGTGATAGCAAAGTAAAAACTGTTATTTGTGCTTTAGTCAAGCAATTTGTTCCTGTGATTATGACATGAATCTGAATTAATCTTATTTTGGGGGAAGACTCTGCATAAATGTAGTCATATTAAAATAGAAACATACTTAATGTTATGAATACATGAGAATATAAACAATTGTGTCTTCGACACAGTGATTTGAAGTGATCAATATTCACTCAAGTTCAGAGTGTAAGTCCGTGTTTGACTTTTATTTCTAAAGATACCCCTTTCTAGCAATAACATCATGGAGTATTCACTGTGCGGTGTTCTGACTTCTCGTTTTGCACCCAAACGTCAAATGGACGCACAGCTGGATTTCAATCTGGAGACAGACTTGGCCGGTCGAAAACCTTCCACTTGTTTCTCTTGATGAGCTCCTTGGTTGTACGGTGTTTATGTTTTTGGGTCATTGTCGTGCTGCAAGATGAAATGCCACTAAATAAGTAATAAGGATTCCATAAAGCTCCAAATGCATTCTGCTGCTGCCATCATCAGTTACATCACCAATAAAGGCAAAGTTGGCAGTTCCAGAGATAGCCTTGCCTATAAAGGCCAGGCCAGGCTTCACAGAGGAGATAATGTTCTTTGCAGCATCTGTAGTTCCTCTCTTTCTCCACACTTGAACATTCTATCACTTTCTATCCTTCTTAAAGTTTTATTGAAGGTGAACGTGTCCTGGCATTTAAGAGCACTTGAAACCACTTGGTTGAACATAAAGCATGATACTGTTTCCACACGATCAAACGTATGGGTGGAATTAACCCAAAATAATAAACTTAAATTGTTTTAATACTGCAATATGAGAACGCATTCATATTAATCTCGTGATCCCAAAGACTGTTTGATTACCTAAAATAAACAGCTTAGGCTTTTTCTGCGCCCATAATGCAGTAGGGCACACTATACTGTATCTCTCTGAAGGGAAGAAATGTCAATCACCCTGATAATCAGTACTGCACTTGCACATTTTTACATATTTGAGAAGGTAGCAATGATTTTTGTTTGGAATCAGAGCGGAATGATTTATTTAGCAGATGTGCTCAATAAGGACATTATCCCTACCTACTCCTATCCTGATGTGACCCATTGGGCGGGTTCTGGCTACAAACCCGTATTGACTTTGAAAACACTTGGCAGCGCTGTCTGGGCAGTGGCAGCTGCCCACTTCCTCATTATGGAAATGAATGTGATGTCTGTCAGTCAAAATTTATTTACAAGTCTCTCTAAGGCAAATGCTACCTGAAGCTCTATGAGGCAATGTGGTCTACCAGTGAAAACATGCCTATGATCACAAGGGTCACAAGGACAAGTCAAGGACTCCCTGACTGATTTGTTCCAAACACACAATTACTGATGTGAATTCTGATGTTTCATACCGGTACGATATCTTTATCTGGATAAAAGATTTCTTATGATGTTGTTATTTTTTTATGACACATTTCTGTCTTTTTAGCACTTCAGTTTTTTCACCCCCTCACGCTGAAGAATATCAGCATGTTCTATTTTCTATTAGTGTGCTGTTTTGAACAATAGACTAAGTTGCACACAAGATTTGCAGACCAAGCTGAGGCGTCTGGTAAGCAGACGCCCTAAATCAGCCCTTGACAGGAGATTTAAAAGGCCTACAGAGGAAAAGGTCTCCTTGTTGTTATCCCGGACCTGATCTTAAAAGTTAGACTCCAGTGACACCATGCTCTCACTTTGAAGCACCAGAGAACATACGAACGGTAAGAGAGTTTACAAACCAGAGGAGGCTGTTCCGCCCAGCTCCCCTGTTTGATAGTTAGAAGCCAGCTGATCCCAGGACCACATCAACGACGTGGCTAGCTGGCTTGCCCAGACTCCCACAACACTTTGGGGAAAGAAGGGCCCCCTGTCCTCAGTTTTAAACACACTTCCACATAGTTCCTCCTTGTGACCTCTGGTGCATGCGTTACTGCCGATTCTGAAGCACTGGGCTCCGGGTTGACTTGACCAGTGCCTTTGAGGGGGTTGTGAATACTCGTATCAGAAACCAGCGGCAGAGGAGAGGCAAGAATGAGAAAGAAGAAAGCAGATCCAGGAACACAGCACAACAGAAAGGTGTGGTCTGGAGGCCAGGAAATCTTGTTCCTTCACGGAGAACCTGGGTTAAACATCTAGTCTGTGGGCAGGACAGATGTGATGGTGAGTACTGTAGCATTTTACTCAATAATAAATGCATACCCCCAATATTTCTAACACACCTCTCTTCTCAAAATGATTTTTTGGTAAGTTTGATTTTTTTGTGGTTTCCAGTTAATAAAACACCACCGCTCTTTTGAAAACAAAATAGTTGATCTGCAATTATGACATTTGTGTCAGACAGCTTAATGTCTGGCACAAAACCACTGAACCACTGAAACATGCCTGTCTACAGAGCTGTCCAAAGTAAATGCTTGTTAGACCATAGCGGGGTTCTTAATAAACAGAAATGTTTGTTTTATTTTCCGAGGATCACTTGTCTTAAAGCTTCCTCCCTTTTCCTCCATGACAGGCTGGCAGATGACAACAAACTTTCCTTTTAATCCATTTGTCTTTTTTAATCCTGAGAACCATCTCTTGGAGAAGCCAGCTGACTGTTTTGTTTCCAGGGCTTTACATGAAATCTGACTCTTATTCATAGTTACTGTAAACTCTGAAAAAAAAACTCTCTGTACCATTTCACTCACATGACAGCTATCATTAGCTTCTTCTTTTTATTCAAGCCCGATACACAGAAGAGTTAGGTACATGCAGATGGATAAAGGTGGAACGTGTCAGATATAAATTACTCATAACTAATTTTCTTAATAGAACTGCAGTGGATGTAAAATTACGGCTTTAATGAAGTTTAAGCTCAATTTCCTGGTGTTCTGTGTTTCTAGGCATGTCCTGTTGTCAGGCTGGTAAGTTCTGTGGTATAGAACAGCCAGAGACGAGGGGTATTACACTGACAGGATGAGAGGCAGTGCAGCACTGCCATGAAAATGCACTGATTATTCAATCTCCTTGGCAGTTTGGTGTAAATGAAGTTTCGCCGTTACACGGCGGCACAGTTTTTTATGTTATTTGAATTTGCATATGACGCAGCAAATGAAAATCTGAAAAAAGTCAGACCTTACGCTGACCCAGACAGCATATGCACAACCCGTTCTATGCTGGGGGTTTACCACTGAAGAGGTCAATTAAATATTACTCTGGAACAAGTGTCCCCGGACGAAAAAAAAAAAACAATAACAGAGCTTTCTTATTTTTGCCTTTTATTTTTTCAGGGAGGGCTGCTGCCTCATGTCTTATTAGGTCTTATTAGATTAGGTTCCTGACTGAAGCACCTAAGCACCTTCTGTGTGGCTGGAAGGTTGTCGGTTTGTATCCCGCGGCCAGCAGAGGAATCCTACTCCGTTGGGCCCCTGAGCAAGGCCCTGAACCCCAACGGCTCCAGGGGAGCCATATAATGGCTGACCCTGCGCTCTGACCCCAAGCTTCTCTCCCTGTCTGTGTGTCTCATGGAGAGCCAGTTGTGGTATGCGACAAGACAAATTCCTAATGCAAGAAATTGTATCTGGCCAATAAAGTGATCTTGTCTATCTTACCTTATCTAATTGTCACACAGTGGGAATGAGATTCCGCACGAGGAAATGAGCGAACAGGATTGGCTCAGTGTGGAACTGGCCACTCCCCTGGATTAGTGAGCTGGTGTATATTAGCAGGCAGGAGTAAAGGACAGGGAGTCTGTGGCTAGGCTCCCGCAGGAAGGGAAGGGAGTAAGAGCTTGGAAATTACTCTCTAGATAGCGCAGGTTTAGTCTTTTGGCCAGGACACAGGTAAATGGTCTTGGTGACAGAAGGATGATGATTAGGAAGAAAGGAGCAATTTGCAGCTCAGAGTCACTCACATAGACTAATCGAGTGTTAGTTTACACAGCAATCTATGGCTCCAATGTCTCGTTTTGGAAAGTAATTAGTACCGATTAAAGTGAAGGTGGGAAAACTGAGGTGTAAAGGGTTCAGACAAGTTAAGCGCACCGTCTATAGGGGACACGTTTGTGAATGTACTGTAACTGAGACAAGGAGTAGTTAAAAGGAATCACCCCGTTTGGACTTCCTTAGATCAATGATGGAAGAATTGAGAATTGAATAATAGTGATTTTGTCACGGATGATCTCAGAGGAGCAGAGGAAGAGCTGCAGTCCACCGTTCGGGCTGTTTCGAAAGGAGAGACCCAGAGCAATGTGGAGCCCAGAGGGCTTCTGTCTGCCAGGCTCCATTTGTTTTGGTGGCAAAAGACCACCAAAACAAAAATTCAAGATTGCAGGCCACGCAAGCATGCAGATTCTAAATGGACAGGCTGCGATTCACGGTTCATGGGTCGGGCTCACTGCAATCTGGTGCAAGCGCTGTGAAAACATTTCTTTCTGAACTAAGAAAACAGTCCTCTCTCGAGGCGTTCTGTAAGTAAGACAAAGCAGCTCGCTGTGAGTGGGCCCGGCAATGATGAGAGGTCACTGCAGAAATGGAATGCTCTGCTGCTGCTCTCCCTCTCTTGGCACTTCACTGTGGTGGCAACCCATGCAGAAATGCACTGCTGAAGGTCACTGCTACATCTCAATGGAACAGGAGTTACGCAGAGTACAATGCGAGGAAGAAAGAGCAAATTGTCAGAAAAAACCTGATGATGGCAAATCCCTAATTCCTAGTGAACAATGTTTAATTCTGGGTGAACTGCAAAACACAGAAGGCTGTTGAGAAAACAAAACCTGGGAGAACACCGGAACATTTTAAAACCATTCTTCTTGATGCAGTTAGTTTCACAACTATTCTACACCCAATTTACGACCGGGCAGTGGGAAAGGGTAGGGATGTTTTGTCAATCATTCCGTATTCTTCTGTGAAGAACCAGTTCAGTTCAGCTGAGGTAATTCTGGTCATTAGAGAAAGATCCGTGCAGCTATGGTGGAAATTATTTTTGCGTTATGCTCGTGACCAGCACAGAAAACGAGTTTAAAACGCAGCTAGCTGCCATTCCTTGTTTTTTTTTTTTGCTTGCTGCTTGTTCAGAATTCTGGCAATCGTATTTCTCCAAAGTTTAAATAGAAGACAAGTCACACCACACTACACAGAGCAGTAAACCTACACCTACACAGAGCAGTAAAATGTTGTGATGAGTACAGACATGAAAAACGCCAGTACACCCTGCTTCTTGCAGAGCTGTATAGTTCATCCCCAAACCCCCTTAAGAAACCTTATCACTAGTTTAGGGTCTTGGGAAGCAGACATCTACAACTGTAGTTTATTTTGTATGTCTGCATATTTGTAGCTACATAGGTACAAAGTACATGGTCTTATTATTTATCCATTCAGGACGAAAGAAATAACGGACACTGGGGGTGGCTCCTACAGTGAAGAAGGCAGCGTTCAGTCCCTGAGTTTGTGTGAATGGCACGCATAGGCAAAAGATCGCAGACTGAAACAACACCTCAGCCACATCTCTTGGGGCTGGAGTTTCAGTTTCAAACACCTGCTCCGACCTCTGCTGCCCGGGCTGCAACCAGTCACGGGTTAAATGCTTTCTCCCACCCCCGACTAGTGCAGCTTTTCAGCTTACCCTCCATTCACTTAAAAGTGCAGCTGAAGACCTGCATATTCAACAGCAAACATGCTGGCGCCTGCCAATCACGTCCAGCCTCATTTCACAGCGATGCAAAAGAAATCCGTTGCCTTGGAAACCGGCCGAGTACTTTGCAGTCCCCAAGGTATACAGTATTACACCAGAATCAAATTATGCTTGTACCCATATTTTCCTCAACGATAAAGATACTTACAAGTTTCCCCCGTCTTAACAAATCCATATATATATAGGGAAAAAAAACCCCAAGGGATTCATATGCACACCACTACAGTCACATACACACTACATCCCATACTGAATTAATGTGTTGGAAAAGTTGCTTCATGCGAACACAGCCCTTTGTTTCTCACAACCATAAAATTATTTTATTCAAAGAAGGCTTTTTAATTTATCGGCGCCTTTTCTTGGGGAGAGGGTGGGGGGGGCGTCTACAAATATTTTTGTTCATGCCGAGTTGCTGCTCCTCTGTTGCTCCGTTAGAAACTTGCAAAGAGAATCGTTCCGGATTGGTGACGATGCCGCATTGTGCTACCGCTTTTTTGGTGGGTTTCGAGATTTTCTTAAACTAAAACGAATCGCGCAGAATTTTCAGTCTGGGGTCAGATGACGCGGTACGTAGCAACTGTACTGTAGCTTGAGTCACAGCAAAAGGAGGGGTTGAAGGAAAATAAAATCTGTTGGCCACCGGGTTTTGTGTTTGTGAACCTGTGTGGTTGTAATGTCACGGGGAGCGTCTCCGTCAGTGAGCAGTTCGTCTGTAATAGGGAAGAGCTCTGAAAGAGCACTGAGGTCGGTGGATTACTGGCAAGCAGAGCTGGTGAACAGGACCATCGACAACCTGACACAGGAGTGAAAAGAATGACACTACCAGGCCCGGTGAGCTGACGTTTCACTGCCTCAAACGAGACAGAGGAAACAGGTACTGTTTTAGGGCCAGCCTTCAGAAATGTCTTCTTTTCCTGCCTGAAGAATGCAGATAAAATTAGCTCTCAGCCTTGGTGTGTGTGCAGACATCATCTTCATTCCCCTGTGCAAGCCAGCATTATCTAATGACAGGCTGCATGCTCGTTAGAGGAAAGTGTTTAAAAAGAAATTGTTGAAGTGTTTAAATGGAAACGGGCAGCAATGGCTTAAAACAGTGACTGAGCCAGACTCCAAAATCCAAACACTAAGACACTGGAATTCACTACACAGCCCCTGTCTCCATCTCAGACAGACAGAAAGGTACAGTAAGGAGCATAAATAAGGGAGTGTGAGAGTGTGAAAGACAGCAGTGAAAAAAATCAAACTCTACAGAGAAGTAAAGCTGGTAAGAATTAAATTTCCACTAAAAATAAAGCCCTGAATATGAATTAAAACTACATTTATATATTTTATTGACATTTAAGGCAGCTTACAGAAATGTAGTTCTATTATCCCTTCATGAAGGACTTGAATACCCAAATACGTTTAATCTCTCTACAGCACAAGGACAGAGGATATTCCTAACATCCTTAACCGTCATTATCTACAACAGTACTTGCTTAGCATTTCTAAATCTTTCAGTACCTGTCAAATCCTCAAAGGCACTGACAAGGTCAGCCCAGTGGACCTCAGAATGAACAGTGAAATGTGCACCAGGGGACACGAGTGGAAACTGCTGTACATGGAGGTGTGTTTCAAACTGACTGACTGAAACGGGCCAACAATGAAAACTAACAATACTGAAACAGTAACAATAATGTTATGATAGAATTATTTAATCCAACACTAAAACCTCATTTATTGTCTGCAATTCTGGTCAATACGAAAAGATAACACCGCTCTCACATTATGTCCACAGAAAGGAACCAGATGCATTTCAGGGCTTAAAGGAATGTGCCACATTGACGGGCTGAAAGAACTGAATAACAATCCTTCCTTACACTTATACAGAGCTTTTCTGCACACTCCACTCAAAGCGTTTTACAGGTAATGAGGACTCTCCTCCACCTCCACCAATATGCAGCCCCACCTGGAGCCATAGTGTGCCAGTACACTCCCCACACACCAGCTCTCAGTGGGGAGGAGAGCAGAGTGATTAAGCCAGTTCAGAGATGGGGATTATTTGGAGGGCATGTTTGGTAAAGTCCAGGGGGAAATTTGGCCAGGACACCTAATCTTTTCAAGAAACGCCTTGAGATTTTTCATGACCACAGAGAGTCAGGACCTCAGTTTTACTCCTCATTCAAAGGACAGGACCTTTTTACAGTATAGTGTCGCCGTCTATACTTGGACATTAGGACCCCTACAGACCACGGGGTGAGCGCCCCCTACTGGCCCCACTAACTCCTATTCCAGCAGCAACCTCAGCTTTCTGTTAACCTGTAACAGTGGAGAATTCAAACGCACTTGGTAAAGCACTGTATTTAAAAACCTCAAAGGTAGTGACAAAGTCAAGCTAGTGAACTTCTTCAGTATTAACAGTGAAACACAAACCGGAGGGCACAAGTAGAGACTACAGGGAAGTGAATTTAAACATGAGAGCAGGAAGTATTTTTTCACACTGTGGGTTCCCGGAGAATGCAGATCAGGCTAGCCAGCCATGTTGTCGAAATTGATACCATCACTCCTCTCAAGAAGCAGCTGGATGTGGTTCTCAATTAGCTGCTCACAGCTAAAAGAGCTGGACTGTGTAATACAGTGGACTCATAAGAAACCGGGTCCCGGAGAAAGGAAGCATTCACTGGTAAGCAAGATAAAATATTCTGCCGAAGCAGATTCAGCTGAAAGAACTGAAAAATCTTTTTTTTTTTACTCAATTGTGATGCAAAATTAGAATCTTCATCAGTCCATCCATCATCAGAAAGCTGCTTGTTCTTGGTCAGGGACGTAGCCACCCGGGGCCTATCCAGGAAGAACAGGGCACCACTGTAGTTGTACACCCTGGACAGGCCACCAGTCCCCCACAGGCAGTTCATTGGGCAGTGGTTATATAGTTGTGGACTAGTAGCTGAGTATGTGTGGGTTTCAAATGCATCCTCATTATTGTGATAAAGGTCCCTAGAATGAAACTGTGCAAGAGCATATTTTTGTAAATGCCGTACTCATCTCTGTTCTTACCCCCTTGTGGCCTGCCGAGACCTGCAAATCCCCCCTCCCCCCCAGCAGAAAAGGTACATGAACTCTGAATCTGGGCTTTCGGACTGGTAAGACCGCACATGATGTCCAAGGACACGAGACTGCAGAATCCAGGTGGGAACTGACCCGTCTCCCAAAGACTCTGACATGAATTGTGCGCCACGAGAAAAACTGAATCTCGGCCACAGTGGAAAAAGAACGAGAAAATGTGAATGAATGGAAAAAATAACTTTTGTTTCGTTTTGAGTTTCACCACACATGCATGTTTTCTTGAGCTCCTGAGCCATTGTTTGTAGCTGAATCATTATTCTAAGAATACCTCACTCATCATGACACAGTATATGCTCCACTTGTATAAAAAACAATTTGGCCACTCTAATAACCTCAAAATATTCAACACAGATGCAAAGAGAACTGTCGAGACTTCTGAATCCCACTAAATGTAAATATTGTTGCACAACACTGAAAACTTTGAGTTATTTTACCAAATATTTGATCAAATAATGCATTGCTACAATATATATATTGATGGAAAAAAGAAACGCAACACCTCCTCCTCCACACTCTGGCCCCCGTCTGCGTGGAACAGGCTGAAGAGTGACTCATCCGTGAAGAGGACCTGATGCCACTGCTGACGAGTCCATCGCAGCCTCTGTCTGGCCCAAGCCAGTCGGGTGTCACATCTAGGAGGTGTGAGCAGAGGGCCTCTGACAGGTCGCCTTGCTCTAAGGCCAGCAGCATGGAGCCACACTGTGGCAGATCTGAAAAGATCTCTCAGATGGACCAGTCTGATTTTTCAGTACTGCTCTGGCGTGGTCATTCGAGGGCGATCGGATCTTGGACGGCCATCTGTCCTGCCGGTCTGCTGAAACCTTCTCTGCAGTCGGGACACAGTGGAGCAGCTTACTCCATAGTGTCTGGCAACGCTGGCACATGACATGCCTGCCTGCAGCATGCCAATGGCCCTCTCCCTTGCTTCTGGTGACATTCGAGGCATTATGGAAGGCACAGAAAACTGACTAAGTGCGGCCTTTTTCTTGCAGTGACCTAAGCTTTGAATTAAGGCCTTTTTAAAGGTGACCTGATCAGGCATTGTTCCACCTGGACCTCGTTGGGTAAAAGTGCACCTAACAAGCTTTCGTGTGATTGGCAAGTTGCAGTGCCTCACCGCACAAGCTGCAGTGCTGGTCAGGGGGCTTAAAACAAATTGACAACATTTTGTGAAAGTATGTAAGCTATAACTATAGTATTCTCATTCCAGTAAATGTTGCGTTGCTTTTTTCCATCAGTATATAAGCACTTCTAACTTTCATTACACAAAATTTTATATATTCGTTTTTTAATTGGAATTTAATAATTAATAATAATAATTGCTTACACTTATATAGTGCTTTTCTGGACACTCCACTCAAAGCGCTTTACAGGTACTGGGGATCCCCTCCACCACCACCAGTGTGCAGCCCCATCTGAATGATGTGACCGCAGCCATAGTGCACCAGTACACTCACCACACACCAGCTCTCAGTGGGGAGGAGAGCAGAGTGATGAAGTCAATTCATAGATGGGGATTATTAGGAGGCCATGATTGGTAAGGGCCAATGGGAAATTTGGCCAGGATGCCTACTCTTTTCGAGAAACACCCTGGGATTTTTAATGACCACAGAGAGTCAGGACCTCGGTTTTACGTCTCATTACGTCTCAAAGGATGGTGCCCGTTTGCAGTATAGTGTCCCTGTTACTATACTGGGGCATTAGGACCCACATGGACCGCAGGGTGAGCGCCCCCTGCTGGCCCCACTAACACCTCTTCCAGCAATAACCTTAGTTTTTCCCAGGAGGTCTCCCATCCAGGTACTGACCAGGCTCACACCTGCTGAGCTTCAGTGGGTTGCCACTGAAACGATCTCTCAGATGGACCAGTCTGATTTGTCGGTCCTGCTCTGGTGTGGTCATTCGAGGGCGTGAGTTGCAGAGTGATATGGCTGCTGGCTAATTTAGTCTTAAAGCAGTGCAACAGGTATTCTATAGCTTTCTCAAACAGGTGCACTCATTCTTTCCTATTCGACAGGCTAGGTTTCATATATACTGCTTGTTTCTCTGCATCTTCAACACTCGCTGTTCATTTGTGTGTGAAAATAAGTAAAAAGGCTTCTCAGACCTGAATGAAGAGGTTTGGCAGGGGACATGTGTTGAGTTGCAAGGCCTTCAGTGTGAACAAGGTGACTCTCAAAGTGTTGTACCAGAGCAAAGTTTGTTTATGAAATTCAGAAAGCAATAGCGAAACCATAAATGTACATATCAAGAAAAAGGGGCAAGATAACTAGAAAGAAAAGTACTGCTGTTTTCACTTAAATTTCATTTTGGGAGTTTCAGTTGGACTATACTTGAAGATAGAAAAATAGACAAATTTTGCAGGAGAAGAAAAGTGCTTAGAAAACCGTCCTGTCAGTGCTTTGCCAAAGACCTTCAGCATAAATAAGATGCTAATTTCCTTCTCCAGCACAATTGCTGGCAAACCATTTTGGGATGTCATCTTAGGAGTTGGTTTTGTTAGATCAGCAATTCCACTAGATTTATACTTCTAACTATTCTAGGGGGACATGTACAGTATATAAGAGGAAAGTATCTCTGTATAAAAAAACACAGCCAAACAGCGGCACTGAAATTTAAAACACAGAACATCTGCGAGCGAAGAAAAAGCGTTCGGGTTTTAGTTAATATAATCTTAACTGTGTTTTGGTACAACGCAAGTGAGGAATTAAACCATCTTGAAATAACCCGTCATGTCACACTGTATATCAACTATCAACTGCCGGAATATTCTGGATTCACTTAACTTAAATGTTATTCAGTTCTGAGGTTTGGAAATATTACGTCCTTGCATGACTTCTGCAATACCACAGGACTGACAATTAATGCACATTTCTCCTAACAGTGAAAACAGATGTGAGAAAGCTACTCGGTTTTGTATACTAACAGGCACAAAGTCTATTGTTTCCACTACCCTTGGTTGGTAGTTTAACACCTCTCTACAGCTTTCACAGGACATCAGTTCTACTACGCGACTCAGCTATGGCCACAGCCTACTCTCTGCACTAAAACCTCCTCTGTTTTGATCCCACCCAGGTTTACAAGTGTGTGTCAGCTGGACCCATTACGTTCTTTGATAACAGTCTAGACACTTGCTCCCTTGGTTATTTCCGTGCCTTCCACAGTAGTATTAGGTTAAAGGCAAAACCCTCAGGAGCCTTGGTAAATGAATGACCCTGGTCTCAGCCACTGCTGAATCCCTTCGGTCATAAAGAGCAGTAATCTGGCACACATGTTCACTCACACAGTAGCCTCAAGGTTACGAATAGCTCTCTACCCTGGAGTACAGTGGCAAGCCAAATAAAATGAAACATAGTAATTATTTTACGTATTTAGTGTTACGTACAGTACATGTAAGACTAGGTTTATTTCCTCATGTCGATGTTGGGGCTTGATATTCTTGGTGTGGAAACAGAAACGGTTTGCTTACCGAAGTACCCCAGAAGAGTGCAATACAGGAGGCAGATGTTAAATTCCGGAATCTGGTCGTGTGTTCTTGGAGAGAGTGTTGGGTGCAATGGTAGAAGGCAGGCGGCGCCACCGCACAACACTCGCATGTATGCACGTGGGGACAAAACACAGACACCAATTTACCCAGGCAGTATGTCTTTGGACTAATGGAGCAAACTGGAGCACCCAGTGGCCTGGGGCATGGCCTGCAGTTCTGTATGTGCTCTGGGTGCAGGGGGCGTGGCCTGCAGTTCTGTATGTGCTCTGGGTGCAGGGGGCGTGGCCTGCAGTTCTGTATGTGCTGTGACTGTGAGCACAGGGGGTGTGGCCTGCAGTTCTGTATGTGCTGTCAGTGCAGGGGGCGTGGCCTGCAGTTCTGTATGTGCTGTCAGTGCAGGGGGTGTGGCCTGCAGTTCTGTATGTGCTGTCAGTGCAGGGGGCGTGGCCTGCAGTTCTGTATGTGCTGTCAGTGCAGGGGGCGTGGCCTGCAGTTCTGTATGTGCTGTGAGTGCAGGGGGCGTGGCCTGCAGTTCTGTATGTGCTGTGAGTGCAGGGGGCGTGGCCTGCAGTTCTGTATGTGCTGTGAGTGCAGGGGGCGTGGCCTGCAGTTCTGTACGTGCTGTGGCTGTGAGTGCAAGGGGCGTGGCTACATCAGCATGCTGTCAGCAGTAATGCAGTGCCTGCAGTAAGCAAAACAAATTCGGGGGAGGGTTCATGGGCTTCCTGGAAAAATGGGGGGTCTCATTTAGTGTGTTACCAAACCCAGAGGGGGAATGCATTTTGACAGCCTTCTCACATTTCAGATGTCAAGGGAAACTCAGAGCTAGTGTGCACATGCCGTACTGTTCCTTATTGGTATACAGTTATACAGTCCATCCTTTACTGTTTCCAAGTCTAAAATGAATCTCTCAGACCTGAGCCTCAGTAACATGGTTCTGTCATATTACACTTTAGAAATAACATTATCATTTGTAATTAAATATTGTTTTAGAAAATGAAAACAAAACATTTTTATACTGTAATACAATAGATTTGTGTTTCCCAGGGAGCAATCTAAATGTGGTTTGTTCTTCAGTGGAAGCATATTGGCTACACAGAGCATTTCAGCTTTGTCAGGCTGCCAGAGGGACATTTTACTTGTAGAGTTCCTCTGAATTATTCATTATTAAAAACTGAACTACAGAATGCAATTGCATAAATAAAAAAAATGATATAAAAACCAGTTGACCTCCTGATCCATAGGTCAGTGTTCTGTAACAATAAAGCACACAAGTTTTATATGAGCCCTGTAAGCCTTATGTTCACGAGTCTTCTCCCTTTCCCTGACTTTGTCTTTCAACATTGATTTTAATTTATCAAACTGAGGAGTTATTTTATTTTGCACTCAATCAAATTACTCAATGAATGAGTTCACAATAAAGGACTAAGGGTTTATAAGCAAGTCCAATCAGTGGATTAAGTGCAACAGTGAAGGGGTGATACATACAGTAGTATAATTGGGTGAGATACTTTTGCAGGGTTAACTGTAGTTGTGTGGGTTCCCATAGGTTTGAAGTGAATATGAATGGGTGTGGAGGGTGTATGGGTAGATGTCGCTTGTGTTAGATTTATTTGTAATGTAATTGTACCGTTCGCATATTTTGTAAGTTTCTGTGTGTACAAAACATAGCTGCACTGATGCAACTTCTGAGACCTCAGAAGTAAATAAAGTATTATTTTGCATTGCATCCTAATTTAATTGAAAATCAAGCACTTTCCCTGAGTCCCTAGATATGGTACGTTAAAGGCAGTGGCCTGTCTAATACAAACTGTCTTTCTGTTCAAAGCTTCAGAGCAGGGTGAGCGAAGGCTCCCAGACAGAGCCAAGCACTCGGAGACACTGAATAATTCCTCCCTTTACGTCCTTTATTGCTCATGTCTGAAGCCCTGCAGCCAGTGATCACAACCACAAGCTCCAAGGAAGGAAGGGCATTTGGTCTCGAAGGTAACAGCAAGATGAATTAGCAAAGGAATAAATCAAACAATCAATGTCTTTCCCTCATATTCAAGAGCTTTTAAGAAACCGTTTTAAACATGTAAATGTTTTGTTCATGAATAAAACAGGGCAGCAGAATGTACAGTGCTTTATAGTCATCTTTTCTTTTTTTAAGTTTCTTGCTAAAATCCTACAGTGTGGATTCTTCCAAAATTAAATGCTTTCCAGAACCAGGAAAAAAAAACACTCAAAACGTAGTTAAATCCAGATTGTGGTCTAATTACTGGTCATGACCCTACCCTCTGCTAACGCCAATGTAGAAGAATAGGCCTATGTATACACTGCTTTTTGTAGATGCTCATAAATAACAGAGAAAATAACAGTGTTTGATTTCTGCTTTTAGCAAAGCAACCATGGAGACACGCAGAGCTATTACTGTGGGCTAAAGATGGTAACAATGGAGAAAACACCTGCCCTTGTGATCACAGGGCATTCAGGCACAGGAGCACTAACCCATATTGTTGCATCAGTTTGCAAATTATGCCTTGTGACAAGTGGCAAAATATTAAATATTAAGATCCGCAGGGGCCAGACAAGTGTAAAGGTTGCTTACAGTATGTGCCACTTAATCCTGTATCATTCCTGGTGGGATGCAATCCGATCTCTTACATTAGCAAGGCTCTGAATGATTGTTCAATGATCTTGGGACATGGCAGAATTGTCATGTCAGAGTTAACTGTGGTGAATTGGCAATAAAGGCTTAGAAAAGTGGATTCTTGTAGAGTCTACTAGTAGGGGGTGCCGCAAAGTAATGGACTCAGCAATAACTGAAGACCAGGGACTGCTAAACAAGAGGCGGTTAAAGAATCTGTGCTTGTGTACTTGGGAGAGCTGGCTTTTGCCACTTCAGCTTGTATTTGAAGATCGCGGTGGTTTCTGTGGCTTCACAGGTGCCAGGCTGGGACGCGAAAGGTTGACACGAAGAGCTGGAATCCCACGTCATGAGCAACACACAGCTATTTTCGGTTTAACCTCAGACTCGGCCCTGCCCTCCCGTCAAGCCACCCCACCCAGAGGTGGCCCTTGACACCTGCCACCGCTGTAGCCTCAGCAAACGTTTTCTTGAGTTCCTTTAAAACGATGAAGTGGGCAAAACTGCCAATCGTTTGGTGGCCCAGCTCCTAGACCAGGATGCACTTCGCTCTTCCGCAGAGAAGTTTCATTCTCCACAGGAACCATCTCAGATCAGCATCAGGACTTGGAAATGAGCAAGGAGGTGCACTGAAAAAGCCGAAGTGCTCTGGTGTACATTCAACATCACGACACACTCAAGAGGGTTATCGCCTTCATTCTGACTGGGAGGTACGGCTGGGATTAATTTGGCGTCCTGTAGACTTCATATTCCATGGATTACCAGCTGCGTTTTCTATAGCACCCCCAAAACACTGAAAGGTCTAAAAAACACAAATCTGAAAGCCTAAATAAATGAAGTAAATGAAGAATAATAATAACAATAATAACAATAATAATAATAATAATAATAATAATAATTGCTTACACTTATATAGCGCTTTTCTGGACACTCCACTCAAAGCTCTTTACAGGTAATGGGGACTCCCCTCCACCACCACCAGTGTGCAGCCCCACCTGGATGATGCGACGGCAGCCATAGTGCGCCAGAACGCTCACCACACACCAGCTCTCAGTGGGGAGGAGAACAGAGTAATGAAGCCAGTTCAGAGATGGGGATTATTAGGTGGCCATGATTGGTAAGGGCCAACGGGAAATTGGGCCAGGACGCCGGGGTAACAAACACCGTAATCTGATATTGCTCACACCAAAAGATAGCACAGATCGATGTTTTATCTCACGCAAGCATTTTTTTGGAAGAGTCAATAAACATGTCTCTATATCCCCTATACATTCTGCTTCAAAGTAGAAGTGTGAAACACACGTTTCTCTTATAGTATTCACAGGTAAAAGATTTAGGCTGCCTAGTCTCCTCAAGAAAGCTTTGCAGAAGAGGTTGCAGTTTACTGTAGGAGAAAGCATGCAAGCAAATCCATGCATCACAGCTTTAAACTCCCATCCCTTTAAACTTGCTTTGATGTCACCAAATGCTAGATTATGTCTTTTTGCGCTTGCTACTCTGTACATATATAAACATAAAAAGAACACAGATCATTGCTAAAGAGGTTCAAAATCTGTCTCTGGCTGTTTCACAAACTGTTCTAGGTCTTGGCAACATGGCTGCAAAAATAGCCATTGCGAACATTATCAGGATAATTATAAGATTAAAAACTCCCACAGATTATCAGTACACTCTTAGGCTGTGGTTCAAGTCAAAGCTCAGTAAAGTAATGTCATCGTACCTACAAAGTGTTTTGTACCTACAAAAACATTTTCTATACTGGAGACTGAAAATAGATGTGGTCAAATATCCAGTTTATTAACAATATATTCAGATAAATGTGCACCTACATGTCAGTGGTGGTCTTTTTTCTGAAAACGTGTAAGGTCGGCGTAGCCTGAACCCCAAGGCGCAAAGCAGGCTGACAAGTCCAATCATCCAACGTGGTCATTTACAGGAATTCCAGGTCACGCTATTGGTATTAATATGCAAACAAATACAAAAAAACCCACAACATTTCCACCCTCGATCAAGGCAAACTTCACCGCACACCACAGAATCTCACGCAATGTAATTTCAAACAGCACAAAGTCATGACACGGAAACTGAAGCACTGTAAAGTAAAGGCCATTTCGCATTATAAAAACACATACTGTACATGTAAGTGTTTATCAATACCTGTTTTAGTCACTGGCCAGCAAGGTTTCCAACCCTTCTAAAGGAGATCTGGTGCAGTGGTTCCTGCTTTGGATGCCTTTTGCTTTTGTTTGGATACCACTGTCTGAATCCCCTAGTCTGTGAACGAGGGCTGTCAGCAACTTTCAGCAGAGCCTACAGAAAACATCACACAGACCTACACCTCAAAACTCACCTGCAGCTCAAGACTAAATCCCTACAGTGATATATATATATATATTATCAATAAAACAAAAATCCCATTAATATTTAGGTGAAATGAACATATAAAGGAGCCGCGATTGAACTGTGAATTCAGTGGCACGATGTCCCTTTCTGATTATTTTCAAATGTAATCGTACCTGCAGCACAGCCTTCCCATTCAGCATACAGCATCACCAGGGAGAGCAAGGGGAATAAAAAAGTATTTTTAAAAACGCCAATTCCGTTCACCGGTACACCTACACAACCCTCAAGGAGACTTGCTGACAAATGCTGTTGTCTGCAGGTCTGCGTCACCGCTGTTGTTGGGTACAATGGATTTGCAGGAGCACAGCAGAAAGCATTGTGAAAACATACAGAGCCAACTGTGACCCGCAACCTGCCCACCAAGGTGACTCACTGCGTAAAAATGTAATTAATCAACTTCAAACACACACGGCTTAATCGCTCAATGAAACAGCTCTGCCCCGTTTTTAATTACTATAACAAAATGACCAATATTAGCTAATAATAATTAGCTGCAACTGCAGAGTGCCTTTCACCCCAAAGCGCTTTAGACTGTATATACTGTATATATGAGGGAATCCACTCCATCCATCACTGTACTGCGGCACCCCGCTAGATCTTGTGGCTCCTATTATGCACCAGCAGCCAGACTATATTTTATTACATAGGCTATATACTCCTTCTGACACATTCGCAAAAAGACATTTTAAAGTGGCTGAACAGGAAGAAAACTGATCCAAAAGCATTTGAAGAATCCACTGGAATGATCACCTACGATCTCGCAATGAGAGCACGCGGGTGCAGAGATGAACACTGTACTGTAAAGGCAAATGTACTAATAACCTGCTTGGGAAAAGTACAGAAGAGGGGAAAAGGCTGCTGCTGACGAGCTCTGAAACTTGCAGCCGCTGCTCAGAGCTTGCAAGTGGCTGACTGGCTGCATCAGTTGAGTCAAACTGTTCATTGTGTTGCAAAGTCTCCCTTCGCCTCTCTCCGCATCATCCACAGGGGACCAGGCAGTGGATTTTCTTAACTCCAGCTAATTACTGCACACATTATCTAGTGTCTGCTGCATATGCTAATAAAAGTGACGAGCTTCATGCAATACAGCTAAAAAGGAGAATCCCAGAAGTCTCATATTGCTGCTCTATATTGGTAAAGAGCCTTTCTTGTAGTGAGGTTCACTTCCTCTAACAGGCCAAGACCTCATTCCAGCTTTGGTAATACTGTATAGCCTGTCTGTTAGCCAATTCCAAGCTAGAGGAAATATTACATATGTAGAACAACTGCCCATTTTCTGAAGCGTGCAATACCCTGAGTAAAGTTTGTTTGTGAAGAAGAAAAGCATGGTGCAAGCTGAGTTTCACAGGCTGAAACAGCGACCTGAACAAGCCTGATGGCAGTAACAGAGAGCCCAGGGACAAAGAGAGTGCACTTGGAATTGCTGGGCTGCAGTGCCTTTGTCCCGTTAACCGCTGGGTCTGAGCCCAGCGTGCACGGCCTGGCCCTCTTCAAACTCTGGTAAGAGCGTGTCTGCACCGGGGCCACGCAGAATCCACACTGCTGTCCGGCAGTAGGGCTCCTGATGCTCTGCTGCTGACAGCTGCTCAGGTTCATTCTTCATTACAAAATGTCCCTGCAAAGACAACAGGGACCTGTGTTCTCGGTCGTCTCAGGAAAAAATAAAAATCTAGATGGTTATACTCCTAGCACCTTCATAGGAGACAGTAAGATGCCAAACTACTTTCCATTCACAAGCCACTCAAAACATCTTGAAAGAGTAAGAAGCATGCTACTTGGAACAAGAAGCTGGCGAACAGGCCTACAGAACGATTGCAGCACACAAGACACAATGAGTAGCAGATTCCCTTCAAGCTACAGCACAGCCCTGCCAAACAGCAAAAAAAAGAGGGCTTCCAAGTGACTCTGTGCAAGAAAAATGTCAACTTCAAAATGTTCTGCAGCGCTCAGGGAGGGCACTTTGTAGTGAGAATCCAAAAGTGTGAGAAACAAGCAGCTTTCGCGTTGATTAGCCACGGGCCCTGCTTTTGTCAGTAAGAATCTCATTGCTGCTTAAACGGGGAGTCAGTATCACCTGTTCTTTCCTCTAAATTCACTTCTCGCTCGCTTCATATCCTGCTGCGTCTGGTTGCCAGGAGTCTCTGGATGCTAAATTTAAAATCCAGCTGTGGTGACACCAGGACCGGGAGGAAGAAGAAGCCGCGGCAGACTTCACCGACAGTGCTTCACCCGGTGGGGGGTGGGGAACGAGGGGGACAGATGAAAAGACACACAGATAAAAACCTTCAGGGTTACGAACCCCACCACCTCCCCCAAAATAACTAAATCCAGTTAATTACATTAGTGTCAATGCCCTTTTATTCTGCTCACAGAAAATCATCTCACAAGTACATTTTCATGTTCTAGGATTATATTTGTGAAGTAAAAAAAAACACACATCCCACAGATGATTGCAATTATTATTAGCAGTAGCTGCAGAACTATTAGTAATTGCAGCAGACGTGCTAGCAGTGGTATATTATTATAGAGACAAGCCTGGCAACATTACGGTTTTGACATTTACACTGAAGGGAATGTAAGGCACACAGCACTGCTGTGCTCAGGAACACATGTCCCACTCACTGAACAGCCAGGAGAACTAGGGAAGATAACGCACATGGCTTTGAAACTGCATTTACAGAGCAATCACAGCAGTTACAGAGCAATCAATACCACCAATAAGCAGCTGACTTCAAAAACAGATCTATCAATACAACGAAATACAAAATATAGTTCTCTATAATGCCGAGGAATCCCAGAGTGTTTTAACAAAGCCACCCTGCTAGCTGCTCAGATTTCATCTGCTCACTGGTGCAAGCATATGGAATTATGCATCTCGTCAGGAAATCACCCTTTGCGATTAGAAACAGATTTCTTAAGAGAATCCCTCCGCCCACAAAACATCTTAAAAATTTCAACAATCCAATAACACAAAACGTACCCATCCTGAAAAGTCCATGCAAGGCTCGGAACTTGCCTATCCCAGTATAAAGAAAAACACCCTTAACACAGAGATCAGGATGGTCACAAAGAAGAGGAGGCCATTCGACCCCAGTAGCCCTTAACTAATTTGTGGCAGAAGCTGATGCTCAACACAGAGGTGACAAATACACACCCATAACCGAAAACTGGCATACAATAACCACAGAGCTAGTATCCCTCCACAGCACTGAAAAGACAAAGAACACTACAGACCTTCCCTGCTGCAGTGTTTTGTGTGGTGTACATAAGAGTCAGGGAAGATCCTTTCTGTGCATTGAATTACACAATATAAAGTACAATTTATCAATAAATAAACAGCTCGGGGAGACTTTCCATAATTACATCCCTTGTCCGCCCCTCTGGAGATAGTAGCTGATCATAACCATCTATGAAGAATTTAATTAATAACCAACAACGAAGGCTGGCTTTCAGCAATTGAAGAACTCTGACATTACTGCACTAGACACTGGATTAAGACTAAATAAGACGCCCATTAGGATTGCAAATAATATGCAGGGACATTCCTGTGATTAATTATTCTCCTCGAGATAAGGGTAAAATGAATAACAAATTTGCAGTACATGCAAACCACCCATACCCATCAGATTTATAACATAATTAAGAGCCTGGTCATCTCTCTCAGTTTTCTGCTGTAAATTCACCATAAGATCTTCGCACTTTCCCCATGATTTTACTGTGGCTTCATGCTGTGCTACACTGGAGCAGGGGACCAGCTGTCTTAAGGGATGGCGCCAACGACACCAATGCCGAATCAAACACAGCCCTCAAAAGCAATCACAGCTGCCAGCCACGCCCATCCACCAGGATCAATAATAGGACCAATCTGCTTTATCCAACAGGACGTCGCAGGGCAGCCGGAGCGTATCCCGGGAAGTCAAAGCACAGCCATCAGCGCTTCTTCAAGCAGCCAAAAATAAAAGCATCTTTAAAAGTTGATAAATGCACGATTATAGTTTGAACACTTTCAAAAAAATGTTTTTTCAGAGCAAGACCACAAGTACGACTAACCACATATTGCTAATCTAACTTGCCACATTGAATTGCTTCATTTGTTTGCTGCAACGGGCCTTTTAAAAAAAAAATGTATTTATGATGGAACAAGTAATAGGTTTATTCCATTCCTAAAGAAAAGAAGAGAGAAAACACAACGTTTCGGCCGTGGATGATGTGTACTGACATTAATATTACGGCTCGTTCAACAATCTATCATGTCATACGTACATTTACTGTAACTGGATAGCCGACCAATTGACGTTGCGCTTACAGAAAGTTGTGTTTGAGGGTGCCTTGTCCTACATTGAAAAGCTGTAATAACGTGTGAAAGAGAAGGCTGTAATAATTTCCACAGTGTTGGGTTTTGGAGCTTATTCAGCCACCTGTGCAGTTTCTTGATCTTCTGTGGCTCTGGTGATCACACTGGAACATGTGTGCACTTGTAGGGGCAACTTGCCCAGTACCCCTGCAATCAGGAATTCTACAATACTTCACTATTCACCAAAGTTCTCCACTGCAAGGGGAAAGAGTGCTGGACTCTCTTCACTTTATAAGAAGGTTGGTGGTACAGTACATGAGGAGGCAGTAAACACAAAACTAAAAAGCCTTACTTTTAGCACTGAAAAGCAAGTCATTCAAACACAACAAAACGTTTCTTTTTTGTTTGGCAATACCAAAAGCACTGGAAATTGTTTATTAGAGGAGACAGAAAAATGTGGAAACGTACGGTAGCAGACTGGGAAAACAAGATCATATGTACAAACAAGTGGCTTCTGCAGAGACAAGGTAGTCACCCAAGCGAATGTTCACACAAGAAGTGGTGTAGCACAATTTCTAACGAACACGACCCAGGTTTTCTTTTGGTCAACTCTCATCTTGGGAGAGAAGGAAGTACATTGCTCATCCTCAGAGCTTCACCTCTGAAAACCACACTCCAGAAGTTTTTTATAAAGCAAGCTGCTACTGGAATAGAAAGTAGTCTTTAGAACTGCTGGCAGTCAATACTTTTCCTTGCATGCGAAGACGCTTGTGGGATAAATCACGATGCAGTACAACATATACTTAGCAAAAACAATTGCACTGCATCATGAAGCAGGTCCTACCACGAGAAAACGAAGGAATACATCACAGTTAAATAAAAAGAAAACAGTTCATTAGAAATCAAGATCATCAGGCCTTCCACAGTTTAGCTGCACTGCATGTAAGCGCATTCATGATCTATACATCCTGAACAGTCAACTTTAAACACACAGCTATAGTGTCAAAATCCGAGAACATATGATTTTGCTCCTGTTGGAGCATACCAGCTCGACTGAAGGAAAGGAGCTGAAACTGAATAAATCCATGTGATCTGTTCATCACCATGCAAAAGCGTTTGAATAATGCGCCTCAGAGGGGAAAGTGGTTTTTCTGGGGCAATGCTACTAAGGCTAAAGTAAGCAGGCAACGGGCAAGAGTGCAGCAGAGACAGCCGTGACTTCTACCTCTGAACAAGGGGATACAGATTAGTGATTTCATGCTGCTACCAGACGCATCCAAAGCATACATGCGCACGCCATCGCCTACAAAAGGAATAACTGCTATGTCTCAGCCCTTCTCGTGAGAAGCGCTGCATTTGTAAGAGATATTCAAAACTCGCTGAGTTCAACGGAACAGAGAGGTTGTTTTTTTTTAAGGAAAGGGCCCACTGCCGCTTCAGATCCTATTAAAAATGAATCTCTGCCGAAAAACTGAAGGACCACCTGCATCTTCCCAAATCCCCAGGCAGCTCTTCTCTGTGCAGGCTGCTGCATTATACAAGAATGAGCCGAGCGGAGAGTGCCAGCCTGCCTCCGTTCTGAGCGCTTTCCCCTCTCCGCTCATTAATCATTTACCAACACCCAGCTCCAACCACCTCAAACCGTCTACCAGCGCTTCAGCAGCAGCTTAACCCTTTCCTAAAGGTGGGGAGCCAGCAGCCCTTACCTCAGCAGACACTGCCTGATCCACCCAGATCCCACACGCGCAGCACCTGCGGCACTTCAAGGACCGAGGACACACCAATCGCCGGTGGCGCTTTAGGTTATGGGACGGAAAAGGCATTTAACGAAAGCTTTAAAATGCTATAAACACGTCAAGGTGAAGCAAGGACAGAGCGGCAGAAATCAGTCGCCAAGGTGACATAACATTGTTAATTAACAGGTGAATCAAGAATTTATTTCTGAACGGCTGGATGAACTCACGGAGCTCACCGCGTGCCCCTGCACCATTCTCTGGCAAGACAGAATCAGTCAGTATTTTCCCATCAGCAGTCCCTCCCTGAAACTCCTTTGTTTCCAGTAGTGAGAGGAACAGCTGTAACTACTACAAATTTATTTGGCCGACGCATTCATCCGATGCCTGTCCAACTGGGAACAATGAAGGCAAAGCACTTGGATCAGTGTCTCGCCTGGGATGTGAACCCACAGTTCAGATCTCTAACCCCCGCCCCACACGTGAACACACTTACGCCAGCAGCCATATCACTCTGCAGCTCACCCCTGGCAGCTCCACTGGAGCTCAGCAGGTGTGAGCCTGGTCAGTACCTGGATGGGAGACCTCCTGGGAAAAACTAAGGTTTGAGTGGAGTGTCCAGAAAAGTGCTATATAATTGTAAGCAATTATTATTATTAGAGACACTCCTTGACTTGCGTAACTATGCCAGATAGCCATGTACACGTGCTGTTATAGTACTCTGTTATTTTCTAGCTTGACAGCAGCAAAGTTTCCTCTCCTATTCCAAGTACTGCTTTGCTCCCATGCACGGCTTTGTGTAATTAAAACGCACTCAAAACGTTCTCCAATAAAAAGGAAAAAAATAATTTGTGTATTACACGGCCTCTGTAGAAATAAAAAGAAAAACTCGCGGGTTAAACACAGGAAGCTATTTAAGGAAGCTGTACACTCCTGGAAGTCATTTCCCCCTTCGTATACAAATCCACAGAAGGAAAAAATCTGAAAAAACGCGGGACAGTATTTCTGCTGAGCCCTGCGGACTCGTGCATGTGAACCTGTTGGCTGTAGCGCTCACCTGTCATGACATTCACTAACACCTCTCGGGGTGCAGCAGTCCCCACCCTGCGCACTGCACTTGGAGCCCACGAGCTGAGGTCCCTGGCACTGAAAACGACCCCCATTAAAACTGCTGTAGATACCCCAGGGGTCACGTCTGACATGACCCCAGAACACGACAAAATGCTCATTACATGTTATATAAAGATGACAACTATGACACATGTAATATTGTCAACAGTATTACTTTTGATGATACCTTGAAATTTGGGGGAATACATATTGTAATTACGTACTGTATTTTTGGACAAATAATGTAAATTAAAAGAATATACAGTAAGAACAGAGTAGGATTATTCACAGCCCATAAAAACAATGTCCTCACTAAATATACATATATTGTATACACATGCAATACATACTGCATAAAAACAGGTCTTTATATTATTAACTGTAAATGGCTTTAACCAGGTGATCTTACAGCACAGATTTGCATTTGCAATTTATATTACCTGTAAGCAAAAGGAATAATCATGAGAACACAGTAAGATAAAATAAATATTCAGGGGCTCACGTTAAAAATCTAAAATAATTTTTTACTCATACTCATTAAGCTGAAGGCTTTGTCCAAACCAATTCCTTCAATTTAACAAACTGCTGATTTGCATAAACTCACATAAAATTAAAATACCTTTGTTTACGGGCTCTGCAGCACACAAGAAGCGTCTGCGAGGAATGCCTGCGATTTCTGCTTTCTTTCCCAACTTCCTAATTGCACACAAGCCAGAAGCCCGGCGATGGGCAGCGACTGCACATCACCAGAGCTCCCCCCCCCACTGACACCTGTCTCTGTGTGAGCCACCTTTCTCAGTCTCAGGCCCCCAAGAGCTGCGGCTCTCTTTCTCTATCCGAGACGGGCAGCTCTCCGGAAACGCCTCCGGGGCCTCGGGGGCCGCTCAGGTGACGGATACGTTTCCCAGGACTTCGGCCTCCAGGGACGAGGCAGAAGAGAAAGCCTCTTCCAGAGCTGGATATGGCCCCACACACCCTGTGCCGGTGCGCTAAAGAACACAAGGCTCCAGAGCCGAAATGTTTCCTTTCTTTTCTTCTCTTTTCAGCCTGGAATAAACCTTTACTTGTTCCTTCGCAAAGATACAGATGTACCTCCAACCCTGTACCGTTGACGGGTTTATCGTCTCAGCTGACATAAGATAAGATAAGATCACTTTATTGGCCATATACAATTTCTTGTATTAAGAATTTGTCTTTTCGCATTCCCAAACCATGAGACACACAGACAGGGAGAGAAGCTTGGGGTCAGAGCGCAGGGTCAGCCATTTATACGGCGCCCCTGGAGCAGTTGGGGTTAAGGGCCTTGCTCAGGGGCCCAACGGAGTAGGATTCCTCTGCTGGCCGCAGGATACGAACCGGTAACCTTCCAGCCACAGGCTCAGATCCTGAGCCACAGAGCCACTGCTCTGCCCCACATGTAGAGACTAAAGGATTGCCCACCTGAGGAATTCAAAAGGCAGCTCAATAGCGCACTTTTAATGAGGCCCTAGCTGTGCGCAGATATATGATGCTCTCTTCCGATCATTTACTGTATATCAACATTACCACACAGACCTGCATGCCAGTCTTCGCCCTGTAGGTGGAGATATTCATAGGAATTGACCCCGAATTGCAACAGTAGGAAATGAACAAAACAGATCCACAATATATCTCCTGATATAAACAGAGGGAAAAAAAGAATACACTTAAGTGACGTTCTCTGCAAAATGTGCCAGGCGAGATCTAAACTTCGCGGTGTCAAAACAGCCCTTTTTGCATAGTACTGTCTTTAATATTCATAGTTGCCAAGAATCCAGCAGCTGTGTATTATCAAAGAACAAAAAGCCAAAAAATAGTTCTTCAACCCGGAAATCACACACAAAATAAAAAAAAACACTTTGGTTCCTTTTGAAAATATTTAATATTATTTTTTAAAAAGTGCTTGCATGAATATTTTCCTCTGTGAAGGTACCACACGTCTAGCATTCTAGCTGCCAAGACAATCCTGGAGTGAGGTAGGCACAGCATTAAAAACAGGACAGCAGAGGGCATATGTGGTAACAGCCCAATTACAATCCAAGCTCACTGCCAGGAAAAAAAGGTCCAGGTTAGTGCTTAAAAGAATCTAAAGTTTCAGCATTACGAAAGTTATCTGGACCAGAGATCCGCAAATGGGGACACAGCGAATGAAGAAATAATTAGCTGGATAAGAGATGATGTACCTTTTGGAGGAAGGACAGGTTTAACTCAACTTATTAAGGTGGCTGCCGTAATATTTTAATGAATGTGGCAAATTTGTATTCACAATTAAAGCAATTTAATTAATAAAACAGTCAGAAGTAACCAACAGTCCGATGGTGAAAGAAATCCCTCTGTTCCTAGAACTTCAGTGAGAGCAATGACACTTTCAAGCAATTAAAATGTTCCCTTAAGTACCACTTGATTCACACTTTCTCCTCTCATCGTAGGAGATCACAGGTTTGATAAAATGAGAAAAGGCCCTTGTACAAGAGGGCACCCTTGTGATTAGTCGCACCATGTAGACACTAAGAAGAAAACACTGAAAAATGCAGCTTAGGACAACGTTTTGCAACGCAAGTTAGAGACTGTCCACTTCTGCAATTCAACGGCACATTCAAATCTCAGTTAGGCTCATCGATTAAAAGAATCCAACGTACTGACGTTTTCCATCCCCGCATCTGCGCAGATCTGTGTGAAAGCCAGCGCCTATTATGAAAGAAAACAGTGCCACACGTATTCTCCGAGAAGCACTATTGATCTGCTGATGCTTTTAAAGCAACCCTTCCACAGACTTACACCACAACACACAAATTGCCAAGACCAACAGGGGGATGCATCAACCTGATGATCTAAGGCACAATGAACAGAGCAAGCCCATGGGATCGTGAATGATGGACCCTTTTCAGAACAGGTGAATAATAACTTCCTGGGAGCTGATCTGGCAACAGTCTGCCCTCTGTTAACAGCGAGCTTCTACTAGGAATCCGAAATCCCGTGTTCAAAACTGGTTTTGTCTCGGGCTGAAGTTTTTTATTTTAAATGCAGAATCCTGAACGGCATCGCTTCTCATGAATGTTATAAACGGATCGTGCCTCTGCCCCGTGGCTGGGCCCTGCACAGAGTCTAGCAGGTCGCTGTGATCCAAGGCGGAGCAGGAAAGAGAGCTGATGCCCCCCCTCAGTGCAAGGGCCAGGTTTTCGCAGGGTTCGCTCCTGCTCTTGCAGCTCCAGGTTCCCAAACGTGAGGAGCACGACCCCGCTGAACAGGGAGAGAATATGCATGGGATTCTGGATTTGTAAAAAAGGAAATCCAGTTTTCATAAGGTACGAGAAACATGTTGGATAACACAACGACTCCCCCTATTAAAAACACACATATTCTGCTCTGCACTTAACCATCATTATCAGGAAAGGGACCAAAACCAGCACTACCATCACGGTACAAAACTCAAGTTATATATAAGTTCTCAAACAAACGTACAGCATTTTGCTCTTACTTTGGATAAATGCAAGATGTGTAACTTACAGTATTATAAAAAAACATAGAAATCTTCATATTCTTCTCCTTCTTGGATCATATCCTACTTAAGCAAATAAAATAGCTGGCGAAAAGGAAAGCTGAAAGTTCTCCAACAAGAGAGCACAAGAGTATTCACGAGAGTATTAAACTCACATTCACTCACTTTACACAGCCCCAAAGAAGAGGCGTGCCATTCCGGCTGGTGCAACAAAGATATCTGTCCCTCTGCCGTTTGCTCTAATTCATGCACATTCCTTCTAAAAGGAAGGAATACCTGTTGTTCCCTTCTATCCGCTGTTATCTTAACAGGTAGAATGGCACTAATTAACCTACGCAGTGAGTTAACCGAGAATGTATCGACAAAGTACAACCCGATGCAACTTTTGCAGGATATTAAAACAAGAAACAACAGCTTTGACATTTGCTTCTGCGTTTGAAATGGTGAGACGCATCCGGAATGGTCAGACGGAGAGGTAAATCTTGTTTTTTTTGTCATACAATGACCACAACAATGAATTTTAACAAGCCTGAAAGGAAAGGCATTGATCCTCTCCCCCTGCTCAGTGATTTGCAATGACATTAGTGCGACTCCCAGCACTAATCCGCCGTGTAAGTCTTTGATTAATTCGGGCCTGACCCACAGCTGTGTTATGTGGCCAACCATAATGTGGTCATCCAGGCATCTTCCTGTGACTTGCAGTTTTTATTGCATTTGGAACAATGAGACTGCACGTTGTGCATTCCAATGCACCTCGCAATCGCAGTGCACTGCCTTTCAGATAACGGGGTGCTTTCTTCCTCTTGCGCCACATACACATTGCATCATGAAGCGAACGAGTGTTAAGTGAGTGTATTTGAGCAACTGAAAACCCTAAAAACACACGATAGATAACTTCCACTTTGCATTCCATGAACCATAACTGGCCATCTAGGATAAATAAAACTGGTTTAGGAAACTTCGTATGTATTTTTGCAACCCGAAACACAGTTCCAAGCTTCAGTAATCAGAACTTGCCCTTATGGTTTTCTACACACGTCAGACGACAATAAGATGTTCCAATGGTATGGATTTCTATCTCAGTCCTTATTCTTTTTCAGATTTGAATGTCTGTTTTTGTTTTTTTGCCATGGGTTACTACGGAACACCACAGTGACACACAGTAAGATGGATGTCAGGAAGGAAACGTGAAACGGACAAAAAAGCAAAACGCTCGAACACAGTACATAGATACTAAATATAAACACGAAAGGTTATTATGTATACAAGCTACAGGGAAGTCTACCAAGCTCCTTAATCAAAACCATATCATTTTTCTCTGAAACTCTGTTGTAAAACCACAGAGCTCTGTGGAACAACCATAGTGAGTCAGTATTTGGGTAAATTGGGCCCCCCTTTTGACATTCAAAATCATTAATAAAACCCATAAAACATCTGAGACCAGGCTCCAAGTTTTAACCCAATAAAATCCCCTTCAGTGCACTGGGTCAATTATAGAAGTACCCTGGGGAACTGTAATGCCTTTGAGCTAGTGCTCTTCCACGGTATCTGCGAATACAATGGTGTCTGCTGCATTATCTACCCAGCACAGAACTACACTCTTTCAAATCGGCATGCAGAGAGGAAACACTATAGCACTGGAGAACAGCTGCTGCAAAATGAACTGCAGTATGACACATACTGAAGGTAGCAGCTACTTTGGTACTAAGGAAAGCAACACTGTGCTCTTTTTTTCTTTGTCTTTGCCAGACCTAAAACTGGCATTTACATCACTATTGCGCCAACCCAATTATGAAGAGCCACAGAACCGGAACAACATTAGAAATTCTAGATTAAAGAGCAAACTTTATTTTTCAAAACTGACACACGGACATATCAGGGCTTCTTGGGGTAAAATCAATACTTCCGCGACTTGCATTTGCTTCATTCCCTTTAAGCAGCATGCAAAGCGCATCCGTTTCTCTTGCGGGTTCCTAATGACTGCAGCCTCGGTTGTAGATTTCTACTGTCGGCGGGCTCATCCCTGCTGGTAATTATATCGGTGGCGTACAGAAAATGCCATTTTAGGAAGCGTTCGAGGCGAGATCAGTCATTTGGGTCTGAGCCGCAGGAAATGGGCAGCCGAGGAACGCGGGCGGCCCAGACTTGAAGTGCAGAGAGAGCAGGCAGCCCCTTCTGCTGCCAGCAGTCCTTATCGGAGGACTGCCAACGACGCCTCATTACAAGAAAGGTCTCCTTGTCCCTGTTCAGCACAGACCTGCTCATTTTATTTTTCAGTTATGACAGATAAAAAAGCATTTATTTTCCAATCACCACGGTCGGTAACTGAGCTTGGTGATAAAAGCGGGCTAGTGCCCCCATTCGCTCCAAACAGAAATGATGCCACGTTTCATGCAGCTGAAATTCAACGTGGATGAGAGCAAGATGCTGCACGCAGACAGCAAGAACATCCATTTTCAACACTCAAAAGAATGGGGCAATACATGAGCAAGACCTAGGAGCTTAGTAAAAGTAAAAAATGAAGACCAGCAAAATGCATGGTTTAGTTAAAACTGCAGGGGTGTGTTCTCCAAATGAAGCTGAGCAATAGTTACGTCCTGCTTTTCACAGACCGTGTTGTGGTTTGGTTTACAATAATAAAAGATATTAAAGTTAATGAGGCAGCACAAAGGAGAGCAACCAGACTACATCTTGGCCAGAAAGGAAAGCCATAATTTTATTTTGGGAAAAGAACCTTTTCAGCCTTGAACAGGCAACGTGACTCAGCTCACCAAAAGCCTGAAAGATCCCGACTGCGCCATTCCTGGGGACATCTACAAGACTGACTCCGATACAAGGACCCACCTGGGTCTACAACTGGAAATTGGGCTTATGGACAATTAGGACAGAAAACAAGAGAGCCTGGAAGAATCTCCTTATCCATACTGTTGCAGCTGACTGTGTTGGGTTCTTTAAGAAGCGGCTTGGTGGGATCACTGAAACAATAAGCAACCAAATGAGTAAAATGGGCCCAATGGCCACGGCTCTGTAATGTTTCTTACGCCTTTATGTCCTTAACCGCAGGAGAAAAAAAGAAAAAAACCTGCAAAGCACCTTTAGAAATGATCAATTCTGGTACGAGTAAGATAAAAGAGGCAACATGTGAACCTGGTGCTGTCTTTCAACAAGTCTGGCAATACAAAAATGACAAATTATCATTCTTTTACTCTTCTCCTGACCTTCGCCTTGAAATTCCAGTTCGTTAACACAGAAGCAGCTTCAGAATATCAATAAATAATACCCGGACTGAATTTTAGCAGGGCGGGCCAGAAGCATCCATGAAAAAATACACAAAAAAAGGCACTTTGTGCGGCGTTTCGACAGCAGCTGTAAGCATGAATGGAGGACGGCAGGTGGGTGGCGGAGAAGCCCGTGTTCCTCACAGGGTGGAGGAGCTGTCGGTGGGCGGAAAAGAGTTCAAGCTCTTTCAGGACAAGGCAGCGGACCCTGCGGCCCTCGGCTGATCAGACCCCAGCCACGACGCGGCCGGCGACAGCAGAGTACTCACGCCAACTGGACAGGCAGCACGTTCTCCCCCCTCCCACAGGGCCCCCCTGGACTGGACAGCCAGCACGCCCAAACGAGCCCCTGCTTGAGCCCCCACTGGACAAACCAAAGAGGGAACCCAGACACAGAGCAGCACAAAGATGACCCCTTTCAGAGGTCAAATTCGTGACATCCGCCACAGGTCTCAACAAACGTCTCCATTGCCTTTGCCTTCACCATAATCCAGCTGTTATATTACTGGAGAATTTCCCTCGCACGAGACTGTTGCCACTTCCACAGAGGTCATTTTGCTTAGACTGCGGTTCTGGCTTGTGATGCGTGTAGTGTCATGTCATGAGCTCTCGTCTTGGGGAAGGATATCTCACAGCCTCACCTCGGTTATAGCTGCGCTCAGAATGGAACTTGGGAAGCCAAAATCGAGATCCTTTTCCTTTTTTTTCCCCCGACGAGTGTAAATTACCCTCAGGTATAAGTATTTGCAGGGGGAAATAAGAATACCTGTAACACCATTTGTTCCACAATTAGATTCTCCTCAATGTGAAAACGCGCTTCCCCTTTCAGTCAACGAACTTTCAGTCTGAGGGGACAACAAAGATACTCCATGAAAACGAAAAGAACGGCACGTTCTTAAGAATTAATTAATTTTTTTTTCCCGCATTTTTGCGGAGATGGGTCTGGAGATGAGGCTTTGTGTCTGGGAGCGTAAGAGCCACTGTCCACATTCCCAGTGGGGCAGCAGCCTTTAGGCTCGTATTTTCCACTCTGCCACTGGGGATATTGGGGGTGTGGGGTGATGCCGGCTGTCTCCCAGTGTGGACCAGCACGTCAGAGTGGCGCTGTGAAAGCTCAAAGGGCTGACAGATCTGCAGGACAGAAACGATGTCAATGTAATCAGAGCACACGCTATGCATTTGACAAGTTCTGAAATTATTCCAAACATCCTATTGCACAAGATCTGTTTTCTTTTTTTTTTTAACAAGTGCAAATTACCCTTAGGCATAATTATTTGCAGCAGGAATTAAGAATGCCTGTAACACCATTAGTTTCACAATTAGATTCTCCTCAATGTGAAAGCGGGCCTCGTCTTTTCAGTCAACGCAACCGCCTGAGGGGACAACGAAGATTGTCCATGAAAACGAAAAGAACGGCATGTACAGTACAATGCGCTGGCCTCAGTCAAAATGATTTTTTATTAGTTACACGTTATAAATTACCTGTTTACCTGTTAACAGCAAATGTCATTTTTGTTGTAGAACTTGCTTATAAAAAAAACTGAATAATCCAAGCTCATAAAACTGATTATGCCACAGGTTTCGAAATCAAGAACCTCTTGTTTACCGTCACAAAACGTGATTTTCTGTACTATCCTTCCCTCAAACATACATCCTGCAAAAGTTAAATAAAAATAAAATGATTTTAAATGAGGGCGGCACAGTGGTTAGCACTGAGGTGCTGGGATCAGTTCCTGAGGTCCCGTCTGTGTGGAGTGTGCATGTTCTCCCTAAGTTCACATGGGTTTCCTCCAGGTGCGCCAGTATCCACCCACAAGTCCAAAGGCAAACTGGTAGGTTGACTGGCTTCACGGGGATGAGAGGAAAAAAAAAAGCTGAGCTGAGCTCCGTACAGCTGCAACACAGGGGTGCAAAGAGTAGTTGATTTTACTACACACTTATAAGGCAATAGTGTCACATAAGGCCTTTCACCATAATAGTTATTAATGTTATTAAGTGCTGTAATAATGTACAGATCAAAGAAGACAAAAAAGTTTGTCTGCGATGGACTGGCAGCCTGTCCAGGGTGTATCCTGCCTTGCGTCCACTGCTTCCCACAGCGGGCTCAGGGCCACCAGGACCCTGCGCTGGACAAGCCGGTTACTGAAAGTGACGTGACGTGATTTCAAATGAATTTCAGTCATTAAACGATAATACTTCTACCTTTAGAATGTTTTTTTTTTCATTTGGCAGATTAGGAAAAAGAGTTTGCGAAAGGCTATTACACAAACAATTACAGGAAACAGGTGATGAAAAAACAAACTATTAAACAATTAAAAGATGAACTTCAATCTTTTTTTTGGGGGGGGGGGGGGGGGATAAACACGCCGAAGCCAACAGTAAATCAAAACGTGATTTCATTATTAATGTACTGTGGGGCATACTTATACACAGACAATTTGTTCCAAGTATATAGCAATGTACAACAGCGAAATGAATACATAACAAATTAAGATCTTCACTCGTCTTCCATTTGAAAGTGTACTATAATTGCAAGACCTCTGTTTGTTTAGTGTAAGCAGAAAGCGGCTACATTATTTATCGTCTCCTCCTGCACTGTAGGCATAACAAATTATAACTGCATATTACCAAGGATCTTGGGGACTGAGAACTTATAATTTGTGCCTTTAACCTATAATTAGGCACATTCCCTGCTACTCAAACGGCACTCCAAGGAAATACTGTTAATTGGCAATAAAGAAGACGAGCACTGTGTTTAGAGTGAAGGCCAGGCCACACGCTCTACAATGCATTTGAACTTGAGTTCTCAAGGAGCTGTTTTTCCAGAGATGACATCAGCTTTATTTGCTTTCGTATCACATTTTCTGTGTAAACGCCCTTGCCTTCCACTGTACCATATATATCTATACATTCACACTGGAATGAACTGCTGCTCTGAGAACGGAAGTCCAAATACTGCCAAAAACTCAGGTACTGAATCTCTTTGTTTTAAATAATTAGATAATAAAACACGATAATTAGAAACAAACAACAGTTTAAAAGGCATAAAACAGCCTTCTAGGAACAGTGTAAGAGTCCATGCTAAATCCATGGTTTTTTCCCCCCCCATCTTTAGAAGCCTACATAATGAAATAAAAGGGGCTTGTATCTGCTTTCTGGAAGCAAAAGAAGCACATTCTAGTGTCACTTGTGCCGTACTAGTTAATACAAACCCAGCCAGATCTTATTTGAGAAATGTATGTTACTCCAAAAATTAGAAAATAACAGTTACACTAAGGTACCATGAGGCACAAAAAAAAAAGATAAAAAACAAATCAGTGGCATCAGGATGAGGAAAAAAAGAATTCCATTCATAGAAGATGTTTTCTTGCTCAAATGGGTACTATTAATAAACTTTAGCACCAAAATGTTTGTTTTGCTGATTTGTTTTTTCAGTCCAGCACTTTTTAATTTTTTTTTTATTCCAAGACACTGATGTTTACACAAGGGGGTACTGTATATAAAACACATTATCTCATTCAATCGTGCAGCGGTATTTTCCGTTTCAGAGCAAACATGCTGCAGTGCATTTATAACAAGAGCCAAATCCCCAAACTCTACGAATAAAAGAGAAACGGAGATAGAGTACTTTTTCCTTCAGGTTTTTTTGGGGGGGTGGGGGAGGGGGGGGACTTGCGATTTTCCACCACAGTTTTCTTGGCATAAAAGTTAGGAGCGAAAAACTGACGCCTACAAAACATGCAGCTGTGGCCCTGGTCTCTGAAGAATACTCCATATGCAAGCGTCGGTGCTCCTCACAAAGACAGGACTCTATACATTGATGACTTTGTTACTGTTGTACAGCACAAACATGCTTCTTTCCTACGTTTTGTGCTTGATTTCATTTTCTTGCCAGCTGTGCCGTGATACTTTTTCCCTCCTAATTTGCAAACTGAAACGCAAGTAAAACGTTTCCTGCCTGAATCATGCTGCTACCTTAGAAATGAATACGTCCGTAGAAGAGGGCCCCGGTATGGAAACAGGGCTTTGCGCTAGGGGAATCAAGTTGAACAGCTCCCCGGTATGGCCAGCTGAAAACCATGCATCAGCCAACAGTGGGTCATCTTAAAACTGTCTTTGAAATCCTGAATCTGCCCACAGTGTGCATCTCGTGATGTTTTGTCTGCGACGCTCGTAAGCCTATGCAAAGCAGAACTGCCAGAAAGGAAGATCCTAGAGCCAGTGACGGGAAGATCCAGCCGAACCCGCTACTTGTCCAAACCCTTGGCTTTCTACTGCCTTAGGAAGGGGACGGTACGTACTACAGGTTTAAGAAGTACGGGCGCCATGAACGTCCAACACAAAGCTTTAAAAACCAGCATTTTCTGCATTGGTCTGTCTGTTTGTAACCCACTCTTCCAATACCAACACAGCTACAGAAGATATGGCAGTAACCAAAAACAATGGACTGCAGTGGAAACATCATTTACCTGTCCTTGCACAGAAAATGCGTTAACCCAGATGCTGGCAGGACAGAACCCAGCTCAGCAAAACTGCTGTGTCCTCCTTTTTTTTTTAAAGATCCACCACTGTAAAACCCCCTCTCACGACAAAGGAAATAAAAATGTCAGTATGTCGCTCCACTCAGTGAGGACGCCCTAGAGTGCCCTACGGTAGGAGGCGCTTGGGAAATTAAATCATGCTTCCTGCCACTTCCAGCGCAGTTACAGCAGAGGTTTTGTTTTATTGAATTATTGCTAAGTGACAATACAAGAACCTTAACAGACATAACAAACATCCCGAGTTCTGCTATGTATCCATTGTCTTCCAAAGTGACTGCTTTTTGCCATTAGGTGCTTCTCAATACAGCATGTAGAGTACGCACTGTACAGTATGTTCAGGTTAGCTTTTATAACATTTCATTTCAAAAGCCCCCGGCGAATAGGCGAAAGTTACATTCAAAAAGCAACTGGTTTCAGATACAAGTGACAAAAGCATGACTGTCTTAAATGAACAAGAAACTGAGGGACATTGTGTTTAAGAACTAAATCTGCAACTTACACAGTAACTATGCACATACTGTAATTTTACAATTATTTTTCCCCAGCCTCTTATTAAATTTGATGTTGATAAATGCCTCCTCTTATGACTCACGTGTAGTCTATTCTGCCATTGTACAATGAGTGGGATAGCCTGTGAAGCACCAGGACGATTTTGAGTTTAACCCTCTACCTTATTAATTAACCATGGTAGACCATGGTTCTTCACCATATCACCAAGTACTGCGAGTGAGTGCCACAGCCTTCCTTTGTATCTCTACATTTTTGAAAAAGGTAATGAATCAAACAGCAAAACTACGTGGGCATGTCTTTGTGCACTAGGTGGACAATTATAATGTTTTGCCCTTAACATCTGCACGACTGCACGACTGCAGTGCGTCATTTTCTCTTCTGGGTTTGTTGCATGATAAGAGCGGTCCCCTATTCCTCATGAGTCATATTGGTTGTTAAGTCATCCAAGCCGGCATTTTTTTAGAGCATGCTCAACAACTCCCTTTCTCTGACACGACTACACCAGACGTGCACGCTGTTAGAAAATAATTTAATTTATCATTTTAACATCACAGCAAATTTGTGATCCGCTTTTGTTAAAATGGTTAAAATTGGACATGCCAAGCCCTCTGCAATGGTGTGGACAGAAGACCAATCAGCCCAGTATCCTCACCACGGATGCCCACTCTGGCCCCTGCTGTTTGCCCTGTCTCTGCAAACACCAGCTCCAGCTGCCTACTGCTTCTGTCAACAACACTCAGCTCTGCACACCACTCCACGCTGGTAGTCCTGTTCTTCCTAGACCATGTCCGTGTCATGCTAGCCCTAGCTCATTTACTGTTCTTTATGGTTCTTGGCCCTCTGTCAGGGAATGCAACTGATTGATCAAAGTCGGCTTCATCGTCCTTTAATTTTCTTTAATGGAGAAAACCGGTTCAACTTCAGTCGTGCTGCTGGTTAAACGTTTCAAACACCCCGGTATTGAGATCAATTCCTCTTTACGTCATGTGCCATGACAGCAAACAGTTTTAATTAAGTAGTTCAGGTGGGGAGCTGCGTCAGCAGGCGTAGGCTGCAAAGGAACAAGGAATAGGTTTATTCCCTGCTGAAAAGAGAAGAAAGAAAACACCTTTTTCAAAAAAACGTTTTTGTGTTTTCTTTTTCTCTTTTCAGCATGGAATAAACCTATTCCTTGTTCCTTTGCAGTTTTAATTAACATTTTGAAATGGGGAACACGGTCTTCAAGAAGAGAACATGGTTTCCCAGTTCTCTTCCCAGCTTGATTCTCCGTAGTAAAAAACGAGAGGCACTTCCTCGCGTGGGTTTGTTTCAGATCCACAACTCCCCTTTCTCCCCCTTTAGAGAGCTGGGATATGAGAGCCGCAAACTCGAATTCCCAAATTCAGAAGGAAAGGGAAGCAAAAGAGTATTAAATTCTCACCTCTACAGCAGGAAGGATCTGCAGGGTGCCCAGCGCTGACAAACTTTAAAGGCCTTTTCACAGATCATTTCTTTCTAAGTGAGCCGGAGCTCACTTGGGAGCGAACTCCAGGGTCAAAATAAAAACAAAAAGGAGCTTAGTTCCTTTTGTTTTCACCTATGAAAGAGACTGCGTTCACTTCAAAGAGAACCGGGTTCTTTTTGCCCGCTCAGATTTGTGGATGGAGCTCTTTTTATTTCTCCACTGCTCTGTTGCAACGCTCCTTGCACACCGCAGGTGAGCAAACGCTGCATCTTGGCATACTGAGGAAGATGGCAGCTGGGAAGATCTATGCTGTTTATTCCAGCTTTTTCTTTTTTCAAGTTTTTTTTTTGTTTTGCAGCTTTCAGGGAAAATCATCAATCAGACATTGCCAAAGAGCATTTTTTTTAATGTTCAAGTTTGATGGCAAGCTGGTGTGAAAGTGCATTGCTGCCATCCACAAAAAAAAACATTTATCACATAATTATGTAATAATTATCGCATGTTTGCATGATAACTATTTGAATAGTAAAGTGTGACATAATTACATGAAAGTTATCAATTACATGACAGTAAATTACACATTGTTACATGATAGCTTACTATAGAACACCAAGCCTTGAAAATGAATTCAGGCTGAATATAATAAAAGACTGTGGAGCTTAAGAACAAGTCTTTGCTCATTATGAATCCCCTATTTGAATGAAGTATAATGCAATGCAGGGAAATGTACCTAACGACTAAAAAACAGAGCTGACAAGCTGATATTCAGGCACACTATCCAGCCCTGTAAGAATTAACTGCATTATGTTACCAGCTTATGATTAGTTTTAATAGATGCAAAAACACAAATATGACAGTAAAGCAGAAGAGTGGAGCACACATCAGGCCTTTAGAGTTGTATAGCTTCTTGAAGGTTGTGGGTTCAACTTGCAGGTGAGATAGTGCTGCTCCACCCCTGAGCAAGGTACTTCACCCAGATCACACCAGAAAAATGCCCTGCAATTGGGAACTAGGTGCAAATGGGTACTGTCCAGGTCATTGTCAATAATAATTAAACTATTATTGAGCATACCTCCTTGCGCTGCATACTATATGTAATAGCTTTCATTTAAATGAAATGAAATCATCATGAAATTCTGTGCAAAAAGTATTATTTTGTTAGAGGCAGCGGCATGCTTCTGAGCAATGTATACAGTCCTCCACCCTGTATGTATTTTCCACATCCAGACATTCGCATTCTAGTGTGGATCATTTGGAAAAGGACTCAAGATCACAGTTTTGTTCACACTGCACAAATTAAAATCAACCAGACCAAGCTCCTTGGCACAACCTACAGTAACTGAGTCCACTGTTGACCACTCCCTTATACCTAATCAATTCCTTACAGGCAATGTCCCCTTTTCTTCTTCTCTGTGGACTCATAAAGACAGCTACATTCAAGGTGGTCTTCACATATTCTAGGATCTGCAATCTCAAACTTCCGGGCTTCTCTTTCTTTTTTTACTTACGGCTCTACTACTCTGCAATGCACGTCTATGGCACTCCCTGGCGGGGAGGTTGTCTACACACCCAACACATAATCTGTCGGGCTTTAAAAACACAACAGAACAAAAGGACTGGCGTCCTCTATCTGTACCTCTCTGTCCAAGGCTACTTACAGTCCTTACAATTTGGCTTGCTGGGAGCGTGAGATGGATGAGGGTGGGAAGGAGCACATTGTATAGACCGCCACTGTCTTCTTGCATTGCAGTGGATGGAACAAGGGACATCTTGCTATAGACTACTACGAACATCACTTTAAAGGCTTCTCGCAGCAAAAGGCTTGGCCTTACCACACCGAATGTCAAATAAATTAAACCAAAGGCACTGAGCGAAATTTAATCCAGGCAAGCACAAAAAAAGCAAAGTAACTTGGCACACCTCTACCCTTCCTCTCTTACATTAATTACTCTTAATTCTTACATCTTTAGATCAAGCCACCATTTTTTTAACATTTTATTCCCCTTAACAAGGAGAAAAAAATACTGTGACAAATTAAACATAAAATAATCACAGAGCATGGTAACTTTCAAGCTGGCAAACACCTCAGACAGTTTTCCTTCCAAGAGCACAAGCAACACTTTCCCCTGCAGGTAAGATGCAACACCTTTAAACTTCTTTAAGGTCAAGCAGCCTAATTGGGCTGGAATTGAGATGCTCAAATAAAAAAAAGTCTTTGCAAGAAAAGAAACGAACAAGCTGCAGTGTCAACTGACATACTCACATAGTCATGAAAGGCCTTTGCTTCGCTGGAGTGCTCACAGGTCTCTCTCCTCTCTGGAGCTGCACAGTAGAGATCCCAGAACACACTGCAATACAAACAAAGCAACACACGGGCGCCTCAGTCTCAGTGTGCCGTTCTGGTGGTCAGTCTTTCCTTCAAGACCGAAAAGGCCGGTCATTCTAAACACAACTTTTTCCTCCTACCCTGTACGTATTGAATTTTGTTTTTCACTTTTCACTGCAGTTTTTTTCTTTTTTTTTCTTTATCAATGTTACAGCATCCTTGTGTTTGGAGAGGTGCTTTATAAATAAAAGTTGTTTTTTATATTATTAGTAGTATTTGTATTATTTGAACAGGATAGGTCTCTCAGAGATAGCTGCATATTTTGTGATATTTGCATTTCTAGGTAAGGAATTGAAATACAAAATCAGTGTTCTAAATATGCTCTTTTCTCAGCACATTTTTCATTCTTTATCAGGAAACACGGGAGGCTGTTTGGTACTTGCAATGGTGTAAAATAAGGGAAATCATTTGTATGAATGTCAGGGGACACAAACTTTCTCTCTGATTTGCTCTCTGGAGTAACAAACGTATTTTAAAACTACATTGACTTTTTTCAGCCTGGGTGCTTAACTGGGTGCAAAACTAGTGTCTCTTTGCGTGCAGTGAATTATCTTGAAGAATCTGGTTCTTTTCATACGTTGGATATAAAAAATGCTAGAGCAAAGTGACAGTGGGTGAAAATACCCACTACAAACAAAATAACTAAACCCTTTTCTTATTCTGCTTTTTGTCATATGTTTTAGCCAAAATCTTACAGGTATTTTTAATCCTGGGGTAAAACAATTATATAATAAGAATGAAACACAATAGGAAACAAAGGCTCTACAGAAGAAACAATAAAAGCATGTGAAAAGAAAACTAAATACATGGGCCGTCTGGTTCTAGGCATGCAAATTGCTGCCCCGTTCTGAAAGGCAACATTATTCATCAGTTCTATCATTTAGTAACATGCATCCTGCGGGGACTCTGGGAAGGGCTTCAGGAATCTAGAGCAGTCAGAGGGTTAAAGGGGACGATGAGGTGCAATTAACGATATGTGTGGGAAACAATGAAGGAGAACTGTAAGCCAGATAACAGGAAAGGGTGTTGGGTATTGGGTATCTTGGGTATCAAAAACATTAGTCAGAGAACCAAGGTCAGAGAAATCAGAAAATTACTGATTCCGTGCCTCATCTTCTCATCTGCCCTGAGAAACGCAAGATAATTTGTATATAAGCTGCTGAAATTCTGTGGCTCTCTCCTGCAGTGACTGCAACGCTTTTTCAAATTGTTAGGTTTGAAGACAGTTCTACTGGGGAGTAATCTCTCCAGTTCTAGCCTGGAGGGTGCAAGCCAGTTGAGCTGTCTGTGAAACAGCTGCAGCACATACAGTAAATCCGAATATGCTCCACATTCCTGTTGTCCCGAGAATCATCCTTTTACCACTCCACACTGGTTTAAACAACTGCAGCAAATACACACTTAAAACTCTGAAGAAGAAAACAAGCAGCTGTGTGCTTGCCAGTGCTGAGTAACTGCACATTTGTTTCATGTCATTAGTGTACGAAGAAACCTTTTGAGCAGAGCAAAAACACACTAAATGGTATTTGTAATCTTATAACCGCAGTCAATGCCACAGTTAAGTGTTCAAAAGTACAGTATGCAATGACATCATGGAGTGTTTAAAAAAATACAGCTGTCAATTTGAACACTGAACATTTCTATAAGGTATAATAAAAATACTTATTATCTTGCTCATGAACTTCCTATAATTTGCTGATCCACAAACCAATACACTGCAGACAGAGCAAAATAAAATTTCGCTGCACACTATGTACTAATGATAACTCCAACTACTAGCTTTCGAAAGGACCTAAAAGGAAAAATGCAAGATATGCACTCACAACTGAGATGCTTTCTAGTAGAATGTTTTTTTCTTCACAAAATGAAGAATAATTCAGCTTTATGGCATGCAGTAAGATTCTTTTTTTGTGTGTTTACACAAGTACAAAATAATCACGCGGTACAAACGCTATCACAAGGAAAAGACTGAAGCACTCCCACCGCTTCAAACCGCCATTCATATTGTCCTCCTGATGCCCCTCGCTGCAGGGACGCTCAAGAAAGCCTGTCAGCACAGACCAACACCAAGTCAAAGTGGGTGGACAACACCACTGCTCAGAGACGTGCCATCTCAGCCTTCATGCACCGCAGCTATCAAAACTCACATTAAGTGAAAAGTTTTACAGCAAAGCTTTGCATTTCCCTTCCTGATTTTCTAAACCTTCCAAATCAGAATAAAATCTACCAGCTAGTTTCGGCCACTTCTCCCTGAGTCTGCATCACATCCAATAATGACGATCGACTGACTATCAGCAGAACTGCAGCGGATAGCTCCCATGAGGGAGAGTCATACTCAGGATGAAACTCAACGCCACAAGCCTTGTGTTGGGGAGCAATTCCTATCCCTACAGAAAAGACAGGAGTGAGGCAAATGCACAAGTGCGATCAAGGTGAGCTTCCTTTCACTAAGGAAGCGAGAAAATGAAGACGAACATGGACTTACCACCACCACGAATGAAGAAATCCAGGGGGCTCTCCTAGTGTGATGTTCTTCTCCCATCGTATCTTGAAGAAGTAGAAAAAAGCGAGTTCAGAGCAGAGCACTGCTGACCCTACTGAACAGCGTTCTTTTCTTTCTTTAGTCTTTATGCTTTTGGTACAGCAAGAAAACACTCATGAGGCAGACATACAACACACACCACAAACAATAAACAATCGATACCACTCTATACACAGCAGAGCAATAACGACTGAGCAGACAGTGCAGTGGTTAACAGGAAATACTTTTTAAAAAGGACACAAATGTATTCTTTTTGGTAGAAATAATTTCACCCATGATCAAGTCACTTGTACCTAGCTTTAAATTAGTCATGTTGTTTCATATTAGGTACTGTAAATCTGTTTCTATATTTTCAATAGGTCCTCTAGCCATGAGGAGAAAATTAATAATACAAATTTGTAATGTAAAACTGATTTATTTTCAACTTGCACAGTATAGACATAAACTCATGGCAAATCATTCACCTACCAGTGTGTTGGCATTAAAATTAAGTGTCAATGAAATATAACACATCCCTTTTGTAAAATGGATTAACATCACAGTTTGATATTACCAGCTCCATTTTTAGCATTAATTCATCTGCAGTTTAACAATAAGAACCAAAAAATAAAATAAAATAAAATAAAATAAGTTAACAGTTTCATCTGCACTTTGAATTTTTCTTCAAAGGATCCAGAATGAATCCTGAAACATGGCAGGAATCAAAACATTCAAACGCACGATACCTTTTTCTCCCCCCTTAACTGAAATAAAATCCCTCTCCCTCCTTCATCTTATCTGCTCACGAACTCTGCAGTTTGTATTCTTGTAACTACTGCAGCTGTTCCTGTGGAGGGCTTTTTACACTGCTTGCAAGCCATCTCCCATGTTTAAACACCTGTAACAACACACAGAGATCTAACACCAGCGGGTCGTAGGGAACTCATAGCCTGATCTCAACTGACTTCAGAAGCTGCTCTGTAAGGTGGGACCCGGGCAGTACCTCCAGGGAAAACAGACTGGTGGCCCAGTAGCTGGCGCTCTTCCCTCTGGACCAGAATTCCCTAACTAATGCTCCGGTATGGTGACTGGGGACACTGTGCTGTACTTCCAATGAGACTTTACATTTGCTGTAGCTCATGCCAAAGATTGTCCAAAGACTGGGGCAATCGAGCCCTGCATCCTGGCTACATTTTACCGACGTTTTCACAATCTGGGCTTCCAAAAGTCCCCCGTTAATTTAACCGCTGAAGGAATTTTGCATTTCCCTGCCTGACCCGCCGTGTGGCGGGACCGGCTCCCATGAGCTTTGGAGTCCTCTGTACATGCAAGTACATGTGAATATTATTATAATACATGTCAAAAACCTCGACTGCTTAGTCAATGTCAGTAAAGGGTTTAATAATGAATAGGGGAAAAACAAAATCAGTAAGTTTTTAAATATCAGTAAGTTGCTCAATACAGAAAAAAAATGGTGAAAAGGCACACAATAAACGTATTCAACTCCAGACTCACCTGTGAACCTTACATCAATTGACACATGAGCAGCCCTCTGCGGAAATGCCACAGCATTTTGAACTGGGCCCTAACTTGCTTTTGGGACTGCATGATTGTTCACCCTCCACCGCAGCTTTATCGCGACTCTCTGGTCGTCTCCAGAGATGACGTCACTCCAAGCTGCTGAGAATCTGAGTCTTTGCGGTTCTGCCCCCCCCCCCCAGGCCTCCCCCTCTCCGTGCAGCACAGCCAGCCAGCCAGCCAGGTCCCACTGTGCCGACTTCAGCCTGCAACTCCTGACGCGCCCTGGTGCAGGCTCTCGGGTCGCAGGTCCAGACCGGCACACTTGAGCGGGCCTAGCTGGAGCTGCCCTGATCTGCTCTTTGCTTAAGGCATCCGCCAGCAATGGGTACCGAACCCAGCTCATCGCCTCAGCCTCACCCCAGACCAGGGGAGGTGAGAGAACTTTCACTAATCCCCAAAGGTGTGCGCCCAGCCAGTCACACCTCAATCCAGTGGTGTGGAAAGAATGGGCTGAACTGGAGCTGGGACCGCATTTCAAGAGCATATGAACAGTGCAAAAGCCATCCAGGGAACATAAAAATCAACTTTCAAGAACCGAGAGGGGTTAAATCGGAACAGATTTTGGGAATCCTCTCTTCTGGGAAAGAAATTAAAGCTTAAAAGACACCCCCACCCCACACACTGCTCACACGTGGACGGACGTCTTCTGGCTGTGACTGTTGTTTACCAGCAGCATTCAAAAAGAGATTGACCCTTCTTAAGTGTTTTATGAACTGCGGCGTAAAAATAAAAGAAATGCAATAAGACATCAGCTTTTTGATAAATTGCTCACCCAGGAATCAAGCTCGTGAGAGGTACATGTGTCTTTTCCGAGAATCTGCCGAGATACTGTGGAAACCCATCAAATATATACGGGAACACTGTAAATTTAAACACTTTACGTTGTATATAATTACAGCAAGGCAACATCCTTCCCAATACGACAGAACTGAAAGCACAGAGAGGGCTTGCTGTTCCAAGAAAATGACCCAGGAACTGCCAGAGCGAGGGAATTCACTGATGTGATCATTAATGTAATTACATGAGATATTATTACAATAAATTGTGTAAGATCCCAAATGATTGCACTGTTTCATTTTAATTCAAACTCCAGTGTAAAGGCACTAATGAGAAGACAAAGCTTATGTTTAATATTTAATAAGGCATAATTATAAACTTTATTTTAAAAATGGTGTTATAAAATACAATTTTATACTAGTCAGGTTCAAATTAGGTTTTGGTGTAATGTAATTGAATGTGCCCACATGATTTTTTGAGTTATAAACAGAGCGATGCACTAATGAATCGTGCCAATGAGACAGCAGTATGCTGATGGTTTAAAAACTGTCACCGTCCCAGCCCTGGCCTGCATGTGGCTCAGCTCACAAAGCTCACCTGCCACAGAACAGGCAGAAGAAAACTGCACAACCCTGCAGGGCAGCAGTAAGACCCAGGCGTCGCTTGTGGCCTGCAACCAGCATCTCTCCTCTCCAGCTCCACCAGATCAAAACCCGGCCAGTGCACTGGAGCGCCACCACTGGGGAGTCCCAGCCACAGCACATGTAGGCACAGGGCTCAGCCTATACCTGAGCTGGTAACCTCCAGGCCGTGCAGACAGCCTTCTGCACTTGGAAAATCTTCCTGCTTTTTCATCTCATATTTCCATGGGTTACCCAACTGCTGAGCCGCTGGATCAGAAAATATTTTAAGTAAAAATTCCACACATTGTATCTAATCTGATAGGGGTCTGTAACATGTCCAAAAAAACATTTCCTATGATTAGAAACACAATTAGCATAGACCGGCCTAAGCAAAACATCAGGACTCACTGCTTCAGCCCTCCTAATACCTCATCGTCTGGCCTGTGTCTCACTCAGTCTGTAGCAAACTAAGAAGCCATTACTGCTCTCCTCAATTTCCAACCTTTAGCATTTACAGGAGGATTCTGTAGACTTTGTACAATAGCTGCAGGCCTGGGAATGGAGTACAGGCTTCTACCATAAACAGAGTTCAAGTGGATAATCATTTTTCAAACAATTTTAGTATTCACCCTTCAGAAGGAATGGAAATATTTACAGCCGTTTTATGTCCAAAGCACACCAGTGTTTATGCGGAGGCTTTCGGCTAATGGGCTCTAAACTCAAACAAAGGCCATCTCCCTTTCATCTCCCGATCTTCCGCTAAGTGAAAGCACAAACCCCCACTTGTTCCCCGGACCACTGTAACGCCTGAAATACCACGCAGGAGCCACAAGCGAGAGACTGGAGGAATCCGGATGGTCAAATCCTCACGAGCGCATTCTTCTGCACAACTGCGCGCTGTTCCCATTTAAAGACACTGGATTTCCGCCTACAGACCTGACTGACCGAAATAAACAAAGGAAAAGGAAAGAAAACGCCGCAACAACCAAAAGCAAAAAGCAAGAAAAAAAAAGCAGACACTGAGGCACTGAAAACCGGGAAAAGGTTCTTTGAAAGTCACACTCGCTATTTTCTGTGCCAAAAGCATGTTTTGTAATTGTCACTCTCTGCCACCTAAATAAACACTAAACAAAACTGTGCTTACCCTTGTAGTACAGCCTTACGTAAATAATTTAGCACCAAACGTAAGACAAAAGCACGATGCAGATCAGACATTGAACTTTCGTAAGTTCGCTCCACAAAAGACAAGTGTCAGATGAGACTTACCTCTGACAGAAAAGTCTGGGCAGATTTCTGGGCTCCTACATGGAGTAAGTATTCATACACGTAGAGCGCTAACCTGGAAGAGAACACAAATGGTGTTAATGGCATTAATACTCATCTGCACTAGTAAAGGGGCAGATTGAAGCCCTGTAATGTCTAACAACTGGGAAGAGACTGATCCTCTAGGGCTGGTAAGACTCCAGCCCTTTTCAGTGTACAGGGTCCTGGCGTGGAGAGAGGACATGGCCCTGCAGCAAGAACCCAGGACAGACATCTTGCCTTTAGCCTGCTTCCCCGAAAACTTCCACTTATCCTCTACCTATCCCCATCCCCGCTTTATCCTATATAGGTTGTTGGAGAACCGAAGCCTGTCCTGCCAAAGTAACAGGCACACGATGGGATGCACCTTGCCAGCCCATCGCAAGGCGCACACACTCACACTCAACACTCAACACTCAACACTCAACACTCAACACTCAACACTCAACACTCAACACTCCCACCAGAGCCAGTCTTCCCAGAAGCCGATCAACCCACCAGTATGTTAAGCCAATCACAACACACACCAGTATGTTCTTGGACTACGGAGGAAGCCCATACTGAACACGCATGGGAAGAATGTATAAACTCCACGCAGGTCCAGAATTGAACCCTGGTTATTACTGGAGCTGGGAGGCACAATGCTAACCACTCCGCCACCACGCCACCCCCCACCTCTCCAATCACATCCCAGGAAATACGAAACCGACATGAAAATGCAGCAGTAAGCCGAGCATGCCGACAATAGTGCAATAGACCTCTCAGAAAGAAATGGGGCCCTCTGCTTCATGGACATGTCCGGCGGCCCACTGCACAGCCAGGGGAAGGAAGGCCAGCAGCCAGGAGGCCCCTGTCCCCAGCCGCGCGCCAGTTTATCAGAGCAGCCCAGAGGGCGCTGGGGCCGGGCGCTGCAGTACAGTGCCCCTTCCCTTGCCCCAGAGTGGAAGGACAAGCTGTCGAGAGCCTGGATAACCAGAGCTCCTTATCCACAGCCATCCCGCCTAGAAGGACAGGGGCCAGCCCTGGCCAGAACAGCAACAGAGGGCCAGTCCCTGGGAGGCTCATGGTTTCGGCTTTCAGGTTCGATTGGGGAAACAGGTGCTTGAGGAATTAAACAAGCATGGGCCCGGTCTGAAAACGAGAAGCCTGGAGATTAGTCACAAAGGACCGTGCGATCCCAAGGGGTGATGCTGAAGCTGGGCGGTCCTTAAGACCAACTAAGGAAGGTCAAATCCTCCAAAAACAGTAAGGGCGAAGAAACCAAACTGGAAGACTGCCACGGGTCCTCTTGTCAGGATCAATCAGCCCTCCGTAGACTGACGCCCCTCCGTAGACTGACTTCAGAGACAGTTACCATAAAGCACCTGCAGCACTGTGCCGGCCCAATTCTGAATCTGGCTCTATTGAACTCCACGGACTCAGCCACGACTTCAAATGTACGAGACCAGTGCTTAAAACACACTCAGAACAACCCCTTCCTGATCACCTGCATTTAATAATTGGTTTGCAAGAGTGATTGAAACATATTCCAGACTCAGTTTACTTTACTATTGTATAACATACTGTACTGTATAATATCTGATAACTGCATAATAATCTGAGTAACTGGTGTCTGCACAGTAGAGCCATCACTATATACTAGTGGTCATGAAGTTCATTGCCCAGAAGCGCGAGTAAAGAAGCCTGCAACATGCAGAGAGCAGTGGACAACACATCAGATGCGGAGAAGTAGATTTCTACTCTTTTTTAATTTCCAGTCAGATTGAGGACCAGAAAATTTAAGTAAATCAAAGCATCAGAAAGTCCACACATGAGAAGAGGTCATACAACGTCCTCAGACATAATATGGTTCTATTTTTCTGTAGTTCCAGAGCCAATCCTGGCTGTGCTGGAAACAAATACAATTCTACAAGTATGAAACCTGATTGAGCTTACAAACTTAACCTGTCCTGTGCAGGTTCTGGGAGGTGGGTAGAAACTGGAGTCCTCTAAGGAACTGCAGGTGAACATAGAACACTTTACTGCAAGGAAAGATAAAGAATAAAGAAATAACTCGCGCTTTTACGATGGGTGCAGTGTCACCAACTAGCTCGACTTATTTAGCCAAACTGAAAAACCAAAACTTTGGACTGAGAAAAATTTAGACAACCATTCCTTTAATTTGGCATCAGATTGGGGTCACTGGCAGCGTGGTTTGTTATGTACAAAGCGTACCGTGTGCACATAACAACAGTGCCAACAAAGAGCTGAGCAAGGGTTCCACAGCACAGCAGAAACTGTTGTGAAGTTAACTTGGGCCACAAACATTCAAGCAGATGTGATGCAAACATATCTGAATTTATGAATAAATTCAAAACACCCCAAAGACGGACAGAATGGCTGCTTCAAGGTATCACAAATGATCACACAAATACTGACTTTTGCTTGAAGTCAATGTGTCCTAATACAAAGAATTGTATGTGGCCTGTGCAAAGAATTACTTAAAAATAAATCTGTACCTATTCATGTTAATCCCACTAGAGCAATTACAAATCACTTGCCTGCAAATTAAAAATAACGGTTGTGGCTTTGCCATCCCAGTACTTTCTGAGGGCCCTGTATAAACAGAATTCAAACTAACCTAAACAGAGAAAAATTGAAAAAGGGCTTGGAATGCACATCACATGTTTTGTTTTCATTAGTCTTCTTCTGCTTGACGTCTATAGCTGTGCCAACTTGACCTCTGCTGCACCGCTGATAAAACCACCCATAAATCCTTCAGTACACACCAGTCTGCCTGCCTGCTTCACCTAGCACACACTCTGCAGACAGGCTTTCAGAGTGTTCATGCAACACTGTTCTCTCTAAGCTGGGAATATCAATTCCAACTTCTACTATCAAGACTAAAGTTCACTTTGGATTTGTGCAGCACACTTTGCAAGCAAAATAAACATGTTTTTAGCAGCCTGAGAGGTGAGCCTAATCTACAAGCACATGCTGGAGATGAAGCAAAACCTTCAAAGTCAACAGCATTACAAACAACAGTCTAGAACGTGATCTGGGCAACGAAAGCACAAGAAGCACAAAAACCTGCTCCTTACTGCATGAAGCCGCACACCTGCAATGCTCTCGTCCGAGCAGAGCCTGCCTGACAATGTGTGAACAACGACAAAGAGGACAAACAATCCAGGTCTGATCGAAAAAGAAAAATCTGACTACCGGTCTCAGAAAGGCTGTCCTGACAGAATGTGGTTCTCGGCAATGAGAAACGGCAGCAGGGCACTACAGGAGAGAGAGAGAGGGAGGGAGGGAGGGGGAGAGGGCAGGCCTGGATGGAGCTGGCTGTGACAGCAGGGTTCGGCTGAGGCCACGGGCCTGCGGGACGTGCCTGCCTGCTGCGGTTCCAGCGTGAGATCTCGGAGGGTCACGGGGCCCTGCCACACCTCAGCAACGGGCCCAGTCCTTCTCCTTTGTTGTCCAATCAACCCCCCCCCAGGACACAGCAGGCCAGAACTGAACCACCACTGCCAAGAATTCATAAAAACATCTACAGAGGGCGTTAAAAGCTGGCAGCGAGAGGATAAAAACTGGTTGTGCTGGCAAGGGCAGAGACGCTCATTGGTACTGAACAGCGAGCCCCCATACCCTTATCAAAACCCCCCGTTCGGTTTCTTGTTAATTATCCTTTTCCTTTTCATTCATGTACAGTTCTTGCGTTCAAATAGTAAAAATCCTTCCTTCGGAGAAGCAACAGTTACAGTCTGAAAAGGATACCTAGCTATAATCCTAAAAGAAACAAGAGTGTCTAACGGCTTAGGCACACACTTTCAGCAAATGCGTAAGTGCACAGTGCAAAACACTTGTCTTAGTGCCAGGATTCAGGATTTTCCATCATCATATTAAGCAAATAGAAGAAGTGTTAAAAATAACACAAAATGCAATTCAGAGTGATTGTCTAACGCCATGGCTTTAAGGCAGGTACACACACCATGTTTTGGACCCGTGTTAATGTTGTTCTTATTACCTCTGCTGGACTCCCCCTGACGAATGTGCAGAAGTATAGATCAGAAGTTAGCCCAGCAGTAACATAACACACAAGTTAGTTAGCCACCTACAAAGAACACAGACGTAGAACGGAAAGCACAACCATTTTTATCCGACATAATAATACACCCAAAGAAACTGTCAGCCGCTCTACCCAAAAAACATAACTTATCGCCAAAGATCATCTTTCACACGGGCACAGCCGTGAGGATCATTATTAACTGCGCCTGTGCTGCTCCTTATCAGAGGGCCGTATTTTGCCACACTTCCTCCTGTGCAGAAGCACTGCACATTCTTCAGCTCTACACGGCTGGCCCTGCAGCCTGTTCGCTCTGGCCTCCTGGACAGAAGCTAGATTCCACTGCACAGGTGCACATTATAACTACGACTGATGACGTATGGGGCAGCAGGGTGGTGCAGTGGTTAATGTTGCAGCCTTGCAGTGCTGGGGCCCTGGGTTCAATTCCAGACCTGGGGTGCTGTCTGTGTGGAGTTTGTATGTCCGCCTCAAGTTCACGTGGGTGTCCTCCGGGGGCTTGAGTTACTACCAGCATGTCTTTCGACTGAGGGAGGACAAACTGGCTCCTGTAAACTGGCCCTGGTGTGAGTGTGTGCGTGTGTCTGTCTGGGCCCTGCAATGGACTGGCGTCCCGTCCAGGATGTATCCTGCCTTGCACCCTAAGCGTCCTGGGATAGGCCCCGGGCCAGTGGCCCTGGATTGGATGGGTTTTTACTGGAAGTGATGAGATGATCAAATATTTTGAAACACTGGACGAATATACTAATCTACTAATAGTCTAAAGCCTCTATGGCACCTATTGCAGTGAAGATGTCTCTCACTCCAGCTCCGTCCCTCTCTCAGCTGCACAGAAAAGCCTTTGACCCCCCCCCTGCTCCAGTGATTTGTTTATTAAATCCCCTCCCATGTTGCTCGTCTCCCTAGCGCTAACCACGCTGGGCCTCCGACAAGCCCTTCTCCCGGGCCTCAGACGGTCCTTGTCAAGCCTCCAGTTCTCAGCCGAAGGCCCCTCTTCGACAGCCAATCACCCAGAAAAGCACAAGCCGAGCAGCACGACCCGAACCAGTGACCCCGACAGCGCACCTCCTCTGCGGCTGACCCGCTGGGAAGCATCAAAGGGACAAATGGAAATCTGTGTGCCTTCCTGGCAACAAGCAGAGGCTCTATATCCAGCTGACTCGCTGTACAGTGCCTACACATAAGAGACCTGCTTCATCTCCATTATTATCATCAGATGATGGACTGGTGCCACTTCTGTTTGGGCAGCATGTTTCGTGTCGGCGGCCTACTCTGGACAAAGGCCGTCACTAGGGATAAGGTGACTAAGACTCCTTGCTCCCTTACTATCTGTCCCATCAGATCAAGATAAAAACTAGCAGGGCAAGCAAACAAAACTGGCAACACGCTCCCGGTGAGCACAGCGTCACTGCCCTGCTCCTGAAAGTGGGTCAGGCTTGCTCCTTCCATTCCAGTGGCACATACAGCGGACTGCTGCCGACGGGAAGACGGAAGAGAGGCTCAGCTCCCAGGGCTAGACGGCCCAAGATGGTCTGTCACGCTGAAGTCTTTCTTCTGTTCAGTTTTAACTTTGTTGTACCCTAGCCACGCTCCGCGCTGGAATGTCTTTTGCGAACATGAGCAAGCCACCCATCCAGAGGGGCCGATGTGTCTTAATGCTGTTTTTTTTTTAAACATCTCTGGTGCACGTGCACGGGACAGAGCTGACAGAAAAGCGCTGTTCCTGGGAAGGCCCGACGCTGAAGGCTCAACCGCATCATCAAGGGGGATCAGGGGGGACGCGAACAGCAACGCTCCAGTTGGCAAGCGGACAAAATCCGCTGTCGTGCTCAATGCAGTCATTTAATCTGAATAACTGAATGAGTGGCATAGCTTCCTGCTGGGAATGCAATTCACAGGACAGTAGAGATGAAAACGGAAACAGAAGTCCCAACGACCCAGGGCAGGCTGTCATGAAAAGTGAAGAAGCAGAAGGGAATTATATGATTTGAGGAGTTAGGAGCCCTGTCGATGAATGCAATGCACTCGGACCCCTCTGGACTCCACTGCTGTTGAAGCTGAAATGCAGTCCCCTCCAGCCACAGCCACAGGCTGGAGTGAAGCTTCAGGGCTGTTGCATGCGAGCTCATTCAGCACGTCTTTAAAAGACACTCGTCAACCCACCGACAGGTGAGCTTTTATTTGAAATGGAAGGCGAAGTGCAGTGAATAATGACAGAAAGGAAACTAAAAACAATCTTCGCGATGCTGCTTTTTACAACTGAATACTAAAATGTAGAGTAGGTGCAAGTATGATACTGTATGACACTTGATCTATGGGATATTCTGCAAAAAAAAGGTTTAATAATTTGCCCAAACTGGCAAAATTGTACAACCTGAAAAAAACACATCAAAACGATCAACTATTTAATTTTGTGACAAAGTTTTTTTTTCCTCCAAGAAATGTGTACTGTGCAAAGTAAGAACACAAATTTCACTAGGTTACAGTCAGCTGCTAGACAACTGAAGTATGCATTTCTCTTATAACCTCAGTCACGCAGTGAACCCCAACTTCTCCGATTTAGAAGAACATATTCTCCCCACTGGAGGGTTTAGTGTTCCCTGCAGGAGTACCGAGTGTCTGAAGCAGGCTGCTCCTGGTCCGTTTACTGACAACGAGCTCCGCAGCTCTTCCTGAGACACTTCACATGAGGTCTGGGACGAGACAGGAGGGCTCACTGAGCTGCACAGCCGAGCTGTACAGTGGGTGCAGCAGGGCTCTGTTCAACATCTGCAGGCCAGTTCTTCACAGCAGCTTCAGCTCCAGCAGCTGCTGGCAGATGCGAGAGCGAGGTGACATCATCGGCCACGTGCAGCAAACCTCCGCGCACACTGCACTCCACGAGCACCTCTTCTGCTCCTCCACAGAGCAGCTCGGTCCCAAAGAATTACCTGGATTCCTACAGAATCAAGACCATCTTCCAAGTGACACACTGTGGTTATTGTACATTCCAGCTCGCGTTTTTTTCTGCCCAGATCATTCTGTGTATGAGATACATACAGTATGTACTGTACACACACCGAGAGGCATTAAAACTGCAAAAACTAGTTTTGGAACCAATAGCATTATTGGGGTTTTTGATGTCTCGCGGTATATAAACTAGTCAATGTTACCTATGTGACAATGATGAGCTCTAACTGGTTGAAACAGATGTTTGTATAGTACATTAGCCTTTAATTTTTTTAGCATTAAAGGCAGAATCTGATTTTCTGTTTAGAGATGCAGCAGCAAGAATTAATCTTCATTCCCATATATTTTTAATTAATTACCTGGTTTATAGAACAATAATATAGAATAAACAATGGCTGAACACTGGGAAAACAAAACAAAAAATCTCTGTTACCTAGTTTCTGCATTACACAATATTTTATACACAGTATTTTAATACAGATAAAAAAAAAATAAAAATAAAAATCGCTAAATAACTTTTGTACAGATTACATTTTGATGATCCTGCACCATCAGTATACCAACATAAACACATGACCAAGAGCTCCCATGTTAGACAACTAATCAGTACTGGGTTCTTAGCATTTGTAGCTGAGTCTGTGTAGTTTTGCTTATTAGAAACTTACCAGTGCAGATGTATGTTTTTATATTGTGGCTCACGCACAAATTATGGTTTGGGTTTTTTTAAACCAGGTAGGTTTATGATAAAACAATGAAAATAACAATTATCATAATTGCATGAAAAAAGTAATGTTTCCAAACATGTGAAGTTTTTGTGAAGTCTTTTGTTACGTCATGACTTTTTAGGTGGTTTCACAACAAATTCTTTCTAAAAACATTAAGCACATTAAGGGTATGTAGACTATTAATAAGATAGCAGTATATATATACAGTATTTTCAGCAGCAAATAACATTATCGTAATATCTACTGTGTATTTATAGATGGTTAATTATTTTCTTTGTTAATAAATCATCTAGATAACCTTAATTTATAGCACACTTTACAATTGCAAATTGTATAAATAACCTTTATTTATTCAGTTTAATCTAAGGCATTACCAGCGTGACTCAGAGGAGCCCTACGATAGAACAGGCAAGAGTCCACAGCCCATATACACTGGTCCTACTAAACTCAGCAGTTAGCGCAGTCAGTACCTGTGCACCACACATCAATGAATCTATCTTATCAAATCTTATCAATGAAATCTCTACAAAGTCAATCTAAACGAGGACTGAGAACAAGGAACCTCCAAAGCGTGATTCTAGTGAACATGAGCACAGTGTTAAGCTTAAGGTTAACAGGTTTTAACCAATGGGATAGTGATTTACAACTGGAATTGCAATAAAAGAAATAAACATCAATACAACATACAACATAGGCATGGATCTTGAAACCGGCAGCCTGGCAAAACCTGCCCTAACCAAGACCAAACTGGACCTAATTAACAGTCTCCGTCTGTGACAGAGTTAGAGGAAATGACTCATAAAAATACATTTAAATAGAGCATTTATCCCGGAGGATTTCTGATAGCTCCTTGTTGCCCATAGCTGCCTCTTCACTTTGAGAAGCTCTACGCAGCAGAGGAGAAACACGGGAACAGCTGACTGTCTTCTGAAATCATCAGAATCACTTCACTTGAGCACAGGTGGGGGCTAATGAGCTTGTTGTATGATTTGGAAGGCAGTTGGTTACACCAGAGCTAATTTACCATTACTCTAACTATGGGGTGTGTACACTTATCCAACCCATTCTTCTACAGTACGTTCTCATTTTTACTTATCAGAAAGCTTGAGCAGCGTTTGTTTTTCACCCGGAGGTCACATGTTACAATGTGTAAACGCAGGTAAAAGTGAACTCTGATTTAATGCGTCTTGATTTGAGGCTGTTAGGCCACAAAACATCTCGTGTCGAAAAGGGTGTGTAGACTTTCTGTAGCCACTGTACATTGAAGTACAATTCTTCTGTGGGTGTAGAAGAAAAGTTGACATTTTCATGCCCACACACGGAGCGTTTATCTTCTCGGGGGTTGCCTCTGTTAAAGTTGTCTAGCTAGAAGCTGAAATATTTTATTCTAATTTAGGTCATTTGGATGCAATGACATTGTTTAAGGGGTCTTTTCAATCTGTAGAAACATGTCTGAGGCAAAAATTACAGCCAGCAGTAAAATTATACTACAGGGAAAGGGAATGTGCATGATCAAGCCACAGGAATTATGTATGCTGCACAATTTAGCTCTGTATAATATTAAATTTAATTGCTAAAACACAAGCCAAACTGCTAGGTGCTACAATGAAATAAGGTTTCAAGTGGCCTCAATAAATATGAACTTGACTGCGGTCTCAAATTCTTCAAAACGGATGAACCCTCCTCAAAGACAAATATGCTCATCGACCTTTCAGTCACTGCGAGAGTTTTGACAGTGACTTGGCAGCACTGCCCCAAAAGTAGGAACGGTAAAAACACACTCAAGTACCACTCTAATTCTGCTGTGCTTAGATTCACCGTATATAATGTGAGCATTATTTTTCTTAAGCTTGTGGATTTGTCCTTGGTGCTGTGAGCATTCAAGGATATCTCAAAGATCCAGCACTACAAAAACAGCCTTCTTCCAGCACACAAGTGTTCCATATACAGTATTGTGCAGCTCTTATAACCATGTGTGAAAAATGCGTTGCCACTTCTAGTAAATCAAGGACTCCGCCGTACCACTTTCTCTTCCCTTAAAGGAAATGATTATGAACTTTCTGGTTTAGAAAAAGACAGATGTGACTTCATGAACCTCTCCTAGGTTCAGTCTCTACAGTGTATCACAGTGTGCGTGTTCACAGTATTGTCGGCCGTAGCCTCTGAACGCTCTAGCAGCACTGTTCTGCTCTGTATTGAGAGGCACAGTGTTAGCAGCAGTACAGATGTTTCAAACACGAGGTCCATCGGGACACCTGGTCTTCAATAATTTCGGAAAGACGCAGTGCTGGTATAATGGCAACAGGACACAAAGGTAAAGCTCGCAACACGAGGTCCGTAAGGGATGCAAACCACAAGGCTTTCCAGGTCTCGTAATAATAACCTGAAGACCTGCAGAGCAAGTTTATCGCGGTAAAATTAAGCCTATGCCTGACCAGCTGAACCCCGTTCCCAAGGCCTGAAAGCGTCATGCTTTGGAGGTGTAATACTCAGCGCTGGAGGTTTTACAGGGATCTTAAAACTGAAGACATGGAAGCAGAGGGAAGGTTCACCAGCGACAGCACGCTGAGCTCAGCTGGGACAAAGACCCTGCGGCTCACCAGGACAAGCGAGGAGCTCTGCACTAAAGCTGAATGCCTTCAGACAAAGCAGAAAGCCAAGAATTTTCTCCCGAGTGCCCTGAACCTTCGTTATTTCCGTCGCTTATTTACAGAGGGGTTAAAGAACTAACCCAACACATTCGCCTGTCTTCTGCTTTTATCTGTGCCTTGGTGTTTTACACTGCTGAAATGTCTTACCCCCTTTCGGAATGTCCTGTGTTTTTTTTCTGCTTACGACTTCTTGCGCTTGAGTGTGGTATAATTATTCTAGAAGGATATAAGCCAAAAATTAGAATGAATGTAGGATACAGAAATGCAGAAATGCTTTAATAATAATAATAGTGCATTTATAAGCACTTTTCAAAACAATTAAAAGCGCTGAGCATTCAGAAGAGGCAGCATGTTCTGCGCCAGTGCCCTCTGTCCTACAAGATAAAACTTTGCGAAACTAACAAGCAGTGGGCCAGAAGATGTGACCTATCTGACCAGGCGAACTGGATTAAAGGGGAAAGGATTTTATCACTGGATTCCAAAACCTTCTAAATCAGTTGCCTGTTTTATGGATAACTGGTTGACAATCTCAACACCCACTGATGCCCATCAATGACAGCCAGCGCTAATAATTAACAGAAGTCTGCCTTTCGAATCCAGCAACTGCTAAGAGAATAAAAAGGCAAGAAGAAGAACTGTATCTTTTTCACACAGGATAGGAAGCCAGCTCGTTTTGAAGATCCTGAAGGAGCGAGTCAAACCCCAATGGCTTATTCTAGAAGTAGTACAAACAGCAGCATTTCTTTTTCAGGTAGTAATGTACTGCGCGCACCGTTCTATGGGAAGTATATTAACACTGACAAAACCTGACATCAAGCAGAAAAGGCAAAAAATGCAGATAGACACCCATATCCCTTCACTGGCAAAAGATAACAGAACAGATTTAAAAAGTAAATAAATCGGATTCCCACTACAGTTCGCAGAAACGACTGTGTCTTTAAGTAAAACGTACCTTTCAATACAAGGGGTTTGGGGGTGTTAGAGAAGGGGGAAATGACAATTAATACTCCTGAGGTCTGAAAAACTTCATATTCTCAATCGTGATGCATATGACAGAACAGGCGCAGCCTGTGGAATGCCCCCTGCTGTGCCCTCATTCCACAAATTACAAGAATCCAAGCTGGAATAACATGAAAGTAGGCTACCTTCAAATAATTCAGGAATGCTTCTGAAATTGTGCTATGCCGCAGCTTAAGAACATCTAAAAAATAATACAAAAAAAGCCGCAATGTCCTGCCTGTAAGAGCATTAGCTTTTCTCTTAGTTCTGCAGAGGCAAAATTAAAAACAACAACAGAGTTTGTGACCCAGGGGTACGACAGCCCCAGCTCTTCTCCTGCCTCCAGCACAAGACCCTCGCAGAACACATTCCTCTTCCAGCAGCTGTAGCGTGAGGGGTCTGTCTGGCCCCGGACGGTTCTACTCAGCAGGAGGCTACAAGCTCTGCTGAGCAAGCCGAAACGCTAGCACGCGGAGGCCATGTCTCAATTTAAAAATACAACTGGCCGTATCCTACACATATTTTCTAGAAAGTGCTTTGCAGTGCAGGACAGGCTGTAACAGCTAGTACCCGTCGAGAACAAGGGCAGTGTCCGGCTCAACAGCAACTACAAAGCTACCACTGGGAGAGCTTGAAAGAGATGGGCATTTCCCCACATAGCCATGCCTTGTGTAGAACAAGCCACAGGGGCATGACAGCGCCCCCTCTCCTGCGGAGTCATCAGCACTCCTGCGGACACCTGAGGGTCCAATTCATCATTGTGTACTGCTGAGGTACAAACCTGCAGACTCTATCTGGCTTGCTGCTCTGAGCGCATTAAAAATGACATCTAAATTACTGCCCACTTCCTATTTCAAGACCATGTCCAAGACATTTATTATAGAACTAATCAAAAACATTTTGGTTTCTTCAAAATGCAGAAAAATATTCACTCACTTACTTCTTATTATAACATATTTAAAACAAATACACAAAACTGTAATAAATATACAGTACCAAGAGGTTCAAGACACGAGAGATAAACAGTAAAACAAGCCCTAAACTGGAAGGTAGCCTTAAACTGTTTTAACAACTCCAGGCTGACACCTGAAACCAAATGTAAATAAACATAAAATGTATCAAAATCCAAGCTTTTGTTAGGTAACTTCTCTAGCATGGACGGGCAGCTTGTTCAATCAAGCTTATTCTTAAAAACACATTATATCACCAACAAGAAGCTTGATTTAAGCCAGCCGATTTCTGCCAGAAGCTCTGTGGATTAAACTGAACTTGACCCAACCTGGAAACTCAATGCTAGAGCATGGTATTTAGCCAGTAAAGCAGTATCTCAATGTCCTAATTCCTGAGCCACTGTGACAATTCTGAAAAGCTAAATCCAAGTGAGAAAGAAGCACCATGAGAATTTACATGATTTGTAACTTTTTAGACTGTTCACTTTCACAAACTTGAGCGCAAAATGTTGATAGCAAAACTCACCGAGCTTCTCGCTTGAGCAAATGAACACTTGATTTAATTCCATGTGCTGTATACAGACACCTGACAGGAGTGACAGAAGCAAGCTGAATGCTGGATAAAAAAAAAACACCCACAATGCTAACTTTGTTTCTGTTTCGTCCCCATTTGACTGAAACACTTTTTGCTTTTCTTCATTCAGGAATGCATTCTAAAGTGCCTTTTTATCCACACATAAAACAACTAAAATATTCTGTTTTTAACAGTCTGTTTTTGAATGTCTTGGATGAGATCCTGGGATCAATTAACTACTGCCAATGGGGTTAGATAGGCCAAACGGCCTCCTCTCGGCTGTAACTTTTCTTAACTTTTCTTCTATAGTGTAACTGAGGAGATTCTCGGATAAAGCCATCAAAAGCACACACGTGCACCAAAGAGCTCGAACTGTAGTATCCAAGAGGAAGAATTAACCACTAACACAAATGAAAAGACAAGCTGATAAAGACACTAGGAATTAGAGTATTACATAGAGTACATAGAGTATTTCTATGAGTACTCTCTAACTCTTAAAGTGAAAGCTGACATTTACGAATTAGGCCTATAGAATACTTGTCAGATCTGATTAGATAACAGAGCCATTTTAAAAGAAAGCCTTTTAAACCATAAATGACATTCAGGACAATGCACGTAAATGCACAGAGGATGTTGCCAATCGCATGTAACCTTATTTATTGGTGTCCTAATACTCTTTCAGAAAAAACCTTGAGAATTTTTTTAACTTGCAACGTGGTCTGTTTTTGCCCACAATAAAGAACCAGTACTAAAGGGGTGCAGGGAAAAACGGGGCTCCTCTTTCCACTCTTGAGGAATTTCATTTGGGAAGAGGTTTGGTACCGGAGATGAAAGGAGGAATTTGGGGAGCTGCGAGCTGCAGCCGAGGTGGAACAGGAGAGACAGGCAGAGGAAGCAAGCCGGCCGTGCGTGCAGGGACCTGCAGACGCACCCGGCAGAACAAGGGCCTTGTAGCAGCCACCGACTTTGATGTGAAAAAGAAACTAAGAATTAATTAGGAAGGAAACAGGAAGTGTTTGCATACTAGATCATTTATAGCTACATAAGTGTAACATCACATATATCTGATCAGGTGTCGGCAGACTGTGTTTCTCACTCATACTGTACTGTACGGTGTTCCTGACCACAGTCAGCTAATTTACCATTTCCCTTATTAAACAGCAGTTCATGAATTCCTTGCCGCAACAACCTCTGTTTTAGTGAAGCCGTGGGCCTCACCTTTCCACATTTCTACTGGAGAATTTAAAAAGGAAACCCTGCCTTCAAACATGGGCTTTCAAGACGCGCTTCTCGATTCACCTTTTGACGTGGAGAAGAACTCTCATCAGGACTCACTGCCTGCTGTAGCTCCCACAGTAACATGTGCAGCTGATGACACAGAGGTCTGCCTGAAGGCGAACTGCGGTCCCAATTTCTCAGTTAATAAATCTCGGTAACAAAATAAATTCATTGGCATTATAGAAAAAAGAAAACTAATTTCGAATTAAAGCACAAAACCGAGAACTTTGTGAAAGTGCTGCAAGTCTCCATGTAGTCGCAAACTCGTATTCGAGTTCCCACATGAAGCAGCCCAAGTTCTCACCTAATGAGCAGTTTTTGAGGAATGAATTAAGTGCAACTAACAAGGACTTACTTTATTCACACTCATGCTTTAGAGTCCCATTCCTTCAGTCACAATATAGTAAAAACTTGAAACCAACCTAGACAGTACAGTAGCAAACTCCTACTTTGGTTTGAGCAGTAGTTTAGTTTATTTAAAACCCCGGGCTCATTTAATTTGCTTTTCATTCTCTTCCCCAACCAGAATTGATGTACCCTGTGGAGCTGTCCCAGAGCGCTGCATTCACTCTGTCAGACAGCACTGAGAGGAGCCCAGACAGCAGGGTCATGCCGACTCCCCCGGGACTCTTCAAACAGCCCTGCTCTCCGAGAGCTTGTGTGGACAGTGCAGCCGCGTCAGAGGAAACAAACTGACAAATAAGGGTTCCAACTTCAACTCAGTGACATGGAATGGAGACCCAGCCTCTGGGTTAACAAGTGTTTTCAGAGAAAGTCCTCTAAATGGACACCGTTATACAACGCAGTGCAACCATTCTGAGCACCACGCGTGAAAAGGAAACGCATCTAATAAATGGTTTTGCATGCATTAATGCAGATGACAAGAATGTTGCGTTTTTGTTCAATTTTGCTTTACTCTGCTGTCTGACAGAAGCTGAATGCCAACTGTATGGTTATGCAACGCTCCATTAATGAATTTCTATCACGGTTATGTGTTAGAAAACTGACATTGGGACAATGAATTAGAATCACATGGGGGATGCATCATACAACATTTTTTATTACTTAGGAACCATTTGGGGAACCACTGACTATGCAGTGTAAAGCTTTTGGCATGGTGCCGACACATACATCTTACCTACTGTATACTATAGTAAAGCATATTCCAATGTCACGCACCTGCTGTGTAGATCACTAACACACATGCATCTGTGAAAGGAGGCTGATTCATACTCTGTACACAAGTACATATTAATACATGTATCCGGTTACAGACACCGTGCGGCTCCCTTTGCATCTCTTACACACAATACAAAGGACAACGCTTAAAATAATGCCCTGCTGCTAGAATGGAGCATAAAATGAACGTGTAAAAATCCATCTTTTTCGAAGCACGGTGCTTTTTGAAGCCATAAATATCCAGTTTGGCCGAAGACAAAAAAAAAACCCACAAGAAGGCCGAACCGGTGCGCGTCCCCGGGCTACGGCCTCTTCTCCCCTGCGGCCTGTCGAGGGCCGCCGCAGCCCGCTTCTGACACGCCTTGGCAACTGCTTTAGCGGGCCAAAATATAGCACCTTTCCATCGACGCTGACAAATCATTTCTTGTCAAGTGCTCGATTGAGCTCTTACGGTCACTCTTAACGCCACTCTTAAATGCGGAGAAACACAACCTAATACAACTTATTTGCTGGAGGGAAACGCTTGCTCTCAGCGCTGTTCTGGGAAGCCACGCGTTCCTCCGGCCGTCCAACCACACCTGAGTTCAGAAAACACGAATGTATACAGGTAATCGACGAATCATTATTCGATTCATGTAACAGCGCCCCCTGGCATGCTGAAATATTGTCTCGCATCCATAGAAACGACTGAGAAGTGTGCTGCTTCATCAGGGAAACAGGAGAACTACTCATCTGACCCAGACAAGGGGATGGCTGAGTGTTCAGAGTCAAGCGTGCCTATTCACGCCCGGACCACATCACTCGATGGCCGCGAGCAGAACTCTCCAAGCTGGGGAGCAAAGCCAGCCAAGCTAGGCTGGGATTGAGGGTGGTGGTGGGTGGCATTAGCTGGACAAGTCCGTTCTGGCCAACGGTGACACCCTGGGACCTGGCTGGCACACGTGCTGGACTGGGGGGGGGGGGGGGCGGTCACGTTAGATCCAGACGGGCACCTGGCTGAGACAGTTGGGCGTCTCCGGGGGTCCTCTTTCTCGCCATACACAAAGACGACCATCAACCCAGGTCTGAGCTGGCCCGGTATGCGACAGCAGGCCGTTATCAATTCCGAGAGCAAATAAATAAATATAATAAAATAAATAAAACTGCCTTCAGTGCCAGAAGGTGCATCTCGGTTATTGTATGAATGTCTTCTTGCAGAATGAAGAACAGGTTTATTCTTCATAACTCCCCCACCCCTCTTTCCTGGGTCTCTCAGATCCCCACACAGCAAGAACAGCGTGCTACAGGAACTGGAGCTCAAAACAGCTGCGCTCTGCTCTGCTCCTAACAGGGTGCTGGCACTGACGAAGGAGCACCAACGGAAAGCAAAACTCCGTCTTCAGATCAGCCCTTCCCACACGGGAGCCAGGAGTTCAACATGTCTTGTTGTCTTGGATAACAGGAAATACCATCAGCTTATCAAGCCCAGCGAGGGAGAGTAAAGATGAATCTGAAGGCTGACCAGACCTCAGGCCACTGGCTTACTGTAACAGACAGAGCTACTGCGCAGTTTTAATGAAAACACATTTGGGCAAGAACCATTCACATTCTCAAGCATTCTCATGTATTCGTAACATGCGATGAGTCCAGAGTTCTCCAGCACTGCACGTCGATTTTAATATAACAGCGCACTTGGTTTTAAACTGAAACTTGTGCGTTTTTTGTTTACGTGGCGCCTACAGAGTATATTTTAAATTTCTGAATTATCTTTCAATAACGGTGACTGAAGCTAACCACAGCTCTCTGGTTTAGGACGTCTGATAAGGGTCACGTTGTGGCGCAGTAAAAAAAAAGTACGGGCCTAGCTCAACCCTCTTCCAGATTCAATATCTCGGCCACTGCAGTACACCTCCAATGTAAAAATGCAGGTGAACTTCCTTTAGAAAAGCTGCAACGTGTTTACCTTCCGTGCCTATTTCACACAGTTTTATAGGTCTCGTCGCATTAAAGTGACAACAGAACAGGGATAGGGGCTTCAGAGTTTACAAACTAGAGGCAAGAAGGCACAGTCCTCAACGAGAGATCGCGTTTCCTTATTTACAGCTCTCGGCCGAGTCAGTCAGGCAGGAACAGGCCCACAGCCAGCACACCCCAGAGCAGCTCTATCGCCTGTGAGGCAGGAAGATCTGCAGCTTTCCAGCCCGAGAGCTTCACGAGTGAGCGGAGCTGGGGAGGTCAGTACCCAGGCAAGAAAACAGGAAATGTGAAAAGTGGGGAGGGGAGTGTAGACGAGGAGACAAGCAGGGGTGTCCCACTGCAGGGGGATAGTGTGTGTGGACGGGTTCCCTCCCAGGAAAATTAAAAAACGAGTGCTCGGAAATGCATTCTGTAGGCATGGGCTGAACATCATTCCTGTATATTAATCTCTGCAATGTGGAGAGCTTTTATTTAAGGTTTTGTAAATGATCTCCCATACTTTCTGGAGATGTCCGGTGACGTGAAGCACACTGACATGGGAAATGTCATCAGGGCATATTTTGTTACTTGTTACTGTAACCGAGTCCATCTTTATGATGTTTAAAGTTTTTCAAACTGATGAGTTCACAGTTCTCAGCATAATCAGTCAAAAAATGTACATTGCATAATGCTATGTTATCTAAACCTTGTCAAATACCTAATTATTCTAAAATACAACAAGTTGGTATATATGTTTCCATGAAGATAACAGACTCATATACTGTATAAATTACAAATTTAGATCAAAGATCTCTTCAGCTGACAGCTCCTGATGTAACCTGTCCCGGACATGATTAGACGGACCGTTCTGTCTGTGTCCTTTCTCAGGGGACTCGGCACTCCTACTCCAGCTGGACATCAGAAGCCAGAACTGTGCTTCAACTAGGGGTCACACAGTTACACAGGTCTCAGCGATTTCCAATTCTCTCCAGTCATTTACAGGTTTCTGGCCCTGGAGCTCGTGCCAGGATTTTCATCTCTGCAGACTCTGCGTCTTGTCCCCACCTGTCGACTGTCTGCCCTTCTCTGTCTGCTGTTCCCCGCCCCCCCCTCCCCCCCGCCTCACGTGCCTGCACTCTCTCCTAACGACGGGGAGAATGCCTTCAGCAACAACTGCAACGCTGCGTTCCGCCTCTCCTCTCTTCGCTTTTCAGCATGGCAATCTCCTCTGCTGGTGTTCAGTCGATAAAAACTACAATTACTGCAACGCAGCAGCCCGGTCCCGTGACAGACACTCAGAGGCAGAGTAGCCTGTGGCTCAGTCTTGATGTGTTCCTTCAATGTTACGGGGCATTTCACAAGGTTCATTTGCCCCTTTCAGATGATAAAGTTTGTTATGTACTACTTAAAAATAAGTTTAAGAGCCACCGGTCTGGGGATTCAAACACAGTTTTCAAAGCTCAGTTGATGCAAACTTTTTTAAAACTTTTTTTTCTTTGAAAAGTCCGGGGTGTCTCCTGCCTTGTTCACCTGCTGCTTGCCTGGTTATGCTCTGGCTCCCCCGTGACTCCGAACGGGATAAGCGGATGAGAAAACGGACGGATGGACAGAAAGGCTCAAGCCCAGACTGCCACAGTGCATCCTTGAGGAACCAGCTACAGCAGACCGAGGATCCTGGCTGAAGAGGTAACTGAGTCACTGGCAGATGCACAAGCAACCCGCACTTCTCATTTCTCCATATGTTTTAATACCAAGAGCCGATGATGAAACCAGCTGGTGACTCTTCACAGCTCCCTCTGCCACTTTTGACTGAACAAGAAATTATGGATTACTCATGATTTTTATTATAGCCTCAACGGTTTTGGAAATCACTCGTTGACAGAAAAAAGGCTTAGGAGCTTGTGACCATAAAATTTATACATTCACTGCACTAAGCACAAAATAGGAAAGAAAGAGCAGACACTTGCCATTATGACTTCAAAGTATATGTAATAAATTTCTTTTAACAAGCTTAATATACTATAATTATACTTGTGGTTATAGGGCAACAGATTTTTCTTCCTTCTAGCATTTTCAACAGAAACCATAGAAACTTGAAAATGAGTGGGACTGTTCACCAAGTCATGAGCAGGGTGCCAACAGCCAAAGCCAACTGCAATAAAATACAATGCCATCAAATTAGCCTCCTGCTTGTATTTCCATTACAGCGAGTGAAAAACAGTAATTAAGAAAATGCAGCAGCTCAAAATGAGTGGGTCAGCAGTGCTGCCCTTTTTTTTTTTTTTTAAGGCTGAGTAATTTTTTTTTCTCCAAGATGCACACTAAGGCCGTTTTCGATTTTACACACGTTCTAGCTGTAGTGTTTCAACTAAAAAAAAAATAAAGATGTAACAAAACCGAAATAGCTCCACGCGACTGCTTCTCTAAGATAATTATGTAACATGTGCATGAAGAACTGTACTGCCGTCAGCTGCGGGGAACGCCCACAGGTTTCACAATGAGTACGACAAGCAGGATTTTGCTGCTTGCTGTCGTGATGAACGCTGAACCCTCAGAAAAGGAACATTAACCTTTAACCTGTTGTCTCAACAGCACACTCTGGCTACAGCCTTGTCAGGGTGTTGGATCCCTTGTACATACAGCACATGACAAAAGACACAACGCTCTCCCAGCAGCTGTATCACCCTGCAGCTCACAGCTGGGAGCCCACTGGAGCTCAGCAGGTGTGAGCCTGGCCAGTACCTGGATGGGAGAGCTCCTGGGAAAAACTAAGGCTGCTGCTGGAACAGGTGTTAGTGGGGCCAGTAGGGGGCGCTCACCCTGGGTCCCAATGCCCCAGTATAGTGACGGGGACACTATACTTTAAAAAAGGTGCCATCCTTCGAATGAGACATAAAACCGAGGCTCTTACTCTCTATGGTCATTAAAAATCCCAGGGTGATTCTCGGAGAGAGATCACTTTATTGGCCATGTACAATTTCTTGTATTAGGAATTTGTCTTTTTGCACACCCCAACTTGCTCTCCATGAGACACACAGAGAGAGAAGCTGGGGGTCAGAGCGCAGGGTCAGCCATTTATACGGCACCCCTGGAGGAGTTGGGGTAAAGGCGTCCTGGCCAAATTTCCCCCTGGCTTTCACCCTGGTCATGGCCTCCTAATAATCCCCCATCTCTGAACTGGCTTCATCACTCTGCTCTCCTCCCCACTGACAGCTGGTGTGTGGGGAGTGTACTGGCACACTCTGGCTGCCGTCACATCATCCAGGTGGGGGCTGCACACCAGTGGTGGTGGAGGGGGTCCCCATTACCTGTAATGTGCTTTGAGTGGAGTGTCCAGAAAAGCGCTATATAAGTGTAAGCAATTATTATTATTATTCTCCCAGCACTAACGCTCATCTTTGTTTTGCACGACGACTGACATGTTTTTTCAATGTGACTTCGCCCACCACAGCCGCATAAGTATGCCAGCCTGGATCACAGCTTGGTCAGTCTCTTGGGCCCCAGGGTTCGACAGTCCTGGTCCTGGAGGGGATGCTGTGTCTGCGGGTTCTCTAGGTCTCTTCATAGCGCCTGAAGACCTGGGAGAAGCTGTTCAAAAGGTCCAGACGGGCCATCAACCGGCCGGTTTGGCTCATCAAGAGGTGGAATGAGAACACTGTAGGTCCGCAGACACCCCAGCCCTCCAAGACAAGGGCAAGTCCTGCTTTGTGGGCAAAAGGAAAAGGTCTCTTTAAACTAGAATGCAGATACTGAGCTGTAAACCTGGGCAGATTGTTTGACGAAACAATGTTTAGGGCTGAGTTAATGCTTCTGATTTGGACAATACAATCCAGTACAGCACAAGTCTCCAACTCTGGTGCTGGAGAGGCCCATTCCAGCAGAGTTTATAGCTAGGACTTAAATCATCGATCTCTAAAGGCCTCATACAATTTAAATATGATCAATTAAATGGGGAGTGTGCTAAACCAAGTAATTCAGAGGTCATTTGGAACAAAATCAGAATAGCCTTCAAAGACCAGTATTCCCTTCAATGATAATTATGTGCTTAATGACTGATAGATTAAACAATTGTTCAAAACACATTAATTTAAGGCGTTCTATTAAAAAAATAACTGGAGTGGGGCGGAGCGGTGGCTCTGTGGCTAAGGATCTGCGCCTGTGGCTGGAAGGTTGTTGGTTCAAATCCCACGACCGCCAGAGGACTCCTACTCCATTGGGCCCCTGAGCAAGGCCCTTAACCCCAGCTGCTCCAGGGGTGTCATATAAATGGCTGACCCTGCGCTCTGACTCCCAGCTTCTCTTCCTGTCTGTGTGTCTCATGGAGAGCAAGCTGGGGTATGTGAAAAGACGAATTCCTAATGCAAGAAATTGTATAGGGCCAATAAAGTAGAGTGATCTTCTTCTTCTTCTTCTCTCCAGAACGGGGGACCAGGGTTAGAGACCCCTGCTGTACAGTATCCTTTCTTCTCGCACTGCCAAGTGCCTGAATGATACTGATGGGTATTAAACTGAATATTGTGCGAAGTTCATATTCCTTGTGCTATCAATTCAATTATTACGGAGTGCATAAGGCCACGACCTCTATTTTATAAAGACACACATTAAGAAATTAATTAACAACAAAATCCGATTAATCTGTGAAAACTGGTACGTTTTGCATGTAGTAACAGCCTATTAGCCGCAACAGGATACAGGAACAGAGCTGTACATTTCACAATAATATTGTATTAATATTAATAATTAATTATTAATAATAATATGTTCCTTAAGTCATAATCTCTACAAAAATCTGCACTTCCACTGCATATATCACTGTTGGAACGAAAGGCAGAGAAAGCTAAAATTTCACCAAAGCCGCACGTCATCGATACTGTATCACACTGTCATACTCACACTATCCACAGGAATGAAACCCACACCAATAAAATAAAAAATTACCTAAAATCAACACGATTGACAGCTAGGTACGATAATGCATTAATGTGACAGCTCGTCTTAAAAGTAAATTCAAATTAGTTTTGCTCAGTTTTTCCAGGAGTTTTGAAGAACACGCTTTCACGCACTAACGCTATGATATAAAATAGCTCAGCAAAAACAAGCCTGTGCCATGCCAGCAGGTGTATTTATACTTCAAAACAATTTTAAGATCACTGTCTGAATGAAAAGGACACTAAACGAACATCTGTGCAAATTTACACCATTGTAAATGAAAGACCTCTACCACAGACACTGCCAAACTGTGACACTCGAAGGTATTTACATCCATGTATCCAAAAGAGACAAGTATTATACTTTTGGTTTTTGAAGATCAAACAGCATGATATAATATAACCAACAACAATGTACAGTCACACAACGGACATGCCATGTTTAAAGCAAACATTATTGTATAATTAGGTTTGAGTAGGGAGCTGCGTCAGTGTGCGTAGGCTGCAAAGGAACAGGTAAAGGTTTATTCCCTGCTGAAAGGAAAAGGAAAGAGACACAGCGTTTCGGCTGTGGGGCCTTCTTCAGGTGTGTGGTGTTGATTATTGCGATTACTGCATGGTGTTATTCTGTTATGCAGATTTTCCTCGCGTTAGCACACGAACGATGTCACCTGCGTGTCAAAGCAGTGAAATGCAAGAAAAGGGCAGCTCCATCACTTCCTGAAACTGCTAAGATGCAAAGCTTCAGGACCACGGGCTTCCTGTACAGATCCTACAACGTGTGCGACCCCCACGACAGACAAGACTCAGGTTTGTTTGCCCTTCTGTCGTTCAGAATCACAGACCGAGCTGAGGGCTCAGTTAAAGAGCAAAAACTAAATAAATGCCTCACAGCTAGGCTAATTCTGTTACTGGAAAGGCAACTCCTGCAGCTCCAAGAAACGGATATGACCATACCAGCGGCACGCTGTTCTCTGCATCGGTTGGTATTGCGGGAAGTAATACCTTTTACCCCCAAACAAAAGAAAAATAACCGAACTGGTCCAAGCCTCTCCAGCTAACAAAAAAAAGCTGCCATTTCCCCCGGGCTCCCAGAAACCTAAAGTGAGGAGTGTGTTTTGAGCCGTCACAGTCTGCCTGTTCTCTCAGCCAGCTCCTTGGCACTGCTTCTGCCGCGTGCCTTCTGCTTCACACGAGGTACTTGATGCCGGCGTCGGTTACTCTGGGTTTCCTGCCACAACCAAGCTGGTTAGCGCCAGAGCCAGCGCTCCTGTAACCCTTTCTGAAACGCGCACAACAGGCGCGGAGCACATGTGACGCGCGACAGATCGTGTCATTTCCTCTGCCGAGACTGTGTGACACTGCCTCGCCTCTTTCTGATCTGCCCTTTAGTATCATTCCCCCCAGCTCATAACAGAGGCTCTTGCTCACGAGAGCAGCCTTTTGATAACACACCAACTACTGGCCTGTTAAAGGGAAATTTCCTCTTTAGCTGAAGTGCAGAGCGTCTGTCTTCTAGACAGGGGGGGGGCTATGAGGTCAAATCCCAGCTGGGAGGGGAAATAATCAGGCCCTTCTAAGTTCTCCTAACCATATGAAAATCCGTGTGCAACATGACACACATGTAAATTGTCACAGCTGTTTTCATAAAAGGGCTCAGAAGCTCAATACCCTTCGCAGGTTGACAGACCTAACCTTTAGCCTCTGAAGAAACGCTGAGGCACAAGCACAACATGGTTTACGAAAGATTAGAAATCGTATCATCTGGATAAGTGTATCCTTTGGATCCCCTCCAATCCAAAGGAATGAAGGACCAACATTTTTTTAGAAGCAGATCTGAAAAATCACTGGCAGCTTGTACTTGAGCTACAGGAAAAAAAAAAAGCCTAGTTTCCAAAACTAGGACAACAACTGAAAGAAAAGCATCATTCTCAAGAACCATTTTGGGGTTTACATGCTGAGACAGATATAAGTCTAAGGTCTCTAAGCGCACAAAAAAAGCTAGACCTAATTAAAGCGGAAAGTTCTGAGCCCTCTCAACATCAGAGTCTTGGGATTCCCTTCCTCCCTGAATGGTAAATACTCAACCATTTCCAGCCTTCGGAGAGCATGATAAAAGACTTCAAAAACCCTGTAAGCACTCATTTTCAGCCTTTAATGTTATCTGATACCGTGCTGTGCTATTGTCACGTCCACTGGTTCTAGCTGGGTCCTGCGAGACAGACAGCCAAGAAGCCTTCTGTCAAGCGAGATGTCACTTTCCACTCCTTTAATCAAACGGATGCTTCCAATTTGCAGATGGTGCTCTAGATGTACCATGCATACACGTGCTTTCCAATCTTTCCAAACCTCCGAAGAAGTAACAGATTCCTAAACTTGCAGCTAAAGCAGTCAAATTCCTCAGACACCACAGTGCATTCAGTGACTACTGAGCGCACTGGAGTCACTTAATGGAGACCTCTGCCAGTGCACAACGAAGGCAGAGTGTACAACTGCAGAGGCAGTGTCTACACTGGATTAGCTTTAGTACTGTAGGTTTCACAGTTCACCTGTTCTGATATTTTATAAAGCCCAGGAACAAAATGCAAAGATATCAATGTTTTCTCTCCTTGAACATGATCCATGGTGCATCTAGCTTGCCCAACAAAGACTCACAGTCCATCTACCAGCCAACAGTATGCTCTGAGGAGACAGCATCATCCAAACCCCCGATTGCTCAACGTCAGGTAGGAGCCTTGGACAACGCTAAGTACAGGGGCACCGAACATTTGCAAAAAAGCACCAAGGTCATTAAAAACACATTTGCAACAAGCTCCCTCTGTTTCGTATTTAAGGAGACCATATACAAAAGCACTTCATGAATGTCTCCATCACTCTGGATGGGAATGTCACTACTGGGTCTCACATTTCAGCCACAATCTACAGTTCACCCTTTCCGCTTGTGGACAGAACCAGCCATTTGAACATACAACATCTGGACTGAATTAATCACGTTCTCAGATAATTCATTTTTTTATGCCAAATTCTATCTGAATAAAATGCTTAAGTATCAGCAGTTCGAGTCTCTGTCCTACCTACCATACTGCTGCATGCCACCCTGAAGCTGTGTGAATCTTGATCCAATGTTAGTGAAAAACATACAATATATCAATGAGAAATTATTCATGTGGGTTAAGGGCATAAAAAGCTTTCAGATTTCTTTATATTTTGAACAATTAATGTTTTGAATAACTGTCCTAGGTTTTCACACCCACAGTAAAGATTTCGTAGGTACACACACAACAGTATCTTAAATAGCTTTACAAAGTGTTTGTAACCAACCTCTGACTTTCTTTTAAAAGTGTTTTAAGATGAATGTTGACTTGAACAGACAACACATTTTTTCGCAGCTGAGCTCTGCCGACTCCAGCTTAGGAGTGTGTCTGAGACAGGCCTCTCTGATAAGCAGAGTGTCCTGACTCCAAAACAAACCCGGACATCGTAAATCAGATCCATCATGTGACATTGGAGCCTCTTAAGTCTTCTCCACCAAGACTCTACTCCCCCATGATGAGCCTTAGCCAATCAAATATCCCAGGGTGACCAGCCCATGTGGAGCCTGCTGGGCACAGGAGGAAACAACACCTGATGACATCGCAAGCAATCGTCAGACGGGACCACTGGGTTCAGAAGGAGCTGCAGAGCTCACTCTGCGCTCCTCCATGTCTCTCGACTGAAACCTAGCCAAGAAAGCACAGCAGCATCTCTATTTCCTGCGGCGACCGAGGAGGGCAAACCTTCCCCCGCCCACTTTCTACAGAAGCACCATTGAGAGCACCTCGACCAGCTGGAGCACTGTTTGGTTTGGGAATTGCAACGCTTCAGACCGCAGGACCCTGCAACGAATTGTGGAAACAACTGAAAAGATCTTTGGAGCCTCCCTCCCTTCCATTTCTGCCATCTATCACAAATGGTGCTAACACAGGGTCTCCAGTATAGTACATGACCCCTCCCACCACTCCCATAAACTCTTTGCCCTTCTGTCATCTGGGAAAAGATATCGCAGTGTACAGGCTAGCTCCACCAGACTCTGGAACAGCTTCTTCCCGCAGGCTGTCAGGCTCCTCAACACCCTGGAATCTACTTGCACCCACCCCAATTCCAGAAACAGGGTTTAAATACCCCTAGTGTGTTGTGCATATTGAATTAAGTATTTGCCTTGTAATTTGCACTATCTGCACTTTGCACTATGTGTACCCTGTCTACAATGTCTATGCCAGTGTCCTGTCTGTATCTGCACCATGGGCCAGGAGGAACAATATTTCGTTCCACTGTATACTTGTATATGGCTGGAATGACAAATAAAAGTGAACTTGAACTTGACACCTAGCAGAAGCACGCTGCTGGACTGTCAGGGGACTGAACTTCAGCTCAAGGCGCCAGGCCAAGAGAGACGGGGTCGGACCAAGAGCAGAGTTTCACCCACGGCTTTCTCTGTGGCAAGAGAAATCTTGCAACTCACGAGCCGGCTGTAGTTTTGGCCCCTCCTCCACAAAATTCAAAACGAAGGCGGGTGGACCTGCTGTCATCCTTCGTGTGTGGAAGGGCTTTGCTATATCATTATGTTGATTTTGATCTTACAGTGATTATTCAACAACTGGACATAGGCAAATACGATCAGGTAAGCTACCTTGAGTGTCTTTCTCTTGCCTATTCATGTTAAGATGTTTTGTCCTTACAGTCAATATCCAGAACCTTGATAAAACTGGACTGTTAGGTGAGGGAAGTACAATCAAGGACAAAATACAGAGTCATCACACACACACACACACACAACACACACACACACACACACACGTATATTCTGCAGTGCAGGCAATGTAGTAAGAATAATAACAACACTAAAATGACAAACAGTACTAAGCCACGTGTTTGTGAATGACACTTCATTTTCCTTTTCCTTCATTGTGTGAAATTGTGGGACTGGCTGGACAACAGAAAACACACCCATAAACACCTTGTATGACATACATGTCGACAGGATTCCCATCAGCTACGCAGAGACCGGTGCTCCGAGGATGGGAAAAGGAGCATGCTGGTCTATTTAATTGATAGTAATTGCTTGACGGCAGCTAGCATCATTAAACTTCCCATCAGAAGTCATAAACATTCGCAGTGTGTGCAGCTCCGCGTTGCCGTGTGGAAGTAAGTGACAGTAGGTCTCCTGTTTCCTGCCAGTCTGGTTAGCGTCTCGCTGTTACCTGTCAGAAGACAGAGGGCTGGCGCATTATCTACCCAGCATCCAGCACTCAATCACACACGCAGCAGCTTGCTTCACACTCAGTGGGCTGGTTAGACAAGGCACAAAGAACAGCAGGGCCTTACGGGATGTTTACTGCTGTCCTGACGATGTACAATGTTGCCCAATACCTGAGCAACAGCACCCCCTGGAGGGCCGGTACGCTTCCTCCCGCCTGGTGCTGCATGTGAAGGGACTGCTATCGGCCTCAGGTTCACCACACTGTCTGCGCACACAGAAGCAGGGGGGCTGACAGCCGCAGCTCCGGCGCAGGCAGGCCGACACCGATTGCTGGTCTCCCCCTCAGTCTACACCAGCCAGGGAGCACAGGCCCTCCAGTCCCGCCAGCACACAGGCCGACACAATTACTGGCCTCCCCACAGTCCACATCGGCCAGGGAGCACAGGCCCGCCAGCGCCGCCAGTACGCAGGCCGACACAATTACTGGCCTCCCCTCCACACCAGGGAGCACAGGCCCGCCAGTCCCGCCAGTACGCAGGCCGACACCGATTACCGGCCTCCCCCCAGTCCTCACCAGCCAGGGAGCACGGGCCCCAGGGGGCCCCAGGCGGCCAGGCGGACACGCGCAAAGGGCAAGGGCGAAGGGGTGACACAGAACAGCACTGGGACAGGAGGGAGGCTCCCAGAACAACGGCCCGCACTGTATCATTACCGCCTGCGTGCAGGAAGGCTTGTGAGAGCTGGCGCTGAGTTTCACTTTCAACAAGACGCCTGCTTTCAGGACAGCATTCTCTTCCCTCTGGATTCAACAGGACTCCGAGCAAGACGGGCCATTATGATGATTATTTTTTTTTATTATTATTATAAATGTGAAGTATTACTCTTCTGAAACAAGAACAGCACCGTCTTTAGAATAAACACACACGCACAAAGCTTTAAACACCTTCCCAAGTGGTGTCTCCGTGTGTAGCTTCCAAAACATGAATCAGCAATACAGACTGGGGGCAGAAATATTTGTAGAATTACTTGCCATTACTGTTAAGACTGCATCAGTGGCTACTCTAAAATGCAGGTGTTAGACCCTCAGCCTTCAAAAAAGCCCAGATGCTCAGTTCATTTTCTTTAATTCTACTCTTCATGTTGGCTCATTCAACTAGACTTAGTTCCTTAAACACCTAAAACACTGAAGTTTCTGTTTACCTCTACCTGAACAGGCCTGAAAGACTGAGGCAGTTTATATGCTTTGTTAAAAACAAGGTTGTAAACGTTAGGAATTTTGTACAGACTGCACAGGTACTGAATTTTGAAGAACGCGTACAATGCTGCTTTAAAAATGAAAAGCTTCAATAAACAATCATACCGAAAGACAAAAACAACTACATTTCTTGAAATTAAAAAAAAGAGGGTGTTGAATATTTTGTACACAGTTGTTGCAGACACTCCATGCCGTGTAACAAATACAGTATGTGCATTCACCCAGATCGTTTTATCATTAGCACAAGGCACGAGCGAATAATACAGCACATACTGTAACATACTGTAAGCTTGTTACCACACAGCAGGAGCTCTATCAGCTGTGATGCCATCACACATTTTGAACCCTCAAATGCTCCACTGCTTACTGTACAGTAAGAGAAGAGCAACCACCAATCTGCTGGAGTAATCACTGCATTCAGTTTTTCTTCGGATTCCGTAAACAGGCCAGAAACAAAACATCGAGAGAGATTATAAGAGCGGAGCAGGAATGCCAGATCACATCAAGGGTTATCTGCTGCGAGAACAGACAGAAAGCAGAACTGCAGGTTAAAACGGAAAACTTCACGGGACAGACACTTCGAGCACCGAATCGGTAACAACACTGGCCTCCAGTATGGAACGTGATGCAGTCGCCTTTCCCTGTTTCTCCAGGAAATTATAACTATTAGTTTGGCCTACGTCTCCTTTTGGACCCGAGACTGAAGCGTGCCACCTCCTCCCCCAGACTGCTTGTGTCCATATTCCCCACAAGGACATGGAAACTAGCTTGCAGGTGTCTCGACTCCCTTTACTCTACTGGGAGCTGGTAGTGGTCCTACACACACTAACATCGGGCCCGTCTGGTCACTGTCTGCAAATGGCACAGCCTGGGTTCAACCTCATAATCCATCCCCCTGGAAGCCCTTCCTCAACTAAAGTTTTCCCTTTCCTGGTTTGATCATTCATATTTGCAGAGTGGAAAAAAAAAACAAGAACACTCCCATCAAGCAGCAAGACCTTACATGTGGTCTAAAATCTGTCGCATAAAAGCTCGCTGCACTGGGGCCCTGGGTTCAACAGTGTGCAAGTTCTCCCAACTGCATGGGTTTCCTCCCACAGTTCAAAGACAGACTGGGAGGTAAACCGACTTCCAGGAGAATTTGCCCTGGTGTGTGTGTGTGTGTGCGCGCGCCCTGCAGTGGACTGGCGTCCTGTTTAGGCTGTGTCCCGCCTTGCGCCAGCTGCAGGTTGGGTCAGGCTCCAGAGTGCCCCCCCGGTGCTCTGAGCAGCAGCACTTTGAAAATGGGTAGGTGGACTTTCAGAAAAAGCACAAGTTAGCACTGTCTGGAACCAGCCACATACAGCCCAGTCACGGAACAGCCAAGGAGATTGTGGAGGCTTTTTAAATCAGGCTATGAACTGGCCGAGCTCAAAAACGGCATGGGAACTGACACGGAAGAGACTGAGCTATGACGCAGTCACTGTATACTCTCCAGATGATGGATTATCAACAGCGCTGGAGGCAAAGAAATACAAAACACTAGCACAGCACAGCTTCCTACAGGGCAGCCTTCAAAGTATTCACCCTGGTGCAAAATAGCTCCATTATTTTAACTAAAACCTCATTAGGCTCCATGAGATTTCAGCATCATACGGTACTTAGACACATCCCAATTTATTATTACCTGCACTTTCACTTGCTTAAATTTGTACCCGTATAACTTTTTCCAATAGTTTCAAAAAAAGAGAGCAGAAACTTTTCTCTGAAACATGAAAAAGCTCTGAAAATCACCCTGTGACTGTGAATGGCTTTTTAAGGTGTCAAAGAAGACCAACAACACAACCCATTAATCTTAAGTATTTTTATTCCACTACTTTTCTCCCCAAAGACAGAGTACTTTAAATTATAGATGAGATCTAAAAGTGCCTTTTAATTGAGTTATCTTCTTTTACAGCACAATCATTTATCACCTTACTTAGAGCCTCTACTTCATAAAATGTAATCTGCACCATTTCAACATTAAGCCCAACTGGAACAAGTGTGGACTAAAAACACATGAACAGCCAACAGAATATTGCTTCGATCACAGGACCAAAGAAACAAAGCCAAAGGAGATACAGTATTTTAGTGAACAAAGTGCCGAGATGTTCTGCAAACCAAAGCACGATGTGATTAACCTGCCTTGAGCCTCTGAGGTGGAAATCAGGAGAGCAAGACCGATGACAAACAAGAGGAGGCCCTTCTAGTCCAGCTAGCTTGTTTGGTCACTAGGATCTTGAAAGAGGCCACTCCTACTTCCTCTATTAATAACGGTGCTGTACTATTGAGCAGTACAAATCATACTGATTATATTACCGTACCAGGGAGCCCACTACAAAATATTTAAGGTATAAAGTGGCATGCACATTATGGCCTCAGGCAAACAGACTGGCCCTCTCCACAATGCTAAGTGAATTTAACTTATTTAACGCCTGGGTGGCATCAGATATGCATGTCAATGGTGGCAAGTACCTCCACTTTATTTAAAAACGGGTATGAAACAGTGTCAATGAATTTGGACATTACAGAGCACAGAGTACAAGTTAAATCAAGGGGAGTAACGCAAGAACGAGGCCGAGGCCGCCCTTAACAGTCCTGCGTTTCAGTTTTCGTGCAACGAGAAAGCTTCTTGCTCTTCCGGAAAACAATCCCAAGACGGCTTCCAGAACGTGCGGTCATTCCGTGATCCCGGAGTTATTCGCTCTACCGGCAGGAGAAAGGAACTGCACGTCCTCCTCCTGAGAGAGAGGACCGCGTGGGGAAGGGATTTCAAGCACGGACGAAGCCCCCGCAAACACGAGTGGAGAAAGGGGGAGACTGTGTCCAGAAGTGGTCCCGGAGGTGTGGCCGTGTATAGCCCGTTTTCGCACAAACACATCTCAGGAAAGGTCTGGTCTGGGCGCCATTTCAGCTAGTGGCTACATCACCCTGCAGCTCCCAGCTGGCAGCCCAGTGAAGCTCAGCAGGTGTGAGCCTGGCCAGCACCTGGATGGGAGAGCTCCTGGGAAAAACTAAGGTTGGTACATAGCGCTTTTCTGGACACTCCACTCAAAGCTCTTTACAGGAAATGGGGACTCCCCTCCACCACCACCAGTGTACAGCCCCACCTGGATGATGCGACGGCAGCTATAGTGCGCCAGAATGCTCACCACACATCAGCTATCAGTGGGGAGGAGAGCAGAGTAATGAAGCCAATTTAAGATGGGGATTATTAGGAGGCCATGATTGGTAAGGGCCAACAGGAAATTTGGCCAGGACACCGGGGTTACACCCCTTCTCTTTTCGAGAAACGCCCTGGGATTTTTAATGACCACAGAGAGTCAGGACCTCAGTTTTACGCCTCATCCTAAGGACAGCGTCTGTTTACAGTATAGTGTCCCCGTCGCTATACTGGGGCATTAGGACCCACATGGACCGCAGGGTGAGCGCCCCCTGCTGGCCCCACTAACACCTCTTCCAGCAGCAACCTTAGTTTTTCCCAGGAGGTCTCCCATCCAGGTACTGACCAGGCTCACACCTGCTGAGCTTCAGTGGGCTGCCAGTTGTGAGCTGCAGGGTGATATGGCTGCTGGCTGAGATGGGCTCTCTGGTCACGTACTCTATCCCCCTGTGCGAATGGCACTCTAACACAGTCAGGACATCACAAGCTTAGAGGTGGAAAACCGGTACAAAGGATTGATTCAGAATATTAGAGAAGGTTCAGACCTTCTCAAAGATCAGAGCCACACCAGAGGGGGTGGTTACCACCTTTTACAAGTCAGACCTCCAACACTCAGGGCCTGAAGAGACCAGATTTACATGTAGAGCAAAAGGGCAGTTTTCTGCTTCTGCTTGTGCAGACATGGATCTCCTTTTTACTGCTCTCCACCAGTGGTGTATTCTGAGGTGTGTTGATGCACAGGGAGAAAGGTTCTCTCTGGTTTTGCATCAGTCGAGAGAGAGCAGTGTTTGTCCAGGGTAAGGCCTTTTGTTTTACACAAGTGGCTTTAGCTTCCTTGTGCTGTATTGGCCTCTCTGTGGGAGAGTGAACCCGACACAGTGAGACCCAGGTGGCCACAGTCTAGCTTCTGTAAAAGGCAGTGTGACCAGGTGCTCGCAAATCTTGGAACTATTTGTAAATAATAACCTGTAATTGCGTGTGCTAACCTTAATAAATAGATGCTTGTCTCTGCTGTCTGTTCTTTCACTCTGAAAGCCAGGAACAAAGCACCCATGTGACCATGCTCGACATTCCCTGACTAGTGGAATGTTTTATTATCTAACTTTCATAAATTTGCTTGCATGACAAGCTACTATGATTTCTCGCTCATGACTGAGCCTTATTTAGCCCAATTGACCCTTATTGACTACTACAGGCATCAAAGCTTGACTACCCCAGACGAGCCCCAATCTACTGCAATAAGACAGTGCTTTGACCGAGCACACTGCTGAGTGACATACAGTTAAAAACTCAGCAAGGAGAACAACTACATTTTCAGATTCAAAAATACTTGCATAAAACATCATTTTCAACACGAGATTCGGACACAACCACTGAGATTTTCGACCGACACAGTTTGTAACAGCAGAAAGCCCTTCTGCCCACGGTTCGCAATCGGGTGGTCCGGACCAAAAAAGAGTCCAATGTCGGTAGAGCACAGGGTACAATTAGGGTGCAGCTTATCAAGAGATCAGAAATATTTAAGGGAGGTGGGGTTTCCTTCGTGGGTTTTAAGTAAGAAGAGACACCCAGTAAATTTAGCTTTGCGTGGGTCCTTCGCTTTCTACATCAATCCTTATGCAGGCAATTCACAAAACTAACCACCCATTTCAGCTTTTCCAGGGGGTCAGACCCACTGCTGTAAAAGCACAATTGGACCTTTTTAGCATCTGGGACTCTCCTGTTTAGGTTTGACAAAATGGCCTCTGTCGCTTCTAAGCAAACAAAGTATAATAATAAAAGCAACAGTTGGACATTATACCTGGGCTGACCTCCCAGTACAGACACAGATCACTCCCAGACCTGACCTGTATAGACCCTTTGACCCTCTTTCTACATCCGGGTTACCCAATAAAATTTTAATACAGGTGGGTTTCTGTAAGCAATAACCATCGCAATACTTTTGATGCACTTTATTCTGAAAGTATCCAGTTCTGCTGACACAGTGTTCATTTCATGCTACAAGTCCATGCTATTTGAACAATAACCCCAATAAAGAACAGCTTCCGAATGATTCTCAGAACTGGCTAGGAGGAAGTGCCAAGCAGTGACAAATGAAAACATAAGAAGGCTCTCGAGGCCACAGGTGAATCACCGTGTTGTTAATCCCTATCCCACACCGAGACCGTTTCCTCATCTCCTTTGTTTTCCACATTCAACTTCTTGGATTCCCGGCTACGGAGGGGTTTGGTTTTCCAGGGAAGTCAGCTGGTACTGCAAAAACACTCTTAGAGGAGGATGCCACAACAAGGAATCCAACTTCAAATACTGAACAAAATCAAGACCCCCTGACCAAGGCAGCACAAAACTCAGCAAAACTGAAAATCCTGTTTGTGTAAACAATCCCTCTAAGACCTAAAATGGGTTATTTTTTTATTCTCACTAGCGCTCCTTGGATTTTTAAGCAAGCGCAACATCAGGACACACTGAGTGGATACCCCAGATCTTTCTTCTCCCTTTTCAAAAAAGCTAGACCCTTTGACCCTCTTTCTACTGGCAAGTTAATGGAGCAGCGATGCTTAGGGAACACGGTCCCTTATTCCCTCTCTGGACTGACGTGAGGATCACGGTCACGATGAGGACGGCGATGGAAGAGGACGACGCACATGCTCCCCACGTAATCTCTGGGAACAGAAGCGAGCCTCTGTTATCTCTCTGGTCATCCCTTCAGTCCACCGTGCTCCAGCTGCCCAGGAAAACGCCTCCTCCTCCTCCTCCCAACACGAATCCCGCCAGGTGCGATCATGCGCGCCTTCAGACAGCTGGGTCTGCGCACGCCGCGAACACAGAGCGAAGCTGCCGCAGGCTACATCCTGAACGGGCAAGAGAGGTCTGTCCCGGCACGGGCAGGGCGCCCTGACGGGCCCGGGCCCAGATCATGCAGGAAGGCGTGCAGACCAAGAGGAGGCCATTTGGCCGTCCAACACATTTGGTAGTTAGCAGCTCGCTGAGCCGAGGGTGTCAGCCAGCTGTTCCTCTTGCGAAGCCAGGGCACTGCCAAGATCGCAGACAACTCTACTCCTGAGCCGGCAGAAGACACAGGCACCCCTGCCCTCACCTCTGTGCCCCCAACATCAGCCAAGTAAATGAAATGGGTTTTTTCCCCCCTGTAAGAGCTTTCCAATTTAACTTTTTTCGCTCCCTCATGATACTACTAATAATATTCTCGACATCCTGTTTTCATCCGTGGACTTTTAAAACACCTCGGACGATGCACTTTCACCAACGCAACAAACTACACACAAGCGACAAGCCGACAGATGACGTTTTGAAAACCTGGTACATTAATGAGCTGATTCTTGGCACCTCAAGTGCGAGTTTCTATTTCATCCCAAAGTCCTTAAGAGTTTCATTCTATAGCAAAGGCTCATGACAGCAAACTGAAAAAACAAGACTGATAAAATCATTTTAAATAGGAGTCCCCCTGTTATTCTGCTACACAAAGACCATTAACAACTCTTGTAAAAAAAAAACATTTCTTGACAACGTTTATTCGCGTGCATTCGTTAACCCTCAAATTCGGTTGCATTACCTTTAAATATCAGATGATTATGAGTTATGAGATTATGATCAGTTTGTAGGCAAAATCCTCCCTGTGTCAAGTTGTTGTTTTTTTTTTTCTGGTCGGTTTTCTAGTTTTGCCTAAATATGTCACCGAAAGCTCACTTCCACCAACAGTGGTGTCTCCTACACACGCGTGGTGGTGTCACGCCGTCATTGACAGTGTGTCCCAAACATAGTCGCATCCATGCAAAGCTGGGAGACTCCGACAAATACAACCCGACAGAAATCAGAAATAGAGGTGGGGGGGGGGGGGATCTCTCCCCAGGTAAGCACGCCGGCAAGCTCCCCCCCTCCTCCTCCTCCAGATCACAAGTAAAAAGCAGCAGTTCACTCCCCACTCCGCTGGGACCGCGACACCGGGTCCGCTCCACGGGCAAAAAACCAGGCAAGAAACACGCCTGGAGGCCGGTCGTTCCGAAAACGATTCTTCACGGCACTGAACCCCCACAGGGACCCCCAGTGACCCCCAGCTCAGCTCAAACCCGGGACCCCGATAACCCAGCCAGTGACGTGTTTCCACCCGGCCTCTCGCTCCATGCCAACAGGACGCGCACGACAGCGGTCCCCCGTCCCCAGACAGGACAGGACAGGACAGACCCCGTCTGGACCCCGGGAGGAAGACGAGACCCCCCCACGGGGAACACGCACTGCACCGTGGACGCCGAGCCAGGACTGTTGCATAACTTCTTCTTTTTTTAAAAAAAAAAAACCTAAACAATAACAAACTGCAGCAGGCGTCGGAGCGAGGAGCCCGAAAGTTGCCGCACGCCGGGCAGCGTCGGGAGCCGCGCAGGCGAGTCCCCCTGCCCGGAGACAGAAGCGGTCCCTGTAAGACACGCAGGGCCAACTTTCCCTCTGCGTGGAGTGGAGGGGCATGTCAACACGGGACAGCCTGTGCCCAGGTCACCGTGCAGCCCACTGAAAACGCTCAAAAAAAATGCTCAACGCTCAATGCTCAACGCGGAAGAGGCACAGGCACAACCACCCCCCCCCCAAAAGGGTCGCGATTTCACTTTTATTTTTTGGGGGGGGAAAAAATATTTCTGGTAACACGTATTTCTGGTAACAAACTTGGGTTCATGCGCCGCGGAGAGCTGCTCCGTGCGACACTAGGTGCCGTGGGACTGTTGCAAGACAGTTTGTTTGGGAAAGGCTACGCCACGGCGTCAGTAAACTGTCAAGTAGACCCTTTCATTGTATTTATTCTTTTTTTTTTGGGGGGGGGGGGTGATGGAGGGGTGTTTGTTAAAACAAAAAGACACGTCGCGACCTCATGCAACAACGCGCAACACTCCACGTCAGCCCGGACGCCGATAACCCATCGCCCGAGCCGGCGGCGAGCTGTCCCTATTGTTTCCACACCGAGCCAAGCGCTTTGCCCAAGACACACCACCGACCACGTCCACGCGTCGAGCCCACAGGGAGCCCACAGGGAGCCGGCGGCCCCCCGGGCACTCGCGAGTTCGAGTCCGCGCCGCCTTCGCCCGCGACACAGCCCGCATTTCAACAACTTTTCACCCCCCGGCCGGCCGACAGCCCCGGCGAGGAAGCGGCCGCCTGCCGCTGTGCACTCTCCGTGGGCTTGTCGCTGCTGCTGCTGCTGCTGCTGCTGTGGCTGTGGCTGTGGCGGTTTTTCCCCCCTCGTTTCACGCCGGTGTGCCACGGAGACGGTGCCCCCACGCCTGAACGGGGGGGTCCGCAAGCCCCCCCCCCCCCCCCCGCCGCGTTAACCCCCGGGACAGACGCATTTCAGAAAGTTCACCAAGTTTCTATTTCGCCCGGGCGCTGACAACTGACAACAACAACTTTTTTTTCCCTTCCTCCCTCCCCATACCCCGGCGAGCGCTCCGCCACCCGCTGCTCTCCAGCCCTCGCTTTGCCCCCGCTGCGGCTCCGCGGCTGGCCGCCCGCAGTTCGTGCACTTTCCGCGTTACTACGGTGCCCCCCTCCCTATAAATAAACTTACTTTTCCCTGGCTTGGCTGTCGGACGGTACGCTGTTACTCTTGCCTTTGGCGTACATGCTTGCAGAGAGCTCCGATTGTCACGCACCTGTCAACCCATCACAGACTCCCCGGGCACAACCCCGTCACCATGGTGACACACGGAGCGTCGCTTCCTATTGGCTGCCGGGCGCGCCGGGAACGCCCATTCGCCGTGGCAACCCCCCCTGACCGACAGTTTCCACGCTCCTCCCCCTCGCCCCCCTCCTCCTCCTTCCCTATCTGTCGCTCGCTCGCTCGCTCTCTCTCCGCCCGCCTTGGCTGTGCTCACTCCCTCGCTCCCTCCCTCCTCACCCACTCCGCTCGTGCTCTTCTCCTCCCCCCAGCGCGAAGGGGAATTAGAAACCGTCCGAGAAGGATTTTTAAACAACTGGCGGCTCCGTGCGCTGGCACTCACTCCCGCCGCAGTCTCAGGCGGCGCAGTGCGCAGTCGGTTCGAAAACGCGGACTGGAGTTTGTTCGGGGGGCAGGCGGAGACGGAGCGGTCCTGGGTTTAGCAAACTGTGGGGGTTTGTGCAGGTATAGACTATACGTGTAAAAAAAAAAAGACTATACGTGCATCACTATGGGTGAGACGAGTGGTTGTCGTTATTCCTTCGGGCTTTTTTAAACTCCGTTATAAGCATAGAAAATGCCCTTTGTTCTTTGTTCTTATATAAAGTTAGTGCTCTCTGTGCTTGTATTGTTTTATTCTAGTGTCATATGCACCCTTTAAATCCTGCATCTGGAAATCGCTTTGGATAAAAGCGTCTGTCAAAATATTAGATACGCACGTAATGTACATATAGAGTATATGTACGTGGAGTTATGTTTTCGTGAATTTCAATTAGTCGTGGTTTTAAAGCAGGGGTATTAAACTCGCTTCCTGGAAACCCTGGTATCTGCTGGTTTACCTTCCAGCCTGAGTAGTCAGTTAAACAGTTAACCTAATTATTTTCTAATTTTCAGAATGTTACTTAAGGTATTTCAGATTTGATAACTTAAAACGCTCACCCCATTAAAACACCTCAGAGCCAGGTTACATTTCTGTGACATTTCTGCAGTTATGTAAATAATCAGACCCATTATGTAGCTGGGAGCTCGGGTTCGAACAGAGAGCAGAGGACACTAAGCTCTCCAGGAACTTCAGGAGTCTGATACCCCTGGTTTACAGCTTCAGCTGTAGCTGCTTGATACAGGATCTCCATGTGGTCAAAAGCTATAACTGCACACTTCATTTTTTACACTGTTCAAGGAATATTTTGGCAGCAGCGATAACCTTATTAGACCTGAAACAAAACATTTATGTTGAAGGGGCTTCCAATCTGAACAGAATAAGATGGAAACACACGTTGAATAATTCTAGATTATAAGATAATAATAATAATTGCTTACACTAATATAGCAATTTCTGGACACTCCACTCAAACCGCTTTACAGGTAATGGGGATCCCCTCCACCACCACCAGTGTGCAGCCCCACCTGGATGATGTGACAGCAGCCATAGTGCGCCAGAACACTCCCCACACACCAGCTATCAGTGGGGAGGAGAGCAGAATAATGAAGCCAATTCATAGAGGGGGATTATTAGGAGGCCCTGATTGGTAAGGGCCAATGGGAAATTTGGCCAGGATGCCGGGGTTACACCCCTACTCTTTTTGAGAAACGCCCTGGGATTTTTAATGACCACAGAGAGTCAGGACCTCAGTTTGATGTCTCATCCGAAGGACAGCGCCTGTTTACAGTATAGTGACCCACACAGACTGCAGGGTGAGCGCCCCCTGCTGGCCCCACTAACACCTCTTCCAGCAGCAACCTGAGTTTTTCCCAGGAGTCTCCCATCCAGGTACAGACCAGGCTCATACCTGCTGAGCTCCAGTGGGGAGTTGCAGAGTGATATGGCTGCTGGCTATGAAGGAGGGTTTTAATTTGTGTTTTTCTGTGTTTCCAAAGCGTGACTGCTTCTTAGAATTAAACGTTCAGGTGAAATACTGTGGACCTTGGCTGGCCCATTTCAGCATAGAGCTCGAAGCCCGATCTCTTCACAGCTCAGGAGCTCTTCAAAGACCAGTCTTCCTCAGCCCTGCGAACAGGAGCCCTGCTGTATAAGGCAGGGGGCACTCGGCCCTGGTCCTGCAGGCCGTAAATGGCCAATAAGTAAAGATCTCATAAGCATGTCAGTCTTAGCAGGGCTCAGTCTGAGCCAGTTACAAGGTGACATAAATCTCAGGGATTAAGCTGCCTTATAACGCGCTCAGAACGAGCCCTGTTACATAAGTAACTGATTCACTCCACTGAGTCACTCAGAGCTCAGGTTGGAAAACATAATAAAAGAGGCTGCCCAGGAACAGGGCACGATGTTTTTGTCCAAAGAAAAATCCTGATTCTGCTTGAAGCGGGGCTGGCGGGCTGGCGTGCGGGGGAGAATTGTTGTTTCCCTTTGACAGGAAGTGGTTTGGAGGCACACTGACCTGCCAGGGATGCTGTTCCTCGGAGGTGATGTTCCGATGAAGCTACCGGGAGGTCCTGCGCTCCTGTCTGCAAGAGCAGGAGGACTGACTGCACTGTTCGGGCTGGGTTCCAACTGAGGCTCGCTCAGTGCCACCGACCCGAAATTTGTCACGTAACCCCACGCAGACGTGGTTTATTCACACCTCCCTGTCAGGCCCTCTGCAGCCAGAGGGCGCTCCTACTCTGTCCTGTCTCTAGTTTCCTGTGCTTTGCTGTCCTTCCGGTGTCTCTCAGTCTGGGGCTATATATTTCTGAGTCACTCATTCACCTTCGCTCAGCATTGATGTTCGGATGTCCTGAGACCCTCCTTGCACCAGGCCGCCGCTCCGTCCGTGGCCTGAGGGCACAGGTCTCTATACGGCACTCCAGAACTCTTTGCACTGCTGAGCCTGGGCTAACCCCCCAGTCCGCCACTTCGCATTGGGTCTTTTTCCGCTCTCCTGCCATTCCACGGTTCATCCCTTCCGACATCCGTGACACTCACCTTGTTCGCCGTGCGGCACGCTGCTGCCTCATGACTGGACGCTGCACCTCGCTAGTGGATGACGCGAGTCTCTCTCCACGTGTAAGGAGCTCTGGGGTCAGGCTGTGTGATCATCACATTACAGAACATTTACTGCTGTTAGACATATGCAGCTAAGCCAGGGAAGCAAGCTCTGCTCTGTATGAGGCGTGTTTATTAGAACATCGCCTTTCATCTCAGGTTGATCTGCCAATACTAACGCGGGAAAGGCCAAATCATTCCTTCATTGACAAAACACTTTTGACTTACTACCGCCCCGCCTGAAAGATGGCACAATCGTTGTGCGGGCCTGTGCAGTCATGACGACACCCATGATCTGAACAGCACTACTGTAAGAGGAAGAAAGGTCAGAAAAGTGAGAGGAGGGTTTGGGGGCTGTCCGGGTCATTTGGTCGCTAGTAGTTCATTGACCTGAGGATCAGATACAGCCACTGCGTGGGAGAAGCTGGAGTAGGAGCTTCAACAACACGGTTGGGCAGGTTGTTCCAGACCCCCACAGCCCTTTGTGTAAAGAAGTGCCTCCGGTTTTTGGTTTTAAATGCACTTTCTCACAGTGTCCACTTGTGTCCTCTGAATTGTATTGCCCTGTTCACAGTGGCGCAGTAGTCAGCTTTGCTGCCCTGCTGCGCTGGGGCCCTGGGTTCAGTTTAGGACCTGGGGTGCTGTCTGTGTGGAGTTTGTATGTGATCCCAGTTTTCGCAGGGGCGAAAATTTGTCAGTGCCTTTGAGGATTTTAAATGCTTGCGACAGCTTCCCTCATAGTTCTCTGTCTTCAAGACTAATAAGGTTCGGTTATTTAATCCTGTTAGTACTGATATTGCTTTATGCAATGTATCTATTCCCTTTGTTCTTCAAACTGATTCTGATATCTGACGAGTGCATTAAGCCGTGCGTTAAGCCGAACATCTTTTCACCCTGCTCTGGACAGACCTGCAAGTGAGACTCCAGAGTACGTCTCGTCTCTTTAGTTTAACTATTGTTTATGTGCTTCCATCAAGCAAAATGGGTGAAAAGGTCTCAAAATGTGCCTACAAGACTTTTTTTTTGCCAGCTGGAAAAAAAAAAACTTTACTTCTGATACATTCTGGTCTATCCTTCTAACCAGATGAAGAATTCAGACACGCCTGAACAAAGTGTATCCTGCATCGCCTTACACACATTTTCATATGCTTTGAGTTTTGACACTCTGCCTTCAAGTCATTGAGGTGTAAGTGGGTGGCCCTGCCTGTTAAATCCTGTCATTGACCTGACTGGCTGCTGGAAATAAATAAGCTTTTCATTTCAACAGTTAAGTCGCAGCAGGTGGTGACTCCAGGATTTAACTCTAGATACCTGAGAAAACATGGGCTTATGTGTGCCTTCAGTTTTGACACAAGAATTATGTGACAATAATGTGAACATGACAGATGGTTTCTTTTGTGTTCAGAAAGTGCAATTCATGAAAATTAATTTTGGGGTATTGCATACAATTTTAAACAAATACAGTTTTGTTTTTAAGTTAAATTCACTTAAAGGAATATGATGTGTTGTTGTGGTATTTAATGCCATCTACCATGCTCACACATTTTTTAAACAATTTTTCTTCCTTTACAGTTCCTCACAGATATACAACACTGCCTTGTCGCATGTAATACAGCAGAGAAAATAACTGGAATTAGAGCGATTTCAGGCAAAAGAAAATTGTAGGCATTAATTTTGTTTTGGCTTACAGTATATCCGTGAATCAAAATTAAAACCGATTCTAGACTAGGGGTATCAGAGGGCCTGGTGTCTTCTGGTTTTCGTTCCATCCCCATTCTCAATTACATAGTGTGATTAACTGATTAGCTGCATAATTGTAATACTTCTTACCAAGCTCTGAGACAATTTATAGATACTGTTCCTTTAATAAAGTGAAAAGTCTTGTGTATTCAAAAGACCTTAAGTAAAATCCATGTATGTTTGACTTAGAGAATAAATAGGTTAATGGTTTAATTACTTACCCAGGTTGTGATAAAAACCGGAAGGCACAAGGCCCACCAGGACCTGAGTTTGAAATCCCTGTCCCAGACCTCCAGGACTGTGTGATTCCTGAAATGTGTAATTAATGACTCCTTGCATTTATAGCGCAATTTTTTATCCCGGAGGATCCCGAGGTGCTTTAGGAATGGGAGTTGACCCACTTCATCCATCAGTGTAGTGCAGCCCTGCCCTGGGCACACAGCAAGCAGCCTGGCTGCTCAGCAGGTCAGCTGGAATAAGGTTCCTGAGACACTGGGGTTAACACGCCTACTACACGCCTGAGCGGAGCCATGGGATCCCTAATGACCAAGTGGGCAGGACCAAACGATGGCACCTCCCATAGCTCAGTGTGGGGACTGTAGCCTGTCCCCACAATGAGCCGTTCATTTGGGAAATTGTGGTCCCCAAGAAAGAGCGCCACCTACTGGCCCATGCACTCTGCTTCTAACAGCAACAATATGGCTTTCTTCAGTGGTCTCCCAGCCCAGTACTGGCCAGGCCTAGCTTGTCCAGCTTCACAGATGTGATGATACCAAACTCCACAGAGCTCAAGAGAGGTTAGAGGTGAAAGGACGCCTTTCATCCCATCCTGCCTGTTCGGTAGGTAGTAGCTGATTGATCCAGGGATCTCCTCCAGGCATTTCCTGAGGGAGGCCAGGGAACCAACTTCATCAACAAGTCTGAGTAGCTTGTTCCACACTCCTACAAACCCTTTGGGTAAAGCTGCCGTCAAAAAGCCATGACAGTCGTGTCCAGATCTGTCCTTTCCAGACGCATTCAGCTCAATTTCTGCCCGATCACCCGGTCATCGGGACTACTAGTCAACACAGAAACCTTTCCTGTATACAACTTTCAATCTGACCGACTTGGAATGCAGCTCTAAGTGAGCCGGAGTATGCTCCTTGATTAGTGCTCTGTCAGCAAACAATCTAATCTATTCAATGCCCAGATCTTTAAGAATAAGTCCATGAACATCATGGCACTAGAAAAGGTCGTGTTTACTTCTAGGGGGACTCTCAGGTGTGGAGGAGCAGAAATGAAGTATTCTGCTCATGTTCTGTTCAGTGTGATGCTGCTATATCATTGGAGCCTTCAATACTGCCACCTTCATCCTGTAACACAGGTTCCCAGTGCTGCTCAAGGTGATGCCGCACTCCTGCTGGTTTTCATTCCAGCCCACCTCCATCAGATCATTCAAGACTTACCTGATCTGAGAAGTATTTGCATTTTGCTTCTAGTCACAGGTTTGGGATTTTTTTGTCATGTACAAAATGCAGGGGTTAAAGCTCCCACATATTTAAGAGCTTGGAACAAGTGCCCCTTTGTTCCTTTGTTCCAAAAGCCTTTCTGTTACTGATTAGGTAAAGATGGAACTTCGTCATGAAAGAGAATACAGTACGTCAATGACTGTCCTACTGCCGCACCGGACTTCTAAGAAAGAACTGGGAGTTTACAGTATGCAAGTATGTCACTTACATCTTCTAGACAATGTGGGGAAGTGACTAAAAAGGCAAATAAAATGCTAGCATTTACAGTTTACAGCATCAGATTTAAATCAAGAGGTGCTATGTTAAAATTTATTATACATGAATGCGGCCTCATTCAGAATGCTGTGTAAAATTTTGGTCAGCATATTATAGAAAAGACATTCCTACTCCAGAACAGAAGAGCAACCAGATACGTTCTGGTGCTGAAGGGGACACACTACACTGGCAGGCTAAAGGAACTGAACCTCTTAGATTTTGAACAAAAAAAAGACCATGAAGGGACCTGATACAGTATTCAAAACCCTCAGGGACACTGACAGTCAACACAGCAGATTTCTTCAGGATGATCAATGAAATATGAATCACAAGGCACAAGTGAAAACTCAATGGAATTGCATTTAAAACAGAGAACAGGAGGCAAGTCTGTACACACAGGGCTGTGGGTGTAAGTAACAAGCTACCCAGCTACCTATTGAAGCCGACACCCTGACTTTTTTCATGAGACAGCTGAAGGAGTTTAGCTGCTTAAAACTAAATGGGCTTGAGGGGCTCTTCACGTTTGTAGCAGTTCTTATGTCCAAAAAGGAGACAAAGCTCAGACTGGATGCGCAACAAAGGTGTCATTCTATTCTTTTTCCCCTACTTAAGATCCAAGCAGGAGGCTTCTCTTGCCCCTGAAGTGATGCAAGATAGCCTTAATCAGTGCCTCCCTAGATATTCAGTGTTGCCTGCTTTTATGGTGCTAACAGGCAATCCAGGATTGATGTCAGCCATGAAGATCAGTGGGTGTGAAACTGCAGGATAAGGTGGTGGGAGGTGGGAGGTAAGAGCCAGGGCCTATGCAAGCCGACAGACATCACACTTCAGCCATGAAGAAAAGGTAGAGGAAGCACCATCACTGATGGAGAACAGCAACAGGAACCTGCCCAGAAGAGAACATCGCGTTTAAAGGAAAAAAGGAAAATATCAGCTAGCCTTCAAGAGAAAGAAACACCAAGACTAAGAAATGTCTATCAGAACTATAAAAAATCCCTTAAATGGAACAAAGAAATACCCCTTCCTTCCCAGATTGTTTGAAACAATAGGGTTGTGTTTCACTGTAATCTCTAGGGCTGATGAAGGAGTGAAGGCTTACTGTGAGTAGTTGATCTGAGACATTTTTTGAAAAGATGCCAGAGCTTTGGCTTCAGCAACATGGCTGGGTAGCATGTTCCACTCTCCTACAGCCCTCTGTGTAAAGAAGTGCCTCCTGGTTCTCAGATTTAAATCCACTTCCGCTTAGCTCTGAAACGGAATGATTCTGAAAGATGCCTGATTCAATTCTGGAACGAATAGTAATGTAAAATAGGAAGCAGCTCATTCTGAATAGTAAGCTCCTATAATATTGTTTAAATAAAATAAAATGAAAAGAAGAGTGAACAAAAACTTCTCAGGTTTTCTTATCTGTGCTCATTGGTGCATCTATCCTTCAATGTGAACAAAGGCACATCCAGTAAGACAAAAAAACCTTCTTACAATTCAGAAACTGCTTGTTCAGATGCAGGCTGTTCTGCTTACTAAGAGGAATTTGCTGGAAGCTTGCCTCTGATAATGTTGAGTGTGTTTCTTTGGCTGATCAGAGTCACTATGAGCAGGCAGAAACAGGTTGGACTTATTAATTAATCACTAACGATTATAGTACAAAAGATGAAAAGTTACTGTCCATCAGATCTATTCATTTATTTAAATTGAGCAGGAATACCATCAGGTGGGCTGGTGGAAAAATTGGTTCACCTCACCTTATTAAGAATATTTTTAAAAATCAATAAATCTTACCGCTACAACCCATGATTTAGTCTTCCACATTGAAATACTTTTGAGTGAGGTTTAGAGAAAAATTCTGTATTCCACTGGCTACAAACATGGATACTTTTTTAGACATGAAAAGTATTTGTAACCTTCAAGGTGTGAAATGTGTGTGCAGACCTGTTATCTCTGTGCCTATGTGTCCTCCATATGAAGATGTGTTGTGGGTCACTGTTACTGTATCTGTGAGCAGCCGTGTTGATTCTGTACCGACATGTCATCTCTATACATGTGCTGTTCATGTGCAGATGTGTTATTTTGTGTGCAGACATGTCATGGGTGCAAATGTGTCACATGTGGGCAGACGTGTGTTTAGATGTCATCTGTATGCAGACGTCATTCGTGTGCAGACATGTTATCTGGGCGGGTTCAAAGATAGCCCATTAGGTTGAAGTTTTAGCAGCGAGTACTGGACTCCAAAATGGTGCTTGCCAAGCGTCAGTGAAGTTCCTCGCGTGTCAGAGAAGGCAGAGTGCACTGAGCTGCACACAGGGCTCTTTGGGTTCATTGCCAGCACCTCTGCAGCAACACAGAGGTTAGACAGCAGTGGTGGAAAAATGAGACCTCTTGTGCTGGCAAACAGAGATAAAGGTTTTTGTATGGAATCAGGGTCATTTTTCTGACAATCTGTAGTGGCAAATCCCTGTTATTCCAACTGATGCTCACACCCTTAAACACTGTCCAAGGTTACACACTTACTAATTGAAAATAAATGTCGCATAGGGTATTTATAGGCACTCTGGTACCGCACTTACTGCAGGACAAGAGGCAATGTTTAAAAAGATTACTGAACATTTATTTTGGATTTCCCTCTGTTATCAACCACCATTTGCAGCTGGATGTTAGAATAAGCTATGTACTTATAGGATAAGTAAAGCCCTCGCAGACACAAAGAGGATTATAACTGCCATATAAACTAGCCCAGTATCAATATTACCTTGTGTAAATACATATTTCTTTCACTCAGAAACAATATCACACTATCCTCTTATCTGAGGTTCAAGGCCAGTAACAGATGAAAAGTACCTTTCCTAAAACTGGCACCTGTACTCACATCCTCCAACAGACCAGCTCTTCAAACTTAACACATTTGTGCCATCTGATCTTCACTATTGTGCTCGGAGTTTGTACACTGGTTTCCAAAGCAGAACATGCTGGATTGTTTTAGACCTTCTGCTGTGCATGGAGTCAACATACGGTCATTTACATATCCAGATTATTTTTTGGTTCTGTTTGTTTATTTTAAAATGTGCATTTTTTACAGTTTATTCACAAACCTATATTCACTTCTAAATTGCCAGGTTTAGGTCCTTGGGCCTTCTAACTACAACAAACTTTGTTATTCCAAAGCAGCATGAGTTCATCTAAGGACGAGCCAGATAATTAGACTGGTACTGATGACTCACTGAGCAATCCTGAATAACAGAAGTGACTGGGGTTGCTCTGGCTGTGCACAAAGAAGTACAGCAGGCCTGTCTATTTGAGCAGTCAGACGCTGATCACCTTTTGGTCCCCAACCTACAAATCCTGAAGAGTGAAGTAACAGCCACAGTCTGAAATGTTAATTTGTGAAAGGATAAACTCCAAACAAAGCATCTGAGGGACACCCATACAGCTACAGTTCTGTGAATGTACTGTGCGCTGTGCATTACAAGGGCATTACAATACAGTTGCTTTCTGTGTCATATCAACAGAAATGGCTATGTATCCTGGTTGCACAAAGCAGGATACACCCTGGACAGGGCACCAGTCCATCACAGGGCAGACGCACACCAGGGCTATTTCTCCCAGAAGCCAAAGTCTCCAGACTGTGGGAGGACACCAGAGCACCCAGAGGAAACCCACATGAACACAGAACATACAAACTCCACACAGATACAGTGTATACCCCCAGGAATTGAACCCAGGGCCCAAGCACTGCAAGCCAGCAATGCTAATTACTGTCGCACCACACCACCTACCATTTAAGTCTTTGGTCCTTTCCTTTTTATTTTCCCTTAGTTTTTATTTTTCTTCCTCTCCTCCTTCTTTAGCACGATGCCCCTTCTTTGCCATCATCTTCATCATCATGATAACTACTATTTCACCTCTCTTTTGTAGTACCTCATGTTGACATTGCAGTACACAGGCTGTTTTAGTCTAAAATGAAGTGACAAAACAAACGCTGGATGCAAAGTTGAAATAAAACACCTTTTAGATAAACCGAGGACACCTCCATTGCTGACAAGCAAACTCCATCAGGAGTCTCAACTAAGACTCCAAAAAGAAAAGCTGTGGTTGTTGGAGACCACATTCTCCACTGAAAGTCGCACCAGATACTGAGAGATAACAATAGTTTGTCGTCTTCCTAAGGAGCTAAGGTCCACAAATTCAAAAGGCTCCTTGCTAGAGCAGGTGATAACCCAGTTATTGTCCATGTGTGCACAATGGTACTGGATTAATCAGCCCGTTTAATATCCAGAACAAAGTCAAACACCTTAGTAAGTAACTGAAGGACAGGACTAAATCAGTTGATTTTTTCAGGAAACCTTATTTCCTTCCCAGATGGGAAATTTGCTTTGCAGGCAGGTAAAGGACACACCACAGTACATTTCTCACAACATGGACCCATTAAGACGTGTCTGAAGAGAAAGAAAAATATAAGAAAGTAAAATATACAATCAATTGTGCAAATTAAGCAGGTTAATAGTCGTAGGAATACAGGATAATTTAGTTTTATTGAATTTGAATCTAGCCAGTCTAAATTGACACCCAAAAGGAAGGAGGTCAAATTCACTGTGCAAAGGGTGGTCATGACACTCAGTGGTTATACTGGCCTACTGCACTACATGTCTGACGTTGATGTCTGACATCTGTTGATGTTGTACACCCATTGTTTTGCTGGCTACCTTCACAATCCTGCTCAGTCTGTTTTTATCGGGTGTTTTAAAGTTACCAAACCAGGCTACCACAGTGAGTGTTAGGACAGATTCAATGAAAGCTTTATAGAATAAAATAATTGTTGTAGTACACCTCCTACCAGCACACTGGCAGCTAAAGCAAACAATTACAAATATTAATTTGTCAGCACAACACTTGGTTCACTGCAAAACCTTTCCCCGTCCCATGACATCTGTGTGGACAGTTTACATCTAAATGAGACGGGCTTCAGTCATCTGGGCACAAGAACCCGCAAAGAAATCCTGAAGCATTGAAACTAGAAAGGAAAGGGGTGGAGAAACTCAAGAGATTCAAACAGGAAGTTATGTAGGGAAAAAGACTAGAGAGAACCTAAGGGAAAAAAGACAAAAGATCAGATCATTATTAAAAGCCTAAATGTTGGTACTATTGTGAACGAATTAGATGGGAAGGAGGCTACCACATTAGCAGGCATGTGTCTGGAGTCACAGAAACCTGGCTGAACTAAAGATGATGGAGAGGAATGCAACATTATTAGATACGTGCTGCTCCGGAGAGACAGGAAGGTAAAGCACTATACAGCATATCGAACTGAGTATTCAGGTTCAGGAACTTAAGCTAGGAGATTCAAGAGTCTCTGAATCTACGATCTGTAGATTCATTAAACATTAAATATCCATTGCAAGGCCAGTGGTAGGGTTCCAAGCTGCACACTGCCAGATGCAGATGTCGATTATAATTCGACACTGTTTAATGATAAAGAATTTATGTGCAAATTCCACCACAGACCAGGAAAAATCTATAGGATTATTAGTTGAGGAAACTGAAGTGATAATCTATAGGATTATCAACAGAGGAAACTGAACATGGATAATGAGTGATTTCTTACCCAGCTTTTCAGAGCATCTACATGTCTTTTTCACACAAAGACAGAGTGAAGCAGACAGTGGTGAGGGAACCATTAGAGAACTGTAATCATAATGAGGTGTCAAAAGCAACTGGACAATACAACTACAATTAAGGAAAATATATAATTAGGAAAATGTATAAATCTATGCAATTAGAAAAAAATACAAAACTGGTTAGATGGGCCTGTTCTCATTTGTAACCTTTCTTGTGTTCTTGTGATTTGTACACAGTGAGAACATGCTTATTGGAAGCACTGTCTCTCCTAAGAGACTGATGGGAGATCACAGCCTGTGCTCAGTATATCCTTTCCTGCCCTTACAAAAATGTTTTTGAATCAATATTTAATACTGATTTCCTAAAAATGGTATGCAGCAGATTAAGGGAAGGCTTGGCCAAGTTATGAACAATTTCAGTATAAACTGAGATGTACAGTATGGAGGAAGAAATGACCAAAATCACTTGTGTTTGTTTTTTCTTCTTTTGACCCACTGACCATAAATTGCTTATAACACAAAAAGTGAATAGTGTAAGAGCAGCAAAAGAAATAAATAACTTGAAGCTTACTTATGAATTGGTAGAAATCTATGCAAAATTTAATGCAGGCAGATAAAAAGCATTGCAAGCAGGTAATAGGAATTTACATTTTAAAAATAATATCGGCAGCACTGAACGCAAAGAGGCAGTCCTCTGTTCTCCTCTGGGCTGCATGGGCAAGTTTTCAGAAAGTCCAACGAAATGTGAGTACAACACAGTGCAAAGAGATACATTTTAACAACACAATGCATTACATAACGGCTGGCCAGAAAAGCCTATGAATGTGTGTTTGTGTACAATAGACAATGTCTTCAAACCTACTACGGAAGACTGTCCTTCCTCTTTAGCAGAACTATAGCATCCTGAATAACAAACATATTGAATCCGCAGACCAGACAGGAGATATGCCCCACCTGTGACTCATTTCGGCTGGAGACAGAGGAATCATCGCAGTGTGAGCTCGGAGAAGCCCGACCAGGCTGTCTCCTGGGACAAGGAAAAATCAATCCTTGAAAAAAGGGAGAAAAGAATCGAACCTCTCTAGTCTTGAACGCTTGGAGGCCGTGAGGGCGCTTGACCATTCACCATTCACAAACCTCAGGCAAGGGCCCACAGCGCTAACCTACAGGCAATTTCGGGACTGGCATCTACACACGACCACCAAGTCCGCATTTTGAGGACATGCGCTGAGGTGTGAAGCAGAGAGAGACCCCTGACGTTTCTGAACCAAGCAGACGAGTGGGACGTTCCCGTGCTCTTAAATGCACGTTACAACAACAACAAAAAAAAAACCAAGGGCAAAAAAAAAAGCATACATAGATCAAATGTGAGAAATACCCCCGACACATTTTAATGCAGCTAGCTTGCATATGAGCTTTCTTTAATTTCTTTAATTTAATTTCTGTTGTCCTCCCGTGCGTGTTCTGCGTCAGGTTTCAGAAGAGCCCTCGCTCCCCGGTGAACCCTTTTCAAAACGGAGGGATCCACAGCGCCAGAGTTTGGCTCCCTCCCTCATCCCCCCCTCCACCTCTCCGCTCCCTCCCTCATCCCTCCTCCCTCCTCCCGGCCCCCTCGCTCACGCTCCCAGTAAGGTCGTTAAAGAAAGTTTTTCAGAGCGAGTAGCTCAAACTCCCTCCGCGGCCGCGACCGAGACCGAAGGCCGCTGGAGCCCTCGGTGTCGCCGGTGTCGCCGGCCGCGCTGGCTCGGCCGCCTCCGCCGGGTCGATATAAAATAACGGGCGTCCTCGACGTCGACCTTTCCGCTCAGGCGTGATCTCTCCGCGCCACCGGAGCAGGAGAGAGAGAGAGAGAGAGAGGTGATGAATTCACCGGGCTGCGGGCCGCGGTGGGCTGCGGCGCGGTTAGGTTACTGACGGGAGCCGGGGTTGCAGTTTCTCTTCCCCCGGCAGCTGGAGTTTAGGTCGGCGCCGTGACCCGCCACTGCGAAGGGAGCCGCCGTTTTCCCTGCTACGGTGACGCTTCTCTCCGGGGCACAAAGAACCGCCAGGGAAGCCAAAAATAAAAAAAAAAAAACTGCACACCGCTGCAGTTTTCTCACCACTCCCTCTGGACAGAGAAAGTCCCCGGGCAAGAGTGCCTCGTTTGCTTGTTGTGTTTTTGTTACAAAGTCGCTCCGTTGTGTGTTTTTTTTAACGTACGCCTTAGTATGAGGTATCGGTTCGATAATCGCAACGCACCCAAACGTTTCATTAGATACAGCACTTTACGTGCACAAGAAGATTTTGAGAAAGAAAAAATGAAGTCGGTGCACTAAAATAACCACTTGTATACCTAATACAATCACACTCCTGCCATACTCCTCCTGTTGGTCTAATGGAACGGAGCTCTGAGCTGCTCAGAACAGAAATGGGTCCTTGTCTTAGTCTACTAGTCGCGAACACATAATCAAATCCCCATTTAGCCATTTTGGTAATAAGTGGCCTAGTCTTGGAAGTCTCAGTCTCAAGAGAAGTCAGAGTACTGGCTGCAGCAACATGGCTGAGTCCATAGCCCCAAAACCTCTTGGGGTGCCTTCTGTTCCCATCAGTATGTTTCTGTACTTGTGACCTCTGTTAAAGCTGGCGTCTTGCTAGGTGCAGTTGGAGGAGATCCTTGAATCGATTACCTACTAAACCTTTTCATATGTTCTTATAACATGGCAGCTAATGTCATATCTCTTGATTTAATCTCTACACTTTTGGCTACAGTACCTTTTCCAAAGGCAGGCTGATTATCCCCTAGGTTTCTATTTCCATACAGGAGATTGTCTAGTTTTAATAACTGTTTCCATAACCTGACATTATAGAAGTCAGACTTATGGGTCTAAGATTGGTTCTTTCTTTTTGTCTTGGATAGGCATGACATTATTGACTGTCCAATCTATGGGTATGATCTTCAGCAAATATGGCAGGATTTGAGTATTACGGATTTTCCTTAAGGTTTAGTAGAATACCATCAAGATTTATTAACCTTGAGTACTTCTCATACCCAAAACAATTACGTTTCTTCATTGTTAATACTATTAACATAACACCCCAGTGCAAAACTCATTTAGTACATCTGCCATTTGTCTTTTATTGTGTAGATGTTTCCCATTATTATCCTGAATACAATTTACTTCATCCTTTACTGTTCTTTTGCTGTTGTAGTACTGAATACTTTTATTATTCATTTTAGTGGCAAGTCCAACAACTTTTTTATGTAAGTAATTCTTCGTATTCCTATTCTTTAATCGAACCCTGTAGTTTTTTAATCATTTTATGAAGAGATTTCATTTCCCTTGTATGTTTCCTAATTACTGTAGTGACCTGAATAACAAAAATTCAGAAACATGGGCACTGAACCCAGCGCACCTTCAATGCACCTCTCAAAGAGAGAGTTGGGAACAGTCTTCAGCTGGAGCCAGTGGCATAGTGTTGAATATATGGTTTGCAGAACTTTCAAGGGAATCAGTAGGTGTTTTAGGTTGTCAGAGGAAAAGAAATTGCCAGTGCAGTGTGCCAGACTGCATTCACGTCAGGATGGCCGTTGATCTTGTCCAGCCCTCTGTCTCATTTAAAAGGACACTGATTTTAGACGAGAGAAGACAGTCATGAAGAGACTCTTCAAGCGTCTGTTGAAACTGTCTTTCCAACTGCCAGGCAAGAGGTAAAACAGTGCCCCTCTGACAGTCAAAATGGGCGTAAAAGAGCTTGAGATTCATAAAAGGCAAAAATCCAGGGGCATGTTTCTGATCCTGAAACAAGTGCAGACTATTGTCATCAAAGAAGTCACGAAAGGCATTGACGTTACGTGTTGACCAGGGCAGAATGGTAAAAGGTTGAGCACCTAACAATAAGAGGGAGTGTACTGTATGTCATCTTTTCAAGACTTTTGAATGACAACACACAATATGTGAGCAAATAAAGAGTGCTGTATCTGTATCTGAGCTGTATCCAGGGTTAGAATATGTTACAGTACTGTCAAGATGCAAATGATTCACCTTGCAGCTTTGAAATAAACAGTCCCAGAGCAATGTTTCATTAAAATTAGTTCCACTAGCTTTCAATTACTTCTTTAGTAAGTAAACCATAAGATTTTTTCCTTAACAGGCAATGAAGACAAAACTTCACATACGCTGACTTACTTCCAATTGAGATTCAGTGTGAAAGAGAGGTTTTCACCCTGTAATTACAATACATTGACATTTTATTCTGATGCGGGAACATACACTTATCCTTCGAAAAGATTTTTAATCTGTCTGAGTTTTCATTCGGCTGTCTAATTCCTGCAGTCACCAGTCAGGTATTCTTCAAATTAAAGACTGCCAGAAATGAATTGTGGTTGAATTTGGATTTGCATGAAGGTTACAACATTTTTGTTAAGTGAAAGACAACTGTGTGTGTCACATGGTGCAAATTCCCTGTACGTGCAACATCACAAAATAAACATAAAAATTCAAATACACCTTGATTATATATATACAAATCTGTTATCTGTTGTGTAATGCCATACACAACGCTGAAGATTTCAAAGCTAAATGAACGTGATGACTTATATTGATAGCGAAAACATATACCACCCGACCGAAGTGTACAAGTGTGCAGTTGTCACTTACAGTGACCAATTACAGATGGGTTCCAATGGATGTTCACAGATGGGCATGGAAATATGGAACATCAGCTGCCTCTCTGAAAGAGATGTAGACCGCAGTTCTCGAGACTTCAGTGGTGATTCATGTTGGTGTTTATTTGCCAGTCACTTACTGGAAATTCTTAAATCTGTTTGAACTGACATATTAGCCAGGTCTGCTGTTGGCATCAGCAATATACCAACAAGGCCACTTATAGCACATCAGCCTTCTTTCCCACAGGACAGAAAAGTAATCAATTAACAAACATACAACATACTTGGGCCAGCAGCCATATCACCCAGCAGCTCTCAACTGGCAGCCCACTGAAGCTCACAGGGTTGAGCCTGGTCAGTGCCTGGAGGGGAGACCTCCTGGGAAGCTATGGTTGGTGCTGGAAGTGGTGTTAGTGGGACCAGCAGGGGGCGCCCACCCTGCGGTCTGTGTGGGTCCTAATGCCTCAGAATAGTGGTGGGGACACTATACTGTAGTGGGCGCCATCTTTCGGATGAGACGTTAAACTGAGGTCCTGACTCACTGTGGTCATTAAAGATCCCCGGGCATTTCTCAAGAAGAGTAGGGAGTCATCCTGGTGTCCGGGCCAAATGTCCCCCCTCGGGTCTCCAAATAGTCCCCATGTGTGATTGGCTTTCACTGGCCCTGCGATGGACTGGCGCCCTGTCCAGGGTGAACCCTGCCTTGCGCTTGTTGCTGGCCGGGTGGCTCCTGGTTCCTGCGACACCGTAGGGTATAAGGCATTTTGGCAAATGACATGACTACATGGCTTTTAGTATTATTTTGGATGGGGTGAATCACCCATAAGGGACATAGCATTTTCTAATATATTGTTAGATCAGCAATGTACCCATTTTCAACAATGTCCTCCCATAAAGAACCACATTTATCCCAGCTCGCACTCCTGCAGCAAAGGCGTTTTTAAGCTGATGTCATAGCCACTACTGTAAAGACTGAGATGGCTGTGAATGATGGAAGGCACATATGTCTAACATTAATACAGACTCTGTTCTGGCTTTCTGATTATTCAGTCAATCTAATCCTTTGCTTTCATGCAACATTTGCTAGTGATGGGACTTTGCATGGTCCAGCAAAGAGCTCTTAAACCCTTATATTAAATCCACAACTATTCCATTTGTAAACATCTCTCCGGTTCATGCATTTGTCTCTATATTGTGTGGGTGTTCTTCTACACATTCTGCACTCTTTCGGACCATGAAACCAACTACTGTATTTTTCCTTCATGACACACTATGCTTGAACTGCTGCCATGTTGAAACCTTTGCCAGTATCCACTTTGTGTGAGCTACTGTAGGTTCACGTCTTCTGAATTCAGACTGCCGTCCGCCTCATGCAAGAGAAATTGCACTCAACAGAGCTCCAGAGATAATCAGCTAAAACGTCTTTTTGGTGTGTGTGGTGTGTATTTACCTTACGAAGAATTCAAAACGAATACTATACATTTTTAACCTAAGTATAAGCTCATAAAGTGCAAGAATATCTGACCTGTTGCATTTCGTCTTTTTAAATCTTGAATCGGCCGTGATCCGTGCTAAACCGGCACGATTTTGAAATAACCATTTGTGTTCCCACACTGCCATTCCTGACCGGGGTACAATCAGGCAGTGTAGGCAGACACCTTGGAAATGGTCTATTATTGCGTCACAGACGGACACGCCCCGTTCGGAAAATTCATCCCCTAGAGTCCTAGACGGAGGAGAAGTACTGTCTGTGAAACCGTACGCACCGACGGGGCCCGCGAGTCGCTGTTCGCTGAGATCTGAAACAGCCCACTGGGCTGTCCCGATTTGTACCGGTTAAGGTAGTTAAGCCATTGCATTATTATTTACTACGACATAAGCAGCCTTGACAACATGATGCTTGTGTACAGTGTGAGCTGTAGCAAAACACACATTAGATTACGTACATCTGGAGCGTTCAAATGGAGAATCAGTATTCCAGCTACTCATTCAATGCAGGATAAATTTAAAGCTATTTGTGATAGTAAAGCAATTTGAGCAAAGGGGATCATTACATTAACACTTTAAAGTGGATAGTTTATTTTCCAAGTTATTAAGACATTTGCTGCTATTCTGCGAAAGCTAAGTAAGTGAATTTTGAAAATTGCATCTCATTTTAAAAGAATTAAAACCCACATTATATATTATTATTGCCGGCAATAAGATTTAATACAATAATTTTTACTTTTAAAAACTGATTTCAGATAGTTAAATGATAAATGATGAAAAGGCTGATCTGGGTGCCTGTTTTTCCATTGAAAAATTTGCTTTTTGTTTTTTGATCTCTGTATAAACCCTCTGTAAAACTATGTATTTTACCTTCTGCCAGATTAATTACACACAAAAAACAACTGGGAAATCTCAGCTGAGTTTGAAATAACTACATTAATACCAGTGGTCAAACATTAAAGATTTGTTAAGACATTTGTTAATCAAAAGCTATTGAAATCAAGAACATTTATTGCTCTTTTTATTCAACTGCCAATTTCCAGAATTTTCAGAGTATTTTGACAACAGCATGCTTTTACCTGCTGAACAGATGAGAGCTATTTAGTGACATAGGTGTGTAAAGTGAAGAAAAAAAACTTGCTTATCTTCAGACTTCCTATAAAAATAAATATCTTTATAAACGTCTCCAATTTTTGTCAGACCAAAACGTAAAAGAGAATTCAGTAATATGATTCGATATTCTGTTGTGTACTGTACATATTGTTCCAAAAAAGAGATTCAAGACTGACATATCACAAATTCCTGCACATTGGAATACAAGCTTGAACTATGCAATAGTTAGGGAGTAATATCCACTGTATAACAGCAATAAATTCAGAACAAGAAATTCCCTGTTCCGCACACTGTGATGCCACAATGATTCACTGATGAGTGTAATCGAGAATTTCTATTACCAAGTTTACACCTGAAGAAGGCTCCACGGCCGAAACGTTGTGTTTTCTTTCTTCTTTTTTTCAGCATGGAATAAACCTATTACTTGTTCTTTTGCAGCCTACGCATGCTGACGCAGCTACCCACCTGAACTTACCAAGTTTTATTTTGTTATTGCTTTGGAAATTAAAATCCAAGACATGGCACCCCTACAAGCAGCGCAAACAATGAGACCTACTGCATTGACCCAATGGTCTGAGTCAGAGGACGAAGACTGCAGGCTACAGGCAGGTGGAAAAGTATCGCCACCCATGCTGATGATGAGACAGAGCTGCCAGTGGCCGAGTGGAAGATTGAAGTAGAAGACCCCAGGTTATGGACAGAACCTACAGAGAACTAAGTCTGGCCATTGCTGCCGTGGTCCTGGCGGGGAGATGGGGTTAATCCTGTGGAGAGGAACTATAGTGAGCTGGTTTGCCCAAGCCAGAATCCACCAAGATCCAGCAGAGATAGTCTTCGAACCAGCATAGGCGTAGTGGAGCCTCAAGAAAACAGGCTGCAGCCTTGGACTGAGGCAATCAAGAATTCGCCATTCTGTCCTGTGGAGAGGAAGAGCTTAGATGACTCTTCCTTGGTCATGTTCTGGCTGATGGTCCTGATGCAGCACCTTTGGTGGTGGAAGCTCTTTCCTGGCCAGGTACCCTGCTCCTGTCCTCGGTACGGCCAGCGGTCAGGCTGCTAGGCTCTGCCTTCACTCCCTGAGCTGGCATCAACGCTGGTTGGAGTACTGGCGGTCGAACCCTTGTTCCACCTGGTGTTACACCTTTCTGCCCAAGTGACTTGGAGTGTTTGGAAGAGAACGTAGCCGTTGTTGACCAGAACATGCTATTTGAATCCTTAAACTGCATCTTCCCTTCAGACACCACCCGGGTTTGATCCTGTCACAGTCTACTGCCTCTGTAATTGCCACCGGGTATCTCCTGTGACAGCCAGGCGCAATAGTTTATGTAAAAACTGTTGTACTGACCCGGCAGCAGCGACAGCAGCCAAGAGACAGGAGACTGGATCCACGGGCAGGCTCTAACCTGATAAACATTTCGCTGGGAATCCAAAGCCGTGGTTAGATGTGAGAGGTCAAGCTGTGAGAGATTGATCACGGTGCCGTAGAAATTCCAAAAGGAAAACAGACAAGGGTTCGAGGCATGAGAATCTGTCCAGGACGTGATCAAAGATCAGTCACAGAGGACAAAAATACCAAACGCAAGGGAACCCAAAAACCGCAGCCAGTACACGACGGAGATTCAAAAGCAGGAAGGAGAGTAGAAATCCAGCTAGGACACCGAGTCATGGCAAGAAAACCCAGTGACTAAGAAGGGACCATGAGAAGGCAGGTTACTGGGTAAGTGCAAGCTTAATTGTGCTTAGGTGGTCTTGATAATCGCCCATATCTTGTCATTACAGCATTTGATGAATTAACATTATCGGATCTCCAATTGAGACTCCAGTGGGGATTCTCCGCTGAATCCTGCTGCTATGTTGACATGGGAGTATGGGCAGGCGTTTGCAAATAAATGGTCACTGTATGGTTTGCTCTTGTAGGAATGTTTCATCCAATACAGATTCATTTTCTTGTCCCTCAACAATGCACCACTTTGGCATGCCGTCCAGAATGTATTTTCTGTGGTGTGTGATGGCACTTATTCAAGAAGGTGACTCATTACCACGGTCACAGAATTTCACAATTACCGCGTCGTTCTTTTTTAGTGGTATTTGGAGATTTCAGTTTTCCCATCTTATTCTGTAAAGAACTATCACAAAACAACAGGTGAATTCATTCATTGAGCATTCCGTTAATGCTGCATGTTTGCTAGGGTGAATTAATTTTAGGTCGCAGTAATGCAGATTTGGTTGTGTGTTTTCAGAGTTCTTTATGTTTTGTGATACAGCTCATTTACTGAATCAGAAGTACTAGCTGAGGTATAGAAAATGGACAGTAATAAGTCTGCAGTCCACGAGGATATCACCAATTTTTATGTAAAAGGTGCCGCTCATTTTATGTCTGCTCTGCTGACCCATTTATTCAATCTCTTTTAAAACAGATGAAATCCCAGCACACTGGAAGTCTTCCCTTGTTCTGCCTCTTTTAAAAGGTGGCAAAAAGTCAGCACCTACTGCTATATCCATTTTGCCTTGCCTTTCAAAGACCATGAAGCAGTTTTTTATATGCATTCTGGTCTTCTTTCTGGCCATGTGTTACTACAGCAAAGAAAGTTGTCTGTGATATTATAATGACTCTCGATTAAATCACATTTATGCATAAACTACTTATAGTTTATCTTAGACTTTTGTTACTGTGGGACCAGTTAAGAAAGATTACATTGGAACAAGTCGTGGTTTCTAAGTATCTTAGCATATGGCTTGGAAAGTGCTTTAACTTTTCAAACTCATATTAAGACATTGCAGGCTTTAGTCAAGTCTAGACTTGGTTTCCTTTATCACAATAAATCTTGTTTTACACGTTCTCCCAGACAGGCACTCATTCAAATGTCTATATTCACCATATTGGACTAGGGATAACTTGTTCACAGGAAGGCTTCTAAAGTTTCTCTTAGGAAATTATGTGTTTTATCATTCTGTGATTCTATGATTTATTACTGGTGCCCCCCAGATCATATCATTGTGATCTTTGCCTCTGTGATTGACTGGCCAAAATACTAGATGAACGGTTCATTGGGTCAAGCTCATTTACAGATCTTCAACTGGGAAAACACCTTCCTGTCTTCATTACTTATTGCAGTTCTCTCTGCTGTTTTGCAATTTAAAGTGTACAATTATCAGATTGTAGTTCTTGAGCAGCTAATGACAGTTGCTGTCAATAACTGGAATAATCTTTTCCTTTTTTTCCTCTCATTGCATAATTAATCATTATGGACATTTTTTCATCTGATATAAATAAAGAATTATTATATTATTATTGTTGTTGTTTCATTTTGTCTTCCGTTAATTATGAATGGATTACAAAGATTTGCTGTTGACCTTGTACATATCATACTAAAAAAATGAATTATGCAATGACAGACAATTACTGTGTTAAAATACAAATGTTATAAGAGGCTGGGGTATGTATACCTGTAGGTGATGTTACAGTCCATATCGTGTCCATGCACCCCAGTTAACTCCATGTATGAAATGACATAAAATATGACAAAATTGTTAAGGATGAGCTCTTGAAAAGTCATGCACGAAGCACATTTTCAGACACACCAAATACACGTCTGCCTAATTTTAATTGCACTTGCAGTGGTTCCATTCCACAGAGAAAGAGAGAAGCTTTTTCTGGTAGAAAACATCTAAAGTCAGAATGTAGCATTGAAAGACTCCAGGAATGACCCAAGAAGTGCCCGATTCAATGTCAGCATTGTGCGTGACTGGAGTTTGCTCACCAACACGTATAGCAATAGTATTGCAAGTATTGGCAAGATTTGAATGTGAACATCATTCACTGTCATATGAGGTGGACGTTTCTTTTCCAAATGAGTAGAGGAACATCCCCGTGGTCTATACGTAATGTTTCAGTCAGCCATGCTGTCTACATGAATTTTTTTTAATGAACTGCCTATTATTCTTTAATACTGCCTACCCACCAGATTTCAAAATGCCAATTGTGTTTCTGGATCTCGTTTACAGCCACAATCCTGTACCCATATGAGGGTCATGAATAAGAACTGACAGGTGACTCTGACCCCTCTGTCTATTGAGCCATTCTTCTGTGGTTATAGGCTTCAAACAGTACCAGCTTGCAGGAGATCCAGAGCCGACTGGAGGAGCGGAACACTGCATCCCTCCCTGATGTCACTGCTGGACACCACAGGGTTTCCTACTGGATAATTGATCAGAGGATCTCCGTATTCCACTTTATCTGCATTGTTTGATTAAATAACCAAATACGTTAGACAGGATGAATTGCTTTTTTCTTGTTGCATCATGTTTATGATCCATCTGCATAATTGTTTACAGAGCCTACAGAACAGGAAATTCCAGGAATAATCCGCACATTAACAGAATGTCTATCATGAGCCCTCTGCATAGACATGAACTGCATACTCGGAAACAATTTAGGACGTTGACAGCTGGAAGACGGAAAGTGTCTTTCGTGAGCCAGAGAACATCTGAGTAGTAGTGTTGCATTGTTCAAGTGGAGTGGCTGAAGTGCAATGATGGGAGAAGGAATCTCTTTTAACACCTTTGCTGCTCAATGCCACACTGATAATGCCCTTGATTCAACAAGTTTCTCTGTTCCTGCAAGTCCCTCTACAACTTTTGTAGCCTACCACATAGAATCACAACAACAGGACATTGTTCTCCTCAGTTCAGTTCCATGTATTGTCTGCCATCTACGGGAGGAAACTGAAACTGAGCATCCTTCCCCAACTGGTTGCTGCTACACAGGAAGATCAACTGACTATCCCACAGCAGTCTGTCCAGAGGCTGATCAGGTCTGTGTGTCAGTGCTGCCAGGTCGGTGGTCATTTTCTGGGAGATCATATCTAATACTGACTTGGTAATGTTTTCATTTTGAAAGCTTGTCACATTTCTAACTGATAAAAATAAAAATTCTTTCATATGTGTTTTTGGTTCACATTTTTCTATCATTTTGTTTTGTTATCCATGTTTAAAATATTTGCTTAAATCCATTAGAACTGGGTATTGTGCTTCATATATCCATCAGTATATACATTTTGCATTTGATGTAAATATACTGGATGATCTTAATTATCTCAGGAGATTTTATTAAACCCATGTCTGAGAATCTGCAGCAGCACTCATGTGCTTCATTAAGCAATTAAAGCCGAGGCCTGTTTTAATTCTTAAATTGCCTGTATGAAAAAAAATCCATTGGTTAATGGTATCTATTTTAGATCATTGCTTCTGCACAGATCATTAAAATCACACTGGGAGAAAGAGAACTCTGATTGAAATTGGCTTCTTGCGACTATTATTTTCTTTCTTTCTGGATAGAAAATAAAAATGGCATCACATTGTTTACTTCAGCCATGGCCAGGAGAATTGCTAATGTAATCCATCCTTAGAAAGGGTGAGAAAACTGAACCAAATCATCATAGACTGATAAGTGGGACTTATGCTACAGCACAAACATTCTATTACACATCATTTACACCCTCTAGACAATGTGAGGAAGAAACTATAAAGGCAAACAAGATGTCAGGATACATGCTTAAAAGCATATAATGTATAACCCACTAGTAAGGCCTCATTTAGAATATTGTACACAATTTTCATCACTGTCGCCTTTGGTTCGTGATCCACACTTTTTCAATGCCTTTGAGGATTATCAGGTATTGAAAGGCATTGGAAACGTGTACCCAGAGGACTTCATCAGAAAGAACAATGGATCACGAACCAAAGGCCACAAGTGACAACCGTGTGGAAGTGCGTGTAAAAGTAGAGGAGGCACTCCTTTACCCAAAGGTTGTGGGAGTGTGGAACAAGCTACCGAGTCATATTGTTTCGAGAAATCACAAGAATAACCTTTCTTGTGATTTTCTCAAGAGAGATACCTGTATAGTGCAGAAACTGCAATAAGTAGCATTTTATTTGACCTGAAAATGAATATGAAAGTGAAAATCATTAGTACAGTGGTGAAGACAATCTGTGAGGGTTATTAATCTGATTAAGAGGTAACATTGGAAATATGACAAAGATCCCAGACCCCTGTGGAACACCTGAGTGAATGGAAGATTTAAAACTGACAAGAGGTGCCCAGTTTGATTCTGGTAACCAAACAGGAGACGACCCAACACATGGAAATATCAGTATCGTGATTCCTAGATAATTTTTCATGTGGTCCAGTGGGATGTCACAGCTCACAGTGTCAAAAGAAGGAGAAGAATGCTCCCAGAAGTGACCTAGAGACACAAGCCTTTGGTGCATCATTAACTGTTTCTGTGCCGTATCTCTGTTTACACCCTGAAACTCTACAGAATGGAACTGATGCATGATGGGATTGAAATTGAACTGCTGCAGTTTTTGGTGAGAAAACTGGATTGTTAAATACTTGAGTATCCCTACCAGGATTTATCCAGAATCTAAGCCTCCGTAAACAAGACTATATTTCATTGACTCATTGATGAGGTCAGTAGCAAATGGACAGAATTCCAGGAAGCAAACCTTTCAGCAAGGGCATAGGAACAGGGTTCAAGACACAAGCAGAAGGTCTCATTTTAGCTACCACCCAGTCACACAAACAGCATGTAAAATAAGAAAGCAGGAGAAAGCACAGTTGTCATGACAGCAGGAGATGAAATCAGCAACTGCTTTTTAATATTACATATTTTGCTGCAAAAGAATTGCATGAAGGTGTTACATTTTTCAGGAGAGGGAGGAAAAATTATTAGCTAGCTGGTTGTGCTCACGATGCTTTTGAGCATTTTATTGATGGTGAAGAAAAGTTTAATTTAAAACTAAATCCATAGCTGGCAAATAAGGTATTTTTACATAAATACCTCACAATAATTATTAGGATTAATAATGGAAGTAATTATTATTACACTTTAAGCTATAATTTGCATTGACGACTTTAATAAATACATTTAATCATAAATTATCATAAATTTTAATTCATTATAAAATCACAGTCCAACCAATAAAAAGAAATACAATTGAGCAAAACGAAATAAAACAGGAGCAAGAAGAGACGGAGTCTTCTTCAGAAAGAGGGAGGAGGCAGAAATATGAAGTAAAAGGGCTGATAAAGAGAACAAAAGACAGAGAAGGTAAGAAAGTGTCCAAATGAATGGAACTCTGGCAGACAATTCCAAGAGGAGTGTGAAAAGCTAAAATCTGTTAAATGAATGGTTGAAAAAGAAATTAGTCGAGCACTGAGAGCTGTGGGAAGGTGTTATCCTCATTTCATGATAATTTTGGCTTCTAATGTCTGTCTTTCTGGAGGATGTGTCCTGGAATTCCTGTGAAAGGTCAGTCTGATTATGGCTGGGAGAGATGAAATGAGGAGCTATCACTGTGGTGAGATCTTTGACACTCACTGCTCTGAGGTGCGCTAATAAGTTCCGCCAGTTTTCCTTCCTGCCTCGCTGATATAACCGCTGATATACAGAGCGAGAGACACAGCAAGTGAGATTGCTGGTTGGGCACAATGCTCTCCGGGCCATCTGAAATGGTCACAAGTGCCACATACTGTATACCACATATACTGTACACGTGTGAAATAATTTGGCCGGGACATCGCGAAAACACCCCTCCTCTTTTCAAGAAACGCCCTGAGATTTTTAATGACCACAAAGAGTTAGGACCTCTGTTTTATATCTCATCTGAAGGACAACACTATTTTTACAGTATTGTGTCCCTTGTCTCTATACTGGGACATTAGGACCCACACAGACCGCAGGGTGAGCACTCCCTGCTGGTCCCCACTAACACCTCTTCCAGCAGCAACCTTAGCTTTCCCAGTTCGTCTCCCACCCAGGAACTGACCAGGCTTCAGTGTGCTAGCAGTTGTGAGTTGCAGGGTGATGTAGCTTCTGTTGCAAGAACAATTGCACAAGGCAGATGCTGACTGTGGGTGATTGAGAGAACTCTGAACAAGAGCAGATTTGGTGGTTGGTGGTATGAAGGCCCTCCTTTAAAATGCAGATGTTTTCTTTGAGGATCTCAGGGTGTGAAAGTGTGACCTCTATGTGGTCAGAAGTTTTTTTCAGCATCAGGTGAGAGCACTCCTCCTAAGGTGTTTTGAAAGAGGTACAGTATGGTATGAAAAATTGTTGTAAGAAACTGATGTGTTGATTTTCGTGAATTAAACACTTTTGATCATGGTGATATATTCTGGGAAAAGATTCCCCTAATCTATTTGTGATGGCTTAAGCAAATGATCTTTACAACTCCATTAAGTAACACATTTGGTCAATATGACCTATAGCCTCCTTGTTCTTTTTAATATTAAAGATATCAGTACTTCTAAAATAGCTAAAACAGCAGCAAACCAGTTTCGTAAGCACAGTCGTACAGTACCTATGCATTAAGGGATATGTAGGGCTAGATGGTGTATCTATCCCCACCAGCAGATTGACAGACTAAATAAATCTAATTGCCTTAATTAGTTAGTATCTTCGACCCACCGATCCTGTCCACTGAAGTCACAGGCTACACCTGTGGTTCAGTACTGATTGGAGGAACTGTCATGCCCCGCACTCTCCCTCGCAAACACCGTTACATTCCCAAGCTCACTGTTTCACGATCTCATTCCCTTCTTGGTTTCTCTTGATCTATAGCCTCTCCTATTGACCTGGCTTCTGGATTTTGATTATTTGCCTCTGCATCCTGCAGGATTCACAGCTACGCACAGGACCCTTGGAAAGCTACCTGCTGGTTCCCTGACAGGAGCACTGTACTATAAACCTTCAAGTGCCTTGGGAGCCATGGGGTTTGTGTGTTGCAATCTGAGAGCACTGTCTGAGTAACATACCCCACCCTGCTCTGGGCAGAGTCCAGCTAACTGCATCTCCACCTGGAAAATCCCAGTCAGTCAGCTAGCGACTACACTTGGACTATACTACACCAGTGATGCCTGGATCACAAAGCCCAACTCTTTACTGGTAGAGTCACTTTCAGTAATAGAAACTGCTGCTCTCAGAAGTATGAAGCATGAAGGAAGTGACAAAACCTGATTGTCATTTTCCCTTCCAATGATCAATTAGTTTTATATCTAAATTCACAGTAAGTTTCTCCAATTCAGGGGTTCCCAGCCCTGGCCCTTGAAGGCCCACACAACTGCTGTTTTTTGTCCCAGTCAAACTTTCAGCTACAGAACTGATCCCTCAATTGACTTAACAATGGGATTACTTTGAATTGTTTGACTGCTTTCAGCTCTTAAACCTGTTGGAGGTGGCCTTTTAGCTTTTGCATTCCACATGTAACATAAAATCCTAAACTTCAGAGCAGGAACTTGCAAAAGTTCCAATCAAGCAAATTGTTAGTACAATTAAGGTTTCAATTGGGTAATTAAGATGAGTAGGGATTATATCCAGCAGGTGTATGGCCCTCTAGGACCAGGGTGGGTAATGCCCTGGTCTAATTCATAGATGGGACAAGTGTCTGAAAGTGTGATATCAGATAATATTTCTTTTTTCTGAGCTTGATCATTATACAGACCTACTAACCAGGTAGATTAGGAATTTTCAAGCTGTCCGGGCTGTAATTTTGTGTGTGTAATAGAACTGATACTGTTCAGTACTTTTCAAGACGTGTTCGGTGCAGACCGCTGAGAGGCTTGTTTAAATATTGATATACTTCATATTGATATCTGAATACCTCTCAGTGTTAATGGTGCAAGCGCAACCCTTGTTGTGCAACGGAAAGGTGACCCATAAGCAGTGATATTTACTGCATCTTTTAGATGGCCGCATCAAGTGTAACGAGATGTAGGAAACTCGTGTTAAAATGCACTTTACTTACATCGATGAAAGATTCCTTCCCTCTCTATGCCTTTTTCTGCTTCTTCAAAAACTGGGGTAAGAAAATCCAAGCTGTGTTACACAAATGAATGAAAAGTTGCCAGTGGACAGGAAAAGACTTGAAGCTGTGCACATAATGTTATCGCAAAACAGCATTTCAACTGGAACCACTTACATGTACCAGCACAGCCATGCCACCCCGAAATTGCTGCTGTGAGGGGTGTCGTCTTCTCAGTGGTCACTCTCCGGCCTCGGCAGCACAGCCTCCGACACCTGGCAAGACAACGGAGCTACTCTGGACCGACAAAGTGTTTCAGAACTGAGCATTATTCATTTGTCCAGCTATGACTGTATCTTAATCCAGAGCAACTTGCATTTGTGCCCATTTACACCACTGAGTACTTTATTAAGGCTTTGTGAGTTAAGTACAGTACCTTGTTCAAAGCACAACAGCTCTGCTCCCACCCAGAACTGGAAACCACAACCTTTCAGCTTCTAGTCCGCAGAAACTAATGTTAACAGAAACTAGACATTATTATGTATTATGTAGCTGTACTTTGAATCTTAATCATCAAGGTATTATTCTGAGAAAAGGTATCAAAGTGCATCAAAGGTGTACTCTCTTACTCTGTCATATATGATCAGAAAGTACTACATTGGATTTAAGATTTCAAAGTATTTTTTTCTCCTAGAAACTGTTATGTAGTATAATGTCATACAAAAGTAGGTTACAAGCTACACTCAATCTATATTTAAGAAATCTTTCTATTTCAGTCAGATTAGACAAATCAAACACCTTTTGAGAATAGCTTTATTGTTTTATTTAATTAGTTGTGAGATTGAACACATACGGCATAAAACAAAACATCTCTGAGACAAAGGGGTCTTGATGACGCAGAGCCCTTTATACTTTATTTTTCATTATAACTGCAGAACAACGTCTAAATCTGATAAGTGATCAATGCAGTAATTAGAAAAACTCAAATAAAGTGATGATGAAGTTGAATGTGAAATACAAATTCAGGATTTTACTCATGTAACTTGGCTTGAGAATGAACTGATCCATTAAAAAAGACACTTACTTCCCAGCTGGCAATACTCCCTAGTTAATTACAAAATGAGTGAAAGTATAATTAACATTTCCAAATATGTTTGTATTTATCATTGATCACTTCGTTAGATATACGGTACATCAGGGGTTAAGGGACCCCCTCTGTTTCTGAAATGCAATTATTCAATTAAACTGAGACAAAACTAAAACATTATTTAGATATGATGTGAAAGTGGTAAAGCTTTGTGCAAAGTACAAAACATGACCGTACTTATGCATACTCAAGGAAGAAACTTCCAATCCAAAAGGGATCAGTGTTTTCGATTTAGTTTCTGGGGGAAAAACAAAATTGTCGGGCCTGTCCTCGTGGGGGCGCTGTGGAGCAGGCTAGTTCTGTTGCGTCTGTCGGCCACGCCTCTTCCACCTGACAATCGGGCTGGTTGCCGCGGAAACCGAACTAAACAAGAAGCTTGCTTCACCTGTGAGTGAACACACTAGCCCCTGACTCCTGGTGAAGCAAACTGTTTAAGACAGAGCAGGGCAGTGTTTGAGTCTCTGTTATAGAGCCAGTGCTGTGCTCTCTAGCTTTGTCTATGTTATATTCTAGACTCTTGATCTTGCTATGTCTCAACTCTGGCTTTGAATCTTCCTTGGATATACCCTTGTACAGGGCCAGCGCCAGGGGAAAAATCTGTAGGGGGGCATCTGAAATTCTGAGGGGGACGGTGATATTTCGGTTGAAACGAGCCGTTGCAACTACCCAAGTGAAATCTTGCAACTGTGCCACTGATTAGTGCTTCATGATAGAAGATAACAGCGAGCAATCTGGTATTTAGCGATGAAGTACAATTTCATCAGCACTCTCGCGATTATGATTGCCTGGAGCGACCAAATACCATATGCGTTCATTTTTGCGGCTACATCGACGGTAACAAGGTTCTGAATCGTGAAGAAAAAATAGTTGTAAAACCAACACAAAGCACCAACTTCTATAACTACAGTCCTAGTTATATAAAGATGATAAGTATAAGGATAAACTACTGCAAGGAATCGGTCCACCTGAGCAAACAAGATCGTAGTAATGTCGACACCCGATAACGTAGACACCATGTTCCTGGACGGATAGCCCTCCTGCACATCAAACAGTCCGATGTTGTAACTGGGAATTTGGGGTTAGTGCATTTATCTGACCTTTGACAAAGCATGAATATTTTTTAGGGCGCAAGTGAAAGTGTTCAAAAATCCTTTTTTTCCAAAACTGAGGGGGCAGGGCAGTTCAGTCGAAGGGGGTGACGCCCCCTTTTGCCCTCCCCATGGCCCTGGGTCTGCCCCTGTACCTCCACGGCGTCTCTGCGGGACAGAATTGTGCTCGTTTCTCTGCCTGCGGTTCTGGACTGCGACTTGTCCATTTGCTACGCCCGCCTGCTGCTTCTACAGCAGCTCTAGGACTCGTGGTTCGACCCATGGACCTCCGCTAACACCCCTGCTTCAGTCGTGGCATATTACAGCGCGATTTTCAATTGCCAAGATGGGGTCACTTCGGGAATAAATTAATTAAAAATGCTTGCTTAGATAGACTTGCAGGTTAATTGCTGACATGGGGAATTGAGAAATGACTTGGCCAGTTGGGACTAAGGGGAAATTGAGGTAGGCCAGATTGGACAAGCCCAGAGCACTAGGTCTGCGAAATTCCATGGGGTCTGTAAGGAACGTCAAGTTCAGGACCTCAGTTTGATGTGGTAGATGAGGGAGAGCACCTCCTGTAACACAGTTTTCCCTGCCACCATACTTGGGCATTGGTTTGGAAATTCTGGCCCAGACTGTGATATTCAACTGCGGTCCTGGGTACCCGGTCTTTAAAGATCCCGTGGCCCTGTTCATAAGCGTGCAGGTGTTACCCTGGTGTGCTGGCTCAGTTCTGCTCTGGGTTTGCACAATTTGGCTTGAACTGGGGAAGAAACGTCGTTTCTCCACCACATCTGCTGTGCCGCACGACTGCTGTGTGTCACCTCGGCGGGGCTGCACTTCAGTTCACTTGAAGCAGGTCTCCTGCTATAACGGAGGCACTTCATGATCGTTTTAGGATGAAAGGTGCTATTTGAATTAAATGAATTGATAGTGTTGTTATGGCCATGCCTTTCAGTGCCTGTATATTTTTTTCTTATATTGAACCAGCAGGAAAATCACTAAATACCTTACTTCTATTAGAAGTGCGAATCTTGTACGAGTGCTTACTTAGACCCGAACTGTATGGCTGATGTTACGAACTCTCTGTCATATTCATCTTTGGAGTTTGGGAGGGTGTAGGGACATTGGTCCACAAACAGCACGTTCCATCCGTCCATCTTCTAACCACTTGATCCGATATAGTGCCGCAGAGGATCTGAAGCCTATCCTGGAACGCAACAGTGCCAGGCAGGATACACCCTGGACGGGACGCCAGTCCACTGTAGGGTACGCACAGTCAGGCACGCACACCCTCATGCCGATTTCCCCCAGAAGCTAATTAACCTATCAGCATGTTTTTGGATTGTGGGAGAAAACTGTAGAAAACCCACACAACCACAGGGTGAACATACTAACTTCATGCAGATAGCACCTCAGGTCTGGGAATTGAACCCGGGGCCCCAGTGCTAGGAAGCTGTGCCGGCTAGACCAAAATCAACATCAGAAATGATGGCACTCTGGAAAGACATTTCACTGCCAGTAACTACTGCTGTACGCTGTATTGTTGTGCATTTGATAAATAAACTTTGATTTGATTTGATTTGGAACAGCACTTCCCCACACCTGTTTGAGATAATACATGTGTAAAACCGTTCCTTCTGTTCTTGGAAATAGATCTGAGACTTAGCATTGAATTTTCAATGTGAGGAACCCACTCCTTACACAACCTATTCTACAACAACAGAAGATCAACAGAAACAAAGAACCAATACTTCGACAGAGAGCTGTTAAAATTATTTGGATAAAACAAAATTGTCTGATAAAAAGCAAAATGCCAGAGATTACAAAACAACAACAAACAGGAACAAAAATATTTCCGAAGTGCTAATGGCAACAAGAATGTATTTTCATAAGTTTAAAGGAGCTTTTTTTTACGTATTAGCCAATCGAAGTTTACCTGTGACACTTCAATGTGTTTTTCCCCACAGGAGTGTTTTTTACTGGTAAAACCTAAACCGGTTTAATAAACGTTTAAAGCGATTTTTTCACCCCCCCCCCGTCGCCTCACACACACACACACACACTTCCCTCATCTCTCTTTTTTGGGGGGGTTATAAGAAATAAAATTAAAAAAAGGGGACGCTTAGCTAACTAATCCATTTTGTCTTGGCAGGGCACTACAGTCAGACGGAGTGGGAGGGAGAAACATTAACTTCAACAGCTGTTTCTTGACCCCGCTTGTCAGTCTTCCCAAGAATAAATTTTGGGAGAGTCCTACTGTGAGATACCGACGGGTGCCCGGCGGGGCGACGCTAAGTTTGCCCGCGGCTGAGACGCGCCGCTCCCCCGCCCCGCACGCAGCCGCGGCGGCCGGCGGGGCCCGGCCTCGCCGCCTGCCCCCGGGAGGGCGACCCGTCGAGGAGGGGGAGCTTTTACAGGTAGCGGAGCCAGCCTGCGCGGCCTCTCCCTCCCCTCTCCCTTCCGAGCCTGTTGGAAAGACCTTTCTGGTCCACAGTAATTCCCCAGTAAGGGCGGCTTGAAACCGCCTGCGCCGAGCGGCAGTCGCTCTTCCGCCAGCCCCCCTCCGCTGCCGGCATCCCGGAAGTTCCCCGGTAAGAAACGGAGAGTTTTCCTGCTGGACGTTTTGTCAACCTAAAAAAAAAAAAAGTTGTGTTGTCTGTGCGTCTCCCATCTACCTCTCTGTCTGTCTGTCTGTAACGCGAGTGTCGCAGGCAAATATAACTTATCCATAGTCAAACACGGTCATTAAGGTTGCTGGGGGGAGCGACACACGCCGGTCTGCTGTACCGAGCACATTTAATCGCTTGCTGTGTTTGGGGGGTTGGATTTTTTGCTCGACCACATTCTTGTTGTTTTTGACTGCAAATTATTTCTTTTTTTTAAAAAAAAAAGATGTGGATGTGGTGCAGCAAAGGCTAAAGCCCGGACGTGTTTCGTTTTTTTTTTTGTTATTATATAAAGCTAAAGCGGTATTGTTTTTCAAAGGAGGGGAAAGGTGGTTATAACTGCACAGATGAAAGATTCGGCTTAAAAAAACCACTCGTTACGGTTTTTTTTCTCCCAGTTGTCAGTTTGTCGGTGAGAAAGGGTGGTTACATTATCCGTGTGGTTCGTCCATTCTCAGGGTTTTGATGAGTAATTCTTCTTTTCACATCGGGGTTGTCTGTCTTGGCAGCTTACTTGAAAAACAAAAGTAGCCACCTAAGTCAGTTACTCGACCAAATTCAGCAGTTTATACCCTCCTTGATCCTAGAGTACACAGTACGGTAGTGGGACTGAATTGCTATTGGTCCTGGGAAGCACCGTGCCTGTTGGGGTTCACCTGTCGGTAGTTCTTGTTTACCATCCAGTACCCCGAAATCCCAGTCTAGGAAAACGCCAGCTTTCTGAAATTGTAATGCACAACAGCCCAAATTGAAAGAAATACCACTGCCCTGCTGTCTTCAGTACCGACTGCAACTTCTACAGCACACTTTCTGAAGGCGGTTTTGAATAAGACCCAATTGTATTCCTTCTGTGATGGCTGAGTCCCTGGAGGGCCCAGTGGTGCGGCTTACCTGTCCAGACCAGTTCATTTCAGACACAGACCGCATTATACAGCCGCCATGTGACGCAGGGGGCTCTTGCCACAAAGCCACCGAGCGGTTACCCATCCCCGAGACCGAGGGCGTCGGGTTAGGGTTGAGAAACCGATCGATCGCCGAATAGGAATGTCTGATGGGCTGTTTGTAGCCCCAGCACTCTCTAAGCCCCGGGCAGTAGCCAAAAACGTGCTCTCAGCCCCTGTCCCTGTGAATGCGGCCTCCCTTGTGAAACCCGCTCGGCAGCCGAGGCGGCTGTGTGAGCCCGGCCCGACTTTGTAAGAAGAGTCCTTCCGAGACAGAAGCTGGTTTCTGAGAGTTCTCCTCTGCTCTTTTCAGTACCTGCGTACCAACACCCACGCCTGCGGTAGAGGCTGTTTGAGTACCCCCACGAGTGCTGTGGGCAGCGCAGGGCGCGAGAGGGGGACCGACACACAGCCCGACGGGCCGTAGAATTTTTTTATGCTTAAGCGCCGGTTGAGGTGCTGAGGGCCGAAACTCGTTGGCAAGCCAAAGGGGTTCGTGGGGGCAGTGGCCAATGTCAGCCTCCTCTTGGCTGCCCTGCACCCTTGGGGAAGGAGGCAGGGGTGCTCTCCCATTTGGCTGATGTTGCTGAGCTTCTCGGAGGCTTGGGCCCCCTTGTGTTTTCAGTGGTACGTCGGGCCTAGAACGAGCATCCGAGCAAGACGTACAGTGCCTTGCAAAAGTCTTCGCCCCCTTTGGACTTTTTCGCATTTTATTGTGTGACAGCATGGAACCATGATGTACTTAACTGAGAACTTTTGCTATAATTAAATTAATTAATTTAGTAAATTGCCTGGATTTTTTTCCCCCCACTTTGACGTTATAGAGTACTTTGTGTTGATGAGTGGCCAAAACATTCTCAGTTGGATACATCATGATTCCATGCTGTAACACAATAAAATGTGAAAAGGTCCAAGGTGGGTGAATACTTTTGCGAGACACTGTATTCTTATCTGGGTTACTTTTACTGTTGTCAGATGGTGTTACGTGATCCTTCGGTAAAGAGTAAACTGCGAATTTAGCGAGACTGCGATTGGACCTCTGAGGCCCCGATAAAGATGGCTCCACTGGGCACAGGCCGGTGCCCTCTGGAGCCCAGGTGTCAGTTCGAACCTGGGCCGATTGTGACTGGGATTCCCTTAGTGTGGGTGCGCTCAGGGCTGTGTGCTGTTGGGCTAGATTTGGGGGTTTGGGAGTTGCCGGGGGGCCTAGGTCTCCTCAGCTCCGTGCTAAACATCGCCACCAGTGATGTCCCTGCCTCTTGCCAGCTTGTAGCAGCATCGGTGAGAGATGTGCCTCTCCTTTTCCGGTGCTAACGTAATGGGGCTCCTGCACACTAAACCTGAGGCAGTCAGTGTACGTTCTTCTTTAATATTGGGAATGATGCTTTGGTGAAAGAAAAGCACCTGACTCGGTGGCGAGATACTCCAGAATCGGGCCGTGTAGGCCTGTCAGAGCAGTGTGGGTCGTTAAGGTGCTGCGCCCGATCTGCTTTGCAGTGGGACTGTGATGGCCAGCTGCTGTCACGCATGTAGGGGGTACAATTCAGGGGAGGACCAACTGGGTCTCCTGGATGCAAAGTGGTTTGGGATAAAAAGCGCTATACAAATGCAAGCCATTATTGTAATAAACCGAGTCTCAGCTAAAATGTCACATCGTCGAACAGCCTAGCCTCAGAAGGGAGTTTTTTAACGCAGGACACAGAGCTGGAAACTGCTCCTGTCTACTTGTGCAGACTTATTTCGCTGAACAGCACACTGTCAGTAGACGAGAAATTGTGGCTCTGTCTGATGAAGGCAAGGAAATAACATATAACAATAATACCTCTGTCCACTGCCTCATGCGCTACATGGGGTCAGAATAGCATCACTACTTATAAAAACGCAGCAAAGTATTAAGAAAAAAAATGTAAATCATTATTTTATCTTGCCCTTCCACAATAAAGACTTTTATGTTACTACAGATAAGTGTAGCCTCAGGAATGGTGAATGGTTGTGCAAGCTACAAACATTATGTTCAAGGGCCAAGATGAGACCTTGGCTATACGTCAGATTTCTCTTCCTTGTCTATTGTCTGTTACCTCCCCTCTCCACATACCGCGCCATTCTCTTCTCCCAGCTAGTCGGGGACGCTGCCGTTTATAAGCAGTGAGCTCTTGCCATGTGATTTCATTTTTTAACCTCCTGTATAAAGACTAATTAAATGTACACCGGCAAGATGGCCAAACTAATCGCAGTTGCTTAGCATTGCTTTTGTAACCCAGAACAGCCAACTCGCCTCCCCTTTTCCAGAGCCTGTGGCTGAGCTGAGCAGGGCAGGGTCTGGTCAGCACTGGGAAGGGAGAAACTCTAAGGAAAGCAAGGCTGCTGCTGGTAGTGGCGCTGATGGACCAGCAGGTGGCGCTCTTCATTCTGGATCAGAATTTACAAAGTGGCGCCCCAGTGTGGGGACTGGACACACGGACTGGTGCCCCCCCGTTCACGAGGTGGTCAAACCAGGGCGGCACCCCTCCACTCCACTCCAGGACCAGCAGAAGGTTTCTGGTTTTCATCCTGCCTGAGTCCCTAATTATCTCGTTGAACTCGTTATTTTTTCAGTTGGGCGAGTTGAAACCTGTCCTCGCTCTTAAGAAGCCGGCGATTTAGAGCGATCTATCAAGCCTGCTGGGCAGAGGCTCTTGAGGACTGGGGCCGGGGCCCCTCAGGATTAACGCAGAAGTCCGTCCAGACGGCTCGTGTTGATTGAAGCCCCCAATGGCACCGTTCAGAAGAGTGGGCTGCTCACCCCTTGTTTGCACAACCTGGCCCTCCTAAAAGCTCCCTCTCGTTTCGGTGGTAATTACAGTAATTGTTCCCTCTGGCGCCTGGTCTGCCGTGTACTGGGGTTGCCGGTGGGGACTGTGCTGGATGGAGATGGTCCCTCTCCCCTCGGCCCTGTGTGGAAAACGCATCGTTCGGGGGGGACACCCGGTACATAACTTGCCGCTAGCCGTGCAGGGATTTTATGATGAACATAATGAAATGTGATTAGAACAGTTCATTGATGGTGATCTGCACAGGGGCCCCCGCCCTGGAGTTTCTCCAGACTCAGTCCTGGTTGATGCGCAGGCAGAGTGTTGATGTGAGCTTGGCTACAGCGTCATGTATTTCTCTCTCTCAAAAAAAAAAGAAGCCAACGGTAAAAAAAAGAAAAGAAAAGTTTTTATTATAAAACTGCTTCCAGTTTCTCTTTTTTTATTAAGTGTGTAGTTGTGATTCCTGGAAAGAAAAGTGGCACATTTAATTCTGGTTCCTTTTCAGCTAAGAATATACTCGGGTCAGGAAACGGAAGAACCTGGATAGGTACTGCTGCCTTGCGGTTGGTGCCCACTGGACCTTCTTTTGCTGCTTGTATTTGGTAAAAATTTCACCCGTCATAGCAAACAGGTGTTTGTATCACAACAAAGAGCTATTTTATATTCTCTGAGTGCCAGAACTGAGCTGATCGGTGGTTCTGTGGCTAAGGATCTGCGCCTGTGGCTGGAAGGTTGCTGGTTCGTACCACAGCCGGCAGAGGAATCCTACTCCGCTGGGCCCCTGAGCAAGGCCCTTAACCCCAACTGCTCCAGGGGTGCCGTATAAATGGCTGACCCTGCACTCTGACCCAAAGCTTCTCTCCCTGTCTGTGTGTCTCAGGGAGAGCAAGCTGGGGTATGTTTCAATAACAGCATAGTTATATAAGATAAGATCACTTTATTGGCAATTTGCTATTTCTTGTATCAATAATTTGTCTTTTTGCATTCCCCCAACTTGCTCTCCCTGAGACACACAGACAGGGAGAGAGAAGCTGGGGGTCAGACCGCGGCCATTGTACAGCACCCCTGGAGCAGTTGGGGTTAAGGGCCTTGCTCAGGGGCCCAGCGGAGTAGGATTCCTCTGCCGGTTACAAACCGAAACGTTCAGCTATGACCCATATCATTAGCATTTAGTGAAAAAAACAACAGTATTTTGGGGCGGTGCAGTGGCTCTGCTTCATGGTCTCTCTGTTCCTTTTGACAGATCCTGTCTTAAATGTTTTGCCCGCGTGGCCCTAGGATGGCTTTCTTGGCCGGCTTGATTAATTTTTACTGTTGAAGAATCCAGACTTTCTGCCGCGTGTAGGAGAGTTCTGTTTTAAAACCCGTTACCCCCTTTGCTTGTTCTGATGGGTATGAAGCTGATTTCAATCCCTCAGACAATGTGAAGGCTCAAGGGGTGTAGGGAGCCGTTTAAATAATACGACCGTAGGCCTGCTGAAGCTTTTTTTTTTTTTTATCCGCCGCGCGGGGTGTTCGCCATCACTTTGCGGCTGTGCAGGGCGTGCAGCTTGAGTGAGGATGATGTTCCAGTGCTGCGATTGTCCTGCCTCTCGGTCCGCCTCTTCTGTTCCCAGAGGGTTTCTGGGTTTGTTGGTCCCGTCTCTCTGGAGACTATTTCATGTTGCCACCAGCGCCCAGGTTGCTGCGCACTGTTTTGTTTTCTGTTCTGTGGTTGAGGTGTAGTCAAAAATAGCGTTTTAAAGCCGTAGAAACATCTTGTATAACCTCATGCAGTGATGAGGAGATCTGTCTGCAAACACAGAGCACAGCAAAAAGCAGACTGAGCAGTGTGGTGGTGCCTGTAGCGTGTCGCCTTGCTGGCGTATTCATCTACGTTCTTAATGTGAAGGATGTGGCTGAGCTGCTTGGGTTTTAACTACAATGTGTGAGCATCTCTCTCCAGTTGTTAGCGTTTTCTCCCTGTGGATTTCAGAATCATATTAAAACTGCTGCTGCTTGCCTTAACGTGTTTGAAAGGTTTGTTTCCCCGATTACATGAGTGAACTGTTAACTGCAATAGTAAGGTTACACTGTCCTGTAGACCTGGATGCTTTTTGGACTGTTTGGATATCATGAAAGGTGCTACATAAAATCATCGAGCACGTTGTATGCACCAGCATCTAGAAACAGCACAGAAGTCGGATATATAGCTTGGGGGGAATAGTCTATGGGGTTATAAGGAGGTTCCTGGAGTTCCTGCTCTCTTATAAAGCTGCCAGTGGGCTTTGATGATGCATCATGCACATGGCATTTGGTATGTTTTGTTTTAGCTTATCGTCACTTTTAAAAAGCTGAAAAAAAAAATCTGTTCAGTTGTTTTGGAAGTAACAGTTAAATCATAATTATTGTGATGGCATTAGAGTAGGGATGTTAATTTAATCCCGGTGTCCTACCTAAATTCCACTCTGGACTTGCGCAATCTCTCTGCCCCAAAGTTTCCCTTTATTTCAGTCGATGAAGTCAGTCTTCTTACTTCTGCACTTGATCTGCTGGTGCAGAATAGCTGCTGTTTATCAGGTCGATCCTATCTTCAGTGGCTGGTGATGGATGTTGGGTTCCCTTCTATATGCAAAGCTCTTTTGTGTGAAAAGTGCCATATAAATGCAACTAATTAATAGTTTTTAAGACCTAAATGAAAAGCATACTTTTCTTGAAGTAAAACAAGGTTGAGAGTAAAACTGTAATCCGTGTTTAATTGTTCTACAATGTAGCTAAGGCTTAGCTTTCTTAATTGAAGAGCCAATTATGAACAAAACGCTTTCCATTACAGCATGAAAATGTTTGAAATCAAATTATTAAAGGTTAATAAGTGAAGTCTGAGTAATCTAATTATTATGCACTCTACAGGAGGTATTTTGTCAAAGTCATGTAAAAACCACACCGGTTCTGGATTTTCAAACATTTACGACGGCAGCGCTCTTTATCGTCTTAGAATTATTTTCTTCATGCTGCTGAAGTTGCCATGAAATTCCTCTTAATGGAATCATGACTGCGCGAGGATCAGTGCTGTTGCCTCACTGATCTTGTGTCCTGGACCATGTTCTGTCTGTGTTGAGTTTGCATGTTCTCCCTGCGTCTTATGTAGTTTTTTCCCCAGACGCTCCTGTTTCCCTCCACAGTCTGAAAGCATGCTGTCCAGGTTTAGCGCTGATCTTTTTTTGCTCTATGTGCGTTTGTGTGCCCTGTGATGGGCTGGCATCCCGCTCAAGGCTAGACTCGGACTCACTGTGACCCTCCCTGCCCTCACGTTCTAGTGGTGCTTATTATCTGCCCTCTGTGCTGTGTTGCAGATGCAACAGGTAGCTCATGCTACCACTACAGGCTGTTCCTGAGAGGCCCGGAAATTCCTTAAATATAACACACACATTTCTCTTTAGACGAAAGAGGAAGAATCAAAAAGGTTTTGTCCCCTTTTCATTTTTAATTTTTGCTTTGGCATATTCGTATTTGGGGGTGGCGGGTGTAGGTCAAGACCGGCAGTACAAGCACCAGAGGTGCACAGTGATATTGCACTAATATCTGAAAAAGAAACTTGGCCCTATGACAGACAGCTTGTAGAGGGATGGGTCTTATGTATTTACGATTTTCTTTGGCTGATGCTTCCATCCAAAGCAGCTTGCATTTGTACCCAATTTTCCAACAGGGCATTTTAATGATCACGTTTGTGTGCAGGACCTTACACCATGCAGTTCAAACATATCCAGTCATTTATAACCCCAGCCTTATGTCTTTATTCTGGAGTTGTGCTGAAATCTGCTTTGCAGAGATCATCGGTCTTTTGTAGATCGCCAGTTCTTTGGTAGCCATGCCAAACATTCCCTCCACTCGTGTCTGGAGGAGTACTGGGACCGTCGGCAGTCTAGAGCAGGGGTTCCCAGCCCTGGTCCTGGTGAGCCACACACCTGCTGGTTTTCATTCCAGCCATCCTTAATTCGTTAGTTGAAGCCTTAATTGGTCTATGAAGTTGCTTCACTAGAATATATAAGCATTTTTTGTTTCTAGTCACAAGTTTGGGATTTAAATGTCACTAATAAATACAACTATTAAAGCTCCAACATGTTTATTATTATTAATGATAATAATAACCAAAGTGCGCCAGTATGCTCCCCACACACCAGCTCTCAGTGGGGAGGAGAACACAGTGATGAAGCCAGTTCAGAGAGGGGGATTATTAGGAGGCCATGATTGGTAAAGACCAGGGGGAAATTTTGCCAAGACGCCGGGGTTACACCCCTACTCTTTTTGAGAAACATCCTGGGATTTTTAATGAACACAGAGTGTCAGGACCTCATTTTTATGTCTCATCTGAAGGACAGCATCTTTTTACAGTAGTGTCCCCATCACTATACTGGGGCATTAGGACCCACATAGACTGCAGGGTGAGCGCCCCCTGTTGGCCCCATTAACACCTCTTCCAGCAGCAACCTTAGTTTTTCCCAGGAGGTCTCCCATACAGGTACTGACCAGGCTCACACCAGCTGAGCTCCAGTGGGCTGCCAGCTGTGAGCCGCAGGGTGATATGGCTGCTGGCTTTAAGACCTGGGAACAAAGAGTACAAATTCATCTTATTCGTCGGTGAGTCGGTGAAGGGTTTGATTGTGGAATTGAGGGCTCGGCTGGCACAAAACCCCACCGGTGTGGGGTCACCAGGACCAGGATTGGGAAAAGTGCCGGTATGAGTCAGCCTGCTGATCAGGCCTTATGGGGGGGGTTGATCCGCTCATCGTTGTTGAGCAGCTAATGCAGTGCTCTGCTAACCTGCGCAGAATTGCCTGACAGCAAGGAGTTTTCTTTGGAACTTGACCCCCTTGGTCTGTGTAATCGCGATCTGGAATGGCCCTGTCTCCTGGGTGATTTAACTGGAGAGTTCAGCAGCTCCGAGTCAATGTACAATAGCGTGTGTTGGGTTGATACAGTGACAAACCATCCCGCTGGCCTGACTCCTGGCCTGCCTCGATGACTTCCGATACTAGATTGCCTCAGGATCAGCTCCAAGTTCAGGGAAGGGGGGGGCGTGCTTGCAGATTCAGGGCATTGTTCAGGAATTCAGGAAGCCTTTCTCCGTATTGCTGGCAACATTTTATTTAGCCTTGTGGCTTCCTCTGCTTTTGTGACTGTCTTTATCACCAGCTTTACTCTTGAACTGAACTGAAATATGAATTAAATATCCATCCATATTTTTAGTATAATAGTAATTCTGCTTGCCTTTTGCTAAATAGCAGTAGCAATAATTTTTGCTTTAGATGCATTCTGACTAAACAATGTCCTGCTGTTCTGAACGGTATTTCTGAAAAGTGAATTATAAAGACGCCTACTCTGTAAAGTTTGTGGCTGTGAGGTAATGTTTGAAGTGGGCCTTTGCAATGAAAGTTGAATAGATTGGACGCTTTATATTGTTTGAATTCTGTTGGCTGAACTGCTTTTGTGCATTGAGTATGTTGTCTTATGTATGGGATGGCCAATGTCCTGTCCTGGTGACCCAGTAGGTGTTATAGATCGCTGTTAAATCACCAATTTCTAAGGTAGAACTTGGAACAAGTGACCCCACACCGGTGGGGTTTTGTGTTAATCGCTTAAGAAGGTGGGAAGGTGTTCACTTGAGCTGCTTAGAGATAATTTGAAATATGAATCTTGGCACCCTTTAACTCTTGAAGATCCCATCTGCCCATTTCTGCACTGAAGCTGTTAACTTAATGAACTGATCAAAGCTCATGAGTTCAAAGTCCTTCTAAATTACAAATTGAATTATTTGAAGAGCTGCTGGCCGGTGGCTTTTCAGAACCAGTGTTGACCACCCTTGTGTTACACGACTTGGATCAGAAGAGGAGCGAAAATGTTCCATTTGGCTACTCATGTCTGTGTAGAGTATCTGACAACCTTTTCAAATGTTGAATTCATATCCACTTTGCTACAGCCCTGCAAGAAGAATGTAGGGGAAGTAACATATTTAACAAATCGTTTCTGCGTTTATGTCAACTACGTGTGCTGCAGTAAGCTATTTCAATACAAACCTCCAGTTGAATAACTCCTGCTGTAGTACTTGAGCCTTTTTTGGTTAAAATACAGGAGCAGCTGTCCCTCTGTTAGGAGGAGATGGAGTGAGAGGGTCCCGACATGGTGATTGACTGGCATGAGAGTGTAGATGCATTCCTGTTGTACATTAACGTTCAGTTAGCCAAGCTGACCTTTTGGACCCACATCCAGCTATGAAAACGTCACCCTTCTTCCTTCGGACTTGTACAGTGAACTGATCACTCAAACGGTCTGGCTTCCCCGTTTTAATTCTCCATCTGCCCGGTTGTTTTGTGTCTGATTATCCTTCCCCCCCCCACCACCCCTCCATCTAGTCCAGCGCAGCACCTTGATCTTGTGTTTTTGTGAGTGCCAGAGCATGCGTCCTTCATTCCTTCAGCGAGCCCTAATGCAGAGGAGAGCTGCAGATGTTTAAGGCCAGGAGGGCAGGACTCTGTTGTCATAACTGGGACCTGCTAGAACATGAGAGAAGCTGTGTAGCGGTGGTGGCTTATGCCAGGCTGTCTTACAGGACATGAAAAGGCTCATCCAGTTCTCTCCTGCGTCCAGTTGCATCTGTTCTGATGAGTTTTTGATGAGTTTTTGAATAAACCTTTTGAGTGTCAGTTTCTGTTGATTCTATTGGCAAGAAGACCTACTGGTAAGCAGAAGTGCATACTCAGGCTGTTTCACTGATCGCCCCGTGTTTATTGTCCAGAGCTGACCCATGCCTGGGACTGCCATGAGTTCCCCATTACCCGCAGATGAAAGTGTGCCCAGTGTCCCTGCCTGTTTGAACTCTTTATAAGTCAAATAAGGAAGTTGCGACCAACAGAAGGCCGTCTGGCCATTTGCTGTTCATCTGGTTCCTTGGAGTTAATTGATCCCAGAGCTTCATCCAGCTCCGTCTTGTAAGCTCTCTGTGAATCAGCAGCCTAGGGATGGCTTGATAACGGGTTCCATATGCCTGCTAGCTTTTGTTGTTCAAAGGGGCTTCCTCTGTAATGTCCAGAATCTGCCTCTGCTCAATACCAGCAAGCACCCTTAGGTTGTGCTTCCTGCTCTAAATCCACTGTCAGAAAAACACCCTAATTTAAAAAATCAAGCTTGACTCTTTTCTTGGGCTGACATCTCCCATGACGTTTTTTTTTTCTGTGCTAAAGCGATAGTGTAGGATAGTGGGTTTAGGAGAAAACCCTGATGAATTCAAACGTATAAATGCTAAGAAACAACTTGTAGAAAGTTCAGTTTTTCGGGAGTTTTTTCCCCTTTACACCAGTAACTTGAGAGAAGTTATTTTGTGATGTCACTGTCATTAAAGCCAAAGTCGGTGCAGTGGAGGGCTCATTACATTACTTGGCGGTGCTACGCATGTGGAATAAATCTGTTTGGTTTTCCCCGATCCCTGGCACACAACCTATGTGATAATGTTACATGGAAAACCTCACGAGAAAGTGCCTTACCGAAAAAAAAAAAGTTTTCTTGTGTTTCCTTGGAAAAACATTGCATTTAATCTCTTAAACTAAGCTTTCTGTGATTTTTTTTTTTAGTTTTCCCATAATAATCATCATCATCATCACTCTTTGCATTGTGATTCCATTGATCTGAATACTTAACCTTACTTCTGTCATGTATAGATAGTAGTTGTCTCAATGCTTCCAGGAAAAGTGGATTCTGTTGCATTCTTTTAGGGCTCCACCTTTAATTAGTTAGTTGTAACTATCTAGCCATCATCATTGCTATTAAGCTCCTAGAACAAATCATCATGTCTTAAAAAAACAGTGCAGTAAAATGTAAGAGTTATTGCTTGCAAGGTTTTTTCAGAGTTCACACATTGTTATTTTATGCATGTTAATGAACTCGGGTGATGCAGTGAGCCACTTTCTGCTGCCACAGTAAAGTATGCGAAACTGGGACTAGAAGTAAGTACACATTGTACTGTGGATTTTGAAAACTTTTGTAAGTATTAATAGCCATAACTTTAACTATTATGGGAAGTTTCAACATTTTAACTTTTAATGTAATCTTTTTTAAATAGAATTATGGCTTTGGAACATATCAAGACTTTTCTGTTTCAGCCTGTGTAAAATGAATACAAAACAAGCTCTTAATATCGGAGAACTTCTCCGTTTCTAAAACAAAGAGAAGATGTCCGCTGGCCTTATGACCTGCAGTCATTCCACCTACAGTATTTGGTGAATTTATTCTTGATGTTTTTTTTTTATTAATCAGTCACTGAAGTCCTTCAGTATTAACTTCACGGATTGCTCTTGCTTAAAGGCAGACCTTCTTATCTTCTTGTCTCTTTCAGATGCATTCTGTGAGTTGCTGTGTAATAGCATGTGAATAACTTCACACTGTGTGTGGTACCACATGTGCTTTGTTAACCAACATGTGAAATGCATTACAATAATGTGGAACTATCCTAAAATAGTTTATTTTATATAGTGTCTTTAACATCAGTCTCCATCATGGCCTTCTTAAACAATCCAGTTTTAAAGTGCTTGGCCATTAATACACATCAAGCCTGCAATAGAAGTAAATGTTGCTTTTTATTTTAAAATTGGCTTCTGCAATGAATAAAATTCCCTAGTAAATTTCAAAGTGGTAGCATGGTATCTTAAGTAAAATGCGTAAATTTAAAGCAAATGAACAAGTAAGGAACATACTGAAAAGAGAAGGAAAGAAACACAATGTTTCGGCTGTGTAGCCCTCTTCGGCACCACAGGCGAAAATTGTTTATTTTCTTCTCTTTTCAGCATGGAATAAACCTTTTCTTGTTCCTTTGCAGGCTACGTATGCTGATGCAGCTTCCTTCTTGAACTAAATTTAAAGCAAGTGAATTAGGATTTTAAAATAAAAGTTGTGACTAATACTCTTTTTTTTTATGATGAGGTCTGTCTGTTGTTGTGCCCCAAAGGTTACAAAATTGAGATTTTCTGACTATATTATAAAGTGTCAATACTTCAAAAGAAGAACTCGTCTTTGTGTTCCTTGTGCTCTGTGTCATTAGAGTCTGAAGGATGGGCTTGCTTTAGCTGGGTTTTTTGTGTTTTGAACATACTTTTTGAACATTTTTTTTTAAATGCCAAAGCAGTGAGAACATGGTGTTTGGCTTCAATGGTAAAATGATTCAGATGCATTTCAGTAACCTCTATGGTTTGCTTTATAAACCACTGGAATCACCACTTAACAGTACCCATTAAGACACAGGTCTGCATCAAGGGCTTATTAAAAATATTTACATGAACTATGTGGTGGCTATGATTGCCTGTCATGGCAATATCATGATAAGTCACAAGGCCCTTTTCAGGTCACGACTAGATTCTGTTAGTTTTTTAATTAGTTGAGTGGTCCGTAATTAAATTGGATAATGCCATGGAAAAGTTAAAGAGTGTTAGCAAATGCTGATTTGTTGTCATACAGTATTAAGGTCATTAAAACCCATCTCATGCTTCCTGTTGTAAGTAAACTTCCAATTAAACTAATGTAAAAAAATGTGTAATGTGTAACTTGGTTGTTGCATAATCCTAGTTCTGAATTATACTTGTATCTAGATTTCAGAGTGCAGAAAGCACACTTCTCGCAGAAAAGCCATGTGCACTGTGCATCTTGACCGCGTTCAGTTTTCCCCAGTTGTGCCCTTTTTCTTATAGATATGAAAAGAAAGTCGCAGTTTTAATCGTCTTCCTATTTCAATTTCAAGACTTAGTGATGAGTTTATGCTGGGCAATAGCATGAACCTCTGGAAACAAATGACCACAAGAAAGTTCCCTGTTCTTAATTTTGCAAATGTCAGGAATGGGTCGGTGAAAACCTCAATCTAGGACAGCCAGCAGCTATATCACTCTGCTACTCCAGTGAATATCACCTCACTGAGGCTCGGCAGGTGTGAGCCTGGCCAGTGCCTGGATTGGAGATTTCCTGGGAAAGCTGAGGTTGCTGCTGGGAGAGGTGTTATTGGGACCAGTAGGGAGCCCTCATCCTGTGGTCTGTGTGGGTCCTAATGCCCCAGTATAGTGATGGGGACACTATACTGTAAAAAAAAAAGGCACCATCCTTCAGATGAGATGTAAAACCGAGGTCCTGACACCCCGCAGTCATTAAAAATCCCAGGGTGTTTCTCGAAAAGAATAGGGGTTTTATCCTGGCGTCTTGGCCAAATTTCCCCCTGACCTTTACCATTTATGGCCTCTTAATAATCCCCATCTCTGAACTGGCTTCATCACTCTGTTCTCCTCCCCACTGAGAGCTGGTGTGTGGGGAGTGTACTGGCGTACTACGGCTTCCATCGCGTCATGCAGGTGGGGGTTTCACACTGGTGGTGGTGGAGGGGATCCCCATTACCTGTAAAGCACTTTGAGTGGAGTGTCCAGAAAAGTGCTACATAACTATAAGGAGTTATTATTATAATTAGGATGTGCAGAATGGTTTCATATTTAAGGTGCAGATCAAAACTAAAATATCTCATGCAGTGTCTTCTTTTCTGATTGTGTGTTCACAAAGTGATCGGATAATCTTATTAACTAATGTGCTTTTTTCTACAGTACCATAATCTTTTTCTCCTTCTACTTTGTTGTGCCGTTTTAGCAATGCAGAAACAATTTTGAGTTGTTGGGTGTGTGTATCATGGGTAGTCAGTTCTGATTGGGAGAATCCAAAGTCCAGTGCATCTTACAGGCCACCTTTAACCCATGAACCCTTTAAATATGGAAGAGTTTCATTTTATCCGCTCATAGGGGTTATTTCTGAAAATCCCCAATGCCAAGTAGTGATCAAGGATCGCATCTGGCTGTTCCTGGCTTAGTGAATCAATTAACTTACTAAATTGATCAAGACCCAGAAGTGTTTGAAGTCTTTAAAAATTGATGATTTACAGATGTAACTTGTAAGCCACTGGAATCTCTAGGGCCATAGATGTCTAACTCTGATAACTCGTTTCTGATTTTTGCACTTTTGCGGTACAGAAGTTATCCACTTATCATCAGTACCAATAATCAGTATGACTTAATTCTTGGATTTGCCAATAACTAGCCAACTATACTGTAGTACCGGCTTTCTTCTGACTTGGTCCCAGTGATTGTGCCATTTATCAGCTTACTGTATCTCTAGAAACAAACACCTGGGACATTATTGCCCTGGAAGTATGCTGACTTTTCCTACAAAGAGGCTCAGGCAAGTCAGGTTTGTTCATTGTTTTTGTTACTGGGTTTAAGGATCAGGCTTGAAACTTTAACAAACAAAGCTCCTTAATAAAAATACAAGTACAATAATAATTTAACATTAGCAATTCCGTGCAGAACACCAAGATTCTTTACATATAAGTGGGGTCCTACTTCATCCACCATTACTGCCATTAAACACAGCGGTTCGCCGGAGTAATGAGAAAAGACTTTACCATTTGAAATAAGGTGAAATGTTAAGAGGGCCAGATAGTATAGATTGTCCCAGACTAACACTCCTGCTCTTTGGAAGAAGACCCAAGAAGATTATCTCTAATGATCGAGTATCCAGGGCCTCAGTTGAACCTCTCATCTGAAGAGTGGCACCTCCTACAACAAACTGCCCCAGTTGCCCCGCTGGGGGCATTGGGCTGGAAATTATGGTCCAGAAGGAAGACTGTTGCTTCCAGCCATTTCAGGATTGTGACATCAGAACTGTGGGGGTTTAGTTGTGCTGTCATTGCGGGCTGAACCATAGCTGACACACATGAGATGCTATGAGGGAGCACTGAATTATGGGTAAAAATACGTCTGAAAAGTGCTTTGGTAGAATTCTCAAATTCATTGAGTTTAATGTTTCATGCTGTGCATTACGGCAATCCTTCTTTATGGTACACTACCAAGAAAAAAATATTACAAAAAGGACCTAAAGTCACGCTTACATTCCTAATTATATACCAGAAAACGTACCAGACATTGGTCACTGAAGGTAAAAATGGAGTAGTACAGAGTAATGTAAAACACAAAATAAATATATCCAAGTTGTCATTCATTGTTGAACCCTAATTGTAAATAAAACATTATGTACTGTGCATTATGCTAAACTAAAGAAATCAGCACAGACATGAGGTCTGATAGTAGAGGATTGCACAGTGTGTTGTATAAGCAAGGAAATTTCATCACTAACTGTCATTAATAAAAAAAAATTCCAGATTCTGTCCAGGTTTTCAGCTTGTGAAATTTTTGATGATCTGAGCCACAGGCTACGTGAAGAGAATATCAAACATTGCAGCAACAGTTCTAATGATAATCATTCCGACAGGGATAGAGGTGAACTCGGGACAAATGGAATGAGACTTTATTGTGTGAGAAGTGGTTCCAGACTATTAACGTGCATTGAAGACAGAGCGTCGGCAGTCTTTGCTTTGCGGCCGTGATCAGCTGTACTACAGGGTGTTCATTCATTAGGTGAGCAGTGTAGAGGTACGTTGGTGTACAGGGATTCCTGAATTATGCTTAATCGCGCTTTTATGGTAATAGGCTACAGGGAAAAATAATTACTTGTACCTGAACCCTTTCCGGGAGTGTGTGTGTTTGTGTGCGCCCTGTCTTGGACTAGCGTCCTGTCCAGGGTGTACCACACCTTGCGCCCGTTGCCTGCTGGGATAGGCTCCGGCTCTCCAGCAATCCGGTATTGGACAAAGCTGTTAGGAAATGGATGGATGACCTCTTTCCTTCTTGTGAACAAGGACAATTCTTCTGGTTTGTGCCTTGTCTGAACATAATGTACATGTAGCATTTCCATGCTCGCATTATAACTTCTGTATTTGCACCTCCTCTTCTTGGTTCTTGAACAATTTGTCACAGAGACCCTGAGCCAAAAGTAGTTTATAATCTATTGGAATAATGCCTTTATCCAAGGTGACATAAAGATTACAATTAGAACAATATACCATGAGTACAATACAAAATTGGAAAAAGCTAAGCTTTTGCATAATGCAGTTTCTGAAACTGTTGAAACTGTTTTAGATAGTTCAAGGAATAATACAGAAAATAATGCATTGCAACAAAAGTACAATAAATGCATTGAAGTGGGATCTGTACAATAGGCACTAGAAGGTTAAAGATGTTACAGCAAGATTGTTTATAAAGATTTAGAACCTTAAAGAAGTATTCGTACTGGTATGTGCGTTTTAGAATCACTTGTCTGGCTCCTGGTTTTAAGAAATATGCTCATCTATGTTTTTGAAATTGGATTGTAATGCTGAGTATTAGAGCAGGGGTAAGTGGGAGGTATTCCCACAGCTCGTTAATTGAATCTCTGGTGGAAGAGTTTAAGGTAGCTTGGGGGAGTAATCTAATTTGAAACCCTTTTAACAGTGGTCTTGGTATTTTGAGCCCTAACCTCAGCTGACGATAGGGTGTAGTGGTAAAAAGCCGACTTTCAAGACAAGAATATGGAACACATTCACATTTATTTACTGCAGCTGTTCCAAAGACAGCTCAACTGCCTGGCACCCTCCAGGCCTCTGTTGGAAAGAGAGCTACCCAGTAGAATTGTCTTCAAAGCTAAATATTTTACAACATGATGTAGCTCTCTCCTGCAGTGGCTGTTTTTAGCAGCCTCTATACAAGTTAACTTGCGTTTCTCAGGGTAGATAAGAAGATGAGGCACACAATCAGTAACTTTCTAGCTTCTCTGACTAATGTTTTGATACCCAAGAACACCCTTTCTTTCATGTTTTCCATCTTCTTATAGTCCCCCTCACAATCGTCCCCTTTAACCCTCGGTCTGCTCTGCCTTCCTGATGGCCTCCCAGGGTAATAGTAGCAGGCCAGCACTGATCCTGAGCCCACGTGCAAGCTGTGTATAGGCTATCTGTTAGTCTCCTATGCAGTTGCTGATGGGGCACCTGTTTTTTGTTTTTGTAGATGTCAGGTGAGCTGGAAAAAGCTCAGGATCTCTACCTGGAAGAGGCGGCTTTCCGACTGTTCTGCAAGCAGCTCGTTCTGCACTCCCAGGCTCTGGGTGATGGATGGGTCTGGGAAGACATGAAGGTACGTCGTGTGTACACTGCACTGTTAAAACAATCATTTCTTTCAATTACTGAACAATGTATGGCGAGGATTCAGCATCTGTGATACTTTTTTTTTTATGGGTGCCTGAAATAAAATGAGTTGCGCTCTTAAAGTGATCGATGGGTTTTACTGTAGGAGTCCGAAGATGGTTACCTGAAGAAAACTCTCCTAAAAGCTGGTGCGGTCAGCGCTCTCTGCAGGGACGGTGGCCAGAGGAGCCCCAGGGATGAGCCAGCCGAGCTGGAGCTTGAAGCCCAGGTAAGCTTCTGAAAATGCTCAGTTTGTAGGCTGTTGGAAAGGACAGCGGGTCTGAAAAGTGCTCAAAAGGTTTTGCCAGCGAGAGGATTACTTTTCTACAGCTTGAGAGTACCGCAATTGATTGTGCGCATCCACCGGTTTACAGCGTGTACCGCTGCTTTACCTGCATGAAAACACTTGTTGTTCTTGAGGACTTTAATGCGCCTGACCAGTGCGTCAGAAGTTGAACTGTGATTTATGCGTCTCCAGCAGGAGTCTCTTGACAAAACCTCTGTAGTCATCACAGTCTCTGGAGTCTTTGAGAGTCTTTGTGGTGACTTTAAAGGGCCTGGCGATAGCGGTCCACACACCGAGCAAGGCCATGCAGGGTCCAAACGTGATTGTTTTTTAAAAAGTGAAAATACAAAACACAACAGTAAAAAAAAAAATTAATAATTGACATCATCTTTCAATGTGTGCTAAAATGAGGGTGCATAGTTGTAATTAATAAAAGAAAACATTGCTTCTTCGGCTACCTCTGAAGAATCTGACATATTAACAGTGAAAAAAAATGCACTCTTTGAGAGGTTTTCTAGCACTTAGTTGTCCCTGTGATCTTTGTGTCATCAGGGACAATGGTGTTTAATTCCAGCTCTGTTGTTTTTAGTACAGGATTAGCTGATGTATCTTGTGGTTAGCAAGCTGTCAGATCAAAGGATGGTAACTCCCATAATAACATGAATTTTACTTTTTAATTTTTTTAATGCAATTGTTTTTTTTTCTGTAATACGCGGCATAATGTCGTCTTCCTCTACTACTTGGGAAGCTGCTGAGAAAGAAATTGAGAAATTAATATCTAGTACACATTGCTGTCCCTACTGAAATACTTATTTTTTCTGCTTCCATAACCTTTTCTCTTTTTGTTGTGTGTGCAGGATTGAAACTACTTTGTTTTTACATCTGTTCAGCGTTGTCAAATCCTAACACCGCTTAGACGTCCAGACTCTATAGTATGCATCTTTTTTTCATATCTCATCCCTGTCTTGTACTGTAGCTTCAATTATTAATAGAATATAGAAAATTTGCAGAGTGTGGGAACAGATGGAAGTCTTCCACCTCAATCATAATTCCCCTTTGCATACATTTTAAACTTTCACACCACTTGTCTACTGGGGGTGAAGAGGAATATTAAAGACCTACACAATGGAAGAAACTGGACAAGGAATATTCAGGACTTTTTTTTCCATCCCTTTCCTTTTGTGATGGAGACTTGGTCTGTGTCAGACGTCCTGTGCAGCATTAGTAGTCACTCCTCTGTACGTTCAAGAAGGTCTATTTTCCGGTGAACAATGGGGGAAAAATGTAAGCCATTATTGTCTCAAGGTGGTCTGGCATTCAGGCCTGAAGCCTTTTCATGGGGGCAGTTAGTGTGTGGCAGGGTATAGGCAGGCCGAGGGTATGTGGGCTTGCTGTGTAGAGCTTCGTTGGGGATAGGCCTGTATGATCTGAAGGGTTGTAATTAATACCAGTCCTTAGAGAAACGCACGTGACCATTAGATTTGTGGTCAGCAAAATAGTGAGTAACACGTTTGGGTTTTTGCCTACTGAACGGATTAAATTATTTTGATTAGTTCTCCCCCGTAACCTAAACCCTAGGGGCAGCTGCAGGTTTTTTTTTATTGTTTTTCTCTATACAGTTCTCCCCTCTTCCTTATGATACAAACGAGGAGGCCTGAGCAAAAACTTGAAAAGGAAAAATCTGTGCGTTTCTCACACATTGTACCAATTATCTGGAGGAAGCTCTGAGAGAGCCTTTAACTAAATCCTACAATTTATATTTGAGCTCGGTTTAATGCTGGAAAATCTGGCTAATGCTGGCATATGTTTTTATGTGCCTGTTTTTGCATACTTGCTTGTGTGTGCACGTTTTACATATGGTTTATACGGGTTTGATATGTACATATTTCCCATGCAGGGCTCTTTTTGAATTTTCTGTATTCATAGTTAAAATAATTGCGCTTTGCCAAAAAAAAAACAACCCATAAAAGTCTGTATGTGGTTCAGAATTATTTCCTTCCTCATCCACAGCAGAACTGATGTGATTGATACCATTTTGTTATCTGACTGACGACGGGCTGTCTGATTGTCTGTCACAGCCTTGTAGATTTTTCCTGTTCTTGTAACCAGGGCTGATCATGCATTTCTTGAAATATATTATCAGCATTTTGGGACTACAGGACAGTACTGTAAATATTTGGTAGCATGTCGGCTTCACCACTTGCATTTCAATTACAATGTCGGTAAATGTGTCTGGTTTGAGGAATAAAAGAGTTTTGTCTAGTGCTTCCTCTGGGGCACTGGCTTTCTGGATTCATTAATGACCATCGCCAGTGACCACAAGGGACACGTTTCATTCCTGTTGAAATTCTGGTCATATGTGAGTAAGGGGGCAGGTATTTTGTTGCTTTATCTCAACTAGATTGTAACTTGGACGATATTATTAATGACAATGTAAAACATTCTGTTGAGAGCGCTTTGTCGTCTGCCACATGAATGTTAATTTTCCCTGCACTTGTCATCCCTTAGCAAAAGCAACAATAGGTCAGGAAATTGATTTCTATGTCTGACAGGCCGGACTTATTAGAATCATCATTTTTTAATAATCTGCGTCCACCTCCATCCAGCCTAGTAGCGTGCAAATCTGTTAAGAAATTCTCTTCACTTTTGTAGCTGTGATCTGAAATGCTTAACCGCAGAATCCTGGAAATAAATCTCAAAATGGACAACAGGAATTCATTTTGCTAGAGAGAGTTCGGCTCATGCGATTGATTTAAAATCGTAAGAGATAAACATCACCTGGTTGCAAATTTTGAAAAACGTTTTTTTTATTCCATCGTGCTGGCCCATCTGAGAAGAAGCTGGTGGACAACCTGGCAGGTTGTCCAAGGAGTTTGCACCAGTCAGGGATTTTCTGAAATGAATGAGATTTTTTCTTATTTGAGCTCTGCAAAGGATGTTTTCTTGGATGTGTTTGTCTGAGGGCTTTTTCGTTTCCAGATTCTCACAGAATGAGTGGCATGATTCCCCATTGCCAGAATCTGGCTCTTTCCAACCTAGAATACTGGGCAGTTTCTTGTGAGAGGGAAGAAATGTCATAATGCAGATAACGGTGATGCTCAAGACTCTACAGAGGTGTCCACTGTAGAAGGATACCCGGCCCTTGTCCTGGAGGGCTTGTGTGCCTGCAGGTTTTCAAGATCTGTTTTAAGTACCTGGATGGTAACTTAAAGTTTTGAAACTTGTCCAGTTAAGGAGGATGGAGCTTGTTAAGAGTGGACTTGAAATGAAAACCCGACCAACCCTCGAGGACTGGGGTCGGACACCCCTGCTCCAGTGTAAGGGCTGTTTGTTTAATATCCTCATCCAAACCGATGTGCAGGACTGAGCAGCCGCTACAGGAAACTTTTGGTCGAGGTCGTTGCTGCTGAAGGAGATTTCTCAAGTTACTACATCTAAAGGTTCACATACTTTTTCCAGCATAGACAGTAAATGTTCAAACAATGTGTTCGATACAGACAAGAAAAGTACAGTTGTATTATTTATTTCAGTTTGTGTTTATGTATTATTATAATGTAGATGAAGATCATATCACGCATGAGGAGCAATTAATGCAGCAATACAGATGAAAGGGTTCACAAACTTTTTCTCACAAGTGTATTTTGATACAATTCCTTATTCTTAAAATGACACTGGGTTGTACAGTGGTTTGTAACCCTCAGAGAGCACATCGGATCTACTGTACATACAAAGTTGGATAGCTTCTTCAGTGAGCTAGTGCCTTTTTCTTCCACTCCACAGAGCGTAAGTGCATTGCAGACTCACTGAAATGTCCTGGAGCCTTAAGGAAACTGCTTTGTAAATCTGCCTGGGACTATGAGTTTGAATTATGTACTGTTGGGGAAACGTGTCTGCTCAGGTCTCGCACACGTACCCAGAGAGACTATGCACATGTGGCTTATCTGAGGCATAAAATCTCCATTTTTGGGGGTAAGCTGAATGTTTGTATGATGACATACTATATTACCGAAGAATTCCTACAGCTCGTCATCACTAATTAAATTTAAGAAATAGGTTCTTAAAAAGAGCTCAACCCCACCAACGAAAGCACAGCTCATTTGGACTTGAACTTTGCTTCCTTCATAGATGAAGGGGTCCAGCATCCTGGGTGTGATCTGAGGCAGGGGAGCTTTCTGTGTGAAGCTTGCATGTTCTTCCCATGTGTGTATGTGCGCCCTCCAATGGGCATTAAATGTATTGCTACAAAATAAACATTAAAATGCCCCAATAATTACTAACTGCGATTATTGTACTAGTTCAAAGCCACTTCCAAGAAAACATGCAAAATTCTAAACTGCCTTCTCTTTGCACCAAGTTTAAGATTTATACTTAACTATATTATAGATTCGCAGTTCAAAGTGTCAAATTTAGTAGGGAATTCAAATTTATACTTATTTCTATATTATATTTGTACTTATTAAATTAAATACCCAAGAAGTACAAGTTTATCTAGCATGCTAACAAGAACTGCTGTGAAGCTGAATTCTATTTTTTGGTGGATGATCATAAGCAACCACAGCCCTCCTGTTTGCACTTGGTGCCAATTTGGGATTCGAGGACTGACTGTGAAAATTAGTTTAAAATTCAGGTTTTCTTACTTGTATCCCATTTTTTTTATACATCACAGGATTAAATAATGTAATAAGAGTATTTGAACTGTTAGTGTTAGATGTTTGTAATGTGGTATCCGTACATGTTTCCAAAACAAATGAATTTTTTCTTCTTTGCTTCTTGTCTGTCATCATGTTACTGTTCTGTGAAGACTTTTTGTTTGATAAGGTAATTGTGGTTCCACAACCCATCATCAGGCTCATGACTTCTGCTGGATTTCTCACTTTGAAGTCTTTGACATGTCAGAATTATTTATAGAGGGTATATAAAATAATTCAGGGGCTGTCCAATTAGCACAGCCAAAATATACCATGTGCTGGCCTGCTTCTCTACCAATTTCATGGCTCTTATTTTTAAATGTGGTTTCTTATTCGTGCATCAGACCAGAAAAATCTGTCTCTATTGATCTAATGATAACAGTATGAGGTAAAAGACTAATGGACGTTTTCAGTGATCAACGTGCAGGTTTTTTCCTGGCATGCTGACATTACGATGCGAGTTCTGAAGGGATTTTCAGAGCAAGGTAATGCTAATGGGAATCTTAAGATTAAAAGTATTTAATAACATAACGCAGGTCGCAGTTGGCTTAGTTCTGCGCAGCCCAGTGGCACAGTTTCAGCATCCCGGGTTCAAGTCCAGCTTGCAGCTCTAGTCTGTGTTGAGTTTGCACTTTCCCCAAGTGTTCACATGGGTTTTCGGGCAGTTTCTCCAGGTTCCTCTTACCTCCAACCCCACAAACACATGTGGGTTAAATATGATTGGCTACTCTAAACTAGCCCCACTGGAAGGTGTTTCAAAGGGATTTTATTTAATGGTGATGGTGGGGTGTTGTACTGGCTGCGAGACTATAAATTGCAGATGTTAAATGGCTTCTGGAGACATTGGCCCTGCTGTGAGGTGTGGAAAGTATATGATAAGCTATGGTGAAATCGTGGCTCTGCGATGGACTGGCGTCCCACCCAGGGAGTATCCCGCCTTTCAGCCATTGCTTGCTGGGATAGGCTCCGGCCTCCCCATCCCGCAACCCTGTTCTGGATAAAGTGCTTAGCAGATGGATGGATGAGCACAGTGGATCGCCTCCCCATTTCTGTGACCTTATCGATGTTCTGAACTCTCAGCCAAATGTACAATAACCTATGTGGGCAGTTACTGTGATTAGAAATACAATTGATGCTCATTGAGAGAACTGTATAACTTTCAAAATAACAAATCAAACCTAAATTCAATACACCTCCATCCTCTTACGATGGAGTCAGTTTTAGGAATTGTAATTATTTATCTTGTTTTATTGACATGAAGGAAAAACGGTGCTATATTTCAGACCTGAATCTCTCCCTGGATATTAATAACCTATGTTACAACAGACTTGGGATGAAAGCATGTTGTCTTATGTGCAGACTACTTTCTAGAACTGGAGTTAACACGTACTACATGCTGTGTGATGACTTACCACATCCTACACTGAAATATTTTTCCCATTGCTACTCTTAAAAGTCTGGGCAGCAGGTAAGTCAGATTAATGCCAGCTGTTCATAGGTTTGTGGTGAATGTTTCCACCTCAGGCTTGTTAAAGTCATGGTAAAAAAAAAAAAGAATTGAGCAGCAGGTCTTTGCATTTCAGACAATCTGTTTATCATCTCGGGTGAGTGGAAATGTGGAAATGGCAGAGAAAAATATAGAAGAGTGTGCAGTGCTGGTTTGCATGGTATCCCAGCAAGTCCAGGTTTATGGAAAGACTGAGGAAATGCAATTATGTTGTTGAAGGTGGAAGCATCTTTAAAAGCGCCTGTCTGAAACGAGCAGTCATCAGTAGGGAACCCACACAGCATGGTGAAAGTAGTAAGACACTTTTAATCTTTTTCAATGACCCCACTGCCTAAAAATAATAGTGTTTGGACCGCGACCAGGGCTGCTCCTTCTCCTCTGCAACACCACCTCTCCATCCTGATATGATTAAATAAAAGTCACATTGTGACGCTTTATACAGTGTCACAGAACCCGGAGCCACCCGGCCAGCAACGAGCGCAAGGCAGAGTTCACCCTGGAGAGGGCGCCAGTCCATTGCAGGGCAAGTGCAAGCCAATCACACATGGGGACTATTTGGAGGCCACGGTAAAGGCCGAGGGGGGAAATTTGGGCCGGAGACTGGGAGAGAAATGCCCGGGGATCTTTAATGACCACAGCGAGTCAGGACCTCAGTTTAACGTCTCATCCGAAAGATGGCGCCCACTACAGTATAGTGTCCCCGCCACTATACCGGAGCATCAGGACCCACACAGACCGCAGGGTGGGCGCCCCCTGCTGGTCCCACTAACACCACTTCCAGCACCAACCATAGCTTTCCAGGAGTCTCCCCTCCAGGCACTGACCAGGCTCAACCCTGTGAGCTTCAGTGGGCTGCCAGTTGAGAGCTGCTGGGTGATATGGCTGCTGGCCCAAGTATGTTGTATGTTTGTTAATTGACTACTTTTCTGTCCTGTGGGAAAGAAGGCTGATGTACTGTAAGTGGCCTTACAAGAGTGTTGGTACTGTATATTGCTGATGCCAACAGCAGACCTGGCTAGCTTCAGGGTGATGCTGGTTTCAATATATGGTTATTTCATAAAACAATCACATATCACAGTTAGCAGTAGCAAGGTGACAGCCTAATAACTTTAGTTTTGTTTACTTTTTAAATAATTTCTTAAAATGACAAAACATAGTGTAAAAATTGCTGTTGATTTTTAGGTGTACAACACTGTGAATTTGCTTGAAGAGCATCTAGAGGATCTGGTAACAGAAGACCAAGAATTTTCACTTTGCAAAAGCATGCGTCTTTAAATAAACACATTTTATGACTGTGATGTTGCCCCCTAGGTAATTTTTCTGTTTAACTTGCTAATAAAATGTTTTAAGATGCACATAGATTGAGTGTACAAATTGAAACAATTTGTTATGTGTTTAATTCTCTCCATAGATATTCCATATTTGTGCGTGTAGTTGTTCGGGAAGTCGCACGCTGTGTCTGACATCTTGATGTCTCAGTGGGAGAGTTTGGGACAGTTGACTTGGTTCGTCATGCCTTGGAAATGAGGCTGACTGTGACTAATGCTTAGTCTAGCTGGTTTGATGTAAACAGGTGCATGCTTGATATAGTGAAGAGAATCGGTAGCCCAAATATTTAAATTTAAAACAAAGCAAGCTGATCATTTCAAAATTACAACTCAGACTGTTCTAATGAGAGGACATTAGTAATGCACTCTCCAACAAGCTGATCACCAGTGTTCGTCCAACACTGCTGACATTGGATTGTCCAGATGTTTGTGTTCTGCCTCTGTTATGGAAAATTCAGATGAAATATTGTGGTGTTATTGGAGTCTGGCTCACAAACAGTTTACCAAATAGTGATATTTATAGGGAAGTCTTCATAGTATAGGGTAGTTACCAAAGACCTGTGAACACAGTGTGAATGAAATGGTGGTGTCTCATAACTATAATAATGTTACTGTCCTCTTGGAAAAATGTAGGGGGGGAAAAAGCACTAAATCTGTATGCAGATTCTGAAACATCTCATTTAATTAAAATTTTTTTCGTCCATGAAGAAATGTTGAGCTTGAAAATGTAATTTCCAAGTGTCTCCTAGAGAAAGCTGCTTGGTTATCTTTTGAGCAATTAAACACTAAGTGATTTACTATTTTTTTTTTTCGGCAAACTGAAGAGAGAAAATTATTTTTTGTTCTAACATTCTGTAGAACACAACAATTCGTAATTGCTTTAAAGTACTTTTAAAAATGCAGTCCAGATAAAAACAATCAATTACTGCTTCATTTCTGATTCATAAGAGAGAGTGAGAGTTGCTGAAAAAATCTAAAATGTATTAAAAGTCTTTTATCATCATTCTGGTCATGCATAGTGTCCCCAGACCTCAATAATTATTTTAGTGCTGCAACGATACACAGTGTACATTACCCATACTACAGATTCCAGGACTTTCCTCATGCTTTTTATTATTATGTAATAATAAAAACATAATTTAGAAATGATTAGGCCCAATTATATAATAATAAAACATATTTTGGAGTCAGTCCATAAGCCATTATCTTATTTCTAACATTAAAAGTTGTACCTCTAGATCTTAAGATTTAGTGCAGTTGGCATCTGTTAAATATTGGTCTTTACATCAGTCTGAGAGGTTGAGATTTTGTACTGTTTTGGCGGTTGGTTTCGTGTTGTCCTTTTGATCTTGAGCCAGCCTTACCAGGTGTGAAATAAATGCATTTATACCAGGACTCTATCGGCATGGTAAAATGTTCTGCATGAATGGGGTGTATATACAGGGTCTTGTTGGAGAGTAATGCTGGTGCCAACTTGACAAGAAATGTTTCTGTAAACAGATTCTCAGCCCTTTCAAACTGTTTTTTCTTTCATCAGATTCGTTATGGTGCACTAAGCCCTATAGAACGGACTTGAACCCTTTTTTTGCTAAAAGCAGACCCCAGACATCTACCTATGGGTTGTGGTACTCCAGTATTGATCCATTGTTGTCAACTTCACTATTTAGTATTATGGTATAGTACAGTATGTAGAAATTTTTAATAAACTTCAATCTGAAAATTCAAATGAATTTTTAAAACTTTATTTGTAAAATTTATTATTTGACTAACACCTAAAAAACAATAGGGACCACAGTAATCAAAATGAACACTCCCGAATGCCTACGACACCTCCACCAATTTTGGAATCTGCTGTAAGAGACGATACCGATCAGAGGATGGTCGCTTGCAGAAACCCAAACTCATTACAAACGTGGCGATTCTTTCCGTTGTAAGCGATATCCGTGGGATCGTTGCAGTACCCTGCAGAGAAGAACAATTTTAAGTGTACAGGTCCACAAAACTGGTCTCTTCCTGGATTGAGTTTGCTGTAGTGGCTATGAGCTATGTGCTTGGCAAGGGGGTTTGTCTGACATTTGCATACCCAGGTGCGTGTGAAGGTATATGGGAGACTACACGTCCGATGTTAAAGGTTGTGTGGCCTTAAATACTTACAGTATGTTACAGTTAGCTGATTTGTTTTCATGTCTCGCTCTCCATTCTGCTGCTAAGTTGGGTTTTATAAATATGCAAATGTGTCTGTCTCAAGTGGCACTCCTGTAATTTGCCATGTGGAGGGTGGATTATTTCAGATCTCAGACATTGTTTCTGCCCTTGGATGGTGCAAGAGCCAGCTTTGCAGGTACATGTCTATACGGCTTCCAGAAATAAGAGTGTTAAAAGAATGCTGGCTGCAGCCAGACAGGGAACTCGGTTTCCTATCATTCAGTATAGCATCCTTCATTAAAATATACAGCAGCATGTTTTATAACCTGGGTGCCTTTTACTTTAGTTAGGATAACAAAGGGGGTGAATAACATGGTTTCCCCACTTTCCGGAGTGTGAACTGCAGGAGTCTGTTTTCATTGCCTTGGTTTGTTCTGGTTGAGTCGTGCTCTATGCAGTCATTAGAGGATCACTTGTGCTGTGGTCATGAGATCATTGTAGGACTATTTGTTTTTATAGCAAGACCCCCCTCCTTTTTCATACACTAAAAAGCAAACCACATTGCCCTTTTTTAATGTTAGGATATTTTCACAGTGACTTAATCCCTTTTGAAGAAGCCAGGGTTTCTGCCTAAAAAATAAAACGGAGCTGTTTTCTCCTTGATACAGCTGAACAGTTTGTTTTTTGCCTCGCAAATGCTCTGTACATTTTTGCTCTCTCCTGCATTCCTCCACATATTTCAGGCTGTTAAAGAGCACAACAAGCACGTCTGCTGTTAATGGGTAGCAGGGTTCTTGACGTAAGGCCACTGGAGGAGACGTTGATGACAAACTGATGTTCGCCGCTAGCTGGTGGATGAGAAGGCCGTCTTGGAAAACACCCCAGATAATCAAACTGTAAACTGGCTCGGGTGATGGTTTTCAGCTGCATGTGGCAGCACGTAGACTGGAAGAGAGTCCTTTCGACAATTGTTTAGGGAAAAAAAATGTTCCAAAAGATCTGTGCAAGATTAGCAAAACCAAGTGTTCTTTTTGCGGCTTCCTGTTTTGGAATCGGAATGCTTTTCAGGGTACGCAGAATGTCTCGGTTTAGAGAAATCTGGCTGGGTTAACCCTTCCAGCACACAACCCACAGAAGTGGAGACCTCGTTTTCTTGTATGGAGGTCTCATATACAATTCTCCTTTCAACCGTACAGGGACGACAAAGTTAAAATAGAATATAGATTTTATTTCTGGGTAATTCCATGCCTTGTGTGTGATAATATTAGAATAGGAATGGAGGTAATGCCATGGACTGACCAGATCAGAACAGACCAACTGTCCCACGCATCTTTATTGATGAAGTAATGAAGGCAGCTAAACTAAAACATATGGTCGATGCACCAAGGGGTTCATCAGGAGAGGAAAAAAGTAGAAAATCTCAAATTTGACCAAGTTAGTTGGTATATTTAATTCCAGTTGAGCATACATTTTACACACTGCAGAAGAACTGAAGTCAGAACACCCCAAGAACTCAGTGTGGCTGCAGCAGAGTAACTGATTACATAGAAAATACGGTGAAAGTGGATATACAGTAGGACATCATTCAGTTACCTAAAAACTCACATCTACCTTCATGTAAAAGTTTCCCAATACATGTGATTGCTTAAAATGACTTGATTGAATGTATAGTGTGTTTTTTTCTCATATAATCAAGTTTTATTTGTTTACCAAAAATAAAATGCACATTATATCGTATTTATCTCTGAACACAGATGCTTGACTGACGAAGCAAACATAAGCTTCAGCTTAGCCTTTTTTGGTGTCCCAGTCCTTTTTGACTGAGACAGGGAGTGTGTCCTGTACAGTACTCTTGTCTGCCATGCTTGTGTTTATTTTTCCTTCTCTTATCCCGTCAGCATCCAATTCCAAATGATGTTACCACAAAAGTAGCTCGGGTTCGTTAAAATGGAAGTGTTCAATCGCACATACCGTTCGTTTTAAAAAAAGCTATCTCTGTCTGTTTTTTTCCCCCCATAGGCTGGCATGCCTTCCTGTTTTCTTTGTGGTACTACTGTAAAGAAACCTGAGCCCTACATGCAAACTCCTGATCCCTCGGCTCCAAGCTCTTGCCACCGGAAGAAACGCCCTGTTGCTTTTCCTCTAGATCTTGTCCTGCTCAGGGCACAGCTGGGGAGCTGTGCCAGTTTACTCTATGGCACTTTAACCTCACCACACTGGCTTCAGCAAAGCCTGAATGCCATGCAAACGCTACCTCAGAGCTCCTTCGAAAATCCCCCCCCCCCAACATAATAATGACTGTCATTGATAAAGTGCCTTTCTAAACCCAAGGATGCTGTACAGTATGTATTGATAAAGAAAAAAGACAAAAAAGTACGATATCAACTGAAAAGAATTAAACGAACATATACAGTAGGTTTATAAAGATTGACTGCAGGGCATTCAGACATACTGTAGACTCTACTAAAAAGATGCGTTTTGAGTTTGGATTTGAAGACAGTCGAAGAATATGTCTCTCGTTTAGTTTGAGGAAAGGCATTCTAAAAACTGCACAGCAAACCTTTTTTGCTCGTCTCTTGTACAGTTTATCAGCATCTGGCCAAAAATGCCTTATGGCCGTAGTTTCCACCCCTAGTACTGTGGTACTGCTCTGTCTACTGGTCTGGGTTCTAGCTGAGCTCTTAATCAGTGGTGCTAATTGATGCTTTTAATTGATCTTCTTGCTTGTTGAGGTTTTTGGTTAAATGGTTTCTGCTCTCAGTCTGGAGTTTAAAAAATCCCCTTTGTTTCCAACAACCTCTGCTCACAGAACATCAAGCAGTCTCACCTTAAGTTGCTTACCCTTAATTCTGAGCGGGTATTAACAGGCAATTAATTAAAGAAGAAGAATGACAATGTGCAGTATAAGTCAGTGAGACTGACACAGCTGCACAGATTGTGACAGCTGAATGAGGGCGCTTTGGAAGCTCAGAAATTGGTAGTGCTTTGATGACCATTACAAAACATATTCAGTAGTTTTAGAGCTAAACACAAATTTAGTAATATCCCCTCCAACAAAAAATTGAAATCAATTAGCTGGCAACTGAGCACTCAGCTAGAGCGAAAAGCAGAAGAGACAGCAATCCCCCAGGACCAATGTAGGGAACCACTGTGTTAATGTGATTTTGTGGAGATTTGGGGGTGGGGTTGAAATTGGAGTTTTTCATAAAATTTAGAAGATTAGTTGTTAAGTTTCTATTTCATCTGTACCACCATCCCACATAAGATCAGGCTTGACCTGGATATTTAAAAAATGATTTGCATTCATGCCAAAAGTAAATCAGCTTCTTCCAGTATGTTTTTCTTGAAAGCCCTTGTATTAGCAGCTATATCGCCCTGCAGCTCACCACTGGCAGCCCACTGAAGCCCCGCAGGTGTGAGCCTGGCCAGTTCCTGGATGGGAGTTTTCTTGGGAAAGCTAAGGTTGCTGCAGGAACAGGAGTTAGTGGGGCCAGAAGGGGGCGCTCACCCTGCGGTCTGTGTGGGTCCTAATGCCCCAGTATAGAGATGGGGACACTATACTGTGAAAAAGGTGCCCTCCTTCAGATGAGACATAAAACAAAGGTCTTGACTTTCTGTGGTCATTAAAAATCCCAGGGCATTTCTTGAGAAGAGTAAGGGTTTTAACCCTGGTGTCCTGGCCTTTACCAGTCATGGCCTCCTAATGACTACCATCTATGAACTGGCTTCATCACTCTGCTCTTCTCCCCACTGGAAGCTGGTGTGTGGGGAGTGTACTGGTGCTGCCATTGCATCATTTAGTTGGACACTACACATTGTACCTTTACCGCACTTTGATTGGAGTGTCCAATATATAAGTGTAAGGAATTATTGTTAATTATTATTAGTCTCGCAAGGTTTGATGTATGAGGGTATAATCTTAAGCTGAGCCTGATTTTGGCTCTTCATAGTGACCTTCATAAGGCTCAAAGGAAACACTTTTTAGGGAAAAAGACTTAGAAGTCTTGACTGACCTTAAAAGCTCAGAGCTTTTTACAGCTGACCAGCAATACAATACTACAGTACTTTTCTGGTTTCATAGGATTGAAGGGCTGAATTTGGTGCTGCTGCATGGATCCTAATTACATCTAGAAACCTTGTTGCACATGGAATGGTTACATATCCTCTGTCGGATGTGTGTGCGTTAATCCCATACTTTACACAGAGTTAAGGTAAAAAAAAAGAAGCCCATATTTACAGGAGTGAAAATGGTGATAAAGTGGTATTAAAATACAGGCTTTTGAGCAGAAAATAATCTTGTGATCAGTCCGTCGACTACCCCATAATCCAGAATAGCTAGGTCACTCTGGGCAAAGCGTTTAGTACGAACTTGATGTAAGGCTCTGCTCTCAATTAGTACCAGATGTGCACCAACATTTTGATAACCATCTGGAATTAAAGATCACTTCACCAGACACCCTGGTCTAAGACTGTACATCATTTGGCCGAAGCCTGTCACTGTGTGAATAGACCTCGATCCAGAACAAGTTTTATTTAAATAATGAATATCTGATCCGTTCCATTATTTATTTATTTTATTTTAGTCCTTAACAGATCCAATATCTTGTGCCCCATCTACAGCAGTCATAACAGGAAACGATCCTTATCTTTAATAACTCTGGAAAGTATTCCCTAACTGTTTTGTTTTGTTGAATCAAAATCGAATTCCGCGGACAGCTTTACAAAATGAAGCATGGTGTAATTCTGCTAATTATCTGAACCCCTCCCCTACCACAAAAATTACTCTAAGCCATATATTTAATATAATCCCTTTCCTTCACTGGAGTCATTTAGAGTAATCCGGAGGAGTTTTCTGGAATTGAATAAACCACCTAATAATCAATTAATAGGTTGTGTCCAGAATTAACACTATTTGACAACTCAAAGGGAGAAAAATCCAGTGGACCCGTCTCCATTTTAAAGTAACACCCATAGCGGATTGCAGTCTCCACAATACGTGATATGTTCAAGAATTTGTGTAGAAATAATACGTCCTTGTATGATGTCGCTCGTATCTTTTGTTTCTAGTGTGTGAATTTCTCTTTCATTGTTTTTGATCGTGTAACGTCCCTTTTAACGTAAACATGGCTCATTCCATTAATCGCAGTCCAAGACAGAAAACTGTGAAGGAACCAGCGATATGGTTTCTCACACCCCCTCTTACTGCAGGACTTGTTTTTTTTTTGAGAAAGAAGTAAATAAAACGTTGGAGAGCAATTCACGTTTATGAAACGCTGTGGAGAGTCATGAGAGAGAGGCCTTTGATTGTGACGCAGTGTGGGGAAAGCCACTCGCTTTTCTGTGAGGAGAGCCACTGCTGAGACCAGACTTTCGCTGAGAGCTGGTCTGCGCGTTAAACTGCCAAACCTTTTCAGAAACTAGCTTTACAAGTTTGTTATTCCTGCAGTTATTTAATTAAACTTCAAAAACATCCTTCATAAAAGGGGTATACATATAATTCCGTACAGGGAATATACATGTCCATGAGTAAAATTAGATAATTTAGCAGAAATTATTACCACTACTTGTAATGTTTTAATTGAAAGTGCAGGAAGCAGAGGATCAACACCTTCTGAGTGAAGATAAGTGAAAAGGACATTGAAATTCATTAATTTTAAATCTTAAAGTACATGTACATTTTTCAAGGAAAGCTCAATCGTTTGTGGATTTAATCATTTTGTGATTTTGTCCTTTTTAGGCTGGGGTAACCCTGTTCTAAATGTACCATACAGCTGGAGTCAGGGAATACCACTGAGGGCAATGTCAACAAAAGCTTCCACTATTAATCATTTTTAATGAAGGTGGTTGGTTAAAAGTAAGACATAAGTGTCTGTTGAAAAAATTATAAGAGGACCCCTTAGTGTCAGGAATTGTTATCTCAGCAGCTAATTCAGCAAGTCTTAGGAAAACAAAATCTTCAGGTAGGGGCTTGTCTGAACAGTGTGAACCACTTCTTCAATCCCATGAGCCCAGTGCGTTCTCATCACAGCTAAAACTAAGTAAATATAAGAAGCTGAAGTTCAGCTCACAAGTGGTTTAGAGAGGGCGGCTTTCACGGTATCTTGTCACATCATTGTTCTTTGATTTCTTTTTCTTTTGAATATAGCATTGAATGTCTTTTCATTCAGTTCATACATTCTGTTTCCTTTTTGTCAAATTGCGTTTCGATCCTTTTGAAATAGATCTGTGACCAGGGCTGCTTTTCATTATTGTAAAAGTAAAAATATTACAAGGTGTTACTTTCAAAAGAAATGACCAGAAGTCCCTAGTAAAAGCTTCACAGCAGCCTTTACTTGAAAACACTGCAATTTTTATAAATTTCCACTTGTTAATTTGATATATTATTGACACCTGAAGAAGGCTCCACAGCCGAAACGTTGTGTTTCCTTTCTTCTCTTTTCAGTATGGGATAAACCTGCACTTGTTCCTTTGCAGCCTACGCATGCTGACGCAGCTACAGTGCCTATAAAAAGTATTCACCCCCCTTGGGCGTTTTTACATTTTATTGTGTTACAGCATGGAACCATGATTTAACTGAGAATTTCTGCCACTCATCAACACAAAGTACTCTACAGTATAACGTCAAGGTGAAAACAAATCTATACTTTTACTAAATTAATTAAAAATAAAAAACAGAAAATTAATTGAATGCAGAACCGTGATTTTAAGGCATATACTGTACGCTATGCATCATTGTGATTATGCAGGTGATAGTCATGGTGAAATTGGTCATTCCACAGCTTATGGGCTGATGAAGCTGTGTTGCAGACCACCCCAGAAGGGCTCACAGGGTCACAGCAATTACTGTATATCTGTAGTTCTGAGTGAGCTGAGACTTTCTGCAAATTTTCATATGTAGTAAAACCTGGATTGTCATCTTGCTCTTTAATTTTAATCATTTTCGCTGCTTTTCTGCATCGCAAATTTGTCATTTGTTTTTCAGCATTTCATCATAATTGTATTTATGCTTCTGTAATTGTCAGGAATTGCAGTAATTGGCAACAAATCTGTGTCATAAGAGTTATGCCAATTGCCAAAATACATTTGTGAGGAGTATGAAATTACTTTTTATATTTTGTTTATGGTTTTATTGGAAAGCTGAATTTAGGTACTCCAACAAAATAATTGTCTGTGATTGTATTCCTGTTCATTCAGGCATGTTTTGTAAATAAAGCACATTAAATGTAAGACAATATGAACTGAATGCAGTGAGTTCAACCTCAATCTTGGCAGACAAGCAAGACGACCATTTTAGACATTTTGGGCAAAAGTACAAGCCATTCAATCAGGGCAGGGAGATGGAAGAGCACAGTTTTTTTTTCTTATTTGCATTGCAAATGCTCTGCTACAAGTGCATGCGAATCTTTTCATCCGCCGTGCCATGGATTAAAGAAAAAAACAAACATTTTTGTGTTCTTTCGAAATTTAAAGGTGCAGTGTAGACAACTGGCATTTTATTCTGCTTTATGGGAATGCAGTAGCCTTTTCTATTGCACTTTATCAGACTGTATTTTCTACTGATGCAGTAGATGATGAGGGGCAAGAAGGCAGAGTATTATCACCACTTGATTATGCGCCTCTGTGTGCTGTGTGCTTCCCTCAGGCTCAGCGAGACACTGAACATGAGAACATAAAGTTTACAATCGAGAGGAGGCCACTTGGCCCAACTAGCTCGTTTGGTGGATAGCAGCTAATTGATCTGTGGATCTCTTCCAGCTGTTTCTTGAAAGAAGCCGGGGTATCGGCTTTAACAACCATGGCCCGGTGGTTTGTTCCAGGCCCCCACAGAATCCTCCGTTGTGCGCGTCTAGCTCTGCAGATTAACCCCTTTCGAGCTGACTGCGTGGTAGGCTTTTATTCCCTCTCTGTGATCTCGGATTCGAGTGCGAGCCGCGTGTGAATGTGTCACAGGACTGTGTGAAGTGGTGCTCAGGACCCGAGACTAACCCTGCAGGGTTTCGGTCTCACATCCTGGGAGGGAGGCCCTGCACTGTAAATGGGATCCCTGGATTCAGTTACCTGGTAAAATACAAGGAAAAAAGTCTCCATCAGCATTACAGTGTAGTCGTTGCCAGACTGTGAATAATAAGAATTAATAGTAAAAGAACAAGTAATAGGTTGTAAAAAGAAGAAAGAAAACACAACGTTTCAGCTGTGGAGCCTTCTTCGGGTTCACAGCTACCCACCAGAATTAATAGTACTATTAGAATAATAATCAGAGTCCACTCCATAGCATGCTGTGTTGATGATAATATGTTTGACAATCTTTCTAATGGTTTTTGCATCTCATTGCCCTCATTTCAAACTTAATTTCGAAGTTTTGACGCTAACAATAAAACGCTTCAGGTGAGTTTTGCTTTTGAAACATTGTTTCGGCGGAGACTGAGGGTGGAAAGCATGCCCCTGACTCTCTAGACTCCGGGAGAGAGAAGTATCTTAAAGTGAAACATCTGTTAAGACGGGGCTGGCGCAGTACTCTTTTCATGCCTTGATTGTTACTCTTGATTTTTACCATCCAGTTTTGTTTGACCTTTTCAACTGTGCGTTGAAGAGATTCATTTTTTAAATTCTGATCTACTATTAAAAACAGAGTGATCATGAGCAGCATATAGAATCATTAAGACCTGAATCTGAATGTTGTCATGGAAAATAAATATCTGATGAGTCTTCTTCTATTTTGTTCTCCTCCAAACGATATTGATGTACCGCTGGGTTGAGCTAGTTTGTGCCTGTGCTGCACTATGGCTGAAACACTTGTGTAGCTCCTAGGAATCCTGACTTTGTGACAGAAGGTGCCACAATACTGTACCATTAACTAATGTCAAGAGGACCATCAGTAAAGTTGCGCATGAGAGGGGTTGATGTGGACCATCTTGCTCGTTTGGCAGATCATTGGCTATGCTGTTGTGAAATTTCAAAAGGCTGTTTCTGAAGGATCTCAGCCACCTGAAGATACTCTTCTCCACACAAAGAAACGTTTGCTATTCTGCAACCTAGATGGGTTCCCTTTTAGTTAACAGGGGTGGTCCCGTGACCTTGTTTTGCTGCTGTGAGTGAAATAGTCCCCTAGCTTGACCCTAACGTTACCCCCTTACGATTTTATTTACTCTCAGACTCCTTTCTAGATTGAGAAGATTAAGCTCCCTAGATTTATCATTATATGATCATGCCCAATCATTTTCCTCCAACACATAATGTATGACAATGCAATGTTATAGCACATGTTCTAATTCCTGTGTGGATCACTTTGCACGTATCAGCATTAGATTTCATTTGCCAGCTGTCCGCCAAATCCATGGTTTTGCCTAAGTTTTTTAGTCGTTCCTCTGCTCCTCATTTGCTGTGTTTGCTTCTTTCTCGATTTGTGTATCATCTGCTGACCTAAGTAATTTACTCACTATACCAGAATCTAAATAATAGATACAGGTCAGGAAGAGCAGTGGCCTTGATACGGATCTCTTGTGTACACTTCTGCTTACAGCTGCTCTGTCAGAGGTTATGTCCCTGAAGAGGATGCTCTGTTTCCTGTTTGTTAACCTCTTGCCAATCCACAGTATTGTATGTGCAATCGTTCAGTTGGATTCCTATGTCTTTTACATTGAGAATTTACCTTTTTTTTAAATCTGTATCAAAATTTAAATAAATCCTATGCTTAAGGAGTATAAACTGTTTGTATTGCTTGTTCAAACAAATCAAGTTAGTTAAACAAGACCTTTTCTGTCTAAACCCATGTTGACTTTATGTCTCATCTCAAATTAAACATCACCCTTGCGACTGGAGTGCCTCTTACTTCAGTCGAGAACAACTGCAGAAGAAGTGGTTTTGGTATTGGGTATGTCCACCCCTTGCACTTTTCTAACCCATTTACCACATCCTAAGTTGTTTCTGTGCTTTTATGTTTGGAATATGTTTAAAAATCTCTAGTCTCTAGAAGTCAGAAGTCAATGTTACTTCTGTCTGTTAAAGAATACTGCTTTTCTGCCATGATGGGCCTGTCTGCCTCTCAGTGCTGATACAAAAACTGAATTATGCCCCCTCACCCGGGATCGGCGGTCGTGGAAAATGACCTGACGGGTGTGATGTCCCTTGAGTTCCGCTGGGTGCAGTAACAGGCGTTCAGCTTTCAGACTGGGAGAGGGGCCTGGCTGCGAGGCTGGGGGTGGAGGGCAGCAGGCACTGGTCGGAGGGTGAGGCGCTGTGAGAAACGGTCTCACAAGCTCAGAGGCGGGGGGGGCACTGCCTCACAGGCCAGCGGGAGGCCCGCGTCAGGCCTGCGAGGGGACTGCGCTCGGCACGACGAGCCCGTCACAAATTCACAAATGAAGCAGGCCCTGAAAGAAAGGTCGCCGATCGGGGTTCAGCGTGGGTTTTTAAGACATGTTCGGGATTTGTTCCAAGAGACTGGGATAAGGATTTGCAAGGCTGATACGCTTAATAAATGCTTAACATAGGGAAACTGAAAGTAAAGAACGGGACTGCTCAGGCTCCTACAACCTTCGTTCTGCTCCTTTGGAAAAGTATTTGAATGAGCTGTCGGGTTTAGTGCTAACTGTGCATGACCAAAAATCCTGAAACAAGGAAGGTTATTATGTTGTTAAAACGGGAAATCTCCAGGGAACGAAGGAAATTGTCGTTTATGAATGATGGTGACTTTTGTTTTAGTTGCAGTGGGCAAGAAGGTATTTCTGCCAGACACCTCTGTAAAATGATGGAATCTTTGCTCTTGAACTCTATCCCACATTTGTATCCATTTTGTGGCTTGAATGTGTGCTTTCTCTGTTAAATGGAGGCTTTGATGACATTCTAGGTTTCTTTTTTTTTTAAAAAAAAACATCATATAAAGTTATATCCAAGCAATATGTTTGTTTTCTTGTATTTTGTATCTTAATAGTTGATAGCTTGGACAATGCAGTAAGCTCTGAAATAAGATTTGGGCGTGTTTACACAACACTGCAGTTGCAATCTTATTTAGAGTACTTTGTTCATTTCTGGTTTCCAAATGAAACAATACACTGTTCTGTAAGGTGCCCAGAGACGAGTGAGCAGAGTAATTACAGGCCTGAAAGACAAATCATGCGCACACATGTTGGAAAGAAGGACATCTTTAGCAGTTGTCATCATGAAGGAAAAGTAAAAACCCATTTTTTTTTACACTCTGCCCAGAAACTGATTTTAAGTTCAAAGCTCGCAAAGTGAGATGAGGCCCGGGGTGGAAAAGCAGTGCGAATATGGTGTGTGAGGGAGAGCAGCCAGAGCTGGGGGCTGAGCTGTGGTGTGGAGAATGATTGATTGGGATCTCTCAGATAATTGCTTGATGAGGTTCTGAAGAACAATAGGATGATGGAAACTAAATAAGTGAGGGCAGGTCCTGAATAATTTAATGTTGTTAGTAATGTTGTTCGCCATGGGCTTGGAAAACAACCCGTGAACTTCATTCAGTCATTCAGTTTAATCATAAGGACACCATTGTATTTTCTTGCATAGTAGTATGAGAACAAGTGATCCGCACCCTCTCTGTGAAGTTACTTAGTTACTGCGCCCTGCTCATAACAAAGAAACGGGGCTTTTCGGACACGAAAGAGGATAGCTTCTCTCTCTAACGGTAGTCGCTCTCCCTCCGGGCGTTGCGTGAATGAACGGTCTTGGGTGCGACCTTCGCTGTGAACCTCAGGACGTCTGGAGCAGCAAGTGCGAGGATGAAATGAGTGGGAGAGGCAACGCTGTCCCTAGAAATCCGCTGGTTCCTTCCTCCTCTCTCTCTGCACCCGTAAACAAGTTTGAGGCATTGATCCTATTATGCTGGTAGATTGTTTCGGGGACTTTATGTGCTCTGCTATAATAAATATCTAAATGTTTTTGTTTTTAGCTGTAGGGCTCAACCACAACAAAATAAAACCTGCTCGGCTGTTGCTCACCACAATCCCATTTTTTTCCCCGAAGTCTTGTTGTTGGTTAAGAACACAAGAAAAGTTCAAAACAACAGGAGACGATTTGGCCCATCTACCCATTTTGGTAGTTAGTATTGAATTGATCCAAGCATAACAACCAACCATTTTGTAAAAGAAGCAAAGATATCTGCTTTAACAATGTGCCTGGTTAGCTTGGTCAATACTCTGAAAGCCCTCCTGGCCAAATTTCCCTCCTGGTCTTTACCGATCATGGCCTCCTAATATCCCCATCTGCAGTATGAAGTGGCTTCATCACTCTGCTCTCCTCCCCACTGAGAGCTGGTATGTGGGGAGCGGACTGGCGCCGTTTGGCTGCCTTTGCATCATCCAGGTGGGGCTGCACACTGGGGGTGCTGGAGGGGATCCCCATTACCTGTAAAGTGCTTTGAGTGGAGTATCCAGAAAAGAGGTATAAGGATTGTGTAAGGATTATGCAAGTATTTATTTTGCGTAAAGATGGGTCTCCTGTTCCCAGTTGTAAATGTGCTTCCACATAGTATGCCCTGGTTCATGTGTTCCTGTTGATTTTTTAGTCCACTGGGTGGAGTCTGTCAGTGCCCTTGAGGGTGTTGAATACTCCGTAGTGTCCGTGTAGGACATTCCCTCCCCGATTCCAGAGCGGCAGTACTTTCTCTTTAACACGGTGAACTTCTGCTTCTTTCCCCACGTGTTTTGTCATCAGATATTCCAGTGAGTGGAGCAACCAGATAAAGCTGGCACTATAAAGTCGAAGCGTTTCCCAGGGTTTTTCACCAGCTGCCTGTCTCCACTTGCGTTTTCAGCCGAACCCGGTGGGAACCCATTGCCGAGCTTCTATTTTTTAAACAAAAGCTGCATTTTTAGAATAGCACAATTCAGATTCTTTTTTTTTTGTGAGTTTGATTTCCGTTGTGCAATGCCACCCACACCTCTTTCCCGTTCTCTCTCTCTCTCTCTCAAGCACACAGCTCCTGTGCCACACACAAGCTGTTTTAGGTTACATGGTCTTTTCCTGGTTAATTGTTTCAGTGTGCTCACAGGTAATTTATTTTTGAAGTAGGGGCCTCAAGTGATGTATGGATTCAGACAGAGAAGCCAGATGTGAGACCCCTTTTTTTTCCACACCAGGATACAGTTGATCTCAAGTTACATATTTAACCATTTAAATTCTGCCCCTTCAAACTCAGTTCTGACAACAGACCTGCAGTGTGAATGCCATTGGCCTTAAAAGTACTTTAGTCAGATATTTGTTTTTGCTTTTTGTTTAACTGAGAATTTGATAAATTTTATCAAACTGACTGTAAGATTGTTTTAATGTAACTGTCTCTTATTGAATGTTTAACAGTATTCCTAAGATTCAATGAAACACTACAATCCCTTACATATGAACACAAGAATCCAAATGTGAAGAGTCCATATGGCCCATCAAGCTCATTTGGTTGGTAATAGCTCAGTGATCCAAGGATGTTATGCAGTTACATCTTGAAAGAAGCCAGGTGTCGGTTTTAACAACATGGCTGGGTAGCTTGTTCCAGATTCCCATTCCTCTGTGTAAATAAAGTGTCCCCTGTTAAGGTTTTGAATGCAAACTTGGAGTTTCCATTGCATATTTGAATCGGGTACTCTTCTGGGGTTTTTGTGTTCAAGACTTTTTGAACGTTTGCTTCTGCCAACGTAGGTTTCTGACAGTGGTTGGATTGAGGCTTAGTTTGCTCAGTGTGAGTATATGACATTCCTTTGACCTGGGAATATAATTGGTCACTCTTTTTTGGACAGGCATAGCAACCATTACTTTTTTTGTAAGATTGTCACCAAGACTTTGCATGGTACTCTAAATGAGGTCTTACTAGTGAAACTTGTGGTTTTAACACAAAATATCTTGATTTATATACAGTATTGCAACATTCTGTTTGTCTGTTTTCATGCTCATACATTGTCTAGGGGTAAAATGTCAAACTAAAAATAGTTTCCCATCTTGGATTTGAATTTTATTTAGGCTGTCTGCATTGGCACTCTGCATTTGTCTACAAGCCATAGAGCATTCTGGTGCACTATGGCTGCCGTCGCATTATCCAGGTGGGGCTGCACATAGGTGGTGGTGGAGGGGATCCCTATTACCTGTAAAGCACTTTGAGTGGAGTTTCCAGAAAAGCCATATATAAGTGTTAGCAATTATTATTATTACTTTAAATGTCACCTAGGTTTTTGCCAGATTTTAAGCCTTTTTCTTTCATTTTTTTTTGCTGCTTCTGCAGTGCTTCCCATTCCTCCCAGTTTGCTATAATATTCAAACTTGTCTAGTTTACTAACTACACGGGAATCCAGATGGATATAAATTCAGAAGAGCTATGGTCCCAGTATAGATCCCTGGGGTACTCCATTAATTACATCACCTCAGTTTAAGCATTTGCTGCTTGTCGGCCCACTAGGTTTTGTATCCAATAACCAATTAAAAACATGAGGGGTTTGGTACCTTTTTTCTGAAGTAAAATTACATGAATCCTTAACGATTGTTTAATACTCACGAAGTCAGGACTTGGTAATTTATGGTATATTACAATGTCATAAAATTAAGTCTTCACAGGATTTGTTTGCTTTGAGGTGGTACTATATACAGTAATTACTGTATAACAGCAATATTCCAGACATAAGTACTGTATAAAAAGACATGATGGCGCCGACGAGAAAGGCCGCTGCTCCCGTTCGTTTCTGTCTATTTCTCTATGCCATTTTCTGTACTGCTAACTGCACATCCTAATGTTATAATCCTAATCTAATCCCTATAAATTCCTGTCGTTCTACTCCTCTCCCCCTCTTAACGAGCTCACACACAAAGCATTTCATTGCCGGCAACACTGCTGTGTGCTGTACTGCTCCTGCGTTGATAAATAAACCTTGATTGATTGATATTGAGATTAAAACGTGAATCCTGAATCACATTTCCGTGTTCTCCCAGTATAAACTCAAAACATTTTGTACGTGAAATAGTAGTTTTCAAATGCACCAGTCTCCCACCTTCATCTCTTCCTGTGCCTAAAACAGACGTTCAGAAATTCCTGTGTAATATTATTAAAGCACCCCTTGCTTTGCTCTCTCCAGAAGTGCAAGACGTTGCGCACACACTACACTTAAATGTGAATCTGTAAAACAGATTTGATCTACAGACATCTTGCTGTTTCAGATGAGGCTCCTGTATCATGGCAAGCTAATAGGTGATAATGTAAAGACAAAATCAGTGATGGAAACAATATCCTTAGTTGTACGCTTACGCCTCAGAAGGGTACCATTGTTCCCCATCCTGAACAACAACAACAAAAACAAAAAAACAGGAACCCCCCCTCCCCCCCAAAAAAACCAAACAAAACAAAGGAAGAGCGTGGACCCCAACTGTGAACCTCATAATACTGTCATAAGAAGTCAAAGGTCTGATCCCCCATCAGACAATACACAAATAAAGAATCTCACTTCTAACAGACAGATGCACTGTTTTGCTGATGTACTGAATGCATACAACATCATCATTAAAGACATATCTATATGAAGGTCTTACCTATTACGCAGTATATTTTAAGCAAATACAGAGAGTCATTTGTCATTTAATCCAAAGTAACAAAAATTTAGTTCCCAATAAGAATGACCAGAGTACGAAAAAGGTTTTGACACCATCCTAGGCAACTAAAAGTCAGTCTTAATAAGAGAAAGCAGCGCACAGCATACATAAACCAGGAAAGGCACTAAGTTCTCATTTTACCCCCAGTACCTGTTTTTGTTCATTAAATTCACCCAAGACCAACTCCAGCTTCGAGATCAATTGCTGAATGGTTCATATCTCTACGTTTAAGTCCACACCTACAGTAGTTATCTGTGAGCTCATTGCTGCTTCTTCATTTTTTGCTCGTTGAGCCGGCAGAGAGCCAGGTCTTTTTTTAGTTTGGCGAGGGATCAGCCTTGTTCCGCGTCCCCATCATCCAGGAGCTCTTGCATGTATTAGAAACATAGACGGCTATAACCAAGATGGGAAAAGTGGTGTCAGGCAAGAGAAGGGTTACTCTTCTGAAGTACCCATCACATGACCTTGACATTTTCAGCACTTAGGTATTCAGTGCATTTTACAAGGTACTACAAGAGTGAGTTTGTCATGCATTGATAATAGCACCTTAGTTCATCTGCAGTTTCAAGAGCTCACAGTACATGGGATCAGTGCCTTTCAGAACAGAAAACTTTCAGGTCTGTCTGGGTGTTTTTATAAAGGTGTGAAGAAGGATCTTTCTGTATCTCGTTGTTCTCGTGTGTGTTCTTCGTGCTGTATTTCCAGGCGTGAAAGGGACAGAATGTGTTTTGTTGTGATTTAAAAGTAAAATGCAATTAAAATGCACCCTTGTCTATTTGACGCTATTTGTGCACAAGTTATATATTTGGCTGTGCATTGAAATATTACTCTCGCTGTGTTAATCCAGTAATGTGCTTTGCGTGCTCCCACTCTGTCCCTAAATTTCCCGAAATTATAGTCTTAAAACTATAAACCTCAAAGGTTTATAGTTATAGTTATAGTTTGAGGACTTATAGTTATAAGTCCTCAAAGGCACTGATGACGTCAGCCCAGCAGACTTCTTCAGAATCGGGACTGAAACACGCAGCAGGGGAAGTGCATTTCTTTACACAAAGGGTTATGGAGGTATGGCACAAGCTTACCCAGTCATGTTGTTAAAGATAGCACTTTTCAAGAAATGGCTGGACGAGACCCTCAGATCAGTTAGCTGCTGAAAAGCGAATTGAGCTACAGTAGGTGGCTTTGAGTCATTTTAATCATCTTAACCATTCTTATGTGAATTCTGATTTAGTCGCCTCTTTTTTAGTACATTAGGGAGGTAGATTCATTTTTAATTTATTTTTTTTTTTACTTTGAAAAAAGTATGCAGGCTTTTGCTAAGACGAAAGGGGTAAGCATCTGGTTCTTACAAAAATGAGAATCTCTTCCCGTCACTTCTTGAAAGACTCCAGGGTACCGGCTTTGACAACGCCTAAAAAAGTTCCCCCTGATCTCAGTTGATATTTTTGCATCTGCATAGTCCTCAGGTTCTTGTTTCCCTGACGGTATGAGTACATCAGGTGCTGAAAATGACTGGTCTGTAAACAAAACTGAAACTGTAATTGTAGGTTAGCTCATACAGTGGCTCAAAAGACCTTCCAACTTGCTGCTAGACATAATTATAGCCATATGCCAATAATTTCTCTTCCTGAACTCTCACATTAAATGAAAACTGTTGTGTGCGGTAACAGAGAAACTAGGGGGATCAGGGAGATTTTAAAGGTAGTGTAAAGACTGGTGCAGCAAAGAGGGGATAGGTTCATGGGTTTCTGGAACAAATGGGACAAATGCAAGCAGGATAGGCTACACTTGATCGACAAGTCTTGAAAGAAGGGAATAGGGAGATCCTATCCAACAATTTCTGGTGGGATCAGGAAAGCCCACTACCAACAACAGACTAACAACAGGGCCACACTAACAGCAAGCTTAAAGCAAATAGCATCCATTCTTCAAAGCTGAAACCGTAAGGGTTAAACTGCAAGAACTGCAGCGATTCTTGACAATGTGACATCCACTCCAGAGGATGAAAGTTATGTCTGACCCTTTACCGGGGTACAGGGCTGGTCTTCCTGGCCTGGTCGTTGTCCTCTATCTTGCTATTTTCCTGCGTTATCTGGGCTTCTTCTGCTCTTCTCCATCTTGATTGCGCCTCCCCCTGAAAAGGAAGAGGTTCGGTGCATGTGGTTTGGATGCGACAGTTCTCTCTACCCTAAATCTTTAAAGCTTGAATCCGGTATTAGGGTAACAAAGGAATTCGGGGTTAGTAGAAGAAGGCACATCAGAAGCACAATGTTGAAAGGTACCAAAAATTTACTAAAATAAGTTTAATCACAAGAACATATGCCCTTGATGGTTTATGGAGAAATTTTTAAAAAATCACGAAGAGATCCCTCCATCGGCTGTGTAACAGGGATTAAGATTCAAAGATAGAAAAAGAAAATTTGTGATGGCTGAGAAAACACAATGGAGCATTGCAACTGAGGCCAAAACGAATGCAGAGCATACTATAACAGTAATAAAACTGTAAAAACGCACGTTAATTGCATATAAAATAATAGGGCATTAATAATAGAGGATGAAAATGAAATGGTCACCATGAGAATTGAATAAGGCACACAGGAATCTCACAAAAGAAGACCTCAATACAGAACGTGTGCTGTCAGTATTGGATAACTTAAGAATTGGACACTGAGGTTCTAAAGGGGTGAGGAAGGCTAGAATCATATAATTATCTGAACAAAGGTATTTGTGTAGATTATTCTGTCTTCTCATCAAGACAACGTGAGGAAGCGAAGAAAACGACTAACAGGAAGCTTGGCTATGCAGCAGAAATGTGGAATTTAAACCACATTCGGGAAGTTTTATAATGCTGGAGTAAGACCTCGTTTCAGATTTTGTTTTCACTTGTGGTCACCATATCACAGGATGAGTATTATAGCCCTAGAAGCGGCTCAGAGGAGAACAACGTGATTCTGCGTGATTCTGTATATGAACAGGTTTAGGTGCTGAATCTCTTCAGTCCAGAGCAAAGGAGATGGGACATTTGACACAAGGGTATATAAAATCTTATGTGATACAAAAAAGGCTGAATCCAGAAGGTTATTTATCAGTCAGGTAGTGACACCAGGGCACAGAATCACAACTGGAGACTAAATGTGAATAAATTTAGGACTGAGAATTGGAAACCTACTTTTTTAAACGGAGAGTTCTGGATGTTTGAAACAGACTTTCCAGCCAAGGTGGTTGAGACCCAAACTCTGGGCTCCTTCAGGAAAGAGAATCACTTAGCTTTTAAACTACATCTTAAGAGCAAGAGGGGCAGAATGTCCTCCTCTTGTTTGTAACTCCTTATATACTGTTTGTGTCAAAACTCCTGCTGGCCAGAGTTGCTTGTTTCATTAAAATCATGCAAGCACTCAGATGGATCGCTGAAAACATGTCTCCAGAGAGGTGAGCAACAGACAACAGTCTTGTAAGAACTAGTCCTGTAGAAAAAAGCACAATTACAAACGCGTCTATGAAGTAGCACCTTGATTTAATAAAAACTGAATGTAACCTTTAACAATCTAATAATTGCATAATACCTTATGGTCAAAATTAATTAATAGTGAAGCACTCTTTTTAACTAGATTGCCACCATGCTCGTTTTGTTAAAGAAAAACATTGCAAATACTGCTGTCTGCATCCAAACATGCAAGATGGCTGCTTTGTTTGTAATCTTTCTTATGATCCTACTCTAAAGAGTAATTTTTTGTCAGTTATTTTTTTGAGGTGTTAGTTCAGCTGTTTTTATCCAATGTGAGTGAGACATTAGCAATTACCTTTTTTTTTTAACATAAAAATGTTGGTACCCATTTCAACAGCTTGGTTTCCTGGCGCTACGGGGGTGAAGGATCTTGCTCAGTGATAGAGCGCCTGGGTCTTCATCTGGGAATTGAACCTATGGCCTTCTGGTCCGGAGATTAGGGCCCTAAGCTCTGCTCCACTCGTGAATATTAATTACGCAGTCTTATGCTATCTGTAGGACCCTTATAGTTTAAAGACTCTTTGACACCACAATTACTAATATATTTTTCTTATCTGTTTCTTTGTGGCAATATGTTGCCATGAACCAGCCAACAATACCTTTTTGTGTTTGGGCTGTAATTGTGGAACAAAAGCACATGGAGCAAAGTGAGACTTGGTGAACTCTATGGAGATGCCAGTACCCAGTACCTCATCGTTTTAAATTGGTGGGTTTTTCCTGTCAGACATTGGGCACGAAACGGCAGTTGTTACTCAAGACGGGACTTGAAAAGTCTAAAGAAGATCTTATCACTTCCATCAGATGACTAAGCAGGCCCTGCAGGTAGTGAGTGTTTCCAGCTCAGGAAACTGAGAAGGACGATGAACAGGGGAATGTGAAATCTATAATTGGACTCGAACGTCTTCCTAGAAGGACTAACAGGGAGTCAATAAAAAAGGATGTGACTTGTATTCGCACAGTTTGGTCTCTTGTAATAACAGTCACCAGCTAAACAAAAACTGCAACCAAGTAGTACCATGAGGATAACCTCAAAACCTCAGCCAATTAAACAATTTCCTGTTTATCTGTCTATTCTGGATTTTCAGTGTGCCAAGACTTGACCTCTAATGATAACTTTTGACAGCCAATTAATCAGCCTGCAGCTGAAGGACCGGAATCAAAATCTGCACAACCTGTGTAAACAATCTGCAGGCGGTTAGGTTCCGACTTCTGGACAGCGCTTTGTGCACTGCAGTCGTATGCTTAACAAAGCTATAAAAAAGTCTGAATTTCACATTTCCGTGTTGAGCTCCAGTTAGGCGTCTTGTTTATTAGCAAAAGAACAAGTAGAGGTTAACTCTGCATCGATGCTATACATGAGGAAGGCTGTACATCTGAAACATTGTGCCTCCTTTCTATTTTTCAGAGTAGAATTACCCTTTACTTGTTCACTTGCAGCCAAAGCACACTAACACAGCTCCCCTCTTGAACGTCAAAATAATATGGTTATTGTGAATGCTTTCGCAAGTTGCCTGCATTTCACGTTGTTGTTGTTGCTTGTTGTTGTGAGCTTTGAAAAGGAAGACTGGAACGACGGATCTTGACATCAGTTTGGCCTCCAGCTTGTACATAGGTGCTTGGAAATAGGTGGCAGAATATTCTTTTTTTTCAGGCAGTTTCGTCATTTTCCTCTGTGAGATTTTAGAAACGCACATCTTTTATAAGCTGTAGTTAAGGTGTCTAACCTGTCTTCTGTACAGCAGTTATATTCTTTCTCCTAAAGTTCGCTTTATGCTGGTGGGGGGTGTGTGGGTCTTTTTGGTGTCGTTCCAAAAGGGAAATATATAAAAAAAGTCTTAAAATAAGAATAAACATTGCCACTTGCTCAGCAGAGGGAATACTCAAGGATGACAGCTCTCATCTTATCAAGGGTTCTGGGATTAACACTGTGCTGATTAAGGTAGTCTGTGTTTATTCACTACTGAGATCCCTTGAAGCAGACAAGCCTGTTTAAAGTGCTAATCTGATAGGCAGTTGTGTTTGGAGGATAGTTTACAAAGCTGGCAGCACGAGTTACATCTTTGTTAACCACATTAAGCTTGATGAAGTCAAATCACATTAAAAGGATGCCTTTAGGTGACAATATAATGCTCTGTTCGCAGTGTAAGCCAAACGTCTACAGTACATCCTCCAGCTGTAAGGTAGGTGGTACAAGAAAATCCATAGACATACTCTCTCAGTCAGCTGGTTTGTATCTTTTATATAATAAACAATGCCAATGGAGATTGTTTCTGTGGTTTTCAAAATAGTTTCCATAATAAATGAGACCTTAACTACAACATCAAATGAAAACTCTTACAGGAAAAAGGGTCAATGGAAACTGAATCTTTTTTTAAAAGTAATTCACAGTTCTTTGCACCCATTTCTCTGCATCTCAGCTGATACCCACCTGTCGAAAGTTGAAATTCAAATCAGTTTATTTTTATATAGCGCCTTTCACAACAAGGTTGCCCCAAGGCGCTTGACAAAGCAAGTGACCATACATGTTGTGAATACAGAACAGGAAAGACCAGAAGAAGAAAAAAGACCTGATAATATTCTTCTGGAATGGAAGAATGAGTTGGTGGACAAACCTGAGTAAAATGTGTCTTGTCCTCTCCTTTCAGACAGCTGTTGAAGAGGAGCCGGGTGAAGGCGATACAGAAAACGCGATCGTAAAAGCACCGGAAGTAATTCGCTATGAGTACCATGTGGTCTACTCTTGCAGCTACCGTGTTCCAGTGCTGTACTTCAGAGCTTCCACCTTAGGTGCCCTGGATCCTTTCAAATCTTTGCATCTTTTTTTAGATTAGATAGATCACTTTTTTAGCCATATACAATTTCTTGTATTAGGAATTTGTCTTTTCACATACCCCAGCTTGCTCTCCATGAGACACACAGACAGAGAGAGAGAAGCTTGGGGTCAGAGCGCAGGGTCAGCCATTTATACGGCACCCTTGGAGCAGTTGGGGTTAAGGGCCTTGCTCAGGGGCCCAACGGAGTAGGATTTGAACCGGCATGGCCATGGGATTTGAACCGGCAACCTTCCCGCCACAGGTGCAGATCCTTAGTCACAGAGCCACCGCTCCACAAGGGACAGAAGGTTTGGTAATGCTTTATTTGAATGTTACTGTGTGTAGTGTGTGAGGTGCAGAATTATGATTGCCAACAGTAGTAGTAGCAGTGTAAGGATATATTAATTGTCGGTAGTAGTTGTAGTGCGCGGTACGTAACGGTATCACTAGACAATTGTCTATAGGGTGATGCGGTGGCTCTGTGGCTCAGGATCTGCGCCTGTGGCTGGAAGGTTGCCGGTTCAAATCCCGCGGCCAGCAGAGGAATCCTACTCCGTTGGCCCCTGAGCAAGGCCCTTAACCCCAAGTGCTCCAGGGGCGCCGTATACTGTAAATGGCTGACCCTGCGCTCTGACCCCCAGCTTCTCTCCCTGTCTGTGTGTCTCATGGGGAGCAAGTTGGGGTATGTGAAAAGACAAATTCCTAAAACAAGAAATTGTATATGGCTAAAAAAGTGATCTTCTAGTGGCCGTGACTGTAGCAGTGGCAGTGATTCTAGAAGTCTTACTAATGTTAGTGTCAGTGATTGTTTTGTGACTTTGAATTGTGTGCCTGTAACAGAGGGACGGCCGCTGGCGCTGGAGGAGATCTGGGCTGGTGTTCATGAGCACTACAGGGAGCGCTTACTGCAGGGCCCCTGGGACACCATTACACAGCAGGTAACCCCCTCCCTGTGCCTCCAGAGGCGAGCACGCGAACCCAACGTGCAGTCCGAGCTGTCGTTTCGTTTCCCACGAACGGGTCACTTCAGAAAGACGTCGTAAAAAAAACAACAACAACAACAACAACAACCAAAACAGCTCTGAAACCCCCGCTGGGCGGTTAAGAATCCAAGTTGAGTTGAGTTTATGACCCCACCAAGAACCACCCCCCCCCCCGTCTCCCTGGTTCTGTGTCTGGGTTTTGGGGCGGGGGGCGTGGGCCTGTTTTCAGAGGCGCTCTCAAGCCGCGTTCCAGCCAGGCCTCGGGAGGCTCCCTGCCCCATGGGGTCTCCAACCCCCCCCAAGCCACCATTCAGCCTTGCCAGGCACGCCCGGGGGGGGGGGCTCGCTTTTTATATACTGTAAATCAGCGGCGTTGCACAGCTGCGGAGTGAAATTCCTGAGCCGCGGCCGCAGGTCTCAGTGGGCACTTCCTCCTGGCTCACTATGACATCAGTTTGCAACACCTGGCGGGGGCGGGGGCTGGCGATGCCGACATGCCGAGGAAGTTAGTAACCGTTCACAGGCTGAGTCTTGTGGGGGGGGGGAAAACAAATCCTGTTCCCATTTTGGTCCGAGACCTTTTTTTTTTGGGTACAGATCCAAATGTGGTTTTGTTTTTGTCTGTTGCGTGATCCGAGATCATCAAGAGGGCGCTTCTGGGGAAAAAGGTGATGCCCCCCTTTGCTAATAAAAGCTCCTGGAAGCCGTTTTTGGGATTCTTTGTACTGCCTTGCGTCTGCCTTTGAATGGAAGGTCTCGAGGCAAACCGTCTGAAAAGAGTCCCAAATCTGTAAGGAATATGTCTTGCTTTCCTTTCAGAGGGGGGCACGAAACATTTGTTACCATATTTTTCAGCAGTGATAAGTTAATCAAACCCCTTTAAACACTTAAAGGGCTTCAGCAGGGGTTAATCCTGACGCCTTCAGCAGTGAGACCTCTCGAGGATCAGTCCCCTATTGATCTGCTCAGTGACGTGAATGCAGATATGTATTCCTGGGGAGCATTTGCATTTCAATTGACTGCTTCTATTGTGATAGAGGATCAAAGGTGATTAACAATGAGAGCACTGGGGTGTTTAATAGGAAATGCAGAAAACAAATGCAATTTTGAGCTTCTCAAAGAAGCAGTCCGATTCTTTACGTTTGCACGGCGACAGTAACAATTCCCCAGCTATATGAAATACAGAAATTGCACCTTAAACGTATTTGCATAACACTCTGCAGCTTCATTTTGATTCGTTATCGTCTGTGCATGAACTTTGCAGTGAATTCCTTCTACATGTTTTCTTAAGATACAAAGGCGGCAAAGTTAAATTAGTGCCTTACTCTATCTGCCAGCGGTGCTTAATTATGCCAAAAAGTAATTGTTTTCTAATCAGCACTGGAATGCCTATTTGTCAAATTAGAAATAGCCCACGTTATGCATTTTAATATTATTTGTCTGTCACAGGAAACGTCCATCTGGTTAACCTGAAAAGCTGCACGTGGTTTTCCCAGTAGCAAATCTCCCATGGCGTTGTGGGCTGCGAAGTGAGCCATTCGGCCTCAGGTTGCACGTTTGAAGCCCCAGTGAAATGACACTCGTGGGCTTGCCGGACTTGCGTTCGGGAGTCCGCGAATCGTTTGCATTAATTATCGCCGAGCCACGCCGAGCGAGGCTAAGGACCCCACTCGTGCCTCTTCACCTTCGTGAGCCTGCATTCCTCACAGTGGGGGCAGACCCACGCTGCAGTGCTTGCCAACGAGCCCTGAGAAGATGCTTCGTTTTGTGAATGAATCTGCGCCTCTCCAGAAAGGGCTGAGGGCTGTGGAGCTTTGACGCACGCACCGTGACTCACCCGGCCAAGTGGAGACGCAGGCGCCTGTGTAACGCTGGTGTTATTTTAGATTTATCCAGCCGCGCCAAGCCAGAGGAGCTCCCATGAGCTACTGACTCACTGGGGCCATCGGCAGCAGAAATGTGGCTCTGACTCAGCCAGCTTCCACTTGCACCCTCCTTCTGCAAGCAGCGCAGAATGATAATACTGAAATCTTCAGAGTGAATGCTATCTCTCAGGGCACAGTAGTGCCTGAGCCATTTCAGGACCCCCGTGCACTGTAAATGCACCCTAATAGATATTGATTTTCTACCTCTATATTGCGCTCAAGGGTATAATTTCAGTTTCAACATGAAACCCTTGTAATTTACATTCGGAGCCTGGGGAGGCAACTTGGTGTTAGTATACAATGACAAGGGTAAAGCGTGGTGCTGCTCAGCGCTGGAGTCATCAAGACTCACAGCTCGTCCACACAGGCTTGTCACGAATAGAAATAAAACCCACGGCCACCTTAAAATAAGCTGAGAATCGTCCAGTGATTTCGCAGGGGGTTACTGAAGCCACCTACATTCCTACACTTGAGAAATCGTTTGAAAAATGCCCCCCTCCCCCCTCACCAAAAGAAAAACTGCCAGCGTGATGTTAGGAGTTATTTAGCTTACAGATAAATAGAAATTAAGCTTCTGGATTTAAGTGAGGTTTCAAGCTGCATGTTTTTAACCGAAAAGGTTTAGGATTTGAAGAAAGAATATTGAGCGGGGGATCCTTTAGCGGGTCAGCTGCTGTGATCCCCGACTGGAGTTCAGGATAAGGCAAACAACCGTGTGCTGATGAGCTCTGAAATCCACACGGTTCCCCACTGCCTTTGTGCAGGGCGTCGGCGCTGGAAATGCTCGGATCAGCTGGGGTCTGATAGGAGCCAGGCAGTCTTTACACCCTTTTTCTTCTGCAGGGTGGCAGAGATTTAGGAAGAGGAATGCTCCTTTAATGGCTTTCAACTTGAGATGCCATAGAGAAGTGGTGGCACACTTTGACGTTGTGCAGGTTCTGCACATTTGGGTGCCAGAGAGGATGGGTGTCATTGTTTCCATGTGTGTGAATGTGAAGATCAAGTCAGCAAATGTTCTGTAAATATAATACATTTCTTTTTACTGTAAGGGATTATTATATTACCTCTCTGTAACAAGCGCTTCTGAAACCACCTTCACCCTCGGCGCGTTTTGTTCATTTTGCAATTTCCAACCTAATGTCGCTGAGGCTCCTGCCTGAGCCTGTGGATTGTCTCTGTGTCTGTGTTCTTAGCGTGGTACTGTACAGTATGTGTGTATTAATAACAGCAATTTTCAAGTGTTGTTTTTGAACCTTAAATCCAGCTTTCTTTGCTTTACGAAATATGCGGTTTTCAAGTTATGACTACGTACTATTTTTGAAATGGGTATAGTGAATTCAAAAACCATTAAAAACGGAGAGGTGGGGTGAGCAACCAAACGTGGACATCTTCATCCCAAAAGATGGGCGCACTGCAGCATGAGGTATTCCTTAAGTCACTCATATCCATTTTTAAACGAAGTGGCTGTTCAGGGATATTTAGTGGTTTGCTGTCTCTCACCAGGAACCTCAGATGAAGTAATCTTAGTATACTGCATACTGGCATCTGAAAGATCTCAGATGATTATAATTTTGGTCAAACTCTTGTGAGAACATCTTGAACCCACAGCGCAGAGGCAGAGAGCCAGAACACTTTAGGCAGCAAATTACTGGCTCTACATCAGGGTCCTAAACCGTTTGGATTATGAAACTAACCTTTTTGTCAAGTAGAAGTTGACACTGTGAGAGCAAGTCACCGAAGTGGAACTGCTAGATTCCTCTGTGTTCCCGTGGGGAAACATGAATTTGTTTTCTTTCCTTAAAATCAGCCTTTACTCAGGGGGCACATAAGTAGTCTAGACCTCAAAACCTTGGATTGAGGTCCGAGCCACCAGTGTCCGAGTTCAAATCGCGTTAATGAACTCCTAAGTTAACTACCTTATTGCTCTCTGAAAGAAGAAAAAAAAAGCTCCCCGACCGCTCTGTTCTGGAGTTTTATCTACTCATTTGCGCAGGTTTTTGGAAAGGGGAGGGAGGTAATCGTACTTGTTTTGAGGAAAAGCGCTGGGTTTCTGACAGGTTCTGCTGATAAAGCTGGGTTTGTGGATCGTAGTCTGAGCCCTGTAGCCCACACTTCACCTGTTTGGGCCTGGTCTTTGTTATGATCCTGCTCTTACTTTTCTAGAGAGCATCGTCTCTCGGTTAGCTCAAAGCTGCCATGGTCAAGTGAGTATAGGTTAGTTTTCAAGCTTTTCCACACATAACACATCACATCATCATCCAAACACATTATTATTAATTAATATAAAAACATAAGAAAGGTTAGAAACAAGAGGAGGCCTTTCAGCCTATCTAGCCCATTTAGTAGTTAGGTAATTGATCCAAGGATCTCAATCAGCTGGTTATGAATGTTGAAGCTCCAACAACATGGCTGGGCAGCTTGTTCTATACTCCCACAGTCCTTCAGGCAAACAAGTGCCTCCTGTTCTCGGTTTTATACAAAAAAAAAAACATATTAAACAAGCAAAACTTAATTCAGTGTTTGACTGGAATTTGTCTCGAAGCGCGCAGTCTCCTCATGCGGGCAGGAACTGATGGCAGCGACACGGGGCCCCTGCTCGGCAGCTCTCGGGCCTTCTCTCTTCTTGTTCTTTGTGTCCGTCTGACTTGAAAACCACACACCGCTCCCCCATGGACTCAGAGCGTGACCTCTGTCTATCTACACACCGAACTCCGTCTCCGCAGCACACAACGAACACGTAAACATTGTCATGTATTACTCATTTTTTATTTTTCTCATGTGCGACTCCGTGGCAGACCTGTTCATGTCTGAAGGCACACCGGTCGTGAAACGCTGACCCAGTTTATCGCTAGCTTTCCACAAAAGAAAGAACCTAATTTGTGACTTCTTGAACAGTTTGTGAGCTTGGTGTTTTATTGATAACGTATCACTCCACTCCTGCAAATGAGACTCGCAGAACAATTAACTGATTAACAGACGGATCCCTCAGAGCCCGATTTGTGCGCGATTCTTGCTGGTCATTTCTCCCGCACTGGTCCGAAAGGTTAAAGCATCAAGCGGTTAATTAACAGTGGTTTCCAGACTCGAGGTAGAAAATTAAAATAAACCTATTGGCAATTTCAGCTTAAAAAGAGGCACAAAAGGGAGTGAATTGTTTTCATAGTATTCGCAAACCCCTTTTATGTAATTCTGTATTCAACTTTTACATCTGTACGTGACAAAGACTGGTCAAAAATGCAAAGAGATCTGGTTGCTGTTTACATACCAGTCCTTTATAAAGCTCATAAAGACACACCTGTGGGGAAAAGTCACGTCAGTGTTTAAAATACTGTGCCTGTAAACAAGCTGGGAAGGCTCAGTATACTTATTGATGGCACTGAATAAGTCTGTTCCGTAAAAAATGAATACCTGTTGTAAAATCAAAATAAAATAAGTATACTGAGCCTTCCAGCTTGTTCTAAAATCAAGAGTGCAAAAGAAGCCATAATTGTGTCAATTTGTCTTTCTATGTACAGTTACAGTGGCATATCATTAAAAATGGTTTGGGGTAAACACTTGAAAACAACACTTGAATTTCGGTGTGGAATGAATGCTGTTACACACTAATGTCCTGCAGAACGACTTTAAAGCTGGAGAAGGCACGGCACAGTACTTTGGTACAGCGCTAAAGCACAGAACAACCGTTGGACTGTTGTTGATGATGAAAACCCCATATTGGTGCTAACAGTTTTGTTGTGGCTCCGTGTTAATTGAAGAGAGATTGTCGTGAACTAGAATTCGCATCTGCGTTCGAGCAGCAGATGGTGGCGTTTATTTGAGACTGGCTTCTGAATGGTGTGAGGAGAGATGTTTAGAGAAGATGTGCAGGGTTGATATAAGGTCTGTGACTGCTGTCAGCTGTTATGACGTGGCGTCCAGTGTCCTCAGGTAGCGTGGGGTTTGGGGCTGCTGCAATCCTGACCGGTGGACTTGAAGTACGAGAGAGGCCATCGGCTCATCTAGCCTATCTGACAGTAGTTGATTGATCCGAAGATCTCATCCAGCACTTTCTCGAGAGGTGCAATGGGATCAGCTTTGGCAACACAACTGGCAATGCATTCCACATTCCCATAATCCTCTGCGTTCGGTGTCTCCTGTTCTCAGTTTTAACTACACTTCCACGTGTAGTAATTTTCACTTGTGCCTTCTGGTTTGTGTTTCAACGTTCAGTCTGGAAAATTTGGGAAAACAGCAGCCAACTGTCTGGCATATGTGATCTAGACATGGATAGGGTGGAGTACATGCAAGAGGCTTATTGGCTGCTTATTTTAACAATTGTTTTTAATAAATTCATTGAAGAAATCCAATACATGTACTGTATGGTAGGTTGAAATGTGTGAATGTAAATGGATGTGTTGCTGACCCAGCAATACATGTGAGGCTGTACTGATGTTTGCCCTGTAAGTATAAGAGAAGTCCTGCTCAGGTGGCATTCTCTCTGAGTTTATGAAAAGCCATTGTCACTGAGCATTCGTGATGATGACCATTTTCCAGTACAAAGTTTAGTATTGGCTAAACAAGCTAAATAAGCCCCTAAATGGCGAAGAGTGATTGGGGGTATGAGGTGTTAATTACATGTCACTGGAGCCACCTACCCAAGATCATGTCCTTCTTTCTCTGAAGGTGACAGTGCACACATGCAGAACCAGGCCCCAGCTGAGACAATCGCAACAGCTAGTGCCTGGCTATGTCTGCTCCTTTGGATGATTACTTTGTGCCGCCCTCCACATTGGGTCTAAAATATCAGCCAACTAAATGATCTGATCTTTTCAGTCAATTCATCGAATTCTATTACAAAGGCAGATCTTGTTTTTGAGTTCAAGAACTGTATTACCCAGACTCCTCTCTGGTAAGGAACAGAGCCATTCGTGTGGTTGTCTTGGGTGCCTTGCTTGCAGTCGCTGCAAGCTATAGTACTTTTCATCATCCCTGGGCTCCTCAGCTTGATAGTTTGTTTGCCTGCTTCCTCCAGCTTGATGTTTCCAGCTCAGGGAAGACTCGGATCCAGTGGCTGGAGCTGGCCAGTCTGTGTTTGAAGGTTCGGCTTTAGCTTTGGTCACATGCTGAGGGTCGTTGGCATGTTGTAGTGTGAAATTGTGATGAAATGAATCCCAGTTTTGATCTTTGGTTGCACATTGGTTAGTGATCTGTGTTCAAGACCTGCGCTGTTAACCCTTGATCAAGTCTTGAACCTCCCTCCACAGCTGAACAATTCGTCCTTGCATGTTGGCATCCTTCCTTATGTGGTGTTCAGATTCTGACATTATTGGGCAGTGTCCTTTAATATGCTGAAGTGTCCCGATTCCCCCATGTACCTGTTAAATTATTTTTCGGGGAAAAAAAGAGTGTGTTGATGATAATGGTGTAATTGTTCTTTTCCCTCCTAGAATATGGTTTCCTTAAATTGTTTTGATTCACGAGAACTGAGCGCACAAATGATCTCTAGCTTACAGATGTGAATAGTATATACTGTAAACACAACGTCTTGGATGGGCGTTGAAACTGGCAGTGAGAAAGGTTGGCTTTATTGAAAGGGTGATATAAAGAGGGAAAACTACAGTACATGTGTAGAGGACCATTCAAGAGGGTAGCTTTTTTTTAACCTGTTTCTAGGGTGATTCTGAGTTTTTGTCTTGGGAATAAAAAGGATTGCAGCTTTTCTGTGTGTCAAACGAATGGTCTACAGTGCTTGTTTGCTTCATTTTATGCAAGTTGTTTTACAGAAAATGTACAGATTTGTCGTTACAAACCGTCGTCTTGTCTGTTTGTAGGAGCATCCTCTCCTTGGGCAGCCTTTCTTTGCTCTCCATCCCTGTAGGACGCAGGAGTTTATGAGTCCTATAGTTACTGCAGCTAAAGGAGAAAACAGGTTGGTTTGTGTCTTTGTGCTGTTCCCTTACCTGAACAAGCAGCTTTATTGAGTCTTATGCACGAGATCCTCTTTTGGTTTTCCAATTGTCATTATCTCAGCGTTTCTCCATTTTCTTGAATTGCCCTAATTCATTTCTAAGACACTGGAGATGTAACCATGTAAGATATTAAACCTTTTCTCCTTAAGAGAAAGCTTGATGAACAAGGAGCTACTGTAGCTGTTGAGATGACCTGCAAACAGCATCACAAGGGAATCTATCCTAGTCTCTCTGACCCTGGGTTTTATATTAGATCCAATATTAATAAGACAAGCTTCTCAGATCAAATGCTGGTGAGCGGCACTTATATACTGTATATAAACAGCAGTTAAAATGCATCTCCATTTATGTGCTTCTTCCTCCCTGCAGGAGCCTGAATTACATTGCAGCCTGGCTGAGCGTGGTGGGGCCTGTGGTGGGTCTTTCCCTGCCGCTGAGCTACGCCACCGCAGCGTCGCCGAGCCCTGCTGCCCCAGACTGATGCGCCCGCGCCCACGCCCACGCCCTGCTCCTGGGCCTCCCTGCTCCGCCGCAGCGGTGAGCCGGGGCTCTTCCAGAGAGCTCTTCACAGCCCGGTAACGTTCCAGCACGCGTGCGACTTCTCAGAGACTGAGAAACTAATCTTCGCCTAAGGCGTGCACGGTTATAACACTTCTGGCCTCATGCTGCTAACCTTCCACCCTCTTTATAATAAAGGAAGTACAGTCTCCTCTTCAGTCTTGCCCCAAGACCCAGAGGCATCTCTACCACCAGGTCCGTCTCAGAGGAATGCTGTCCTAACCGGACCCAAGGCAACACTGCTGTCTTTGTAGCAGCCAGAGGAGCCACTGGTCCGCTCTGCCAGTTCCTGGCCTCATCCCCCTGGGACCTCTTAATAGCTGCGGTTATTAGGGTGGCACAGTATACATAACGTTTCATTTTTTCCACACCTCTGCCATCGTTGACGTAGTGGTGCGACTGGAGTTGTAAAGTGGCCGTAGAGGAGGTGAAGCCGGCAGTCTGTGCTGTAAGGCTGTAAGTGAAGAGAAACACGGACCGTTCAGTGCTCTAACAAAAGACTCAAAGAAAGCCCATTTCCGAGCTCGTCCCCTCCCGTGGAGGCTGGGGGCCCTGGTGTCAGTGCCTAACCATTGGAAATGTAAAAATTCCTTCTCTCATCCATCAGCTGACAGCGGCCTGGAAAGTGGAATGCTCCCGTGCCACACAGCAACCCTCAGTGGTGAGAAGGGGCAAGCTCTTCTGATTGCTTACATCTGGAAGTGAAATCAGAGCAGATCACAGCACCGTTGTGGTGGACGTGACTGAACAGATCGGGGAAGTGTGGATTGCCAAGCTTACACGCGAGGGCGTGCCTCCCCCTAGTGCAGGAGGAGAAAAACACGGCTCAGCAAGGGCCTCTCCAGCCTCGACTCTTGTGACGCAAGTTGAGCCTTGCTGTTCATCTTGAGCCGTCTTCCTGCTGGACAAGGACCCCTCAGGCTTTGGACGTAATTAGTCTTCCTGTAGGTAATCGGCTCTCAGATGTGCCTGTTCCATTCCGCTGGAAAAGGATAAACGCCAGGGCTGATCACAAAATCTGTAATTCAATGTTGTTCGATTTTTTCACAGGCTGTCTTTCCACTATCTTAACACTAGCCTGTTCTCGGGATCAGGCAGGGTGCTGGGAGTGCTGGACTGACAGTTGGAAGCTGTAATTCAGTGTCTGTTTCTGTGATATTCTGTGCTCTAATCGCCTGGAGAGCCCCAGTGCAGATGGCTGAACCCCTGTAAAATACTGATCAATTAAGAGCTCTCTGGTCTTCAAGGGATGTAGGACACTCGGTTTAGTCCCACATGATCCCTACATTACTTATTTTAATGGTCAATTAACTTCATGTGAATGGTGATCGATTTGTTCCAAGCCTGTAGAAACGGGTGGTCTGTGAAGATCTGCCGGCTTGGGGCTCCCCAGAAGCGCGGAAGGAGACCCCTGTTCCTGAATGAACACATAAAAAGTGGGATCAAAGCGAAATGACTCCTGAGAACGCTATCATTTTGCTGGGACGCAGCAGGCGGAAGACAAAGGTGTGTGGGTTATCAGTGGGACCCCAAGGCCCAGCAGGGGGACCGGGCTACTCTCTGCAAGACGATTGGCTTGGACATTGCCCGTTTCTGCCTTTTTGGGGTTTTCCTGTCCTGTTCTGGCACACACGGGAGCATATTGTAAAAGGACAGATCTGCGCCATTAACTGAGATGGGAATGTCGGCTCCAGTAGGAGTTTTTCTGTGAAAGAAAAGCGGGGCGCTGGGTGCAGATTCGCAGATGGGTTTGGGGTGAAAAGGTGACCCTATTCAACCGGCGTTTCACTTCGGTGACCACTGCTGCAAGTGTTTATGACCGATAAATTTAAAACTACCCTGTTGAGAATGCCGGTAAAGCAATTCAGTAGCCTTCTACCCCCAAATATAAAAATAGTTACTATAAACACATGCTTATAATTCTGCAGCAGACTGGCGTTCTGTCCAGGGTGTATCCTGCCTTGCGCCTGTTGCTTCCTGGGTGAGGGCTCCTCCGTGACCCTGAATTGAATAAAGAGCGTAGAAAATGGATGGATGGACATGCTTGTCACTCTTGAATTTGGAGTACTTTTTAACATGTGACGATTTTTAGCTTTTCTCTCGTTTATCTTCTCAAGTAAAACAAAACCATCTTGCGTCTGCAGTATACAAAATAAGACGGACGTACTGTGCGGCTAGGCATGTCATAAAATTGAAATCTGCAAAGCAACTCTGACATCTAGTGGCGGAGGTGGAACATTACAGTTTGCCCTATTGAGTTGGGAAATGGTGATACGACTACCTTACTGCTTCTTCTTGCAGATGGATTTTTATCTTCATCCGCAATACCCTCCCCTTTCACAGGTAGATATTTCATAGGCCAAACATTTGGCCCACCTAGCCCGTTTGGTAATTAATAGCTAATCGATCCAAGGATCTCACCCAGACATTTCTTGAAGGATTGTCTTTGAGGTTTTGAATACTAGAAGAGAATTCCCTTAAGCCCTGAAAAAAATCCCATTGCTGTTCTCTATACAGCAATATCTTTAATGTAATGTTATGACTAAATTTGTAAAAAACTATACACTCCTTACTAGTGTATTATATAATCATAATATAATAATTATAATTATTGCTCACACCTGAAGAAGGCTCCATGGCCGAAACGTTCTGTTTTCAGCAGGGAATAAACCTGTTACTTGTTCCTTTATAGCCTATGCATGCTGATGCAGCTCCCCACCTGAACATAATGATAAAAGGGCATCTCTTGATTTTCTTTAGGTCCCGTGCTTTTTGATATATCATATGGGACTAGCAGAACTTTGGTAAGTTTGTCTCAAAGGGTTTGCAAAGCTCATATTCCCTTTTATTTCAGCAGGAAGAACAGGAACTGAAAGTTTCAGGACATTTTAGTTATACACGTTTGCTGCTCAAATAAACGGTCTGTGTTCTAGATGCTGTTTTTTAGGGCAAGTGGTAACTTCTAGATCCACTACTGTCTTTGGGTCTCTGAACAGAAACCCGTCACTTCTTTTAAAATATTCTGCAGACATCAGTAAAAGTCTGATGGCAGCCCAGTACTCGTGGGTGCTGCCTTATAAATCGGCTTACATATAAACATGTTTGTAAACAATGTGATTGATAAAGTTGTATCAGAACAAATTTGTATCTTTTCTTTATCACTGGAGTATTTTATAACTGAGAATTGTATTCTATTGAGAGAAACTTGAACATGCAGTGGTTAGAGGTCAATACTGTACAAAACCGTAACAGTAAAGATCCAGGCGCACTGATTGACAGTAGAAATAGAGACCAGTATCCTTCCACAGATGCATACTGTATTTATTAGAGACCATAAGGATTACAGTAATTGGAGGTCTCTATCTGCGCATCTCTTTACTATGTTGTTTCCAAAATTTCGAACTCTTTGACGTAATCTTAGCAATCTGGCTAAGAGTAAAAAGATCATGTATAGCTAACGCCCAGTGGGTTATTTCTTCATTCCCTGTCCCATGGGAGTGACCTTTTTAAAACAGGAAGTACTTTATTCCACAGCCTCTCGATTCCAGACCAGAATGCTTTGAGTCGGATCAGTTTAGGAGTGATCTCATGTGAATGACATGACAAAGGCCTTTGATTCTGTGAATTGCGCGGCACTCTTGAAGATCCTGCTGAAATTCTGTACTCGCGTTCTCCAAAATTAATCGGCATCTTACGTCTGCGTCATATTCATAAGCCTGCAGTACTTCTCACTAATAAATTAATTGCAGAGCCCTTTAAAGTCTGGACAGGAGTCGGACAGGGGTGCTACATCGCCCCTAAAGAAGCAAACTCAGTATCAGCTCCTGGGGGATTCCAGGCATTGCCTGAACCAGATGGAGGATGAATATATGTGAAAGGGGACAGCAGTTTGAGACCTAAAGATATCAGAACAAGGGAGTAAAGCGAGAGTTGAAGAGATGGTCTAGATTGTGCGGTTCACAGACAGGTGCCTCCTGGAATGACACCTGCTTAACTTGTCCCAGAGCGTGTGGATCCTGTATCAGTCCTAACAGTTCATGCAAGACAGTCATCGTTGACCGCAGGGGATAGCTATCGAATTGTATGTCGCACAAACCACTAGAGAAAGCTGACAAAGAGCTGGCACAATGAAGCTATTAATTTAAACAGGTGCAATGCTTTTTGAGTAGCTGTTGGAATTCATAAGCCAAAATGTCAAAGCCAGCCCACCAGGCAGTTCCAGTGAGTGGGGCCACAGAACCCTTATCCATACCGTCTGTAGTGCTGCAACAACAATATATTTTTACGAATGCTAACAATTTGAGGCTCGTAGCTGAGTGTTTTAGTTTTCAAGAATTGTTTTAAGTGGGTGGCAAGACTGATTGAGAATGTTCCGCAAACTCAAGAAAAATAAAAGTTAACCAAACAATTTTAAAAAATCAGAATTGTGTATTCTTTCTTTAATTCTAAACGAAGTGTAGAACGTTCTCATGGTGACATACAGTACAGTACTTTATGTGAAATTCCTCAGTATGTTACTTGAGCTGGCTCAAATAGTGTCATACAAGACAGATTTTATTAGGGAAATAAACTGTTCTCTACAGAAGGGATGAGGGGACCTTAACAGGTTTGGTTCTAAGAATGCTTTCAAACGCCTCCAACAGCATGGCTGGGCATCTTGTCCTGATCTCAGTTCTAAATTTACTACCCTGTAGTTTCTGTCTGTTTGAGTAATACTTTGAGTATTTTGAATAATCAAAACCCTTCTGAAAGTCTAGAAATGTCAGATCATATGTTCTGTGTATGTCCCTTTACTGTGGCTGTTTGCTCGATGAATTCTAGCCAGTTTTGCAAAACAAGCCTTTTATTAATCCATGCTGACCATTCTCAAGGATCCTGCTGCCTTGAAGATAATCTTCTACTTCACATGATCTTTTTTATAACCATTTAATAAGAAATAAAACTTAATGACCTATAATTGGTTTTGTTATTATGGATGGGCACTGCATTGGCAGATGTACTTTCAATGGGTATTGACCCTATTCTGAGTGAGCGAATAAGGTAAACATGCAGTAGAAAGTGCTTTGTACAAGCAGTGCAAAGAACATGCTTGGAAAGAAACCTGTTTTTTTAACTTTTTCTTGATGTATAATGTAGCATGCATTCAATAGGGCGTTTATGAATGTGTGTAGAAATCCTCAGATCACCAGCAGAGGGAGCCAGCACCTTGATTATGAAGTAGTTCAGGTGGGGAGCTGCATCAGCATGCGTAGGCTGCAAAGGAACAGGTAAAGGTTTATTCCCTGCTGAAAAGAGAAGAAAGGAAATGCAACATTTCTGGCATGGAGCCGCCTTCTTCTGGGCGCAGCGAGAACAGCTTGAACTACAGTACGTGTTACCTTTTCTTTCACAAGGTTCGGAAATATTTACAGCCCCATTCCCTTCTGTGCTTCTTGTAGGGTTGTCTTCCATTGAAGCTATGATGGGGGTTATTGTGTATGAATGAATGGTGTATCCCATGTTCCCCATTGAACTTTGACAGGATTTGAGTTCTGAGAATTGTCCTGGTCCAGATGGCCTGTCCATCTTCTGCTGGTCAAGCCAGTGGGTGATGTTGTCAGCAATAGTCTCTACAGTTTCCATCCTCTCAAATATCACTTCCTGGTTGGCAAAATTATTCATCCTGAAACAATTCTGCACTCAATTCTGGTTTATGGGTCACATTAACAGTTCTGTCCCCAAACCAGTTACTCTCTTATTTACAGACACTGTGTAAACCTGCACCTACACCAACTAGTGTGATTTATTGTCCTCCGTAATGCGAGCAGGTTTGGGGGAATAGCAAAATCTGTTAGCACTGCTGCCTCATGAGTTTTGGTTTACATGAGTTTACTTCTCGGAAGGGATAACTTCTGTGTGGAGTTTGTATGTTCTCCCTGTGTACCTCACCTTACACCTTTTGGTGTTGAAAACTGTTTATATTAGCCAACCAATTATGGCTTGAAATGCTGTATCCTTCTCATATTGTATATTATATATTTAATGGCAAACAAAATAGGAAATTAAAATGTGATCGACTTTATGCCAGAGAAAAAATTCTCTGTTTCTCAGACCGGTTATTGAATCTCAAATTTACAAATTTTGAATTAAGCACAAAATCCCGAACTTGGTGAAAGTACTGTAGGTCGCCATGTTGTTGCAAACTTATATCCAAGTTCTTACAAATAGTGACATGATGAGGCCCTTCCTGCTCACTAGTCACCATAATGACTAATGTTATGTACGAGGGTTGTGCAGCAGACATTTCACCACAGGAATGTTCCAACCTTATCTGCATGCAGAGAAAACAAGTAGGAAGTATTTTTTGGGAAAACCATCTAGAAATTGAAAGCAATATTTCTGTTGGATTTAAAAGTAATGTGTTTATAAGTCTGCTTGTTTACAATGTAATAAGGCTGCAACACATCACTACAAGTTTTGTTGCCTCGTTCTGAATCCACGAAATCGAGTCTATTTTGTGCTGTAAATTGGAGGTTTTACAAGTTGCTGTCTAAATTTTACTTTTTTTGTGGTTTGCATGCACTCATCAATACTCATTCTAACCCTGAAATATAAAAATAGCATTGCAAATCCCCTTTAAATAACTAATTTTTCCATGCAATGATTGCACTCAATCCTGTGCTAAAGATTTAAGCCTTATCTTTTTTTTTTTGGTAAATCCAGTGTATCTCATGATGTTTGTAACAATTTCATCTGATCTGACACACATAAAGCTACCTCCTGTGTGGATGGATATTTCCTTTCGGCACTGGGAAATCACTTTTTTACAACGTGAAACAGCAGGCACGAGTTCAAGCTAGGCCTCATCTAAACGGCAGTTTTGTTTTAGGAAATGTCGTGAGTACATACAGTATTCGTCAGCCTCTGGAGCTCCGAACAGATCTTTAAATCCCAAGCCTGATGATAATGTTGTAATAACTTCACTTTTTTTTCCACTTTATGAGGTGTGCATGACCTCTCAGTGTACCCAATTGCAAAAGTGCTTCTGGTTAGTCCGTTAATCCATTAATGACACTACTCACAGAAGGGTTTCTTGCGTAGTTTGGTGGCGAGAGGGTAATTTTTCAATAAAGCTGAACGTGTCCTGCTGTCTTTCTTTTAATTAGGGTATTATAGCCTAAGGTTCCCGGAGAATGAGGTATTGCTATTTACACAATATGGGTCAGAAAAGATCAGTCTGTTACAATGTGTTTTTGTTGGCCATTCAGTTTTATTCACCTTTATTTGATAAATCAATGAAGAACAGGTTCTCGTTTACATCAATCACCTGGAGTACAGGTATGCCCATAGATACAGCATGTATAGTTTTTAGCTGCCCAACAGCAAATGATCTGCCTGGGGTTTGAAATCAAAACCTGCTAGTTGCAGGTCCAGAAGCCTGTTGTGACTACATCTGCACATTTTTGCCACTGGATGGCGGTATGGCCCTGATAACAGGACATGCGCTCCTCTTCCTATCAGTAAGAACTACAGCTGTACTGTAAACCTTTTTACTCTTTAAAACTACTTTAAAACCTTTGACCTGTTGAGAAAGTGAGGAGGTTTCCCAACAACATGAGGACATTTGGCTCATTTAGCCCACTTAGGTCACAGTAGCTAATTGATCCGAAGACCTCATCCAGCCATTTCATGGAAGAGCTTGGGACCTGGCTTTGGCACCATGACTTTATGCGACACTCCCACAACACTTTGTGTAGAGCATTCGCCGTTTACATGCATTAACAAGTATTTTTCATAACTAATACTGTCCTCTAGTTTGGGTTTTCTACAACTGTTCTGTTCTGAGGAAGTGCACTGCTTTGTCATTGCCTTAGAGGATTTTAAATGCTTGGCTCAGGTCCCCTTGTAATCCTGTCCGTTGTTTTCTTCAACACGTCAGTGTAGGATGTTAAGCCTAGTAATGTATCTGCCAGCTTTTCTCTGGAATGATTCCTCTCTCAACACGTTTGGGTTGTGTGCGGTGCTTGGACTTGGACCTAGAGCCTCTGCACCACAAACAAAAAAAAAAAAATCATCGTATCTGTAACTTTTCCTTTCTTGCTGTAGGGGCATTACCACTGTGCTCTTAAAGGGTTAGTTCCCACCTCCTGTGCTTCCTTCTTGCCAAGCACATCACAACATGAAGGGAGGCCTTTCTTTGGTCAAAGGGCGGTATGTGAACAAGCTACCCAGCCATTATGGTGAAGTTGAACCGCTGGCCGCTTTCGAGAAATAGCCGGATGAGATCCTTTGATCAATGAGCTACTCATTAACAACAGGTTACACGGTCCGAATGTCCTCCTCTTGTCTGTGACCTCATGTTCTTCAGTGGCTCCAATGGGGCTCAGTAGAGTACTGGATCCTTAACCTACACAGGCCAGGGAAGAATGAACACCCCACCATTAAAGTCAGGAAAATTTGATCCAAGGGATCACGATGCCAGTCAGTGGTGGGCGGTTGTATCATTCTACCCAAACTCTAAATTCCCTCATTGGTCGAGTTATTGATTATTCCCCTGTTAGATATGTAATACACCTGTAATAGCCGATCGATAGAGGGCACCCCTAAGAACTTTGAACTTTAATCACTAACTGCATATCTACAGAAGTACAGTTCGAAGTGTGTTGACTCTTTTTCAAAATGTTTTGGTTTTTAGTATACAGTCTCAAGTTAGAAATGATTTGCTGACTTTGTACGCTGTTCATTTTAATTAAAAAAAATTGAACAAGCTGCAGTACCAACAGTTTTTTCAAAGATCGATATTGACTGTTCTAGTTCCGTGATGCCTTGAGGCGGGTTACAGCATACAATAGTGTTTGGTTACGGCTGTGTCATGTTGTTAACGTGAGTGCAGACAACGAAAGAGAGGAACATACTACAGTTCTTGGCAGTGTCTACAACATTTTGTACATTTTGTCATTTTGAACACTTGACGAAAAGGCTTTGGCTGCGTAAGGCCGATGGCTTCATGTCCGGTTTGAATCGCACTTGCCAAAACTGAAGTCAACAGCAATCCTGCGGGTGAAAAACAAATTACAGTTCTGCAAAATGTTACTTTTTGTGATGGTGTGTATTCAAGCTAAGACATCCCTTCCAACCTGAGGGCTTCATTCCGTAATGAAACCATGTTATGTCAGAGGACAGTTGACTGCGTTATTATTCAACCTGAAGTTTATTTATAAGAGGTTTGTTTTTCTTAAACATTTTGTCCGTTTAATGAGCTTTCCTTGCTAGTGTTTCTGTGGAGACGGCATTTCACACAAAGAGGAGAAGATGTGCCAGCCTTTTTCCAAGGTAATCCGAAAAAGCGTATTATGCTTCAGAACCTGTCTTAGGTTTAAAGGAAAAAAAAATCTGTCTAATCCAATGACTGTTATTTTTAAACGCTCAAGACCAGCACAGCTTTGTTAAAACACCGTACAGACTTTTAATAGAATAACCCCACATCCACAATAAACGTAAGATCTGCATCATGGACCAACAGTGTTGCTGCATTTTGTCTTTTAGTATATTACAGTCTCTAATAGACCAGGATTAAAAATAGACTTTTTATGCCCCAGCTAACACTACACCTCTAATACCCTTAGAATTTGATTTCTGTTTCCTTTAAAGATATCCAAGTGTAACTAATTCCTTCTCTAATGCTGCAGTAAAATTGCTTCATTTTAAGGAATACTCATATTGAGAACACTAGAATTGTTCTAGAATTTACTTTACCAGATTAATGAATCCAAACTTAACCCTGGATGGATTTGATATGAGGTATGTAAAAGTTATTAAAGTAAAAGGGTAGTTTGTATGATGTATCCAGGGTTTAAATGATTGAAAACTCCTTTTCACTTATTTGTCCATACACTACAGCTCAGTCTACTCTGAATACCTTTGCTTTTATATACATTACAAGTAACAGCATTAAAAATACCTCACAGGATGTGATGAAATGGGCATTTCAAATACATGCACTCCTAAATGTGATGATTTGTTGTTGCCAATGTGCTTTTTCTGAATTGCTCCGTTAGTATTTCTGAGTAAATGCAACATCTAGGATTTAAAAGGACAAGGTCTTTCGGGGTCAAGGGTCACCTTCCAGGCATGGTACAGCTGGAAGGAGCTGTCCAGTTCAATCCCAGCCTCCTCTGTTCTTTAACTACAGGGGACAACCAGGAAACACACGGGACCTCCGCTTGGGCTGCCAGTTAGACAAAACATAACAGCATGCAGGCTCTCGAGAGGCACACAGTCTACGGAAATTAAAGCAAAGGGAAGGGGCAACAGAGACCTCAAAGGTTTAGCCCTGTCACCTGTGTGAGAGCTGCTGAGCATGGCTCTCCTTGTAGATGAGTCTGCACAGACTCATGCAGGTCTCCAGGGCTTTCACACATCATTTCTGACAATCTTACCTCTCTAAAACACCTCAGCATCATTGCTCACCCTCATCTATTTTTAAAATCTCTACTTCAGGTAAACTGACCCATTAACTTGAACCGAAGTGATAGCTCCACATTTCAAGACTGTTAAAATCACAGACATTTAAATTTGTCCTGTATGTCATTTCTGCTTCTCTGTGAATGATTGTCTTGTTTTTTTCTTGGTGGTGCTTGTTCATTTCACCAAGTGGAAATGTGGTGTGTAAATTTACAGCCTGGTTCACTGCCAGTCCAAGATTTAAAAAGTGGTGTAAGGTCTCACTGCTTAAATTTAGTGAGACCTACCCATAATGCCTTGGTCTGCATTGCATGACAATTATTATAGCTCTTCCAAAGTACTGAATTTCTTAAAGCAGGGCAACCTTCTGATTTACAGCTAACTTATTAAGGAGCTGATGTTAATAGTAATGATTTCTGAATAGAAATATTCCAGAATGAATTGGATTGGAAGGGTCACAATTTGGGTACCCCAGCAATAAGAGGCTACCACAGGTTAAACATGAAATTATCATGAATCAAACCATAGGTTAAATACACTTTAACAAAGATGCTGTTTCTGAGAGACATGCTATCTCTAGCATGTACTCTATTTTAGTATAAAAGTCACAGAGTAACTGTTGCTAGAATTTATTAAGTCTGCCTTAAATTTAACTCCTCTGTGAACATATATAAATAAATATTTTTATTCCTCAAGAAAGAAGGGGGAGGGGCAGGAAGTGTTGTGTCACATCCTGTGATTATTTAAATATTGCAAATTAAGATAATGTTTTGGAAATGATATCCCACTTGCACAGATTGGAAACAGATAGCTTCAGAAGACTTGTTTGCTTGAGTAAACATCCCTTCGTCTGAACTCCTCTCCCCAGGTGGATCCCTCAGCAGAAATGAAAACACCTGCCCTCTGGTTCGCCACAGCTAGAGCAGCAAATTAGCAAGGGCTCAGAAGTGCCCAGAGACACAAGAGAGAAGTGGGCTGGGAGAGGGAGAGCAGGCAAGCCCACAAGAAGACAAATCATTTCTGCAACGCCACCTGTGGCCAACAGATGTTTTCTTATTGTAACTCCAAACCACATCAGAGAGAGGTCTGCCACAACACTGCCAATAATTAGGGATTTTATTGAGGCCGCACTGCCTCAATTGTATGCTTCCACAAAATATGATAATTGGAGAGCTTTACATCTTTGTCCAGATTGGGCAGAAGCACTTATTTCTTTTCTTTTACGGTTTAATTTCCGAAACGTCCACCAGAGCTGCTATCTCCTATCCGATTTTAAATGTATGGTATAGTTTTATCCAAGAAATGTTTTTATAGGATAATTCCAGTTTAGCATTTATTGGGATGCTCTTCTTAGTGTTACAGAGTCACTGTTTCCTAATAACTATTTCATGGAGGAGCCTCATAATGCAGCCCTTTGTCTGTTCAACTGGGCTGTTAAGACATGTTCCTCATAGCGTGCAATTATCTTGGTTCAGTAAATATGAAGATGAATATGAACTTGCTTAGTGAAGTGTCAGCTAAAGAAGTCGGTTATTTTGTTCTGTTTAAATTGTTTTCTGATGAGTGACAGTTAAAGAGTTAATAACAGGAGGGTGATGAAATATATACTGTATGATGGTGAATAAAAGACGGTTTGTTCACTGTGTCATATTCCGATTTATAACAGTAACCCAAACTTAAATTTCATGGTAACAGAAACTTAAATTTGAATTGGAAGTGGCAAATTCCATTTTTGTATTAATACCCTAGAGGCCATTGATCCCTGCAAATGTTTAATTGCAGGTGTATTTAAAAAAACACCGTCATGTACAGTATAGATGCTTTGTTAATGGATAAAACATCCCCAGTAGTAGGTCCTTCCATCTCCAGCGACAATCACAACTTTGACGCTTTGACAGCAGCTCTGCATGAGATGAAAAGTAGGTAGAAACTTGCAGCACTTCTTTAGAATATGTTTTCCTGTAATATCTTATGGCTGTCTGTTACTATACTGTACATTAGCCAATTCAGCTGTTGACTTCAGTAATGTACGCTACAGTATCTGTCAACCTGGTCAAATGCAGCTTTAAATTTCAAAGTGACTGCATCTGACTGTATTTGGAGCAGCAATTTTCAGTCGCGGTGTATTTTCTTTGATAGTAGCTCAGGTCTGGAGGGCTTTAGAAAGTCAAGGTGTGGAATCACAGACATGGGTAGAGTGGAAGCTGGTAGATAATCTTATGAATTTTAAAGGGTGCTCTACCCCACAGGTAAGAGGATTGAACTGAGCTCCTTCCCAGTTCTGTAATACCGATCAATCTGCTTAGCCTTGATGGGTTAGCAGAACGGACAGCTACAGAGCTTGTTTGAATAAAATGCTTTTATCAGGAGGCAGACATCTGGTCTTAACTTTCTCTCAGCAGCGGGGCTCCTGTAAATCTCTGCTGGAATTACGAGCAATACAGTTTCCCACTGGTGGTTCTGGCTGTTTCACATTTTTGGAGACAATTAGAAACGTGCTACCGTTCTTGTACACCATCCATTATTTTCATCATTCCCGTTTGTGCCCGAGTAAATTTATCCATACACGGAGTACTCCAGCACCACTGTGTTACTGACTCTGATGTGACTGCGCCGTGCTTTCGGAATAGATCCAGACCATGAAGCCACTATTTTGGTATTCTGAAGGTCCCAGTCGTCAAAATTTGGATGCGTCATAAAAATTTGCGAAAATGAGAATGATTAAACACAAGAGAAGCCATTCAGCCATTTGAGCCCATTTTTGTGCAAGAAGCTCAAGATCTCATCCAGCTGCTTCTTGACGTAAGCTGGCGTGTCTGTTCCATAGCAGTGAAGCAGTGAGAAGATACTGATTATCTCAGCTGTCTTTTCCTGACCTCATTCGAGAAATCGCTTGATCTCATTACAGCATTGGCATGGATTATGCAAGACTAAGGCATTAGTAACATTCATCCCAAACTAACACTACTGTTTTTCCCCTCTGCTGATGATGAATGAGATTTTAAAGGCCTTGGCCAAGCTGAGTCGTGGTTACAGTGATGCGTTTTTGTCGTGCGTCCTTTTGCAAGTGTTTTCAGATATTTGTCTGCTTCTGGGGTCGACGGCCTTTGGTAATTTTTCAAATGCCCTTCAAGATCTACAGGGCTGTTTAATATCGATGATCACTTCCTCTTTTGGTTTGGACCTCCAGTTCATGTGAACAGTACAATGTTATCTCAGAAGAATAGCCTTAAATAGAATAGGCTGAGAATCCCCTTCCATTCCACACGTTTGCTCAAGCCGTACTCCCAATCACGCTCACAAGATTATTTTAGGCCCCTCTCATCCAGCTCACAATCTTTTCCAGATCCACCCTCCGGAAAAACACTTTAAATCGATCCTTTGAAGAGCCGCCCGCTTCCACCTCGGCAGCTTTCCTGCTGCCACACGGACTCTGAACTCTCTCCGTATTTCGCCACGCATGAGTATCCCCTTCACAATCCGGTTTGCCAAATCTAAGATTAATGTGTACCTCATTGTCTTCTCATTTCCAGTTGTATTCAGATTTTTAAAAATACTGTGTGTGTTGTAGGTTTGCTTCCTCAGAGTTCTTTTCATAAACCAAAACCGACAGCTGTTGTGTGGGAATAAAGCATTCGACACGACAGCGGGCCAGCATTTTACAGCAACAGTATGTTTAATTGTAGAAGGTGCTGGAGACTACTATTAAAGTGATGGGACATCCGATAATTTGTGCAGAATGTACCTGGGTGAACGAAGATGGTGAATGCTTGCGCTCTGATCTAGTGTGAAGAGGCCCATCCACCATTCTTAACCATCTTGCCATCGTGTCTGTGTTGGAGGATGAGTGTGAGGACGATCTGAGGGTATTAAGGGTGATGGCTGAAGCCCATGTTGTTCTTTACCTCTGAAATGGGTTTCGAAGTAGGTACAGTAGTACAGTTCTTCTTGTGTCAGGAAGGATGCTCTCTAGACAACATTGCTTATAAAAGTCAGGAAAAGCCAGTCCAGCGAATATCGGGCATTTACATGGAGCATGATGTCCAGTTTTTCTGTATAAAATCTACCCAAATTCCTGTCCACTGTAGTATAACACCCTGCTTACACTTCATTTAAACATTGTATGTTTTCAGACTAGAAAGTATACTTTGGATCTGACAAAGACAAAATCAAATCATGAAGGGGAAGGTATTATTTCACACAATAACTTCACAGAATTGGGGCCGGGGTTTGAGTATGCGTACTGCATGCGTGAGTCGGAGGGAGTGTTTTAGTGTTTAAAGCAGTAGAGGAAACTGCAGTTTAGTACAAAGCAGACATTCTGCTGTTCCAATAAAACAAAAAATGAATTTGCTCCTTTCATCCCATTTGCCATTTCTCTTCCCATAAAAGGAGAACACAGGGACTTTCATGATTTCTTCTGAGCACTGACTGTCTGCACTGTCCACATACTGCTAGACTATTATCCAGTGTGCTCTCCTCTCCTGGAATAGGTCCATTAATTCAGTCTCCAAGCGACATTCACCACTTGGCAATAATCAGTCAATTCAGACCATGTGTAGCTGTGGGATGCTAACCAGGGGAAGGAGCCCTAAAAGAGGACATTTATAATTTACAGCACATCCTATTACCTCCATATGTGTATTAACACAAGGGCCTTGTTATTGAACACTGTATTGAAACCACACTTGTACCAACATAGGCCACGTCACAGGTCATCCAGAAGTCTTGTGTCGGCATCCCCTCAGATTGAGGTTCGGTGTGAGTCTGGTGGGTTGCTTTTGTGTTCAGCAATATAATTAGGCAGATTGCACCTCACTTTTGGGTACAGTAGCCAGGTAGTTTTGTGGGAGAATAATACCCTGGCTTCTGTCAAGTAGCACCTGGACGAGATCCTTAGATCAGTTAGCTGCTATCTTCCGAATGAGCTACAGTAGATGGGCCAAGCGGCCTCTTATTTGTGAACCTTCCTGTATTCTAATGACAAATGAAGCTGCGTCTCTCAAAGTGACTCCAAATAGCCTCAAATTGTGCAGTTGCCTCTTTTTGGGGGGGGAGGAGGGGCTATCAGAAGGAAGTTGCATGTTCATCTGGCTACCCAACTGCTCAGAGTGTAACAAATGGCCTTTTATTGACGGACCAGAGGGGCTGATTTGGCGATGTTTCCCCAGCCTGGACAGACCAGGCTGGAAGGTGCCTCTGCTGTCCTGCTGTGGTGGCTGGTGTACTTTCCTGTTCTTGATACACAGCATCCTTTTGTTGGTGCCCCTGTGACTGCAGGCTACAGTTTCCATGGGAAGACAACAGAAGTAAACAAGTGCCTGCCAGTCTCTTAACGTTAAGTCAACTTTCCAAACCAACATTTCCGGGAGAGCGGCAGGGCAGCAGATGATGCTGCCGATGAGGTAAAGCACTTCCAGCCACTGGAGGAAAGAAGGAACTTCTGATACCACTAATGTTTAAACGGCACATATTTACTCACATCCCTCATGACAGCTGTTTGTGCTGAAACAAACCCTTTTCTTCTTCACAATATAAACTGCTACTCATCAGAAAATAGTGTATTGATATTATTACAACACTGATGACTATCTGAAAGAGACCTGGAAAACATATTGGAATGGGACTCCTGAGGACTTGAGCTGTGCACACACTGTTCAGGTGCAATAAAAATGCTTGTTGGTGATTAAGCTGAGATTCTGGCACCTTGTAAACAAATAGTGACAAATTGAAAATATTTTAAAGGCCGAATTCCCAAGAAAGAAGAAATAACTTTGAGTAAGGTTTCAGAAATAAAAGATGCGTTTTTGTCTTAAAAAGTGTACTGATTAAAGTTTCCAAGGCACGGTTTCTGTACACAATAATTATCAGGATGTGTGTGGGTGAGGGTACTCGCTTGCCTCAGAGCTGTTGCACAAGAATACCCTCCAGAGCCTGAAAAAGTCAGAACAGCAATTGGCAATTGACTGTGTTGTACATAAAAAGTGATTTGGTTGCAGGCTCGAGATGTCCATGTTGAAAATAATTCCTATGGCATTCCTTTAGTTTCAGTCCCATAAAAAGAACAAAAGCAAAGATGTTTTATTTTTAAGGATATCCACTAGGTGGGATTAAATGCAAAGAAACTAGAGCACCTCCTGATAAAACATGTAAAAGATTACTGATGACAGGGGAAGTTCCTCTCCCAGGGAATTTACATAAATCTGAAGGTAATTTGAAAGGAAATTCCCGCTCTTAAAAACAAATTAGGAAAAGCATGAAATGTTCCTCTTTATCCCTCTGATCTGGAAGAACCCATTCCCTGCCCTGTTCCGTGTCTGCAACTCACAATCTGACTCTCCTGTACTCTTACTACAGTCTACTGTAGTGAGATCTTCTTTTCTGAGCTGAGCCCAGAGGCGGGAGTTTCACCCAGACGGCCTCCATTTGGCCACAGTTTCCACCCCGTTAGGAAAAAAGAGGTTTTCTGTGACCCTGTGAGTCCCCATCAAATCACCACGGTCATAGCAATATTCTTTTGTTCTCCATCTGCAGTAGGTTGGAGACCTTGGTTTTGATTAAAATGGCAAAGTTTCAGTCTAGACTCTAGTCTGTGGGTCGAATCAAGTCGTCCTTGACGATTACTCCGCAGTTTTCCTCCAGACACTGTGAAAAGGCGTAATTTAAGTCAATGTCTGAGTCTACGTGACTTACTGTGTTGCTTAGCAGAGGGTTGATCTCTCAGCTCAGCTGGGGAAAGCTGGGGAAATATTTCCTCCACTGAAAGCCTTAACACCAGTGGAAAACCTGATACCCTTTTATTGGTTGAACAAAACTGTGAATGAAGTGAAGCAGGCACATGTCAGACTTACTCATGCCTGCTGCTTATACCCGTGCACAGTGTTGTGTCTCATCTGGCATCTGGCCATGATCCATACTGGTGCTCATCTGGAGGCAGGAGTGACCATCCACATCGTAAGGGTCTCATGGGAGTGAGAAGACACCCTCTTGTACGACAGTGGCCGTAGCTTGGCATGCAGGGTTCCGATTTCATTCACTGGTGTCATTTCAGGCACGGAAGTGTCAACTGGCATGGCGTTTTGCTGCAGTTGTGTTTCTTTCAGTCACACAAAGTTTTCCAGTCCCCGATGAGCTCAGGCAGGCACTGATCCTGGTCTGATCTCATCTCAGTCTTTGGGATAAAACTGTATATCTTCTCAGATATACTGATCTGGACAAAACCGTGCCATTTACCTTTTTAGAAAGTAGCCTCGGTAAATACGTTGCAACCACCTTTTATTCAGAGCCCGTGATGACCCTTTAAACTTCAAATAGGATGCTCTTCAGCCCAATTCAAGCTGCAGTCAGTGCAGTCTTTGCTTGCCTCGCCTGAGTAACTCAAGGAATATCAAAACTAGAAGACAAAAGGCCAAAGATGTCATTGTTTCATATTAAACTACAATTTAATAGAATCCTAATGAATATAATCTGGTTTGAATATGACAAAAAGCATAAAATGTGACAGGCAGCTCAGGTGCACTAATGGCAATTGGGCAACACTGCAGGCATCCTATTACTTTCTGGCGGCAGTGGACCATTGAGACATGATATTGAGATGGCATAATGAAATGAAAATGAAATCTCCATTGAATCATACAGCTATTTTGTGTGTTTTTACACTCCAGTTAATGTGCATAGAAGCATACAAATAGTATGCTTAGTAAATAGTAAAACTTGATTTGTAGAAAACAGGATGCAGGCCCTTTCACTTTGCTTGCTGCTGATATGTTACGCACAGCGCCAGTACAGATTGCAGCACTGACTACAGCGAGGGTGTAACAGAAGCCGCTGACAGGCAGTAGTGTCAAGAATGCAGTAAGTCTAGATCAGCTTCAAGTGAAAAAAATGCTAATATGTTTGTAATGATCGTAACTCAGAACGGTAAAACAAGGAGAACTGGTCTTTGAAGGAGCATAATGAATGGTAGCAGTGTAATCTCTGCAAGGTCCTTCTTATGTTAATTTCACTGTCATGCAATGTTATGAACCATGTAATCTCGTAGGCATGTAAAGTCCCAGTAGCACACATTTGTTAAAATGAGAACTGACAAAAAATAGCAGGCCAAAATGCAATTCATATATTGCTGAACTGCTTCACCGTACTGTTTATAACAACCAATCATGTTTCCAATGGTGTATGTGAGAATTATTTCACGAGATAGTTCTCACCAAATAATTCCCGGCTTGATGGTTGAAAATGAAGTATGCAAACTGATGGGTTTCACTGTCTATTGTTAGAAACTCCTGGTGCACTGTTACACTCTCCCTTCCAAGCCCCTAATACTCCTCTGACTTTTTGGAAAGTGCTGGGTGGGCCAGAAGGCGGATGATGAACCACAGCCTCCTTGGCTTCATTTCGACCGAGTTGTAGTCCAAGAGACAGTCGGACTGAGATCTCTTTAGCCATTCTCTCTTGTGAGGCAGAAAACTGGCTGACTGAGCTCTTAGACCGAGGCTTGTGTGGAGAGGAATAGTTTGTTATAACGGGTTAGTGGGCACAGGCATCAAAACACACAAAATGTTCTTTCTTTTTCCTCGCACAGTGACACTTTCCCCACCACCCTCAAACATAACATCAGCCCCTATTTCCAAACATCTCCTTTGAGCCAGGCAAATGAAGGATGCAGTTCAGCACAAAAAAAAGGAATTCAATCCAAATCAAAGCCCCAAGGATACTAAGTATTTAACAACTGGAACACAAGCAAGATCTGAAGCTAGAAAAGACTTGAATATTAAGAGACTGGGCTCAAAACATAAGGACTTGGTGTTAGATTACAAGCAGTAACCAGCCTGAAGACACAGTGTTAAATGGGAACTGGGAAGAGTAATGCAGAGAAATACATTCCTCCAGTATAAAACTATATAAGATGAAGACACATTTCAAGTTCAGGTTGAGCCCTGTAGTTCAGATTTTGCTGGTCATCCTCTGGGCTATGTTATCGGGATTATATCAGTCGACTTTGATTAGGATTCCTGAGCTGGAGGTATGTGATTGGTCCTGTACTGATGGAGTTGGGTGGGCTTCATCTGGCAGGGTTTTTTCTGATCGTCGAGCAGCCCATGTATCCTGCGACATTCCTCTTAAATTGTCATCTTATCTGGGAGAGTACCACTAATCCAATATTCCATTCTCCGTCTGCCAAGGTACTGTGATACTTGAACTTTGAACAAGAAGCACAAGGTTAAGACAGTGGACATTTCTGAAGAAGGAAATTCCATAACCCTATAGTGGTGGCTTATTCTACAATGAATATTGTAGAAGCAATGCTTTATGCAAAGAGTTGATTAATAATAGTGATTGTGATTTGGAAGAAAGGTAATTAGTGATTCCAAACCTTAAGAGAAAAGCTGACAACCGATAACTACAACTAGGGGAGCCGAAAAAATGCTATAACATTTTTAAAAATGCCTACCTTTTAAAATCTCAAAAACGACAGCATTACCAACATTAGACACTCTGAAGCTTTTGAGATTGTTGTGTTATGGTTTTCTAAGTATTTAAATTTCACATCAAAAGTATCCTATTCTGTAAGGTTTAATAACAGGAAGCTGTGTAAGGATTTGCCCAGACTGCTCCAATACCTTATTTTATCACTTTAGTCAGTCACAGTGGCCTAAGGGTGCGGTGATCAATACATTGTGCTAAGTTTTAACAGGGACTAAACTAAATCTTTAAGTCATCTTCTGTGGGGGACAGGACAACCTAAAACAACCTAAAACAGGATATAAAGAACATTAAAAAACTGAGAGCAGTGGGTAGCCAAGAAGCAACTAGTCCTGGGAGAGTTTCCTCCTTCACAAGACCTGGAATACAGGTCTGACAGATAATTTGAGCACAAAAGTGACAGATGCTGTACTATGGCACTATTTTTTTAAATTGGTGGAAGTACTTATTTCCTCCTGGGGGACATGGTGGTGCATAGGTACAGTAAGCATTGCTGAGATATAACAGTGGTTAGACATTGTTAGATATTGTTGGGATATCTAATCCTGACTGGGCTGTCTTTGGAGTAAGAGACAGTTTTCCCTTTTTTCCCTGTATGTTGTTTATGCCCCAGTTGCCAGACACAGCTTTGTTTTCTGGAAAACAGAGCTTTGATGCTTCCCTGATTGTAAATGTCTGTACAAAGCCTAGAAGGTTGTGTATTAGGTATGTGTGTATTATTTTAAAACAATATATGTTATTTTTAAGTTTGCTTCCAATTTATTACTTTGTTAGCACACTGTGCTGCAGCAACAAAAAATACAAGTGTCATGTTATTGCTTGCTGTTCCCTGGTGTACATTTGTGATGTTCATTTTTAGAATCTGCTTACACAGCAAGTTACTCTCAGGACCCGATATGAATTATGTTCTGTATAGATTTTAGCCTTCCTTTATTCATGATTCACACTCCATATTTAATCTCTGTATGATTTATTTAAGGATGCATGTTTAAAGAACAATTTTAAATTTTAAAATGGGAAAAAAACAAATTTACTCTCCACCTTAAAATGCTCCGGTTGCAAAGCCTATTTTTCTAAACACTGTAAATATCTCTAATCAGAAATTCATCTATGGACCTGGATTAAACAATGTCATTTTTATGATGGACAGTTCATTTTGAGTTCACAGGATACTGCTGGCTACAATAAGCATCATCATTCAGGGAAGAGCTCACAAACCCGGAACCTACAGTGTTCTGGCAATTTGATTAGAAAGAAATCATTCAACTGTCATGAAGCGTCTTTCAGGACCCTATGCAGACAACGCAATCCGGAGAGGAGTGAGAAAACACGGGGAAAAAGGCTAGGACAGGGGCTGGAAGAACAGGGGGCGTGTCCAAGGTGCGCTGATGCTCGGGGAGGGGGGTGTCCAGGGCAAACAAGTCCAAGGGAGTCCGTGAGAGTGTCCAGAGAAAGCCAATGTCCAAAGCCGGGTGATCCATCCTGACATAGACAAAGTTAAAAAGCCGGAGCGGGATCCGGAGAAGGTTCGGGGGAATAAAAAGGGGTAACGGGGGCCAGGCGCTCCCAGTCCCGGACCAAGATGGTCAGGACACCGTTGTGAAGCCTATGCCTTCGAGTCGCTCCTGGACTCGGTGGTAGGCGGGCTTCTGGGCGTCCATCTTCCAAAGCTGAGCCCAGACTGGCAGGAACGTCTGGCTTTTATAGGACGGGGGTAGGAACTGGAGGCAGGTGCAGTAGATCAAGAATAAACAAGGAAGGACTGGAGCGTCCTTAAGAGGAGGGGTTTACGATCGTGACATCAACCACTTGTAGAGACAGAACCCTCACTGTAATGACGCAACTGCAACATGGATAACATGAAGCGCTTAGGCTTGGCCTAAGCTAATAAGAAAATGTTTTTTGAAAGCCTTTTAGAAACTGTAGTCTTGCCTTGTGTCTTTTGCTTATGTGATAAAGCTCCAAATCACTTGTTCCTTACAGCTGCTACAGTAAGAAGTGGCTTTCTGATACCAGCTAGATAGACAGTACGTACCTGAATGCCCGCCGCAGACTTCTCTGTCAACAACAGCAGTTGAGCTTGGGCTTTAGGACAGGGGTTGGGTGCTCCACCCCTGAGGCCCACAGGGCTTAGATCCCTACCTACCGGGGAGAATATGCGGATGAAAGATCACTGTTTCATGACGTGATACATTTACAAAACCACAGAGCCTCCCAAGAGACTCAACCCAAAAAAGATGCTCGCCAGAGAACGCATTGAGCTGTATGACTCAGGAGTCACAGGTCTGGGCTTTGGTCAGGATACCAGGTGGCTGTGACCAGGATTTTTCCGGTGGTATCACACAGTCGATTGAGCGCCACTGAGCGTAGGGTGGGCTGTGTCGAGATAATGGCTCGTCAGGGAGACCAGTAGAGGAGTGTACACCTCAGCTGCTCAGGAAAAGCTGAGACCATTTTATTGGCATTTTATTGGGCTCCTCTTCCTTCCCAGACAGGGCTGTGAAAGAGGATCTCCAGGCAAAGGGTAACAGGGCGCAGAAAGAGAAGCTGTTTTCTGGGTTCTAGAAATGGTTATGAGCCAGTGCTGCCCTACACAGACCACTTATCACAGGCTGGTATTGCTGCAAGGGGCTTAACATGGAGTGACACACACACTGGTTGAGGCAGGTAACTTTATATGAGATCCTGTGGTTTTTGCTGCAGGGAGAAATTCATTCAGGTTCAGTCAGTTCCTGTATACTTTGTCCCCTCTGGCTTTTGGTTTTCCATGCAAGTCTGCTTTGCATCAGACACCACACACACACAAGTCACTGCAAAAGCTTTCATGTGGGTAAAGTGAGTCTAGTACAACCTGTCCCAGTAGGCTGGTATAAATTAAATAGAAAAAAGTTGACATAATGTCATCGTTCTGAACTCTTTGTGAGTATCTTTCTGGTCACTTACAGGAAGGAATTAATTTATTTTACTATAATTGATGTAAATGTCATCACTTTATTTACTGTAAATTACCGTATATTTGAAAGTCTTCTGAAGCCCGAGGTGGTGATGCTGTTTCTCTCTTGTTCATTGTCATTTTCTTTTTGCTTTTCATCTGATGTGGCTGGCTTGATTATCATGATGTATTGTTTTGGCCAGTTTTGCAGGCTTTCTAAATAGAATAAAGACATCCTTTCTTGTAATGTGTTTTCTAATACGCAATGCTTTGTGTTTCTGAAGGCCTTCTTAAGTGTAACAGGGCTCAGTGCTCAGACCTGGTCTTTTGAAGTGGCTGTTTTCTGTTGTCTCAGAAGTGGCACTGTGATTGCTTGGAACTCGTAAGTGACCGGGATTGAATCCCTGTGAGGGCAGTGGAGGTCTGCTTTTTTATTCATTTATTTATTTTTTTGTACTTGTCACATTACTAAGGTCAAGAGGTCGTAACCAAATTGTACTAAACACAAACTGAAGAGGTAAGACTGTTTACTGTACAGCAGTATCTTATTTCTGTGTAATCAACTTGCATTTTTGTTACGGATGCCATACATACTGTACAGTACATGCAAAACCATTAGATTTACCAAAGAATTTCCCAAACTTAAGTTAATTTCACCAGGAATCGCAACACCCAAGAATTAAGTGTACTGAAAAGATCATAGAGTGTTATAGTCAAAATCTGGCTTAACCCACTTGGCTGAGGGCTGACATCCTGGCCAGGGGCGGAGGAGGCTGGGACCCCCCTGTAGAGTGAGGGGTGACCCAGGGGCAGATGGGCTGGAGGTGGGGTGCAAGAAGACGTACAGTACTCGCGGGAGAGAAGGGGATCACAAATAGAATTTATCATGTTTTAGGTGAGGAAACGGCATCAGCAATGATTGCGAGTCACTGGAGTCTGATTGAACTTGTCCGTTGTCACCCTTCCCGAACCTTCGCTATAAACTCCACTTAAAACAGAGGATTCTGGGATTGATTATTCGTCATGTGTTGTGCTTGTTTTTACATCCCTGCTGTGCTTGCTACAAGCTCCCCGTAACCTGACAGGCGGATCGGTGAGCACAGACGGCAGTGCAAGACTGCAGGCACAGGAGTCACTGTTACTGTGAAAGCACAGAGGACTCTTACCCCGACTCCTGACCCTTGCAATAGACCCGAGTGACCTCTGGGCTTCCGACTAATGGCTGACATAGCATGCCAAAGACTGTATGCAAAAACACGGATATATAGAGTTGCAGACATAACTATAGTACTGGGGCCATGAAATTATATCTTTGAGATCAACAGCAATTACTAACACTACTGTTTCAATGATACAATGAAGGCTTCAATGATGCCAAATTTTCCGTTTTGTATATAAAATGTTTAATATACACATCGCAGAATAATCTATTTCATACAAAGCAATGCAACCTCTCTTTTATAAACTTATCATTTCTGTTTTTGTGTGCGACACCCGACCCCCACACTTCCAGACAATCCACCCAAAAAGTAAATGAGAATCATGTGTTGCAGGGGCTAGCCTCACAGGGCTGGACTGTTTCATGTGCTCCCTGCACACGCGATCTCACCTCTTCAACAGTCAGCACTGGAGCTGCTCTGCCACGGTGGTAAAGTGTGATTTGTTGATGGAACCACAAGGGTGATCCTTTAGCTGTACTTCTTGGTACAAATTGCTTTTGCTATAGTTTCTGGCACCATTTCTAAAATTGAATGCGGGTTAATTTTTTTTTTTTACCTTGGTAGCTTATATAATATACAGTATAGCGTTAATTCTGAAATGTTAACCTATTCTTAATCATACTTTTCCAAAACTTAAACTATTTTTTTTTATCCATATCCCATCCCTGGGGTAACTATGAGAAAGATTCCCAAAGGACTTTATTTTATTGTAATGATTGCCTTAGCGTAACGAGAAAAGCCAACCAAACCTTTAACAGATGCCAGGATTACGTCACAACCTTCGGTTACGTGAGGGGACCAAACAAAGGATATTGTTTCTGTTTGTTAGAAATGGCAAACAGCAATGCCCTTACCTGCTTTTCCATGTAGCTGCCGAGGAAGGAAGTTATTATCACAGTAAGTGTTCACAGCACAGGCTGAACTGAGACATGAAAGCAACTATCAGTGAGCTACACAGTCCCTCTACCGTCAGAGACGGCTTGTTTTTGATGTAGGTGCAATTGTACCAGACCTTTTGCATATTACAGTCTATTTCCCTATGCCAATGGCAAGCAAGGGTGAAATTAAACAAATAATATTTGCTAATTTTTTACATGTGTGCTTCCTCCCTTGGGTTTCAAGTGTAACCTCTGGTAAACAAATGCTCTTTCAATCCCCAGTGCTGCTCATATGAATGCAGTCTTTCTTCTGGGTCAGAGCTTTCTGAGGTATTCTCAGTTTCTGTGTCACCTCTGCCACTCTCTGGACTTCATACCAGTCATGGGAGCTTATTGCAAAGTAATGTTTCTCTTAATTGCACGCTTAGTGTAATCATCTCCGCTGTGCTCGGTTCTGCATTGGGATTCCTGCCAGAATGTGCTGTTTGGATATTCTTTAATTTCGGAATGTAATCTGGCTTTTTCTGGTCTAATTTCAAGGTGCAATAATTCAGAACACAATTCTTACAAAATACTGTATGAATAATATGAATAATGAAAATAATTCATTTTCACTTGGTTTTTTTAAATATTAAAATATGCAAGCATATTTTGTTAGAAAAAAAAGGTCATTATGTAGTGTGACTGTTGCAACAATTGAATATGCAGAATATGCAATTTATTGTCACTGATATGTGATTCTGTTTGTTTTTTAGTAAGTCTGTTTAAAAGGTCTAAATATTTGTGTATGGATGCTAAATCTAATACTATTTTTGTGTGCTTCTTTGATTTAAAACATTGACTAATACTGTACATTAATATCTTATTCTTGTATTTTCATGTGGTCTTTCTAAATATTCTGTAACGAACTACTCTCCAAAGAAAATTGTATTTGTTACCTTAATATCTCCAAAATTATGCCAACATACTGCATTTGTTTCATTTTTGCTTGTTAAATCAATTCTTTATTTTACTCCAGTGCAGTGTAACCTTGTGCCATACCACACAGAAAACCAACACTCAGCCAAACCCCTGATTTTGTCCAGTGGATAAAACGTGCCAATTTAACATTGGTCTAACTGGCATACAGAAAAACCAGTGAGGCAAAAGTAAATGGTATATATAGATCGTGTAATGATGTTTCCAAAAATAACGATGCCTGAATTTAGAGCCCTTTGATTAAAGGAACAGTGCAAAAATGGAGAAAAGAGAAGACCGTCACAGAACCGAGTGTGTGATCTCTGAGTGTGTGAACTCTGTTCCTTGAATTCATGTATCATTATTTGTGTTTATATAGTACTATTTATCCCAAAAGATCCGAATAAGCCTTAGGTATGGATGGGGACAGACTTAACCAGAGGACATCACCCACCTGGTTGACACATGTCAGCCATTATGCACGGTCAACCACAGTACACGGAGAAATTGCTTCACCAGTTCAAGCCCAGGGTGACGTTTAGCCAGGACACACCTACTCCTGCTAGCAGTGCCATGGGAACTGTAATGCCCGTGTCATCCAGATCTCCCATCAGAAGGATGGTACCTCCCAGAGCACAGTTTCCCCAGTCACCATACGGTCATGAGTTTGTAAATCAGGTCCAGTGGGAAGAGCACCCCCTACTGGTCTTCCAGCACAACTTGCAGAAGTAACCTGGTTTTCCTTGGAGGTCTCCTACCCTGGTACTGAGCAGGCCCAGCCTTGCTTAACTTCCGAGATCTGGCTAGAAGGTGGTAACAGGGTTGTTAATTATTTTCTGATCGTTTCTTCAATAATTTAACTCATTTCCTTTGGTTCACAGTAGTGAAGACCTTGAACAGTGGAAATAGTTTGCAAACACATGAACAATCTTGGATATGAGATTCAGATCATATTTTGCATCAGCAAGACCTCTTTTAGAATATCGTGAGCAATTTCTTTTTCCATGTGTTTTCAGAATAACTATTTTTAAATTGTTTTTTTATATATTTACTAGAATGTTCATTATTTGTTACTAACATTGTTTTATGTAAATAATGCATATTATTTTGTGTTTTCGTAATCAGAATGTACTAGAATGATTACGTAATCCATTGAGTGTGGACAGGTCATGTGAGGGGTTCAGAAAGTTCGAGAAGTGGCTGAGGTCTATAAAGAGTGACAGACCCATTTACACGAGTTTGTGTTCTCCAGCAGCCTTTAAGTCTACTTTGCTTATGGAGGATTCAGCAGTTTTTAAGGACACTTGACGTACCAACAGGATTTGTGTCTGGACTTACCATTTATCGAGGGATATTGAACTTGACTGAACTTGACAGACTGAAGAAACTCGACCTATCCAGGCTTGAAGAGAGAAGATACAAAGTGACTCGACCCAGCTGTCCATTCCTACCCATTTCTTCCAATTCCGAGCCTCTCCTGGCTAGCCAGATCTCGATTCTTCAAAATCCTCAAAGCACTTCTTCAGAACGAACAGTAACGCATGAACCAGAGGGCACAAGTGCATTCAAAACCAGTAACAGAAGGCAAGGCTTTACCTAAGAGTTGTGGGAGTGTGGAAACATAATGGCCTCTTCTCATTTCTATCCTTTCATACGTTTTTATGTGAGTTTCATTTAAGTTGGTACAATAAAATATTTTGACAAAAGTTTGATTCAAGGTAAAGTTTTCTCAGAGGTAGTCCTGTATTTCTAAAAAATGAATTGAAATTGAAATATGAATTGAAATATGTATCACACATTTACCCTGCCAAATTATCCTTTTGAATATCATACAACTGTATAATCTGTTATATTTTGGAATAAAGGATCATGCTGCAATCCATGTTTTGGAATGTTCAATGAATCTGAAGCCATTTCATATTGTGTCAGGTGCTGATTAAATGTATTTGTCAAAAGGATTAATATGGTGAGTCTTGTTTCTCACAGATTTAACCCACCCATCAGAGCCTTTATCTCCAGTTGTTAAACTTAAATGGTAAAGAAATCCAGGCCAATCTGAGTATAGTGTCTATTGCCACAATGCTGTACTGTCCTGTACTCCAAAAGTGATTTATGTGTAGAGAACCATGACACTGGTTCTAAAAAAAGATACCAGTTTCAGCAATAATTCTTTGTTGTACTACCCATGGGATCCCTCAACTACAAACTGAGGGGGAAAGTTAATCTTTAATATATAATTGTGCGTATGAAGTTTGAGATCTGCAAATGATTAATTACCAGGAAAGCAACAAGGGCCACGTTATTTGCCTGTATGCAATTACTTATCCTCTTGTGAGAAAAATTGGCAAAAAGCTTGTTACACAGATTTTGAGGAAAAAAAGAGGAAAGGGGTTTAAACTTTTAAATTTTAAATTTTAAACAGTTTAAACTCTGTATAGATAAGACATTTATCTGGTTCAACTCAAAAGATTTGACACATATTGACTATTAGGCAACAAATCTTTACTAAAGGTCTCAATGTCTTCTCCCACACAAGAGAATACATTTATTTGCAGCCAGGAGGAAACTGGATAAAAAACAGGAATTAAATCATCAGGAATCATTTTTATAGTAAAAAATATTGTGCATGTTCATTCCTTGGTATTTTACTGCTGATTCTTCTGTGCGTTATGCAGAACTATGAGTACATGCTTTTAGTATGTACTCCTACTTAAGGTACTCTACATATTAGAGATGTGGTCTGTTCAAGTCCTTTTATGAATTTCTGTCACAAATAAGGGTAGCCCAAATTTAAACCAGCCTGGAAGAAATTCTTCCCTAGGCTTTGAAGAGAAGAAGTAAAGGAAAGAAATGTACAATATACAGTACATGACTATGACTGTACCAAGAAACTCCTTTGAAACATGCATAGTGTACAGTATATGTATATATTATGCTTACTGTGCTCAATCGAACCAAAGGAAGTGTCCAACCAGGTCAGTGGAGAATCGCTGTCAGGTTGCACTAACACTCCTTGAAGCTTGACTAAAGAAAGGAGTCACAGTGTGTTAAGGGATCCTGAGACACATATGAGGAAGGAGAAGGTGACTTTGCTGACTGCATTTTCATCTACACCACTTTTGAACATCAGAGCCGACAGACTCCGGGGAATTAATGATACATTTTGAAGCATTTGGGAAAATCTTTATTCCCAGAACACCTGCCTGCATCTCTGCACCAGAGGATGTCTTTCTTAAGAATGGTCACAGGACGGTCTCTCTATACCACGCTCGGTACCTACCTTATCTTAAATTGTGAGGCTGCCAACACTGATAGCAGCTAAACTGACGAAGCAAAGAAAATACTGCAAAAGCTATGTTCTAAGGAAACATTATTATTGTCCAAGGTTACAACTAGTACTATTGATTGTTGTGTGGTGCTGTCTTGGCATTGCTGGTCTGCACTATGACTCAGTCAGTGGTGCTTTATGCTGTCCACCCTGACAGACCTGGATGAAAAGGAACTTTTTACATGATGAATGCACATTTCTGATCGAGTGAAGTAACATCTGAGCATTAAAATACACGAACTCACACTAGAATCAGAAATGCCAGTATGCTCAGGTGTATCTACAGTCATGCCGTGTCTACGAGGGCTCACCAGCAGTAGCTGTGTACATCTGAGACTAAGGGAATGCAAAGAAAACAGGTTTGACTTTGGTGCAAAATCTCGAATCCACAACATTTGTGTCAAATCGGGGAAAATATAAAAGCAAGTCTCCTCAATACACCCTGCTCCTCTAAAGTAAATAATGGCAGCTGGACACAGGGGGAAACTCTCTCTGAAGAGCCCACAAGGCTCAGGATTGAAAGGCCAGAACCCTAAAACCACTGTGGTGAGATGGGAATATGTGTACAGTATCTATCCATTACCAGAAAGCCAGGAACACAGGCTTTCAGAGGGGACCATACCCAGGATTGAGACACCAGAACATGCAAACACAGAAGGTGCCCCAGCTCAAAATCAAATCCTGGATCTAACAGCAGAGAGGCAATATTACTACAGTAGCTCTGACACATCTATGCTCCTAAGAATATGTAGACCTCTAAATACAGTATGTCTACTACTGCATAGATGCAGTACAACACAGAATGCGGTAAATTAGCAAATTAGCAGAGGTATGGGTATGAATATTAATGAGCTCTTGCCAATTACAAAGCTGGGCAGAATGAAGGCTCTTATGACTTCTAATTCTGCCTTTGGGTATATCAATTCAAAATTAACAGCCATGGATGGCTGTTATTAATGATCTGTGCATTACATATATAATATGTAATTCTGTCATTCTGTTCAAAGTGATTTGTAGCGAGGGGAACTTGAAAAACTTTGTGAATACTCTGTGAATCTTCAACTTCAAAGAGCTGCAGACTGGTTTGGGAGCTTGGCCAGAGCTATGGTCCCACTGCGACGTAACCAGTAGACAAATCCAGATCCAGGAGTGTCCTCTGTGATGTACTTTCAGACATTCCCTTAGGCTTCTGCGTGGAGTCAGTGTTCTACTTCAATGTTAAAAGTTCCGTTTGTGAAATCTATGGGAAAATCACATTTGGCAGAGCCATCTAAGAGTCACAGCATGTTGGAAATAAGCTTAACTACATTTGTTACAAGCTTTTAATGGGTATGCTGATGGAGCAGCGAGATTTCATGTTTACTGTGAAATACCATAGTAAAAACAGTGTGAGAAAACACTGTGAAATAATGGAAAGGCATAATACAGATTCTGAAGGACTCTTATTTCAGTAGTTCAGTAAGAAACTAGTGCATGTGACAGAGGGATGAAATATGTAGAGAGTATTTGGCTTGTCTCTCCTACTTGAGGCAATGGCAACCTAGTGAGAATAAGGCTGTCCAAATCACTGCTCACGGTTGTGAGGAATGAGCTGTGGAGTCTGCCGCAAGGGTGCAGATGGAGTGACGGGAGGGACGCGAGAGAGATACAAGAGGAGAAGTCCTGGGTGCGAGACTTATACAGTATGTACACAAGTGAAAGTGGGTGAAATTAGGACCTAACCTTCCTCCCAAACCTCTGTTATTCACTCCATAAAGGGAGCTTCTTCATCACATTCCTACCCCAGCTGCTATCATTTATAAGTACTGTGGGGCGATCGGAATGGGCATGGCACTGTGGCGTTGTGGTTTGCATTGCAGTCTCACAGCACTGGGAGCCTGGATTCAGCTCCCAGGGTACAGTCGGCAAGCGGCTCCTCCAATCTCTTCCCATTGGGTTGGCGCTTTCCAGCCATGTTGTTTAAGTAGAAATCCTTACGACTTGCAAGAACCAGCAGGGTGAGATCTTTGGATCAATTGGCTACTAGAAACCAAGCAGTCTAGAGGGGCAGAAAGGCCTCTCTTCTGTAACCTTTCTCTGTCCCAAATCAATAAACCTAATTTGTGTTTGTGGAATCACAGAAAAGCACAGGTTTGAACAGGTCCCTTTCTACTACTCCTCACCACTAAAGCACACAATCATAATAGGCTGCATGTTTATTATTTTGTGTTAAAATAACATACTGTATCACAAAATAACAATTTCTGCCTTGTTCCTAGGCTCGTGAGCTTCACAGCCCAACCTTTGGAAGTATGTATTTTACAGGTAGGGGCCCAGAGGATCAACTAACATTTTGAATTGCTGCACACTTCGCAAAACATCTTCACCTTGAATGGCTTCGTGTTCTGCACAGGTAACAGAAGAAGACAAAAGCAAAGAATAGACTTTATGAACATACAGTATGAGTGAGAAAGATGCATAGCTGAAGTCACTCAATATTTTCATGCTCAATGTCAACATGTGTCTTCATAAATGGTTTCCTGAACGCAGGTCTTTCAACATGCATGTGAATTTATGTAATAGAAAATCATCAAGTGAAAAAACATGATTGTTGTTTCAGTAGTTTTTCCAAACACTAATTTTAAGTGCAATAGAGGCATAATTTAAACGAGTTTGCTTTATTGGCATAACTCATCAGGCTGGGGAGAATGACCTCTCTTTGAAAATGAATTTATTAGAAGCCTCCCCCCCCCCCAACCCCTTTTTTATGAAGAATGAGCCAGGGAGCAGGAGCAAGGGTAAAGATGGGGTGGAGGGATGAATCCAAAAACAAAACACTAAATCGGTAAGCTAGGAAATGGTAGGAAGAAGTGGGTGAGATTAGGGTCCTACCTTCTTCTTTAAACCTTTGCTAAACACATCATGAAGAACATTCTCGGAGAGTTTAATCCACTCGTAATGCTTCCATGAGCTTTTTCCTCTTCAGCTCACATTCGTAGTACCAAATCAGTGACAGGTGTGATTCCATTCACCTGAAACTCTGCCACACTCCCCAACTTCTCAGCCTGATGACAAGTGGCGAGTGTACTGTACTTCCACTCTGTTTTCTTCATGCTCCTAGTTAAAACACATGTTCAATCGGCTGGAGCCCTCATTTCATTTTGTTTTTTATTAGTGAGATAAAAACTTAAGCCACAGCGGTGTACCAATTGGTGATATAGTGGATAGGATATGCTCTTTAGTTTATGTTTGCAAACCGATGTGTATTCACCACAGAGTACAGTGACGGTGTTCAAAATATAACTTGCTGCATGCTAGTGATGGCGATAAGATGAAGTGGTCATTAGCTTTCATTTGATCTCTTTAGGGCCAACCATGCTTTCTGGTTTCTAGGGCTGTAGATCCTCCACTCTCAATGTGTGTGTAATTCACAAGTAATTACACAAGTTGATGATGTAAAAAATACTCTAAAAGAAGTACAGTAATTACAAAATAACACCTGCAAACAACCAAACTATAATTTAGAAAAGCAATCAAAATAGCCTGAATGTTTGAAGGAAAGGCAATCTTCACTCGACAAAGTTCTGTAGTTCATGTGCGGATCCAAGAGTGTGATGTCAACTCCTATAACGGACGTAGCCCTGTCTGAGCCGTTACACGTGACTGTGTACTAAGGAAAACAGCTAATAGGAGTGAACACACACACACACATCCTATGATTTACAGATGTTTATCTCTTCTTACCTTTTCCTCAGAAGAGCAATTTAGGCTGTGATTAATTTTTACTTTCAGTTATAACATACAGATTTCCAGATGTTAAATTCAACAGCTACTCAATGGAATCGCCTTTTGAGTTCTTGTTGACGTGAACAAGCATCACAATCTGGATTTCTCACCTGGGCGAAAGACACATTACCGCTGTGCTTCCTTCCAAAGAGGAAGCAGACATGTAGACAGTGTGTTTGTACAGAAGCATACATGCTTCAGCTTTTGTCTCGCACAACTCTCCAATGGCCTTGGTTTTTTTTTAATCTGAAGTTTAGTCAATTAAAACCAACTTCTTTTATTGGTTTTCAAGTTACTGGAAAGAAGCCCAAGAAAACTGCTTCAGGGCTGTATACAATATACTATATACAGTATATAGACATTGGCCTACTGTGGTACAGTGGTACCACACAGAATAATGAAACTAGAGAAGCTTTTACCCAGCCAAGCACAAGGATGTCTCTCAGTTGGTAGAGAGCTGGGGTCAGGCGGTTTCTTCTGGAGGTTCTGTTCATCATGTAACTGTACCCCTGTGGAGATGGGGTGTCTTTACAAGCTCACTGGCATTTTAATATTTAGTGATGTGAGCTCAATAAAACTGCCCAACTGCAAAATACAGACAAAATGGAAAATGTGCAACAGTTTAAGTTGTGTCCAAAAGGTACTGTAATTAAAGCTTATTAAACTCTCACTTGACAGCAGGTTTTCATTTTCCCTTTTCCAATTTCAAATACAAATCCTCCTTATCATTTTTTTTCTGTTTTAATTAACCGTGGTGTTCTTTGTTTGGGGTGTAGTATGAGCAATGTAACTCATTGAGAATTGATTATTCATCTCGTTTAACTTTCTAACCTCTAACACCTGGGGAGGGATGTGGTGATAACAGGCTGATCGGGCCAGACCAGACTTCTCTTTCTCCAGCAACAGTCTCCAGCTCCTCCAGGCATTTCCAGACTAGCTGAGAGATACAGTATAATCCCTCTAGTATGTCCTGGAGGTGCTCTGGGGTCTCTTACCTGTGCCTGGTACACCTCCCGTGGGCGTTGCCACCAAACCCCCTTAACATGATTCTCTCGATCCAGAAGAGCTGAGCGACTCTACTCCCGAGTCCTCCCAGACTGCTGAGTTGCTCAGCCTGTCACAGCGAGTGAGCCCAGCGGCACTCATTTCCGCCACTTGCGCCCGCTATTCAGAGCTCCTGAGCACAGGCGAGGACGGGGACGTACAGTAGATCGACCGGAAGACCAAGAGCTTCGTTGGAAAACTCGGCTCCAGCTTCAACCATCACGGTTCGGTATAGCGTCCGCATTACTGCAGCCGCACTTTTTCAGCCGGTGGTTCCCCTGACACTCTCAGCAGGTTGAGAGAAATGCTCCAAATTCCGCCACTCAGATCCTGAGAAATACTGTAGATCACAAGATGTGACTAAATGTGACTGCTAGCTTGACGTTTCCTGGAATAACTTTTTTTTTCCTGGATCGTCGACCGTTAAGTGTAGAACTGAGTTTTATATCGATATTAAGATATGTATTAGAGGAAAGTCAATATAAACGTAGCTAAAGTAAGTTAGTTTTGTTGACTAACGTTTTAGAAAAAGTTCAACAAGCATCAGCTCTGATGGGTATATGATGAGGTACTGTACTTTTAGATTTTTCAGAAGTACTTTAAAAAGGTGCCTCATAAAAGATTAAAATGGGGAGGTAGTGACGTCAGGATTGATTCCAAATTCCTGACAGCTGAGGCTGATTGAACAAGTCTGTTGTCATTCTTCCAGAACTTTCATTATAAACTTTAATTGGGTTAATGTAATTAACAGAGGAACACGGTGATCTGAATTATGACCTCTGCTCTTCCGAATTTATCGTCCTCAAACTAGTCAAATTTGAAGGTGAAACCAAAACAGAAGGATTAGCAAATGCTGTAAAAACTGTCATGGAAATTCAACAAGACTTGGCCAAATGCAAGGCAGATGACATTTAATGTGGACAAGGGCAGAGTGTTACAGGCAGGTAGCAAAAACATAATCTATCAATATAATATAGAAACAGCTGAGTCTGAAGTAAAAGTGAAAAGGCTTTAGGTGTTCATGCAGGCGCTTAATTAATGTCTTTATGAGGAAACAAGACAAAGAATGGTAGGATATATACTGTAGTTAAAGTACAGGATTTAAAACAAGGGGTGTTATTTTAATATTGTACTATGCCCTCATTGGATCTCACTTGGAACATTGTGTTCAGTTTTGATCATTGTGATACAAAAATCATGCAGTAAATTGCTTCTCTCAGTCCACAGAAAAAAAAAAGTAATCTGATCAACAAAGTTGTCAGCAATGACAGGGGTGGATTCTGTTTCTTATTTTGATCTATTAAAAAGTTATAATAAAGTTTTTCTTCTTTCCCTTTGCCAACAGTTCACCCAGGTGTCTCGACTTTTCCTCATAAATCACTACAATTGCAAACACTTGTAAAATATTGAAAATTTGATATCCTGAATTAAAACACAGGGATCAGCTTTTGAATCTGTCCGCAAAGTTGTTAGGGCTACATTTCCAGCAAATAGTGACTGTTAAAAGGTATTCATACTGACACATCATTTTCATCTTCATACAAAATCATTTCATTTCGAGAAACAATTACAAAGGCAAACAAAATGCTAGTGCTAAAGGCAGGTTAAGTTCCAAACGTCAAGGTTATGGTCAGTATACATGTACATAGATTTTGCATTTGGCACTTATGTCATTTTTGTGATATTGTCCAATTTACAACATGTGAAAACGCAGCATGTTATCATAGTTGACCACATCTACGCTTTTCTTCACATCACTTTGATCTGCTTAAGCAAGGTTGTCCTGTTTTGTTCCAAACGTTATCGCTAGTCGTTTAGATAGTTTTCTAACTTAAATGAAGGCCTGGGACAAGGTATCCAGCCGGCTTGTGGATTCTTTCAGGAAACGACTGGGCCAGGTCTTCTGATCAATTACCAATTACCACTAAGTGAGCCACATGGGATTGTACTTGGGATTTCTCTAATGCTGTTGAATTCCCGAATAAAAACAAAAAAGATCTGTCACCTGACGTAACGCTTTAACCATGAAATGGAAATTGTTCATGTTGGTTTAGACTATGGGCCAGGTCTGTACTCTGCTCTCTTTTTTTTCCCAGAAGGACACAGAGCGCTCGTATATCTTCAGAATTCTGTAATGCATCAGGAAAGAAATAGCGACAGATACATTTATAATGTTCTGCTTATTTTACAATGTGCACAGCCAATAGTATGGCCAAAGTCATCCCCTGTTTTTTTTTTATAATACAAAATATATAGTTCCAAAAAGTCTGCTGTTTTACTAAGGATCATGTTACATTGTTTTGGATTGTGTGAATGCTCAAGGATAATCCCCAGGATTTCAGAAGCTGTAAAATGAAAGATTACTATGAGGACGAAGTATGAGAACGGTAACTGTACAAATGTGAAAATTCTTGTTTTCTAACGACTTGTGGTCCAAAAGAAGTCCCAGGAGTTCTTGCAAGATACTCACAGCCCATGCATGTGGGCAGAAGGGCAGTAGACCAAATCAGCATGTAGACAGTCTCCAATGGTTTTCACCATTGACAGAATACAAGAAAATATTAGGTGCTGAAATGCTGAGACTAATGAGAATGGATGACAAAGAAAATTGAATAGCTCTTTGTTTGTAGCAACGTCTTACCGAGAAGCTGTACTGTCCACTAATGTTTATCATTTGAAGTATTGGATAAAATCATGCCCCTCAGTTTGGAAAGTGGGCAGAGGGTACAGAGGGATTGAGAAGCTGCATCTGCCAGTAGCAACGGTGACTAAGCAAAGGGCTCTTTCACAGCCATTCTAGGTTTGACTGTGATCCAGCAGTTTCTGGTAAAACCTTGATTAGCTACTGGAAAGGATTCAGGAAATTGTTTCAGCTCCTTTACCATAAATTATGAAAGTGGCCGTCTGCTTTTATACTTTTTCTTGGACGGAAGCACCTGAGAAGTAATGTCTGTACCTTACCCTTAAAACAGAGTTTTTGGTTGATTTTTCGAAAATGGGATAATAATAATAACAACAACAACAACAACAATAATAATAATACTTACACTGTATGGCACTTTTGTGGACACTCCTCTCACAGGTAATGGGGACTCTCTTCCACAACCACCAATGTGCAGCCCCACCTGGATGATGCAACGGCAGCCATTGTGCACCAGAACGCTCACCACACACCAGCTCTCAGTGGGGAGGAGAACAGCAATGAAGCCAGTTCATAGATGGGGATTATTTGGAGGCTATGATTGGTAAAGGGCGGGGGGATACTTTGGTCAGGACACCAGGGATACAGCGCTACTCTTTCTGAGAAATGCCTTGAGATTTTTAATTATCACACAGTCAGGACATCAGTTTGCAGTCTCATCCCAAGGACATTTTTTTTACAGTATAGTGTCCCTGTCACCATAATGGGACATTAGGACCCAAACAGACCACAGGGTGAGCACCCCCTGCTGGCCCCACTAACACCTCTTCCAGCAGCACCCTTAGGTTTCCCAGGAGGTCTCCCTACAGGTACTGACCAGGCTCACACCTGCTGAGCTTCAGTGGCGGCTGTGAGTTGCAGGGAGACATGGCGGCAGGCCGATTAAATCTAAACTGTTTCATTAACAGGCTTCCCAGGATCCTCTAAGGTAGTCAGAGGGTACTGTGTGTCTTGCGAGGGGCATTTGGGAATTTTTTTGCCCATCTTGAAATAAATTTGATCCTGCATTCATGCGAAGTCCAACCGAAGAAGTGCAAAATGTAAAACAACTGTTTAAGGTTTGTGGTGATTTGTATTTTATAGATTGTGAATATTTGGAATGACCAAATCACAATAATTGAATACACTTACGAAATACACACAAAGCGATGGAGCTTTGTGCTAAGAGCATTTTATTCTTTTTCTTGTTCGTAAGTGAAGATGTTGTCCAACAAACTAGAGAAGAGATTCCCGTAAAGATGATCTCTGCTCGGATTATTGGAGGCTAGAAAGGAAGACAGCTTTCCACAAACTGAGGAACGTACACTATACAGAGATCCAGATAAAAATAAAAAGTTGTATCCCTAGAACACTTAGAAGATTAGTCATTTAGATCCTACGCTTAGGAAATACGTGATATAAATTCATTCAACCCGTCCATGTTTTTTCTGTTATCACCAACATAGAGTCATAGAAAATAGCTGGAACCTGTCCCAAGAGACAGTGTGCACAAGGTAAGACACAGCCTGGACAGGATGTCAGTCTCTTATTTATTCCTCATACACATTTAAGAAAAACAACATCTGGAGCCGTGCTCGCTGTCCTTTACCACTTCCAATTTCCTTTGTGTTCTCAATTCTTCCCAGTGTTCTCCAGACAGAACCCTTGTTCCAGCCCATTTAAACATGCCAGCATGGCCATTCATTCCTCGCCATCCTCAGAATGCTCCTTTGCTTTGGGAAGCCGGTGGAGATCACTTGTTGCCAGGTCTGGAGGAGGGATGTAGACATTCTTAAAAGTAGGCCGTTACGGGTGGCCAATGAACGGGCCAACTGTAGGCGTAGCAACAGCGCCATAGTGCCCTTTGCTCTTGTTAACAAAAACAACTTGGTTTCCTGAAAAATGTGCACAATGTGAATGCAGGACACAGTAGCAAGAAAGACAAAGAAATTCTTCAGTAGTTTCCCAGGCTGCCTCGAAGAGGGCCTTTGGCTCGTTGTCTATTCTCTCTAATGTCAGAATTCCTCGGCTCGCAGTTTTGTACGGATACAGAGCTCCCTGGTGCACAGTAATCTGCCTCCCTCTGGCTATCTCACATTTCTACTACCAGGGAATGCAGGTTTAAATTGAGGAGAGCCCAGCTGTCAGGTATAATGACTGCAAGACCTGATAGCTGGCTCCTCTCGGACAGTGATTTAAGCTGACTGCCTGTCACAGTTTCTTGCATGCCCTTCAGCGTGAACTTGGAGACGTTACCAGGAAGGAGAAAGGGTGTGATGACCCTGTTTCTTGTGTTTTATAAAAATTAACATATGCCACCAATGGCAAGGAGGTGATTAAAACTGACCTGTGATAATGTGGCCTGAAGTCCGTTGTTTCATCTTCAGCCTCCCCTAAACATGTGGATGTTTATGCAGAAGACTCTGTCTTGAAACTGTTCAGATGATCAAAAATCATTCCACTTGATGGGTTTCTTCCTAGGCCTGGGCTCATACCGCTATATGGAAGCCATATTACCAGTAACAGATTAGACTTTAACTTTAAAAACATTTCTTGTCCTGTCTTCTCATTTGCCTGTTCACTGAATGGCAGATTGTGGTGCAAAGAGTGGTTCGAGTGTCCACTCCTGGAAAAGACGGAGATGTGCTCTGATTAACACACACAAGTCTGAACTGTATCCAGAGCTGCGCCTTGATTGCCAGCACTACACTTGCATTCCAACTCTTCTAGCTCCTTGCACAAGGTTACTACTGTACCTACAAGGGTTCTCAAATTTTTCTGCCATTCGTTGCAATAAAGCTGTACCTGCAGTGGAGCTGATTATTGATCTTGCAGAGGAACGATCACAGGGAGGAATGAGATGCAGAAGGGGACACTCCGTATGGATGCTTAAATTGTGAAGCAGAGCTGAGAGCTGTGTTCTCTCTCCATCTATGCTGTTTTTGAAAACCTCTTCTTGCCTGCAGTCAGAGTGGTTGAGTAAAAAACAAAGGGCATGTGTGAACGTACTGTGTTTTTACCTGTTTGGCAAGCTCCAGAGTATTCCTTCTGGATGGGGCGATCACATTCTAAATGGAACAAGCTGGCATCGGGGAATTGCAAATGACAAGACTTTAAAGATCCCATTTGACACTTTACGAAAGGAGATAATATTTTCTCCCTTTTAATAACAAGGTAATAATACTATAGTGTCAACAGCCAACAACCTGAATTCAGTATTTATGAGCTGTTGAAAACCACAGGACAGGAAATACTTCTTTCTGGAAAAGATTGAAACGTGAATGATGTATGGAAAATAATAATATCAAAAATAAAAAATTTTGATTCATGGTGAGTATCTGTATATTATTATTTTTTTATTTCATTACAAGTTCAATATCCTGAACTGAACTTACATCACTTTTGCAGTCGGTATATTGTGCAGGAATAGCACTGATGCCAAGAGAGCTGCAGCACCTCAGATGCAGGGGGCTAAATCTAAAGGTTTATTAATGGGCATTATACCCACGGTGTAGAGTTGGGCCCTTTTGTGACATGGTTTTGTGCCAGTTGTAATGTTTCCCTGTGAATTTAAAGAGCTCTATCAGAGAGAAATTTGTCTAGGTTGCAATCCAGAAGAATGGGTTTAGGGCTTAATTCAATCTTAGTTCAGTTGGGTATAGTTCTTACAACAGGGTTTCAAGCTGTTCTTTGGGCTCATTCAACTGGCATTTTGTTTGTTATTTGCAAATATAATATAATCTAATATATCATCTAATAGGAGAAGCATAAAAATGCCTTGAAACCAACATTATAATCAACAGATCTGGTACCAACAACATTGGAACCAATAGATTTTACTGCATTTTTAATGCCTATCAGTATACAGTATTTGTGCATACGTACCCGAGAAGTCTATTCAGAAATCCTTTTGATTCACTAAGACATTTTATTGTATGCCATGCTTTCATTAAATCATGATGTTCATGATGTACCATGTTTGTAATGTAGTACACCATGATTCCATTGCTCTTGTTACTGTCACACTAGAGCAGAGTTACAGTACTTACAGTACTTCTGTGCATGTCTGCTTAAGACACAAATTCAGCTATTCATAGAAGCTGTTTTCTGTCTTTATAATGCAGCTGATGCTTAAGCTGACTTTTTGTCTTTTGCCAGACGTGCACATACTGTACTGAATACTGGCTAAAATGAAAAATAAAGGTTCATTATAAAGGAATGATGGATCAAACCTAAGTTTAAAACCATGCACAGTAAATTAGGCAAATATGGCTTTTATGCCATTACGACATTTAAGCCATAACCCTCTTGGCCTCATGATTAAAGGGGAACAGCTCTCCAAAATATGCAAAATAAGGAACCTCCTGGTGTTACTGTGCTCTCTTCCTTAACTAAGTGGATAAAAACACTTTATGGTACAGTTGTTGGTAGTGCATATTTGACTTCTGGAACCAACATGAAAGCCATATTATTGCCGGCATCTAATTCATTAAACTCCAGGGTTCGCATTACCAGTTCCCTGAAGTACACTGCAGGTTTTGCTAATCACAAACTTTCACACTGGCAGTGTGGTCACTGATGCATTAATCTGACTAGTAGGGGTCATCTGCTATTACAGCAGTTTTAGAGGGATGCAAATAAGATGTCAAGAGCACACAGTAGCTCTAAAAAATCCCTTCTTTTGTTGATTTCTGCTACGTGGGCATAGGGCTGAGAATATTGAATATGACTGCAAAAGGTCAAAGACCACTGCCACCCTTTAATTGAATTAATTCAGTGCAAAATGAGTTGGCCAACAGTGAGATTGTGCTTTGTTTCTTTTGTCAAGAGAGGTGTTCAATGTGCTGGAAACTATCCAGGGCAACTGCTGTTTAAATACAGAATCCTTGGCCAATGTTCGTTTTCAGCCCTGATTTGATTTGTTATTGTTCAGACTGAAATGAGTAAACTGCGAAAGCTCTGGCTGGTCGTTCCAGAACTGATTTTGAGTTGAATTAATTCTGCGGATTGCAGTCATGCTGAACAAAGACTGTAAAACTCTCAGTGGAGGTTGGCCGTCTCTAACTGGGCTCTATCAGCTCTGGCTCCAAAGTGCCCAGCTGTAATTTAACTCCATTTAACATTCCGCATGTGGCTTACAAAAGACAGCGTGATATATTTGAACGGGCCTTTTTGACTGGTTCCAGATTTTTAATAACGATTTGGCAGCTCATTACAATTTTTTCCCCTCCTCTTTAAGAAATACAGATTGAGTTATCCCTGTCTTCTTGCTGTCCCGTGAAGCGATTTAGTAAAATTTGTAAGATATTACGTTTCTGCTGTACTTTTGTACTGACATCCGTCACCCACTTCATTTATATATTGATGAGTTTCTTGGAAGCCAGTGCCTGGTGATATGCGCACACGGTCTATTCTTTTACTTACGTTTGCACATATGGAATAAGAAAAAACACATTTGCACACATGATTTCCTCTAAACAATGTGTAGCTTCAATATGTTGTAACGTTTGAGAGTGCAGGCCAGCATGTGTGAGACACAGGGGCCCCAGGCCATGGGCAGGTTATACAGATGTATACAAGGCAGCAGGAGAGGAGCTGCTTTGCACAGGTAAAAGCTTTGTCCCAGGTGGCAGGAGATACCTTGGCATCAGGTTCCCATGAGAAGGCACCCTGGCTTTCCCTGCAGGGGAGCTCCTTTGTTGGAGTTGATTTTCGGCACCTGTTGTCTCATTAGCAGCTTCATCACTCTCATTTACACGGTGAAACACCGGTGCCATCACTACATGCCGTAGATATTCATTGCATGTCAAAACATCCATTGCTGCAATATGTGACCTGAATGGCATTTGAAATCATGAACTGGACTATTACATACTGTTTATATATAACATACATGCAAAGTATGTACAGTATATAACATACAGTACCAGTACACCCTGTCTATGTATTGGAGGTGCACTCATTCAGATGAAAGGTTAAACCGAGCTCCTGAACTATGTGGCTACTGAAGTGCTTTTTCAAAGAGTAGTGTTGTTATCTCTGGCCTGGTCCTGGCTGAATTCTCTGGGCTTGAACAATCTGGCCTTCCTAAATGCCCCCTTTAATTCAATTGGTGAAGTCATCTCTCCCTCCGCCACCTCATGTGCCGTGTAGAGGAGATGCTGGGACATAATGGCTACTGTGTGTCTCCTGGACAGGGGCTGCTCTTCAGTGGGGGATCCCCTCATACAGTATGTGTAAAGGACTTTGAGATACTTTGGGATACAAAAATGCTATGTAAATAATTGGAATGATTAATTTTCATCATGTAATGTATTGCTTGTAAGGTACTGTTATATTTGGGTTCCTTAACTCAATGTACTTTGACTGTATCACTAAAAGACTAGTATGTCTTTGTTAAAGATTGTAGTTTGAAAACAAAATACTGGATTACAGAACACCCCTCGAGAATTTGAAAAATGTATTAAACCTCATTTGATGCACTGCATTATTTTTGGGAAAGGAATATTGAAGTCATCTACTAAACAGGTGGCATATCAAAGGATATCTCTCTGAGTCACTTTAAGCTTGTTATAAACTCAGAGATGTTGCCATGATTTCTCAGTTTGTTTACTGTATTTAAAAGTATCAGTTAAACTTTAACCTTGTTGAAAAGGTGTTATGAAAACTGGCTCAGATACTTGGCACCAGTTTGGTTTAGTTTGGCAGAGGTAGGCAAAATTTCAGCACCATGTCACTGTATATAAAACTGAACTAAGCATGAGGCATTTGGTATAACAGACTTTTTCCAATCCAGTTAGAATCCAGCCCCAGAGACATCCTAATGCTTCAACATAGACAATTCAATGTATTAATGTATGTAGGAAGTACAATACATACCCAGATAAACGTCTTCAGAGATTATTTGTTTGAGTATCTCTTAATAAAGACAATGAAAGGTTATGAGCTCAAAGTCATTATGACCAGTCTCCATTTCAATTACTACAGTGAAGAGACCCCTTTGATTCAAGAATATAAAGCACAATAGCAGGCCAATTTATTCATGGGAAATATTAATGATAGCATCTGTACTGAACTGTACAGGAACAGCAGGGCAGACATGTAGCCCTTGAACAACACAGGCACCTGCCTTTAAATCAAGGGATTGTGGCAGGTCAGTGGGAGGGGACAAAATTAACACGGATGTTCGGAACAGTGATTTGGACTTGAGGTCTGATTTTGCTAGAAATGAAGAAAAAGGCTAAAGCTCCTAGCAGAACGAGGTTTCTGATTTAGAAGTTTGTGTAGAATACTAGTCAGCCTTTATACCCTGTATTGACCATCTGTTTCTTGCCTCTGAATCCATGTTCCACAGGAGCTACAGCAGAAGTAAGGAAAAGAGTTGTAAGTGTTCGTTTTTCTACCTTGTTTGGAAGCCAGCTTTACACATTTCAATCTGAAACTGTCATTAACAAGACTAGAGGTTATGAACCATTAGGCTGAAATTGTGATTTCCACAGCACCCTCTTAAGGTCTGGAGGGTAACCGACCCAACACAGCACATCTCTCAGTCAACACCATCCCTGCATTCAAGCTGGGCTCTGGCAGCTTCACGCTACAGGGATGTTTGCCTTCAGCAGAGACTGGAAAGGCTGGTAGAGTTAAAGTCAGGGTTAAAGTAAAAATGGATGGAGCAAACACTAGAGGGAAAACTGTTTCTGCATTTAAAACTGGGGTGAAAATTGATCTTATCTTTAAAAAAGATGGCACTGTGGCTGGAAGGTTGCTGGTTCAAATCCCACGGCTAGCAGAGGAATCCTCCTCTGTTGGGGCCCTGAGCAAGGCCCTTAACCCCAACTGCTCCAGGGGTGCCGTATAAATGGCTGACCCTGTGCTCTGAGCCCAAGCTTCTCTCTCCCCATCTGTGTGTCTGTGTCTCATGGAGAGCAAGCTGGGGTATGCAAAAAGATAAATTCCTAATGTAAGAAATTATATATGGCTAAAAAAGTGATCTTATCTTTATCTCTAATTCACCTTTCAGCAGGACAGGGCAAAAGCTGCACTGGAGTGACTTATGAATAAGAAAGTGAATGTCCTTGAATGGCCCAGTCAAAGCCTGACTGGATTCCTAGTAAGAATCTGTGGAAAGCCTTGAAAACTGCCGCCTGTAAGCAAGCAACATGAGAGACCTTGGGTAAATCTGTCAAGGATAATGGGCAGAAATGACACAAAGCTGGTGTGCACAATTAAACTAAGTTGGTAGAGTCTTGCCCAAGAAGACTGTTTTGTAATCAATGCCAAAGGTGCTTCTATTAAGTAATGAGTTCATTTGAATACGTACCCAAAAAACATATTTAGATGTTTTTTTGGTTAGATTGTTTTGGATTGGAAGATCACAGAATACTTTAGCAAAAACACCTGGTCTGACACCCCTACTCTTTCAAATGAAATGCCATGACATTTTCAATGACCAAGGAGACGGGACTTCTGTTACATGTCTTTATCTGAAGGACAGAACCTCCCACAGCAGCATTCTGTCTAGACTGGGGCATTGAACTGGAAAGTCTGGGGACCTGAGGGAAGAGTCCCACCTACTGGTTCACCAACACAACTTACGGCACCAATCAGGTGTTCCTCAGAGCTCTCCCATCCCAGTACTGTCCTGTCCATTACAGTACTGTCCAGACCCAGTCCTGCTCAGCTTTCCAGACTTGATGAGTACAGTACAAGGTGGAGAACACAGCTGTCATTTACTTTGTCTTGCTCATTTATCGCAATACTGAATTTAAAGACTCTACTTAACATATTAAGAGTTCAAAATGCTTCAGACTCCCTGGGGTAAAACACACATTTACTGTAAGAACCGGTTAGTGATATATTTTAATAAAGACGAATACAACGTACAGTAAAAGGCATTTTTTGACTTTTGGGTTCAAAAGAGACCCTGAAGGTCACTGAATTTTCGTCCTTAGATTATACACCCAACAGGCTTGAAATCCTTAAATGAAAAATTGTGTTCTTTCTCCTGCAAAGTCCTTGATAAATCACTGTGCTACCTACTGCGGGAGTCTGTACAGGCCCTCAGGCCATTTAGCAGGAGGGACCTCTTTCACACATTTGCTCTCCAGGCAGTGTGTTTCAAACCAACTCAGAGAGATTACCACCTTCTGTTCCTCATTATTGAGATGGCCTCTTATCCTGCATTCTCCTGTCCTATTAGGACGCTGGAAAAACTGCTGTTTCACAGTTCAAGGTTACTGCATTCCTTGCTCCGCTGTTTGAAAGATCCTAAGTGAAACCATATTTAGGAGAAATTCCCCCCTGTAAAGGAGAGAGATGGGAGGAGAGTGAATAGCTGAGTCAAGGCTCTGCATCGCAGCCTTCTGGTGTGGTGGTTGGAATTTTTCCTCTTGGGTTGTAATGTACAATGTGGCAGTTCAAACATCAGCGAGTTCTTGTCATTTGGGAGCAGAGATTGTTCCCTTGAGACTGGCTGAAGGCAAGGGAGAGAAAACGAATAGATTTATGAATTCCTGGGCAACTGTAGGCTAATAACCAGAATGAGATTTTTATGTTTTTATGTAAAAACATAAGTTTTTATGTATGAAAGTCCATTGAAAGCAGAATTTGTGCAGAATCATAATGTAGTTAACACTGCTTCTACGATATGTGCCTTGGGGTATGTCACATCCGATGCAGGAAGTTAGTGGCTTCTGTTACAGATGGGGACAATAAACCACTCTGCGTTTGCAACCACTGAAATGTTTTCCACTAATTTGACAAGCATTCGAATTTCTTATGAGTAAAGAGATGTATAATAAGATGCAATGAAAGGAAATGTGAAATTGAACGTGGAAGTAATTCAGCATGTATTTTGCAGAGGAAAAGAAAGATTCGCGCACGCCTTTAGTTAAAGTGTGTGCAAATCTTTGTTTTGGCCTTAGTCCAAAGCCATGTACTGTACTCTAGCTGTCTAAAGGTGGATGGGATAAAGTCTAAGATGACTTTACATACAGAAGCGACTAGCTTGACCCTGCATGGGAAATAAATGCATATTTAGTTTTTGAATAATAAATTGCCTTTAAAATGTTCAACCATGAAAATTTGTTCTGATGTTTAGATAACAAAAAAAGAAAAGCCTCATTGTCGGTTCCTAACATGGGGGGTCATGTTGGAATCTGTGGCATTCTAGAACAGTAAATGTTCTAGAATTCTACATAATTCTATATATGTTTATGTTTATGAGTCATAGCAATAAATGCTTCAGTCACATTGCCTAAGAAATGAGAGGACATGAGATTTGAGAGGAGGGCATTCTGTTTGTCTAGCTCATTAGGTTTGTAACACTTAATTGATCCAAGCATATCATCTAGCTGTTTCCTGAAAGAATCATGCCAACAACATGGCTGTGTAGCTATCACCCCATTCATATCCTTGTGTCAGCCATCAAGGGATGATGTTTCATGTTTCGTGTTATTTTTCTTTCAGCTGTCGAAACGTAAATTTCACCTCCTACCACTTGCAGTAGGACTTGCAATAGTTTCAAGAAATGTAGCTTTTGATCAGGGAATTGTGCTTCACTTGACAATGAAAGACTTACTGATGCAGGCCTTCGCAAAACTCTTATGGTCATTACGAGTGCTGTAGCAAAGGGTAAAATGCGCTCACAGAAAGCAAACTCCCAAAAGATATGTGTGACGTGCACCTTATGGGTACAAAAAGGTGGAATCGTAAATCCAGACGGGCCCAAGACGAAGGCAGTGCACATTTGATATTGATACGGAAGACAAATCTGGATGCTGATATGACCAAAACAACGAAGCTTACAGCTAATTTGGCGTTTCTCGTGAGACTGAAGTGCAGTGCAGAGCTGACACAAACATACACGCACAATCACACCAATTCGACCTACCAGTATGGGTCTGGACTACGAAGCACCCAGAAAAAAAACACTCCAGCACAGGGAGAACATACAGTACACACCCCACGCAGACAGCACCCCAGGAATTGAACCCAGGGCCCCAGTGCTGCAAGGCTATTTCATACCACCATGCTGGCCTGCAACCATGTATATATTATACTATATTAGAGTCATCAGGGCTCTTGGTTAAGATTAACAGGGCTGTCTTGTGGTGCTTTGCATGTGAAATATCAAAAAGTCTTCCTGTTGGAAAACAGATCAAAGACATTAAATTGTGACTTACCGCATGTACTCCTAAAAGACACTTGTGCAGCTCCTAAAACATCTTATCTGAAATACTTTAGTTGCATTTAGTTGCAGCGGTAAATCACATCTTTCATTTTACAGACTTTTAAGGAGCATTTTAGAATGTGTGGTTAATTTTTTTAAATAAAACTTTGCGAGCTCATTTGTCATTTTGAAATGTTTATGAGCATGTATAAAATGCTACATAGCATCAATACACATGCCTACCATCTGATGTAAACACTGTCTGTTCAGACACAATTGAATCCACATTTCAGAGAATCATATCTTAGCACCATCTGACTGGGTATTGACAATGATTCTGTAAACCATTCATTTGCACTGAAACCCACATACATTTCAGCAACAAAAGGAATTGCTTTCCTGCAACTTTTCATCCCAAAGAATCCCAATGTCCCAACAACAAAAAAAGTTTTTAAAAATATTTTACCCTGTGAAAGCAATTATTATTATTATTATTATTATTATTATTATTATTATTATGTCTATGCTGAATTCAAATGAAAATAAACCTATACACCATATACAGTATATAATACAGTGTGCTAATGGCTGTACCATTTTACCAGCTGACAATGCTATATCCATCAATCCTTATGCTTCCTGCAGTGGTTTCTGGGAAATACAAGTGACATCATCTAAATTCCAGGTTGTGCCCATGCCAGCAAAGTTGCTATGGCAACTCTCCCCTGACCGCCAGTAAGAGACAGAGGCTTATACAGCTGATTAGACATCTAGCAGTACATGAACAGTACTTCATACTCTCTTCATGAAGGCAAGGGTGAGTGTCCTGCAAATTTTAGGAACTCCTTAAGCAATTCCACCTCTTCATTTAAATTGCATATATCAGACACTACTGATATCAAAAACGTGTGAGGAGTATCACTATGTATGTAGTGCCAATTGACTGGATTTTAAGGTATCTCTTTCAATATGACATTTCAAAGCACAATATTTTCATATTGTTTAGATGTATCTGGAAAGATTGTACTGTATGTAGAGGACTATGGAGCCCTGAAGACAATGGATTCATAGCTAGTTATGAGCTTTATGAATCTAGCCAATTATGAATTTAAAACAAAATTGCAGGAGGTGGTCGGACCCTAACCTCCCCCTCTTCTGCCTATTGTATGTACCAACCGTGCTTCTTGCCCACTCCTTGGTGTGTTTCGTTTTCTCCCTGGCCCTCTCTCCACCCCTCTCTCAGCCTCACAGCAGCTCCCTGCCTCACCCTTCTTGAAAGAGAAGCCAGGCTGCTGTTCTTCTCAGCCAGGCGAGTTACCCTGATCAACCTGGCTGTCCCAATCGCTCGTCCCTGTTAATTAGGGTTTGAAGGAACTACAGGAGCCTTCATTGCAGTATCAAAGGGATCTGTAGGACCTGGGTTAATTAAGCAAATACAGATCAATTCTGCTCAGTATTAGAAGGTCAACAGAATTCTGAGGTTTGATGGCAAAGAAGCCCGGTGCCATGGTGGGACATCTGTGATCTGGAGCGTTATGTGGGTGCAGTAACTGTTGAGAAAACTCCTCACTGTGGTAAGTGCTCTGGACTTGTAACTGGAAGGTTGTAGGTTCTAATTCCTGGTGAGACCCTGCTGTTGTACCCTGGAGCAAAGTGCTACTACTACTATTCATAAAGTGCTTTACAGTAAATGGGGACCCTCCTTCAAAACTACCAATGTGTAGCCCCACCTGGGTGATGTGATGGCAGCCATAGTGCCAGTCGCTCACCACACACCAGCTCTCAGTGGGGAGGAGGGCAGAGTGGAAGTTCATAGATGGGGATTATTAGGAGGACGTAATTGGTAAAGACCAGGGGGAAATTTGGCCAGGACACCGGGGTTACACCCCTACTCTTCTTCAGGAACGCCCTGGAATTTTTAATGACCACAGAAAGTCAGAACCTTGGTTTTACGTCTCATCCAAAGGACGGCACTGTCGCTATACTGGGGCATTAGGACTCAAACAGACCGCAGGGTGAGTGGCCCCTGCTGGTCCGACTTACACCTCTTCCGGTAGCAACCTTAGTTTTTCCCAGGAGGTCTCCCCTCCAGGTACTGACCAGGCTCACGCCTGCTGAGCTTCAGTGGGGCTGCCAGTTCAGTGGGCTGCCAGGGCGATATGCAGTAGCTGCTTAAATATCCCACTGAAATAAAAAGTGAGAGCAAATGTAAGTCTCGGTGAATGAAAGTGTGGGCCAAATAAATGACTTAGTAGCCTTCATCATCGGACTGCGGGTTTTTGTCACCTTCAGTGATGACAACAAGTTCCAAGTGGCAGGGCAAGAGGAAAAGTTAGGACTTCCACAATCTCCTCAAAAGGGAATGTGCGAGGCAGCTATGATTAAATATAAAACGTACATACAGTATTTACCTGTCCCCTATATTAAATGTAAAATATGTACTGTATATACAGTACATAGATGTGCATGTAATTTCTGCTGTTTCATCTACAGCCTTATTCAAGTAAAAGCTTCAATTTGTAATCTCTACATTTTCTTTTTATTTCTAGCATACCTATGATTTTTAAAATGCTGTGTATGATTGGATTCAGTCTGGTATTCATTCCCTGCGCTGCCTTTGTGCTCTGTCATGGGCCCTGATGCTCACTTTGCAGGTATTCTAATTCTTGCCATTCAAACTCATTATCGTTGACGATCTCTGTAAAAGCTCTGTAATGTCCAGGGTTGGTATCTGTCATCAGGGTCATCTGAATGCAGTACAGGAGCTCTTCTGCGTCCGCCATCCTGGGTCTAATGACCCAGGCAGTGGGAAAATAAAAGGATGAGAAAGTGTGTTAGTCTGTGATGGACCGGCATCCCGTACTGCCATTTCGCGCCAGTTAACTGCATGGATGATCAAGGTCGAAGGTGAAAAAGAACAAGAGATTGCAGTGAACATTTACAGGCAGCGCTGCTTCTCAGTCATTAACAAATAAGATCCATCTGCTCTGGCACTGTCCCTGTTCCAGTTTATTTACCCAGAGAGGAGGACATAAGAGTGATGACAGAGTTCTTCTATCCGAAACCAAATCAAAGACATTTGAAGGCAGAGAAGGGGAGGTGCTGACTGAAACAGTGAAGGGACACAGACAGAGCTAGACAAAAACCACAATAAAACTTGATCTCCATTGGTATAATAAAATTTCAGCATTTCAACACAGGCTTTTCAGATGAAACTGGTTTAACTTAATGAAATTTGCCATTTTCAAGTTCCTTCAATGATCTGTCAATGATGTTAAAAAAAATGAAAAATAAGGATGTTGTTATTTATGGCCAGCAGCTAAATCACTTGCAGCTCACAACTGGAAACCCACTGAAGCTCAGCAGCTGTGATCCTGGCCAGTACCTGGATAGGAGACCTCCTGGGAGGCTACTGCTGGAAGAGGTGTTAGTGGGGCCAGTAGGGAGTCTGTGTGGGTTCTAATGCCCTAGTATAGAGATAGGGGCAGTATACTGTAAACAGGCTCTGTTCTTCAGATGAGAACTAAAACTGACTCTCTATGGTCATTAAAAATCCCAGGGTGTTTCTCAAAAAGAGTAGGGGCGTTACCCCGGTGTCCTGGCCAAATTTCCCCCTGGCCTTTTCCATTCATGGCCTCTTAATATTCCCATCTCTGAACTGGCTTCATCACTCTTCTCTCCTCCCCACTGAGAGCTGGTGTGCGATGAGGGGACTGGAGCCCAGTCCGTATTACCTGTAACGTGTTTTGAGTGCAACGTCCAGATTCTTATTCTTTATCTGTTCAGGTGGAAAGATTCAGGTGGGTAGCTGCGTCAGCATGCATAGGCTGCAAAGGAAAAAGTAACAGGTTTATTCCCTGCTGAAAAGAGAAGAGAGGAAACACAACATTTCAGCTGTGGAGCCTGTTTTCTTTCTTCTCTTTTCAGCATGGAATAAACCTATTACTTGTTCCATCTTAGCTTGTGGACTACTTACCAGTGTGTTATTGGGGTAAATTGTCTTAAGATTTTTATTCAGTTTGTCACTGAATGTTTTACACTGAAATTAAGTTTCAGATAATAAAAAATAATATTTTTTAAATGTAAAATCTACATATGTGGCCTTAAGATGCACAGTACCTGCCTCTCAGTAAAGGATACTACTGGGCCTAACCCAAAGTCCTCATCGTGACACACTGAACCTCAACAGTGCTGTAATGTACAGCTGCTGTCATTAGTTATGGCTTATCAAATACTTTACTGTGTTTACTCTCCCCGTATTTCTTAAAGAATGTATATGTTTGCCCAGGTGTCTCCCATTTCCACAAAGTAATAAGCCAAACACATATTAATAGTGTCTTTTCTTGTTTATAAATTGTCACTCACAAAGACAATTGTTCATTCTAGTGTCCAATATTTTTTTTTTTCATGAGTGTTCTCAGAGATGTGATAACTCTACTCCATGTAGCATTCAGATGATCAGAATCTTGTGTAACGGAAAATCAAATACAGATACAAAAAAAATCCCACTTACAATCAAATAAGAAACAGAGCAGATGGAAAGTTAGTATACATTGTAGCCTATTCAATATTAACAAATATAAACATTCACAAGTATAAAGATTAGCCTACAGAAGTCCCTTGCAGAGTGTTGAAAACTGGAGAGATCTTGGGATATAACATGTCCCTTCCCTCTTTCAGAAACGCATGGTCAAAAAGCACAATCAAGAGGAAAGTGATATGTCAAGTCATTTGCCAAACCGCTTTATACCATATGGTGTCGCGGGAAGCCGGAGCCACCCGGCCAGCAACGAGCGCAAGGCAGGGTTCACCCTGGACAGGGCGCCACTCCATCGCAGGGCCAGTGCAAGCCAATCATACAATCGAATGCCAATCGAAACTGATATGTAATAGCCCCAAATTTCTCTATGATCCAAGTTGTCTTACATAAACTGAAACAAATGATACCAATGAGTTTTTTTGAACACCTTTAACACCTTTGCCGGTTCGTATCCCGCGGCCGGCAAAGGAAACCTACTCCATTAGGGCCCCTGAGCAAGGCCCTTAACCCCAACTGCGCCAGGGGTGCTGTATTAATGGCTGACCCTGCGCTCTGACCCCCAGCTTCTCTCCCTGTCTGTGTGTCTCATGGAGAGCAAGCTGGAGTTTGCGAAAAGACAAATTCCTAATACAAGAAATTGTATATGGCCAATAAAGTGATCTTATCTTATAACTCATACACAATTTTGCCTCAGACATGAGTAAAGGCCCCCAAGTGAAATTATAAACAGACTAGGACACTGAGATCCAAATTAGTTTTTTTCTGGTTGCTAAAGTACATAAGACCATAAAAAAGGTTACAGATGAGAGGAAGGTATTCAGCTCACGTAGCCTGTTTGGTAGAAGAAAAGAACTGTTACAGTTACAACTGAGATAAGACCTCATACAGTAAATGCTTGAAAGTTATAGTATCTGGTTTATGAGTATCTCATTCAGCTATTTCTTGAAAGAAGCAAGGGACCCAGCTTCAGCAATATGGCCCGGCAGTTTGCTCCACACTCCCACAATCCTTGGTGTACCGTCTTGTTCTCTGTTTTAAATGTACTTCCACATAGTTTCTACTTGTGCTCTCTGGTTCGGTTTTAAAAAGTGTTCTTCATAGTGAGGCATCCTGGAAAACTGCAGAGTTTAAATCAGCACCCTTTAGCTACAAAAGCTGGTTACTGTACATACAGTACAAACACATTCGAAAAGGTACGTTTTCAATTTGCACCTCAAGGAATCTAGGTTTAGCATTACTGAGGTCAACTGGAATGGGGGTTTCATGGATAGGGAGCAAAACAGCTGAAATCACTGGCACGGGCTCCTTCAAGAAACTCATGGAACAGGATACGCAACAAGATAAGAATATAAAAAATGCTTTTGGCCCAAATTTACTCCTGTAAATTTCTGGAGGTCGGCAGTATTTGAACCAATTAATTCAATGATGGAGCAGAAGACGTCCTATTTTTGCAGCACAAAACCGGCAAAGCCGTACGCTCCTAGCATGCACAGTGACTGCTCTCTGTCTCCCATGCTCTGCGCTTGGCTCGGGTGCTTCGCTTTATGAGCTGTTCTGTGGTGTGGCAGGAGTAGTTCTGCGTGTGGTAAAACGGGTGGCCAAACTACAGCGGCCTGGAAGCCACAGGCCTCCCCACACTTATCCCTGTCATACTCGATAAGTAGAGGAAATGGGAAGGGAATTGCTCTGCAGCTTTCATGTGGTAAAAGTCTCTTGTCAGCACTTCCTTGATTTTTCAGCTGCTCCTCTGCAGCAGATCGTTTCTCAGTATGGTTCCCATTTGCAAGGTAAAACCTCCAGCATGCAGTGGAAGAGAAAGCCGTAGGGGGGCTGGATGGCGGATGAGTGCTTGTTCTGAAGGGCAGTGGGAACAGACGGCCATTTTCAAGCTCAAAGTGTGGCTGCCATCTGGCCGGAGGAAAGGGCGAGTCCACTACCCAGTTCCGGGAGTCTCCATCAGCTCGGTGAAACACACAGTCTTTGCTACTCGGAATCCACTTCGCTAAGGGCTGAAACAATGGCTGTTTGTAAGAGGGCTCAGCAGAGCTGAACCTGTCCCAGAAGGTGATGTCACACACTTGGAACCCGGGTGCACGAGCAGCTGGGATCATCCCATATTGCATAGTCCCTGGGTAGAAATACCCAGTCCCTACAGAAGTCTTAATTTGCTCAATTTGTTTTGAGAATGCTCAAAGGTCATTATAATATATACTTCACAGATTTCTTTATAGCACTTGAGGTATAACTTATTTTCCTTAATCTCTGACTGGCTGGCATCAATTAGCACAGTCACTACGGCTTGATTCTTATTTTAGATAAGTCTTTATTTGGCTATCAATGACTATAGTGCATTGGTTCAAGCCCCTTAAAATAGATACAGTGATGACCAAAGGTATTAATAAAATAGTTTATTTTGTTAATAGTTACAAGCTGGGCTCCCTTGATAACTGTTATGCAAGAAAACTCCCACAGATTTCTTTTCAAGCAGGCTCCCTTGAAGAGTTACTGGAAAAAGTTACTGGTTTTGCTCTGGGGAGCTAAAAAAAAACTGGCTGAGAAAAAAAACCCTACCTCGAAAACTTGAAGACACCATAATGTTTTGCTTAGAAACAATGAAAAATAAATTTCAATTATTTGAAAAACCAGCATCTGTTATCCATTTGAGAAGCAAGAAAGAAAACATTACAGGTTAAACTTACAAACGTCTTGAAAATATAAAAAAAGGACACATTTATAGAAAATCTGAGCACCCTTCATGGAGTCATCTCCTTAAAACATCAAAGTGACTTTTTGCAAATATGGCAAGATAGACGTTTGCTTAGCGTTTTGCTGAAACGACGAACTGAATAACTCAGCTGGGGCGGGCATCGTCTTTCGAAAGTACAGTATAAAGTGGCACGAAACACTTGCGTAGCAAAACACTGAGGTTTTAAATCTCGACGTACGCTGTACACGGATATATAAAAGATAAAAAAGGTCATTATTGCTCTGCTGCTTTCTTCAGATCACAATCGGCATCAGGTAGGAAAAAAAAACCAATCATACTACCTGCTGCTAGAACCCCTGGGTCCCAGCAGTCCCTAAACGTGGTTCATCTGCGTTTGGAGACGGGTAAAAAGGGGTGGTGGTGGGGTGGGGGGGGGTTCACTTGTGAAACTCGGCGAAGCAGCCCCCGCGGCACAGGTGCACGTTGCAGATCTTGCAGCCGAAGACGCTCTCGTGCCGCAGGCCCTTGTTGGTGCAGTTGCGGCAGCGGCGCGAGCGCTCGGACATGCGCTCCAGGCGGTGCCCGTACTCCACCGGCGAGTCCGCGTGCCGCTTGCGGGAGGCGCGCTCCACGCCCCGGGCGCCCTGGTAGTCCCCGATGAGCTGCCGCGCCAGCCGGACGCGGAAGTGGCGCTGGGTGAACTGCTTGCCGCCGAAGCCCGGGGGCGGGGCACCGCCGCGGCTCTCCCGCAGGATGATGAAGGCGTCGACGATGCAGATGTTGAGGTAGAACCACAGGAAGTAGCGCCACCACTTCTTGCAGGGCCGGCCCACCTGGTAGCACTCGCGCAGCTGGTCGCACAGGTCCACGCCCCGCATGTGCTCCTGGTACAGCAGCAGGGGCAGGGGCCGGGGCACGCCGCCAGCCGCGCCGTCCCTCTGCTTGCCCTGGCTGATGCCCACGATCCCGGGCGCCGCGTTCGAGGACAGGCAGCTGATCACCTTGGTGTCCCGCAGCACGGTGGCCAGGAGGTTGCCGTGCTGGCACTGGAAGAACTCGCCCGGCGCCAGCCGGCCCACGTTCTTCAGCTTCAGGGCGTCCGGGAAGCCCTGGCGGCTCTGCTGCGTGGTGCCGCAGACGTACAGCCCCTGCTCCAGCAGCCGTTGCGCCAGGGGGACCGAGGTGAAGAAGCTGTCGGAGAAGATGTGGTGGTGCTTGCCCTCCAGCCCCCGAACCAGCGACGTCACCACCCGAAAGCCCGTGCCTCCGGTGTCCTCGCTGGATCGCCCCACGTGGATGTCAGCGCGGTGGCAGTAGCCAGATTTGGAATCGCACAGCATCCAGACTTTGAGGCCCCTTTTAATGGGCTTGGAGGGCATGTACTGCGTGGCAGAGAAGCGCCCCTTCACGGCAATCGCCCCTTCGTCCACTGTGAGGCACCTGTTCGGGGCGTAGGCCTCCCACATCTTGGCCTGCACCACCTCCAGCAGGGGCCGGATCTTGTAGAGCCCGTCGTAGCCCGGCTGCCCGCGGGCCGGCTCAGCCTCCCGGTCGCACAGGTGAATGTTCTGGTTCAGCTTCTCGAAGCGGCGGGCTGTCATGGTCTTCTTGAAGCCCGCGTTGCCGATGAAGATGTCAGTGGCCCAGTACATGCCGTAATCTGGCAGCTGGTTGATGCCCATCAAGACATTGAGGCCGATGTAAGCCTGCATCTCCCTCAGATCAGTGGGGCGCCAGTGTGGGTCCACTTTCCCGCTCCTCCGCTGTCTGTAGATGGCGTACTTGTTTGTTTGCTCCACCATGTGATCGAACAGGGAGTCGGGGAACAGCAGCCGGAAATAGTCACGGGCGTCTGCTTCAGCTCCCAGCGTGTGCTGCGGGCCGGAGCTGGCAGTGAACTCCTCTACCGCTATGGGCTGGTCAGGCTCCCCCCAGAAGCTCGGCGAGGTGCAGTCTTCGTCTAACTCCGCGATGGCACCGCTGAGGTCCGCCGGCTCCTCTTCCAGATCGGAGAAATCAATATCCGAGTCGTTGGCTGTGTTTTCCGGGCAGCCGCGGGCGTCATAGGCATCGTCCGAGTCCTCCTGCTTGATCTCATTGTCAGTGGCTAAAATGACTTTGCAGCTGCCGTCTGATATACGGGTAGCTATGTCCGCAGCTGCTGCCGCCGTCTCGCTTTCGAAACCCTCCTCTCCGTCCTCCCCTTCTTCGTCCTCTGCCCTTTCTTCTCCTTCTCGGTCGGGCTTTCTGAAAGGGATTTCTAGCCACTTAACGTCTGCGGACAGGTTAAGGGGGAATGAGGCTGAGTCGCAGACCGCGTCCTTGTCTGTTTCGGCGCTGGTCTCTAAAACGGTAAAAAGCTCTCCCCTCTTTCTTGTCGCCATGTCAGGGCTTTGCAGCCTCCTTGCATGGGTCTTTTGGCGCGGGGATATTTCCAGACCCAGCCGCAAAACATAACAACGGAAAGAGGAATAATTTTCTTTTCGTTACGGAGAGCTGGACACTTTTCGTCCCCTGGTCTGCCCGGCTCGAAACTCCTTGTTTCCGTTGGAGGTTGAGTTTTCTCGGATGCGCAGTGTGGCCAGAGACGTCAGAAGCTGTGTGCACGTCCTGCTTTGTAGGCGCTCCTGCTGCTGTACGGTATTGTACAGTATGTACAGTACGGGGGGCGCTTCGTCAGGCTGTCAGACTGCTGCTGTGCAAGGTGTAATGACACCTGACGGCGTGAAACCAGGTCTGCGGGGGGGACGGGGGGGACGGAGACCAAACTCAACACAATTTTTTTATTAACAATTAATAGTAGAAGTAGCAGCCGCAGCGGCGGTTTAGCCCCGAGGTGTATGAGATCACAGAGGGTGGCTGGGTTGTAGTCGCCTTTCAGTGAAACAGACCGGAGACGCAGACCCAAGTGAGTTCAGATCTCGAGGTTTCCTTGATGTAAAACACAAATGGGAAAGCAGGGTTTGAAAAACTACGCGCATACATCCAGGGACGTGCGGTGCTTTCAGTGGACCCTGCATGAAAACTGTTGGCCCAGGTCTGCAAGCCGCTCCTTTTCAAAACAGAACAGAAATAGTTCAAATTGGCTCTTATCAAAGCATCGATATGCTATTTAAGCTTCGGCGCTTTCGGAGAGTAACACCTAAAAAGGGTACACCTATAATATATATATTATAATATTATATATACGGTATATAGGCTATATACCGTCGCGTCCCGTAACCCTCAAGTATCAGAAAATGAAAAACGGACAGACTGAGGAATACTCTGCTGATTTCTGTCTTTACTTGGCACTTTAAATTGGTACTAGTTCCCAGTCTGCGATATTGGACCTAAGGTGGATGAGAAATGCAGAATCAGCGTGATCTCTCAAACTGAAACTCATTTATTGTTTTTTTTTTTTGCAAACATAGAATCCTCTTCCTGATGATCTGCGGCTTAACCCTATTCTAAAGTTAAACAATTATAGTTGTGTCAGTTTATTGACGTTGGTTTTGGTAGGATATCGTTGCATTTCTTCTGTACAATGCAATACTGATGAATGAACACTGCCCGACAGTTAAAATACGCAATATTAAAAACACATTTCCGATTCTCTCCTTTAAACACGTTTTGACATGTGATCCTTCAATGAATCAAAGAAAGAACGTTTCATGCGTGTAAAACGACATCCCCTACGTTTTCTTGCAATTCCAATTATATTATCTCAGAATCAGTAGTGACTGGCATAGCTACAGTACTTCTGACAATATGAACAGTAGTTTAAGATACCCGTATATGTATCATGACGGTTCAATGTATTTAGTTCCTGTAGTAACAAATCAATCGGCTCAGGTGCCGCTCACGTTTTCTTACCAAGCAAATTGAAACACATCTGTTGAAAACCAAGAAACAAAAAGGGAATAAATCCTAATCCTTAACCCTCCCACCTTTGCCCCTGTTTTTTTCTGCTGTCTGACAAGTTAAAATGTGTCGAGTTCGCTTAGAAATAACCTGAGTCAGAAAATCTATAGTGTTGCCTGTGCTGGCAAACACATAGAGTATATTATTTCAAAAAGCTTTAGTAAGGTGTCTACTCGGGGCTTCATGTCTGTCCATTAGAAATAATGAGATAATGCTGAAAACAGAAGAAACAGTTCAAATAATCATCAAGCTACAGGTGTACCACCCATCTAAGAGTTTTTTTAAGAGAGTTGTGAAGGGACGTGTGAGCAAAGGTGGGTTTACGTAAGAGCTGTGTGATTTTGGTCCTTTCCAACACAGGAGGAGAGCAGCCCGACAGTAAAAAGGAATGAGGAAAGAGGAAACAGAGAAGGGGATCGAGGGAACCAGTCTAAAAAAAGTTCGAAGGTGTCCTGACTACTAGTCATGAGGTGAACCAGCTCAGGATTGAACTGGATTGTGTCTGCTAAGCAAATAAGTAATAATAGTGACTCTTGAGCAAGGGCATGTCTGCGCCAGAGATCAGATCTCGTGAAGTTATGTCAGGCTTTCCCAATATAAATAGAAAAGTAATACCTTTATGATCATTTCTGCTCAACAGCTGTCACACCCGCTGCTAGACCCTCCACACCAACGGTCTCGACCCAGTCCAGCACCAGCAAGCGTCCCCGCAAACGCCCCAGATCAGACCCGCGAACCACTCCGGACAGATCACTGGTTACAGCACCCTCCACATCCAGACATACCGTACTTAAACCCTCTCCCACTGTCATCTCACTGCTCGGTATTGGTAGCTCCTTAGGAACCTTGCACTTCCTCTCTTGCTCTCCCTGATTTTACTAGTGGCCTTGAATTCGGAACCTGTCCCCGATTTCGTCTCTCGTCTAGCAGTTTGGCTTTGGTAGTGCCGGTTACTTTCCTGGTTCACATCTTTTCTGACCTGCGTCCAGAACTCCGTATACGGTCCATTAACTGCACCAGCACTGCATGCCTCACAATACTTAAAGGTTCCTACTGTACGACAGCCATTTTGAGATCCATTGGATTGCACACAATTCTAGAGCTGGGGTCTCCTGTCCTGGTCCTGGAGGGCTGGAGTGTCTGCAGGTTTTCAGTCTAGCTGGGCTCTTAACAATGTGAATCCTCTCCTACTTGTTGGCTTAATTTGACCTGTTAAACAGCTTCTATCAGCTCTCTAGGAACTGGGGCTTGAAAGAGACACAGAAAACCTGCAGACATACTGGTATCCAGGGACAGAATTGGGGATCCCTGTTCTAAGAGCAATTACTCAAGTAGAATTTAGCCTAAATTGTCCGCCTTATATGATAGGTATTGACAATAGGACGGAACAATTCTTGCTCCTGAGACACAATGAACACCAATATCAAAATGTATGAAGTCAAAGTTATTTTAAATTTTATATCCTGTATTTTTTTATTTTTCATATTTTAATACACATTTGTGGGAGTATGGTCAACCTACTGTGGACATTCCCCACTTGTGGTATTGTGTGTCTGCTGGAAGTAACAGACCAGGGTGTTTCCTGGTTTTAATTAACATATAAACACAAAACAATAAAATCAAACTCACCTGTGAGCTAACTAGACAATTCATCTGCCTTACTGGAACAGCTAGCTGCTTACCCACTATGAAACCTTTAGTAACAGGTTATAGTATTGTACACTGTATATAGAAGAACTAGTGCATTTTATGCAGATGTAAGGTTCTGAACACAATCACTTATGTTATACATTTCAGAAAAACATTATCCAGCAGCAGTTACAGTATAGCAATGCCTTGCATTCTAATTGTTATCAATCAATACTGTAAGGTATTCGGTACAATACACACAAAAATGTGTGTGACATTTCGTGTTATTCTTCTATTAAACATTTTTGGTCAAGTTTCAGAAACTCGGCCTTTAATTTCTTATTGTTTTGTTAAACTCAACAATGCTAATCCAATAAATGGGCTATCAGTGCTTACATGTGCTGTCCGATACATACTGTAATATAACCTGGGAACCAACTCTTCTCCACCTCTAAACCAGCTCTAAGGGCTCGAAGGCATGAGAGGATGTTGATGGAAAACGCTCCAAACGTGAGTTTAGTAAGTAATAAATCAGAAAAGAAAAGGGAAAATGAGAATTTCACCATGGAGTGCTGAGGTAACCCAACAGTTTCCTCAAACCAGCGGAGTGAACTGAACCACGCACACAACAAAACTCTGTAATGGGGCCAGAAATGGGGCTTTATTGGAAGAGATGATTGGAAATAACAACTGAATTCTTCAAGCTTTGAAAACGTGCAAGCTCTACAAGCCCTGGTACTGTAAACAAGTATCAGCTGTGTGCATGCTTGCTATTTACAGTTTTTATGTTATAATGGTTTCTAAACAATCATTTTTGTTGTCCAGGAAAATAAGAACCTGCATGCCATAGCATGCATGCATGCCAAACGTAGACTTGAAACCATGTCCCCCAGACCAGGCTGTTCAGGCTACTAGAAAGGACAGCTCTTTGGTACTTCTACTGTCCTGAAGGGGTCACTCTCAGCTCTGTCAAACCAGTCTTACCAAAGCATGCCACATGTTTTGCAAATGCAGTATGCCATGATGTTTAATGTATTGCTTACCTCTGCTCAAATTAGAGCCTTTGTTGACTGAATGATGTTGTGCCGGTTGTCCCTATAATCATTTAATCATTTTCATTGTGTTCTCAGATATGCAGATATAATGTATGTCTTATCATTGGATGACAAAGTCCCAATCTTCATTTACTGTTTTCAATACAAGTTAAGGACCGCAGCGACAAATTTATGTATGTGTGTATTCTATGAAGCAAGGAGAGCTGTGAGGGTGAATGTAGGGGCTTTGTTTAAATCCAGCTATTACAGCGAAAATTAGACACACCTGGCTTAATTGAATGAATGAAATTCCACAGGTGTAAAAGAGCATATACTGTATTATTGGCTCTGTTGGTAATTGGTCATTTGTATACAGTATATTAGCTGCCAGGAGGAGAAGGGCTAGAGGCTGTGTCTAGGTTCCTGCAGGAGAGCTCAGAAATTAATGTAGTGAGTCTAGATAAAACAGATCTTTTTGGCTCCCATGCAGTAGCAGCCAGGTTTGGAGTCTGTGTCAGAGAGAGTCTAGTAGGAGTCAGAGTGTGAATGAAGAACTTGCAAGGATTGAGTTTAAGGATCGGTGATAATCATTGAAAGAATGAGCTGATCAGAGTGATCACTTTGGTAAACTATTCCAGTATTTAGTTTGAGGCTGCAGTGTCTCATTAGAGAAGGTGATTAGTGCTGATTTAAAGTATAGTGGGAAGACTGGGCATGAATGTATAAAAAGGAAAGTTTGTGTTTCATATAATGTAGTGATGTGAGGAGGGATTCACCTACTCTGACCTTCCAGAGACTGAAGAAGGAAGTGGTGCTCTGGAGATCGGAAGAGGAATTAAAGCAACTGTGCTAACGAAGAGCTGAGGAATGATCTGAAGAGTGGCCTTTGTGGGCTTCTCCAAAAGAGGACCACTGGAGCCTGGGGGGGTTCTGTCTGCAAGACGCAGTGATAGACTGTACTCAAAAGTGCAGGTATTGAGGTGATGTGCTGACTCGGAGCTACATTTTGTAATCTGTGAATCATATACAAATTGTAATCACATACAAAGCAAAGAAGCAGAAAGTCTTCTGTATATTTCAAAATGAATATTGACAAGGGTGTAATAAGATAGTGTCAGTAGTTGGGCAACGTTCTCCACAGCAGAATGACAGCAAAAGCGTTTTTTCTTGCCAAACCTGTGTTGTGGTCCACCAATATGAAGAAGCAAGTGTACTTCTACTATGAATTGGATGGGGAGCTGTTTTAGACGACACACTTTTCTCAGGATAGAACTAACGTCCTACTCAGGGAGGTAGAAGTTAGTGTTTTCAACAAACTGGAAAAAATGAAGATTTCACATGATACATAAGACTCTCTCTGGATGCTGGCACAGTTTTAACAGAATGACTTCCAGATCCGCTGTAAAGATGCTTAAAACCAGCTGTAGTCTGACAACTGTTCACATACACATGCACAAACAGGAAATTACCAAGTATTGCAGATCAATTTCTGGCAGTAGTTAACCAAAATAACAGCTATATTTCAGCAAGGTATTTTTCTCTTTATTATTGGTGCATATCATACAGTATATTCTACTGTTGGCTACATCTGGATAAAACCGCTGTTTCTGTGTTTATATACTGTGTGTACATATACAGTAGTTGCTTGTTCTGAATAAAATGACTTTTTTCACTTTTATTTGGTAAATAAAAAACTTTTCAAAAAATAAAGTGGGAATTATATATAATACAGTTTAAACTGTGTATTTATGGGTAGCATGATCATATTCCTCAAAAGCAATTAAACACATCCCACATACCGTATATATATAATACTGGTTAGTTGAGCCAGATCTATGGGTTGTGTCCTTAATTGTCAGGATTATGGGTGCATGCTTTGACAGGCACAGCACATTGTTTTGTTGATGAAAAACAAAAGCACCAAAGACAGTTTTGTTTTGGGATCGAACAGGTCAGTGGACCCCCAGAAACTTCCTCTCTGAGTTGAGGAGGTATTAGTCACAGGATATCCCTTCAGCAGAAGGTGTAATCTGTTTGTCAACTAGCCGCTGAAGGCTTTGATACAGCGGTCTGTTTTCCATCTTTAAAACCTGGTATGGGGGCGAACTGAGCTTGGAGCTGACCGTAAAGAGTGAAATACAGCACTTGGAGGATTAATGAGGACAGTTTTGTGTAATTTGGACCTGTTTTCATGTGTATCAGTATTTCCAGAAAACAAACAGCCCTTTAAAATTTAAAATAAAACATGCACTTGGTGTGGCTCTCAGAGTGTAGCCTAGAGGATCTTCAAAGGGTTATTCTTTGGATGATAAAGGTGAAGTATATTTTTCTCCTGAGCACCTCAAGCAAAATCCTCTTTTTTCACATGTACTTGTATTATTTACATTGGAGAGTCAGAATACAATTGAAGTCTTGCATTCCACTCTTATTCCTCATCTATGTTTGTCATGTCTTAAGGCAATGACTTTTCACACAGAGCTGTTGCATAAAACAATTCAGAGAAAACAGTACTGGGGGAAAAGCTCTTTTACATCCAAAATACTACAATAGAATGATTATTTCTAATATTTTTATCAGCTACAAATCAGCATGTGAGTATTTCGCAGTTGCTAGAAAGCTATAATTGCTTCTACCATCCATTACCTGACAGCTGCTTATTCCTGTTAAGGGTCACTGATAGCAGTTGACTATATCATAAAGGAATATGTGATATTAGCAGTTCTTTAATATTTGCCTTTGTATGTATTGTTAAGAGATATCTGAAAACATATTTCAATGTCCATGGTTCTGTAGTATAGTTCAGATTCTGAGACATACAGTAATTATGGGTTTTGACTAATATCCTTCTATAAACTTGTCCTAAAATGTCTTAATGTTGTAGATCAGATAGTTCCTTTTATAGAGCAACTAAATAGTAGGTACCCAGAACATGATCTACTTTCAAATTAAATAACTAGTTTATATATTACAAACCTACTGTATATTAGTTCAATTAGTTCAATTTCAATTTAAAATATCCTTAATTATGAAATTCACAATTAAGGATTACAAACTTTATAATCTTTATAATCTGAATCAATATAGAAAAGGGTAGCGTAGTAAAAAAAAAGATTAATTTGATTATTGATTTGTCAAAGAGTATTTGCTGGAACATTAGTCTGATAACATTGTCATGTCTGACAGTAAGGAGTAATCATGTCTGTGAGTTTTTTTGTACATTTTTTTTCAACCAATATTTTATCAAAAACTGTAGAAAACTGTAGAAATGCTACAGAAACCGGGGACACACAGAACACTTTTCAATAAAAAACTGCATTTGAGTAATGACTGGGCTATGTATCTGATTCAAGGAAGGTACTACCCTCAATCCTTTGTAGCCCAGCTTAAGTATTCTACAACGGTAAGTGATTCTGAAATTCTGTCTGTCTGTCTTTTTTCACATTGGCCCAATATTTCTTTTGTCCAGTATGAAGTGCATAGAAAGCAGACCTGCAGATATTAATATTTACTACCAATTCTATCTTAGGAGAACAGTTTATTATTTATTCTTTCACAAAACACATCAGAAAATAACTAACTAACCATACTGATATCAAGCTCCCCCTGTTGAACCCTTTAAATATATTGGCATAATAATGTATTAGTGTTAACAGCCAGAGAATCTTTGAAATAAAGCCTCCTGTGTCTTGTTGTCTTGGGGAGGCGTGACAGGAAAAGAACTGCACTCGTGGTCAGTGAATATTCTGATGCTGAAATTTGAACAGTAAGAACAGGACACAGCAATTTTTAAAAGAAAATAAAGAAAATAAACTTTATTACAACAATGTACACATGTAAGCACTCCCCCAAAGAATATAATTCTAACATTGCAAAACTAAACCACCGCCCACGTGCGAAAAACCCCACAAGGTGATTGTCCATTCTCAATCTTTCCACTTTGCAAGTGGTCATAAAGGCCGAATTTTCACGATAAAAATGTCCCTTCAACACCTACCACCTGCTGTAGACTCTTTTAGCTGTCCGGGCTATGAAACCGCCTCAGGTACTGAACGGAAAAGGTTTTTCCTTTCTCCCCAGTCCTGGTACAGGGTCCACAGTCATTTCCAGTGCTCCTAGAAATTGAAGCACATTCTGTACTTTGACAAAAATGCACTTAATGTGTGGGCATGCATTTAAAACTAAGAGCAGGGGGTGGTTCAGTGTGGTGGAGGTGTGGAACAACCTGCCCAGCCGTGGGGTTGAAGCTAGTACACTGTCTTCTGTCAAGAAACGGCCGAATGAGATCCGTTTGTCTGTAACCATTCTTATGTTCTTAGATTTTGAAATACTGCAATCGAACCCCTTTCCCCCTGCAGGATAACCTTGAGCCGAGGTTGTTGAGTTGCATGTTCTGTGTTTTCCACTGTTTTCCAGCAGTTTTCGACAGGATTGAGAACTGGGGGCTGTTCTGACTGGGGAAGCTACTGTATCTCGAGTGCCTCATTCATTCTCATTCTATCATTCACTCCGCTCGTTTGATTGGGACGTCCTAATATTTTGGCCAGTGAGTGCAGATGCATGACCATTACCATAGCAATCATTCTTACAATTGTGATGAGATTTTTAGACCTTATTTTGTCAGCATTGTCTTTTAATTTAGTAGCTTTAAATGTAAGGGAAAAAACTAGAAGTAATCGGGCAAACCTGTGAGAAACACCAGCTCTTAATTAGATGCGTCTGCACCGCTGCCTACAGAATATTGCTTTCTTCAACTTAGCTGTTGAATAAGACTTTACATAAAAACCACTGGTTGGCTGGATTAATTTCTTGTAGAAGCTGGATGCACATGTGAGACGCTGAAACAACTAACGCAGCTATTGTTCAATAGATCCTTTATGGAGCCTTAATGTAGAGCTACTGTACTAGCAGGGTTTCACAGAGGAGACCTAGACAGTAAGCTGTCCAATCATTCCAGGCCCTTCTGCCATAGACAAAAAAAGAATAAAAAGACATAAAGGCCAATAAAGAGCAAAAGTCTTTATACAGTAGGCTGAATCTGTGTAATTGCAGAGAATTCAGTTTGTGATTCAGCTGAAACTAGGAAATTGCTGTTGGATTTCATCATCACCAAAGTTTATGAATATGTGACCCTAAACAAAATGAATGACCACCAGAAATATGCTGAAATATTAGCTTGTTTTAGACTAAACAAACAATTGCAGAGGAATAGCTTGAAGGAGTAATAACATACCCACTGGAAAGATGGATCTTTTCTAGTCTTGACCTTTTGGTGTTTTGTACTGATTTCTATTAGGGAAATTTGGATTTTCATGTGTGTTTGATCCTTATGGGAAAGGTAGGGAAATAGAGAGAGTAGGAAAGAAATCAGACAATTGTATTTTTTCACACAGTTAACATGCAGAAGAGGATCCACTGTCTTGCAATTTCCTCCTTTTGGGATCGTGCTAACATTAGCTGCATCGTGCCTGAAGACCCGCAAGAGTCATGAATTAGATCATTTCAGCACAGTTACGTCTCCAGCTGATTACTGCCCTAGGTGAAGGAAACAGAAGCTCCAAGTAGCCAAACAGCAGTTAGAGCCTAATAAATGGGCTGTATTTAGGCTAATCTCAAATTGGTTCAAATTAATTGGTCTCAACCACACTTCACCGACATCTTTTTGTCATTGACTTCCTGTGATGGATCTCCCGTGAAGAAGCATTGTTCGGCCTCCACGGGATTAAACCCCAAACTGCCGGAGAACACGAAGGTCTAGATGACCCTTTTTGTGCGGGTTTTTACGACACAGTAAACTGCTCGTACATTCTTTCCTTTTCCTGATTGTAAAGGGCTGCGTTCGCTCTCCCCTCTACTGTATTTGGTTTTTATTGGGCCAACGGGTCTGTGCGGAATAACTCTGACCCCCATGTCAGGCTTTTCTCACCGGCTCGCGTCCAAACCCCTGTCCGAACAAGATGAGGGGGGTATTGGTTTCTGGGTGAGTAAACGAGTGCAGGCCTCTCACAAAGACAGTGGGGCACACACTGCAGGGCCAAGCTGGAGCTGTTTAAGAACACACTCTGTCTGGGTTTAAGGACAGCACACTTTATCTGGTTCCAGTCTGCAGCTGAAACCCTGCCAAAAACCCCTACAATTCACTGTTAACAGGATTGAATGCTGCCCTTTTTTTCTTGCTGCCTGTATTTCCAGGAAAAGAGGGGATTTGTAAAAGCAAATAAGCTTATGTAGGCGTCAGGATGTAATCTACAGCTAATTCAAACAAACCGATCTAATGATTTAGCTCTTTGCTCATTTTTGAGCTTCCTTTGACTGTATTCCTTATACTTAAATTAAAAACCTACAGCGTTTGTGTCAGTGATTTAACAATTCAATGTAAATATTCTTCAAAAGAACATCATGAGAAAAGACTTCCTAATAAATCAACTACCACATAAATCTAGCGGTTAATAATATAGTCATTCAACAGTTTTCGTTCTGCCTGACGTGTACACACACCTGCCCTACAGTACCAAAACCCTTACAATGCAGTTTTCCTCTATGGAAACAAAAACTACATTACTGGCTACATTAACTTTTATTTGGCAAACAAATTCTTACCCTAGCAGAAAATGGTCGATAGAGGAAAGTGTACAGTATTTAGAATCAAGAACAGGAGGCACGTCTCTGTACAAGGGGTTGTGGGAGTATGGAACAAGATACCATGTCTTGTTGTTGAAGCTGATAGCCAGGCTGCTTTCCAGGAACAGCTAAATGGAATCTGAATCACTCCAGTCCGGACACTACAAATTCTAACTGCTACAGTGCTGTCTGCACAAATACCGTCTATATATACAGAACATACAGTGAACCCATTCTGTATATAACAGTTGACAATGTACAGTACCAGTTTCTTCATGTTGAGGTATTGGTTTGTACTCAATTATTTAATATAATAGTATAATGAATACGCCCTTGTGCGTAACAGGGATGTTGGCCGCCCAGGCTGAAGAAGCTCTTCTTTAGCTCAGCCTGCAAGACCCCTGTTGAGCGATGCCAGAGACCCAGGTTTGAACCCATGCGGTGAGCCCCATTCTGAATTTGTATCAGAATTTAAGGAGAGTCACATTGTAACTTAACCATCTGCCATTTAAACCACATTTTAACATGTCAGATAGCAATGAATGATACAGCACTAATTGTAGCTCAGGTTTCCCCATGAGCATTCCCAGCATTCCCCATGTTCACAGAGAATGCTGGGAATGGGCTACAGATCATCAGCAAAAATGCACCCTTATAATTGTTTTTTTGACCTTCAATTAATTTTTTAAATAGCTGTGGGAATAGATTTAAATGGGAAATAGTTTTAGGGAATTGTTATGTTATGCAACCCTCCCTCACTATGCCAACTTGAACTTACCTCCTATCTCCATGTAAGTGTTTGCCAGAATACTCACAGAAGCTAACCTGTATCACATTTTCTGACATATAAAACTTTTTAAATGGTAGCTGTACTTGTCTGGGTTCCAATATAAAAACGACCTACAGTAATTTAGCTCAGGTCTCATTATGATCTTTGCATCGTCAATATGCCTTGTACAATTATTGCGAGAACAGTCTGAGTAAGCCTTCATGCAATTAGTAACTTGTTAATTGCAAGATGGCATTAACCGGGTTTTCAGCCCAAATGCTGTATCAGTACCAATGAAGGGAGAGAAGAAAAGGATTTTCTAACAGTCTGAATCTGACAGCTTGACAGTATGGTTTTGCTGGACAATTTCTCCGGTTACTGGATCCATGTGTTTTAACACAAGCTATGCTGCTGTGAAACAAACGATTTATTATGGATGACATATTTAGTGTTATGCTGCGCAGGATCCGAGGAATAAGGCCACATCAGAGCTTAAGTCAGAACATAAATGTCAGGTTCCCTTTATTTGATTAGAGAAAGGCAGACACAGCAGGGAAAATGACACAGTTCTGCAGTTCTCTTAGCCTGCATGGGTAGTCAGGTTCCAGATGCCAATGAAGGCCCCGTGCCATCTTGTCTATCAATCTCTAATTTATGCTGCCCAGCCCCCTGCATCCCAGAGACCCTTGTTAATTGCCTGGAGGGCGCCCACTACTCTGTCTCTTGCACATATATGTATGTATTGCGTTTGCAGAACAATATCCAACACGGGTTTCACCACTTACATCCAACAACATGCCTAGAGCAAAGGAACATCATAACCTGGTATTATGCCTCTCCCTTTGGCTGCCTTCAGGCTCACAGCCATCACAGTAGCGTACCTGCATCCCAGATCCCAAAACAATTACCTGCAACGGGCGCACTGCCAATAAATGGGATGAGTGTGCATTTAGATTTTCAGGACGTGCTTTTCTTCCATGATCAGCGACTGCTGCAGAAGACACGGAACGAATTGTGGATGAACGAAAGAGCAGGAAACCCCCATCCTACAGTTTTCAGCTGTTTCCTCCTTGTTCTAAGTGATATTGGAAAGGGGAGACAACATTATTCAGGATTAATTCAAAAATACCTCTGAAGCAGCCAGCACCTAACCTTATGAACTGCCACGGTTCGGGGGCGGACCTCACGGAGGCCAGTTCTGTAAGGCTCATTCTGCCCTGGGAAAGCAGTACACGTCTGGTGGCCTAGCCTCCAAAAAGGAAAGGGGGTTAGAAGCGGGTGATGCTTCACAGCAGGCGTCTTACCCGGAGAGGGAATGAAGGGGCCCTGGGAATATTCCCAGCGGGAATAAGGAGCTAGATGGCAAGGAGGACAACACTGACACCAAGGAGGGGCCTCTGAGGCGCCATTCTTCCTTTGCCCTACATGCGGAACAGCAGGGACCTCCAGACCTTGCTGGGGAGAGTCACAGTCGATGGGCGTGCCAGGTGTGAGACAGACACCCTGGGGCTTGGTGGTGTACCATTCAGGGGCTGGACCTATGCCCAGTATGGAGTGACGGGTTTTCTTCTAGGAAACGGAGAGTGCCGAGCCCTGGTGGTGAGAGTGAGCCGCAGGTAGCGGAGCAGGAGGACTGTGTGTCTCGCTACTCTTTAATCTAAAAGCCGAGAGCCTGGAAGCGTCTACTGTTTTATTGCAGATGGAAAGCCCAGCTCTGGTTTTAGCTCAGGCACATCCCTTTCATTGAAAACAATAGCCACAGCCCAACATTTAGTATTGCTTCTTTCAGGGCGAGAAGATCTGCCCTGGACAACGCCTCTACCAGAAAACAGATGCACCATGAAGGGAAGGAGAAAGGCAAAGGCAGCCATTGACAATGACAAATACAGATTTACAGTACACAGATAATGCACACAGAAAGAAAATGCACTGCAGCTTTTTTACAGCCATAAGATATCTGTAATTCCATGTACTTGAGTTCTGCTGCCAGATCCTCAAGAGTCAGGCTGAGGTCAAGTCCATATGTCCTCAGTAGCTGAATTACCCTTTGAAGCAATCTGGCCAGGACACCACCAGCTACAGTACAGTATGTACTCTAATGTTACTGAAAGATCAAGGGTACTGGAACAAGTCAGGATAAAGTACAGAAAAAGAGCAAGATCACCAAACTTTCAGCATTCAATAATAAAACAGAAGCACAGAAGACACTGTTCTTATACAGAGCTCCACACAAGCACAGTATCATTATGGAATTATTAGAAGCAATACTGATGTACAAAAAAAGAAATCTTAAGAAAAAAACTAAGGTTTCACCTTTAATGATTTTTGAGGGATTCTTTTGCAGATTGATATGCATTAAAAGGGTATGAAATTCCCGATGTAGCCTGTGCAGTTAATTAATAAAAAAGTCAAAGGAATTCTAGAATACTCAAAGTAAAGACTTCGACTTTGTTTTTTACATGCATGTTAGACACAGTCCAGTAAAAGATGAGCACACATTTAGCTCTCATAAGAGTTTATTATTCATTTTGAATGAGGGCCGAGTTGTAAAGAAAGCTAGATGGGATCCAAAAGGTTTTCCTCTGCAGTGAGCCAAGATGATGTACACTGCACAGAACTACTGAGCCCCTGCAAGGAACTGCAAAATTGAGCAAAACCCATACTGATCTTAACCTGTCCATGGAAACCAAAGTTGTTCATTATGTTAGTTTTGAAATAACGAACAGGACAGGTTAGGCATATCAATGTTTCGGCCAGGAAAACCAATCGAGAATATATCTCTCCTTCGTAAAATATCACGTACGTCGCATAGAGAAAGGCCGTTATGAAAAACGTTAATTGTAAAAGTTCTCAACTCTCGCTTCCTCAGCCGCCTACACAGCAAGCAGAGATGTTTGGGGTCCTTTCACTTCAGCTGGTAAAACCCAGTGGAGGATGAAAACTTATGTTTGTTGCCAGTTCCTGTCAGGATTCAGGTCACATGGAAAGGTCAAATGAAATAGTGCTCTTTCAACTTGGAGCAAAAGACTGACTTGACTCTGCTTGATTTCTTCCAGGGCAGCACTCTGACCTGAGCTGCATGCCAGCAGATGGCTCCAGAGCCCAGGGTTACAGATGGGACCAGGGAGTCTTCAAGGAAACCACTGCCCTGGCAAAAGCTTTGGTGTTGTTACGCTACAAGGCCGGCAAGTAAGCAGAGCCCTATGCGGTGCGAGTCAGGAATCTTGAAGCGAACAGATCCGTAGGGAAGGTCCGAAAGACAGTAATCGAAGAGTCAGAGCCGAAAGTCGAGAAGCCGGGAGAGTTTCCCAGGAGCGAGCAATGAGCTCGCTAGGGTGAGTGACTCCAGTACCGAGCGTCAGGAAGTGGGAAGTGAGGGTTTAAATAGTGAAGGGAACAGCTGCGAGGGATTAATTAGGTGGTTAGGTTAATTAGGTGCTGTGCGTGGTCATAACAGGTGTAACATTTAGAGAACGTAAAGGTTAGTTGCAGCACAGAGCAGAAGATTGGAAGCAAAAGGTGTCTGTAGATGAACGTCCATTGCCAACACCCATCCTTCTGATTGCTGCATGAATGTGACCTTGAATTCAGAAACTGACATTTGAATTCAATAAGAAGTCAGCGTGAATTCCAGACATCAAAAACAGGCTGAGCTCACTGCAGAGCACCATTCTTGGTGCAGATGTGATAGATATGTGTTGTTTTTCTTTTCCAGGGCAAACTCAAATTTATTTTCTGTGCACTGACAGTATTTAACAATCAAACACACGACGGATAAAGACAACCGCTATTTGAAAAACAACATCTGAGACTGGGAGAGCCTAGGAAAATCACCAAAATTTCACTTATTTTTGTGCATTTGCTTTTAGTCTTCAATTATTTAACAATGATGATCTCTAGGTAATTTTTTTTACCTAAGCCAGTGATATTCACTCCTGGTCCTGGTGGGCCACCGACTCACAGACACAGACTAGGTTCTATGGGTGACTTATAATTGCCAGTGAGCACAGACCTTAAAACAGTGGTGAAAAGACCAGTTAAGAGAACAATGACTCAAGACACTAAGAGTCTAGGTTGGAATAAAAATGAGAAGAAACAACAGCTCTCAAGGACTGAACATCTTTGACAAATGTGATTACCTTGACCATAATTTTTTTCCAGGTACTTTGAAATGCAGAGATCTACTGTATGTACTTCCAGCTGAGGTGCTAGAAACTGTTTGGTATACAGTACATGCATTGTGGCCATAGGTTATACAGTACCTGTATGTGTCTTTAATGTGTTCTGCACTAGCAAATCAGTTTACTCTCCCTTGTATTTTTGGTCTTAGAGAAAGGATAATTATAATTAACAGTTCTTTAATGGCTTCTTTAATTCTTTAATGGGTTCTGTAATTGAACAGAACAAAGAGTTGCTTTAAGTTTATTTATGTGTCCAAGCTTAGCCACTATTGTTATTGATGATTTTTTTCTTTTTCAAGTTTGAAATTGGCTCCTCTCGAGTGTCATGTGGTAAATCAAATCCAGACTGGTAAAACTGGGTCAAACAAGTTGCAGGAACAATGCAAGTGGTGATCCTGGGCCAAGCAAAAGAGCAACCTGACCCACGAGTTTGAAAAGACTTTCAAAATCTTTTTCACCGTTTGGACTGAAGCTTGACAGATTTCATCACCTTAGCCTGTTTCAGACTTGCAGCTCACAGATTAGTGCCAAAATATTTGTGTCCATGTCCATGTCCAATTAGTTTCTTGTCAATCAATACATGATCTGTAGGAACAAAACGTGCTCCAGTTCAAAGCCTATTAATTCATTTAACTCCAATAAGGCTAGGCTCAATTCTACCATACAGTTAAAATACTATGGGTATTTTGTTATCCCAAGGAATAGTGCTACTCAGATAATCAAGAAAGCTATTTTCACTACTAGGAATATCTATAATATTTTGTATGAGCTCAGCTAGCTATTGACACAAAATTTAGACTGTTACGCTTTCAATGTGCACTAATATAAATAATCAGTAATATAATGTGTTTTCCCATTGTCTTAGCAAGGTCACTTGTGCTATTGTACCACAATGCCATGAATGTGCTTGCTGATGAAAAGGTATAGAAATGTAGCATTGTACATCCAGGAGCTGATTACCAACCTGTTTTACAAAAGAACATAAGAAAGGTTACAAACCACAGGAGACAGTTTCAACAGGCTGTCTTGTTTGGTTGAAGGTAACCCATTTAATCAGTGGATCTCTACTGGGTGTTTCTTGAAAGAAGCCTGCAAACACAAGTTTGGCAGCTTAAGCTTTCAGGCAAAGGCATTATCTAAATAAATAATATTATAAATGTCAGTCCTATTATAAATGACATACGTGCCAGGCTTTCTGCATGACCAGGAACGTCAGCCTCAGTCATGTTTCCCTAACAGGACAGCTGGTGTGGCTGTTGTGCTGTACCCAGCCAGCACTGCTTGACCATTTCAAGACCAGCTTTCCAGGTCAAAACCAGGCAGTACACCACATTTCATGCAGAGACAATGTAGTGCAAACAATTCAGTACATAATACTGGCATATTCTCTTTAGCTGCTTTTCCTGTCTTTAGCTTTAAAGTACTGGTGGTTTAGTGCATTCCCCTATTCATAAGGCATTAGAAGAAAAATGCCATCATGCAAACTATATCTCAGATTAGATAAAATTACAATGAATTACATTGCTGAACAGATCACATCTTAATCTGATATATTATATTGAGTATGAAATGAAAATATTTTCAGAACAGAACATTATTTATGACGGAGATAAAGACCAGTGTGTAATAGTGTTTTTTTCAGACTGATGGACTATAATACATCCAGCTACTGTAAATGGCCCAACTACCTTTTTTTTCTTGCTAACAATGTCAAAGTGTTATGTTTTTTTCCGTTTTTTCATTGAAGTAAATGATTATTGCCTGATTCTGATATCCCAGTGCTCAGGAAATAAAGCGCTAACATGAAGCCAGAAATAAGTGTTGGACGTAGAGAGAGAGAAAAAGTATAGATCATCTGTAGACTTCCTAGATTGCTCTTGTGCTCTCATTCTATATTCCTGAACAAGTTACTTGGGTAAAACATAGCCTGCCACAGTAATTTAACGGTAAATGAGTTTCATAGTCTTTTGTAACCATAAGAGAAACACATATCTAATTCTCACAGGAAAGAATCCATGTCCATTTTTAAAAAAACTGAGTAAATGTGTACAGAATCGTGCCATTTTTTCATGCATTTGATTAAAACCAGGAAATGCACAAAGAAAATGTTCGATGGTCAAAATTCAAAGCTGGGGGTTTAGTGATGTGGGCTCTGACTCACCAGAGTATATATCAACACATAAATTGCTGGTTAATTTTAATATTTTCCCATATAGAAAGCATAATTATGGCTTACAATTACCGTAAGATTTAACTGTGGTAGGTTGGCGTAGGACAGCAAAAAGAGTGAAGAGGTTTTGATACTATCGTTAAGGCATAAAAATAGCAAATTAATGAGAAAGATTAAATTTCAACACAATAGCTGACCACAATTAAAAATTAAATGAATCAATCTGCCAGCCAAAATGAAGACACTTTTACAGAAATGGTCTTTTTGATTGGGCTTGATCTTTTTGGTCCTGGTCTTTTTTAAAAGTTGCTAAAATTCGCAACTTTTTATTGAACATCTGGGAAGTGAAACTACATCAGATATTATAGAAAAGAGAGACGATTACCTGAAAAAGAAAGCTCAATGTCACGGATGTTGGAAAGGACGAACCGTGGAATGGCAGAAGAGCTAAAAAGACCCCATGCGTAGCGGCAGGACGGGGGTTAGCCCGGGCTCAGCTGTTCAGGGAATGCCATAGAGAAACCTATGCCCTCAGGTAGCGGATGTGGGGCGACCTGGTGCTAGGCGGGTTTCAGGACATCCGAACCTAAATGCTGAGCCAAGGCGGAATGAAAGACCCGGAAATATATAGCCCCAGAGAGAAACACCGGAAGGAGATCAAAGCACAGGAAACTAGGGACAGGACAGAGTAGGAGCGCCCTCTGGCTGCAGAGGGTGTGACACAAGAGCTGAAACTTTTTCCTTCTATTCTTCAGCGTGGAATAACCCTTTACTTATTCCTTTGTAACTAACGCACTGGAACCTTATCAGCTGAATGGATTGACGTTTGTATTACTATCTGTGACGGTTCACTTGGCCAACAAGACTCACAATGACATTATTACACAGGCTAGAGAGCTGCTTAATGAGGCTGAGTGAGGCTACATGCCAGGCTATCCCAACTAAAAATGTAGAGTAACTGGGTTGACCAAGGTGCTGCTATAAAGTTATCCTCCAGTGACATATGAAGTGAGTCCCTTTTGTGTCCTCTGAGCAACAGATTAGCATAGTTAATACAGATGGGCACTTTATAAATGTAAGGTATTGTTTGCATTTTAACACCATGTAGCAATACTCACACATTCATTTATTCATCAGACATGTTGTCAGTTGCTGATCTGTTGGTTCCTTAGTACTCTCTACTGTATGTCTATGAGCTTGATAAACAGTGTAGGATTTGAGCTATCCAGCAGGTACAAAGTTTGCTTGAATTGCCATCTGAATTTCTTTACTGCAGATTGTTTGCACATTGATGTTTACGTGATATATTTGATTTCTTCACGCAAACTGCAAACCTTTGCAACAGCTTTAATTTTGAAAGCATGGGTTTGTGTGAAATCTAACTGCAAGGAGCCACACTCAAAAGAGAGGCAGGTTGTTAATGTTGGTAACTTGTTTGCTATCATGCAAAGTGATTCACATGTTTGTTTATTTAGGACTAATTTTACCTGAGAAAGTTTATTTCCAACAATCTTTATTTGCAGTCAAGGTTTATCACAATGCATTTTCATTCTCTAGGCTCCATGTCAATCTGGGCTCATATTTCTCCTTTAACCTCGTGTTACCTCACTTATGAAGGTACTGTAGTAACTACTAAAAAATGAAAGTTAATTTTCAGTTGGAATGTTCACCTACTATAGTATAGTACAATACAGATTGTGCATTATTTATTCTTTACTAATGTTCGAACAGTGGTTTAGAAGCAACGGAAAAATGGTATTGGATGATGAGCACTGAGAGAACCTCTGCACTCATCTCTTCGCATTTAAGCACCAGCAGGGTTTGGAAAAATTATAGGAAATCTTGAGTATCCAGTAAAGTAGTAAAGTCAAAACTGAGTCCATTCAAATCAGAGGGGCAGTCACTGATGGAGATAAGTTTGGCTTTTCTGAAGAAAAGAAAGAAAACAACTGGACCTAAGGGAACAACCACTTGGCTGATCTTTTTGTAACAAATATGTTATGAAAATAAGAATAAAAAAAGCTTTGGCAAAGTCTGAATGGGGTCTACGACGTCCAAGCATATCCCAAAATTCAACTCTGGTTACTTATGGTAAGTAGGGTATTTCATAGAGAATGTGGATACTTTAGAAATACAGATCAACTTTCTGGCCCATTGTGCCCAGCTAATGTGGACTCTTTCCAGAACTAACCAGCACCTATAAGGAGAAGGTCATGAGAGACAGATAAGCTGTGAGAAGCAGGAGGTGTGTCCTCTGCTATTTGAGCAATACGCCTTTTTCAAGGCTTTAGCCTTGTTTGTCTTTGTCAGAGTTACAAATGAATCAACATGTAGATCAATGACTGAGTCACTGTGTGCCCCTTTATTGGTTTCTAAGTATTTCTTCAGGTTTATAACAGCTATTAAAACTCATATATACAATGTCTGTTTTGTGTCACTAATTCCCATGGATGGATGGTGCAAAATGTTCCAGTCCTGCTTTTAGAAAGAAGGCAGTGTTTCCCCGCAGTCACAGCTGTGTGACTTTACAGTATATGCACTGCTTGGCCACTCCTTCTATTCCTAACAAAGAGGAAGATATCTTGTCAAAAAGTGATGTCAGGACATTCTTTTGGTAAACCCCGAATTTTAGCTGTAATCTCTGCCAATGCTTTGTTGCTAATTTGGAATCTAATTGGACAACATGGACTCCCTAAAACCACTGCTGATAGGTGTTAGTGAATTTTCATGCCAGTCTCTTCAGACCTAAGAGACTTTCGAAAACCACAAATAAAGACATTGGCCCGAACAAGAATTCCGCCCCTAGTTGCAAATCCCATGAAACCAAAAGAAAATGTTTTCCCCAGTTGGCAAGAGCCACTTCAGCTTCTTCAGTGAAAAAAAAAAGCTAATTAAATAAAGCTGGTCAAAATTAAATATCCTTGAACATCCTGACCTGTTGCATCTGTTTCTTTAAATCCATAAAAAAAACTCATTGCCTGCAGGGCCTCAGAAGTCGATTGAGGCAACTGGACTTAAAACTTTCACGCCAGATAGATACATATTCTAGATAAGAACAGCAGTGGACCATAATATACTTGTAGTAGATGTCAGGACCAAAAAGCACAAGTACTTCAGAAAGGGTTTAGGTTTGTGTGCTAGTAGCTAGTTTAGATAGTAAGATTTATTTCAGAAGGAATTTCAGGGAAGACATCTGAGCATCTTATTACACCTTCTGTGGGGAGTTTATATGGTCTCCTGTGTTCTGGTGAGTTGTGTGCAGGTGCCCTGATCTCCTCACCCATTCCAAAGACAATCTGGCTATGTTAATTGATATGTCTGGATTCTCCATGCTTCATTGCTCTACAATTAAATGGCAGCCTGTCAAGCCAGCTACAGTGCCTCTTGAGAAGGCTTATGAATTCCCATTTCTTGCCATGATACTCTTGATTCATCAAAACCAGTCTTTTCTTAAATAAACAAAAAGGCTTTATATTTACTAGTTCAATGTTTTTCGAGACGCCTGGATGGACCATTTCTAAACATTTGGAGCACCATTCAATCACTTCAATCAATTCAATCAGGAAGAGGGCCTACAGATTGAAAATATTCCAGACCACAGTGAACAGACATCCTGCCAGGATCTCCCCAGAAGGAGCCTGGAACACCATCCAGGAAGTCACAGACAACACCAGAGTAACATTCAAGGATCTGCAGACCTCTCCCATTGCAGCCAATGTCAGTTTTCATGCTTAAGCCACGAGGAGAAGACTGGTTTTCGTGTGCGGAAAGGCTGGAAGAAACCAACGCTTTCTAAACAGAACAGAGCTGCAGCAGTTCTGTAAGGAAGAAAGGGACAAAGTCAGTGCAAGACACTGATAACCAGTTACATCAAACATTTAGTTGAGCCCATTGCTGCTTAAGGATGTGCCACCAGTTACTGAATTTAAGGGTTAACATACTTATTCACATGGGGATATGTACAGGACACTCAAGAGTTCAAATAAACTAGGACTGCTAGTTTTCCTGCATCCCGGAATTGGATGAAGTGGTTAGACAACGGATGGAAGGATGATTTTGTAATATTTATTTTATCGTTTGTGCAGTCTTAGATTGACAAGAATATCAGTGCTGTTTCGCTGTTGTTTGTTCATACACACCCTGTTAGAAAATGGATGGATGTAACTGAGAGAATGAGTGGAACAAAATCCAGAAGACACCAAGCCCTTCAGGAACTGAGCCTGGCCCTTCTGTAAACATCCAGGCAATAGAGCACTGTTCCCCACACACTGGTGGTCTGGACCATTACAAACAGCTTCAAGATACATTGTGTTAATCAAATTACCAAAGGATATTTGAATTATTTCACTGTACAGTTTATGGACTTTTTCACTTGAGAGTTAAAGAGTTGTCTACAGATTTCACGTACAGAAACAAATATACAAACATTACCAGCTCCCTCTCATTATCATTGAAGGACTGGGGCAGGCAGAGCTTAATTAGTTAATTATCGGGGGGTATTGTCTCCATTGAGCTGTCTGGTTGATTGATTAACTGGTACCAGAGTGCAGCCAAAGGCTGCAGGCAATCAGTCAATCAAGCTATTGTGGAGGGACCTTCTCCCAGGATTCACAAGGCTGATTCTAGAGCTTCTTAACAGTTCGGCCTGGACTCTTGAGGAGTGATGGCGAGTATTTTCAGTGAAAATCATTAGCTGTGTACCTTCACCCTGATCTTTGTATTACAATTCAATTGTAAAAGTGAATGTGCTTCCTTTGTTTCAGTATTTGAATGCCCACGTGCCAGCATTGATTACAGTATTTTCTTGTACCAGCATGGACTTCCACCACATTTCAGAGTAATAATATTCATTCACTTATATAGCTCTTTTCTGGACACTCCACTCAAAGCGCTTTACAGGTAATGGGGATCCCCTCCACCACCACCAGTGTGCAGCCCCACCTGGATGATGTGACGCCAGCCAGATACCAGCTATCGGTGGGGAGGAGAGCAGAGTAATGAAGCCATTTCATAGATTAGATTCATAGGATTATTTAGAAGCCATGATTGGTAAAGGCCACTGGGAAATTTGCCCAGTACACCAGGGTAACACCCCTACTCTTTTCAAGAAATGCCCTGAGGTTGACCACAGGAGAACTCCCATTCCTTCTTGTTCTTCTTTATATCTCTATCAGCTCTAAAAGCACCAAACTTAATACAGTCTTACCTGGTGGAAATCTACTAGGAAATTTCCACTAGGTCACACAATCTTATATATTTGTACTGTATACTGCACCTTAAAAAGGAATAATATCTGAGTGCTTTGTAATAAATAAAGCACATTTCATAAAATTAGAAAAAGAAAATTTCAAAGCCAAGAGAACAAAGCAGATGAGACAATCAAGAAAGCCTGTTTGAAAAAGAGTAGGTTTCTGTGTTGGACTTAAAAGCACCACCAATTAGGCTGAGTCCCTGCTTTATTTCGCAATATTTTGGGACTGTGTCTTAGATTTTAGTACAAGACTTTCAGTACAGGTAAACTGTCTAGTAGCAATGTTTGTGTTACCATTGTGTTAAACGATAGGACATATTTCAGTGTTATCCTTGTGCACTATTGCAAATTGTGTCTGGGAGAAAAATTGGAAGGCTGGACTCTGTCTGGGCTGGTAATGTTATGCTGATGTTCTGCACTGTCCTTAAAACCAGTTCTGTCGTGAAAGATTTTAAGAGTTGTTAAGTGCTCCAGTTATTGACTTTACTTCCTTGTACAAATGTGTATGATTATAAATGCTTTCCATCTGTTCTTTCACATAATTACCAATATGCAGTTTTCCTTTATGTTTTATTAGTTAAAGCATGGACATATTCTACAGCTGAAACCATGATGTTTAATAATAGCCATTGACTTCTTGTTAATTGTATTGTGACATTTAAGAAATCTGTTTTTACTAGAAAGGGGAATTAATGTTGATGGGCATTTTTTTTAAATCCGTTCTCATATAATTGGCAACCATTTCTCTGATCTCAGTGATTGAAAGCAGGGTTTATAAAAGCATTTTAGGAAAAAAAACTGAATAGCATTTTGTGTTTAAGTTCAGCATTGTATTGTTTTATTCAAATCTTATCAAGGATTCATTGCATATACTGTATTGATCTCGGAGATAAACAGATACATTACTCCTCTAGGGACATTTTCTAAAAAATACTTTTCAATTAAATCAAAATTAAAGTAGAAGTTATGATTTTACATTGATCTTTTATTTACCTCAACATTGCTGTATTTACGTCTAGATGTTTTCCACAACGAAGCAGAATGAGACTTTGTCATGCATCAGTCAGACGCCAGTTTGTGCCCGTTGAGACCACATTTCAGTTGTCTGTCAAAACCACTATTACTTCATGCCACAGATTAATGGAGGACTGGTTTAATTGCACCCCAAGGGAGTCTTGTTTTGCAGAGGGTATTATAATGAAACATCAAATAATGGAAATGCTATTCTAAAGGGCCTGTGCTTGGAACGTGCTCAGTCTTGCTACATGAGTATTGCCATTCTGAAGAACTTGGACACAATTAATGTTGTTTTGGGGGTTTGTAATGAATGTCTATGAAATTAGACAACACACCAAGGTGACAGGTGCTGTGGTAACAGCTACGGGTTGCTTAGTAATGTGAGCAGCTTGTACACTTTGTGACTGGATGTCCGTAATGGCCTCTAATACAAAGGTAAGGGTGCTGACTCTCATCTTAGCAGCCGGTTATGAGCTGTAATGGGACATGTTCATTTCAGTCTCTCATTCTCTCATTCCTGAAGGCACGCATTTGAATTTAAATTGTCAGGGCTCTGCTCAGCCCTGAATTCTGTCTGCTTCCTCTTGTAACGCTTGAGCATTTGTTCAACTATCAGTGGTGTATTGTAGCCAAGTTTGGTGTGTGTTCTTGTTTTCATTCTTAAAAGCATTCTACTGTCAGTGTTTGGGCAATAAGAGGGTGGGATATGGGAGATAAAGTACAGCTGGCTTGTCTCTCCCATGTGCAAGCAGCCTCACCTCTGATAGCTGTGTCAGACAAGCACATTACAAACCAGGCCCTTACAATGCCCTTCTTATATTCTTAGTTCTCTACAGGGGGGCTACATGGTGTGTCGAGGGGAGGCTAGGAGAGCCATTTAAAACATCCCCTTCAGGAAGGACTCTGTTTGGGATGTCTTTCCTGCTTCACCAGTTGCTGGACCCTGGTCATTTTCCTTGCTCAGCGTACAGTAACTTGTTGTGTCTTGCCGCGTATTCTTCGATCTATATTTAAAACAAACATGGCGATAAGCCAAGCAAAGCTGAAAAAAAAATGTATGGTGTAACTCTTTCTCGCTGAGTTGTATACGAAATTCTCATAAGTCATAGATTTAGACTCTGGGTTCTGGGGCCTACAATACTCCGATAGTACGATAGAGAGGGAAACCAGCACCTCTAGACGTTTTAAATAAACATTATTGTGTTTTTTTATCACTGTAAGTAGATGTTTAGAACTGTAAGTCCAGTATTAACACTGGAGAACTATAAAGGATGAGTAAGTAACATAAGAATTTCTGTGGTAAGCTGAAGATATGCTGCATTTTGCCCTTTAAGCCCCCCGCAATGACACAGAAGAAAATTCATGAATGTCACAGGAAGATTAGTAAACACACTGTAAAGAAATCAGACTCGTACTGGGAGTTTATCGCAAGACACTGTACAAAGCTTCAATCGAAATTATCATGATTCCGCTGAGATGGTGCTCAGACTCGTGAAATGATGCAAGCCCTATTCTCTTACTCTTTAGTTCTTACAAAGTGCATGACTAAATACCCAACTGGCTAAAGATACTGTAGGAGTAAATTGTTATGTCTTCAGTTTTGAATTAATGATTGGAATGCCATGACATTTGGCACGGCAGATTCACCACTGTTATCATTTTACTTACAAACAAAATTGTGAACATTATCAGCCACCATTCTCTTTAAATTTCTAATATTTACTATTTTGTGCAAAAAGAAGAGGTTATCTTTTTTAATTACCTTCATATCAATTGGCAGTAATTGACCAATGATTTTTAGATAACATTGGGTAAACTAAAATGACTTGATATTAGCACACTAGCCTGGCTGATTTTTAATACTTGTATTTTCCAGTCTTTCCAGATTTTGTCTCCTCTGTGCTACAAACGGACTCCAGAGAAAACACCTGCACCATTTAAATCTGCTCAACTCTCTCAATGCCTCCGATACCTTCCCAGATTTCCTTCATAGAAGGACAGAAACACTACACAGTTGCCAAATTCTGAGATGTCTTTATCTTAAAACCGTTATTTACAGTTGTAGAGGTTTCTGTACAGCAGTTTCCAATAGTGATTTGTGAAAGAAACACTAATCTCCTGTTTTTTTTGTAGCAATTGCATGCGTTGTTTTACATTCCTGACAGGGGATTATATATGTCCCCATTCAGTCATTTGTTGTCAGGTAAAATGAATCTGTGGTTTTTTATTGCAAAACCAAGTTTTTATTCATGTTTGAGAATGGATTTTGAAAAGCAACAGATGAAAGTAATTACTTTCTGGGCAATATATGTATATTTATAGAATGATCGAAACGCCAAGCCAACAGTTTCCAAAAGTATTATTTTCACATTCACAGTCACACACACAAATATATGAATATACTGTATATATATATTAATACTGTATGCTTTCGAGGTTTATTACTGATAAAAATGAAAGTGTAAATAAAGCTTTTCTGCCTTATTTTCTAACTCAGATTCTCAAACAGCATCCTACCAGATATGTCATGTCATTTGCCAAACCGGTTTATACCATACGGTGTCGTGGGAAGCCTACCCGGCCAGCAACGAGCGTAAGGCAGGGTTCACCCTGGACAGGGCGCCAGTCCATCGCAGGGCAAGTGCAAGCCAATCACACATGGGGACAATCTGGAGGCCACGGTAAAGGCAGAGGGGGGACTTTTTTCCCGGCCACCAGGATAACTCCCTACTCCTATTGAGAAATGCCCAGGGATCTTTAATGACCACTGAGAGTCAGGACCTCGGTTTAACGTCTCATCCGAAAGACGGCATCCACTACAGGATAGTGTCCCCACCACTATACCGGGGCATTAGGACCCACACGGACTGCAAGGTGGGCGCCACCCCCACTGGTCCCACTAACACCACTTCCAGCAGCAACCATAGCTTCCCAGGAGGTCTCCCCTCCAGGCACTGACCAGGATCAACCCTGCTGAGCTTCAGTGAGTAGCCAGTTGAGAGCTGCAGGGTGATATGGCTGCTGGACCTACAAGATATGGATGTATTAAATTGTTCTTACATTGAAATTACTGATTAAACTGGGGTTATATTAGTTGATTATATCACCTTCAATGGCTGAAGGGTCCAAAGACTGTTGAAATAATTCACATCATTAGCTGTTCCTACTCACTACTAGCGAGGTCAGTGGTTACAGCCACTATATCATGTTTCATTTAACATGCCCTGTTTATATTTGCCATTTCAGATTTAACTCTGACAGGAGCTTCAAGATTAATCTAACCTGTTTCTGGTCAATAATCACAGGTTTACAAACATTAGAAGATTCAGTAAGAATGACGATATCTTGACTTGCTGAGAAAATCATTCATTTTAAAGCTGTCTGAACCTTATCCTTCACTCTTACTGCCATTAGACCTAGCCCTAGATTACATAGCCAAAGATTAACTGGAGGCAGGAATGGTACAGCTGTGGTAAAACGTTTATTGTATCACTAATTTGTCAACTCTCTTTCCTGCTTAATTGGTCAAAGTGACAGTTTTGGAAAAAGAATGTGATATGAGTCATCTAAAAAAGGGGAAAATGTCATTGTTCTTCAATGTGCGTTGTAACACACGTATTAGCTTGTTTTGCTATTTACTTTTTCAGCCATATTTCTTTTTGAACATGGGGATCAGACAATGAGATCGCCCCCTCTTGCTTGTAGCCATTCTTACATTCTTATATTCCTTAAGCAATCTTGTGATACCTGTAAGATTTTAATTACTTTTAACTTATTTTAGGAGCTGTAAACAGGTATTATTGTTCATGTTAGTTAGCATTCATATCATTTACTGTATCATTTTAAGTCATGGCTCGAATAAAAACCTATACAGGGTTGAAAAACCTAATTTAGAGACAATTATGGCATATGCAGAGTGAATAATATTGAAAGCAGAATTTTTGAGGCCGTGATTTTTGAGAGGTAGAGCTAAATTGTTTTTCTATCTCCCTTTTTATTTTAATTTTTACTTGGGGGCACTGTCAATTGATTGGTCCAAATGTACATTGGGCTACACACTATTCACATGACAAGTAAATAAGAGTCCAATAGGAACCTAGTTCAGTGCTTCTAACCAGGCTTTTCAGAGATGGGACACTATTGTCTTTTGGGACACCTATTGCATTACACTTCTCAAAGATAGCTGGTTCAGCAATCAAACAAGCCTCCTCATGCTGGAGATGCCCCACCCCTTTACAGAGCCACACCCCTGCATGAACTCTGACCCTTGTGTAAAACCACACCCCTGCATGAACTCCCACCCATGACTAAAGCCCCACCCCTGTACAATGCCACACCCCTGTATGAAGCCACACCCCAAGAAAAATCCAAGAAGATCACCAATTTGCACAGGTAGCCCAGGAATGGTGCTGTTAATAATCTAACTGATAATAAAGGTAGACCACATTGGTCACATTGTACTGTGGTAATATTTTTGAATATTAGAAGCATACCATACATAACAACATGAAGAAACAAGACCTTTGGAATCAGGTAAGTTATTTCTGTCTTTTAGTACCAGGTGGGTACAAAAAGCCCCTTAAATGTGTTTACTGTGGAAAAGTAAATTGGCCTTGAAATCTTAATTGAAAAAAAAATTCAACCCTGATGCTTTATTCAGTCTTTCTTTTAAAAAAATCTTTAAATCATTAAAAAAGTAAATCATTAGAGGGTCAATTTGACATGTACTTCAAAGCCCAAAAATGTGGAAAATGTACTTTGAAAAATTTGACAGTGGTAATTGAGCAACATGGTTTTCATTTCAGTTAATCAATGCAGTCAGTGATGCATGCCAGAATATCCATTCTGTTGCCAGTAAAGCTGATAGATGCCAGCAGAATCAATATTGTAGCAATTAATACACATTTACAGCATAAGAGACCAGAGAAGGACATGTAGGTTGCAAAATCTTTGCACTCACATGTAAAATTAAATTAAAAACTCCTGATCACTGTAGCACCTGATGGCACTCATTCCGGGACTTTGAAAGGAAAGATAATATTTTTCCACCTCTGTCTGTAAGGAGTGACCATACTGTACATAAAAATCTGCTCTTTTTATGACACACCAGCAAGCTCCGTCACAAAACTAGGAAAAGAAAGAATGCAAGACCTGGTACTGTACATGCATCAGGCTCAGTGGATGTCCCAACTTTGCTGCATTTGTACTGGCAGTCTTCCTGGGAAACTGGATGGGTATAATCTCCACCAACACCCAGCATCCTTTCATGGGTTGTATTATGTGCATGCTCTTACTCAGCGAGGGCTTTGGCTATTGAGACAGCAGCAACGATGTCTCAAAGAGCTGGTATTGAGGGACTGTCACTAACAAAGATATCACAAGGAGGGTGGATATTCCCTCAGTAAAAACAGAGTACAAGAGTGTCTTAAAAACAAAACGGTACACTGTATTGTGCACAGATGTAAGGCCAAAGGCTTAACCCTCTTCCATAAACAGGATAGTAAACAAAATAACTGAAACCTTAAACTACTGTAGGTTTAACCTTCCACAGCCACTCCTTAATTGTGAGCTCTTTCCTGGCAAGGGGATTACTGAAACACCCCTGAACAGCATTACTTCTCCAAAATAAAGTTCTTTTCTACCCAAACAACCAAACACAAGGGTTTAAATCCCCTAATCCTCTGGGTGGTTGATCCATCCACAGCATCACATTTTTAAAACTGATTTACAACGGAGATGACAAAATATCCCGTTCCTACAACCACAGACATTCCGAACACACATACTGTACATAAGAGTTAAACCTACATATTGGGACACTATACTGTAAAAGTGGCGGCATCCAGTGATGAGATGAGAAACCGAGATCCTGGCTCTCTGTGGTTACATATATATATTTAATTTGTTATAGGTTTAATGACTACGGAAATTCAGGACTTCGATTTTACATCTCATCTGAAGGATGGTGCCTTTTTTTGCAGTATAGTGTCCCCATCACTATACTGGGGCATAAGGACCCACTCATACCACAGGGTGAGCGCCCCCTGCTGGCCCCACTAAGACCTCTTCCAGCAGCAACCCCAGCTTTCCCAGGAGGTCTCCTATTCAGGCTCTTGCCAGGCTCACACCTGCTGAGCTTCAATGGGCTGCCAGTTGTGAGGTGCAAGGTAATACTGTATAGCTTCTGTTTTTCAAAATCCACAGCCTACTGAACCTTTTCCTGTGTCACTTGTTCCACCATGACAGCACTTTGAGATCTGCAACCATTAATACCATAGCAGAACAGAGACCCTCTTCTCCCAGAGCACGTCCCTGACTTTGCCACGAAACTGGAAACACATACAGTTTTGGGATGTTGGAGGTTTCTAGCTCGGATCATGAATCATTCTAAATTCTTGCAAAACAGTGACAGAAAGGCGTAAAACTCCCAGTTGTAAAACACTTCAACAATATAAACGATATGTAAAAATATATCTGAATAAACCAAATACAAAATAACTGGAGTGAATATTTCATTAACTACACAGTAAAACACAACCATTATGACTGCAATGAAAGCTCACTCACAGCCCAGAGTGTGGGTTAACAGCTTGGATCTGTCTGTATCCATAATGTCATACAACAGAGTGCCGCTGTTAGGTCTATACTTTAGGCAGCGTTGGAAAAGCATTTCATCTGGCTCCACCACAGAGGGAAAGGAGTCACTGTGATTGTGTTCACCAGTGTGATACCTGGATCTGTAGCACTAATTAGTCCTCCTGAACGCTGTGGTTAGGAGAGTCAGGGGACCTGCCTGCTGACTTTCACACGGATCTGCTAAACAAAGGGGGTCCTATTCTACAGTGAGCTTCTGGCCTTAATTAGAGAAAGTGAGCTTGTCCTTGACCAGAAGCATTAGAAATTACTCACTTATGGCAGCAAACTGATTTTTTAAAAACTTTTTTTCCACCCTGAAGAAGTCTATTTTAAAAACCTTTTTTTTATACTTGTGCCTAATCCATAAGGGATCTTTACCCCAATATACATTAAACAAAGCCCTTGGTAGTCTTTATGTGTGACTTAAACTAAAAGTGACCAGAGCTTTGTTTCGTAAAAGGATGACAAGAAGTGTTCTGCTGTGCATGCAGCATTGCGGTTGCACTGGCAGGAAAGAGGCAATCATGGCTTCACTAGTTTAGAAACAATTTCTGAGGTGTGAAAATAACGGCATCATGATAAAACCTCCGAGATACACAGTATAATGGCTTCCAGTCACTAATGCATAGTAGTTATTAGCTTTGATTTGCTGATCTTTGTCCCCCTCCATCTCAGTTCCAGAAGCCTGACACAAAGGTAGTGTAACGTGAAGATTAAAGGCATGTTCTCTGTTTCTTCCCTCACACAGGTTGCATTTCATCTTCTGAGGCTTTTGTTGACTGGGGCCTTTTGTTCTTGGCCAGCGTTCAGCAAACAGGAACTGTCACTGTTACGCAAGGAAGTGCACTTCTTATGATAATAATTGCTTTGTGTATTTTGCCACAAATTGGCATCAAGTCCAGTCACACCTCATGATTTGCGTTTGAGGGAGCAGACTTTGACTCTGCGGTGACCTTAACTGGGATAAGCAGCTTACTGACTATGAGTGGATGAATGGTTGGATGGATTTTGTCACATACTTTCTGATTGATTTTGAGCCGAGGGGCTTTTTTTTCCTGTGATGCAGCAGGTTTGTTGGAGTTTTCTACAGATTGCTCCAGTTGGCCTCCTCCCTCAGAGCCTTGCCTTCCTGCCCGTGACGAGGTGTAGCAGAGGGAGGACATGATGGAACACACCTGCTGAGTGCCACAGATAGCAGGAGACGTCCACTGAGCTTAAACAGCTTCTCTGATTTTCCTTCCTGAAATCGCAGGTTCCTTTTCACTTGACAACACTGATGTTTAAAGGCTGCTCTTCATGCTAAACAAAAGTGTGGAGTCAAACACTAGTAGAGTCATATGCCCTCTGTGTTTAAAGTCTCAGTATGTTTTCCATTTTTATTTTTGCTCCTGTTTTAGAACGTCCATATTAGGGCCCTGCAGTCACTGGGAGAAAATGAGTCATGTGTCCCTCCTGCCTCTTCTCCCCAGCAGTCCCCACTGAGTCTGTAAGGGATGTGGCATGTGATCTAATGACCCTGTGGCATGGGTACACCTCAGCAGATTCTGTACCTAGTTCACACACACAGCTCTGTGCCTTATTTTTTAGATGTTGTCATTGTCATTTTTGTACTGCTTGCGATCCAGCGTGATTTCTGAGAATTAATGGGAAAGATCCAATCTCAGGATTAAATCACTAGTGCTGTTCTTCCATTTTATTGCCCTTTCTTTTTCAGTTTAAGGGCTTTCTTTATTAAAAAAGCGATAACCACCCTGATCCTGGTAAAACACAGCCTCGGGGTTTGATTACAGTATTAGGAAGTAGCAACATATGGATTGTGTTATTGCCCAGTGGAGTTGATGCAGGTATTTTGTTTCCACAAAAGCTGATTAAGGGACTCATGGTAGTACGAAGACAGCTCTGCACTCTAAGGGGATTATGGAGTCCCTGCAGAGGTAGCACTGAACCTCATGAAATGGTTTGTCTTATATTTCCTTATGAATTTAACCCACAGGACACATACTGTAACAGAGTCTCTCCTTTTTGATTCTGTGTCCTTTTTGGGGGGAGTGTGGGGGGGGTGTCATTCTAAAAGTATTCATTTTCACATTCTGTGAAACTTCTGGTGTCTGGTTCCCGTGCAAAATCAAAATCAATTACCAACAAATATAGCACTCTTGTGCTTTTTGTCTAATTCGGAATTCGATTTGCACATAATGTACATACCCATACTTAGTGCATCTATTGTGAATTAAAATGTTGAACATGATGAGCAAATAATATTATTTCTAGGAAAATCTCAGTGAAAGTGATTCTGCTATGATATAGTCACATTGCACAATTCTGTTTTTCAGAAGTTCAATTAGATCCTAATGATTGCAACAGAGGGACGATATATATAGAGGGTATTTGGCACGACTTGCCTTGCTGAGAGGATGGCAGCCTAACCCTGAGGATAAGGCTGCCCAATCCCCCTCCCTCACTATTGCAAGGAATGAGCTAGGGAGCTGCTGCAAAGGTGCAGATGGAGTGGTGGGAGGGAGAGATAAGCGAAGGGAAGCCCTGGGTTTGAGACCTGCTTTATACAATATACTGTATGTAGGCAAGCAGAAGAGGGTGAGATTAGGATCTAACTTTCCACCCAGACTTCAATTATTAACTCTACAAAGTAGGAATAATGCATGCACAATCCTATTCTATTCACCGGAATCAAACAACCTACCTCACTTAATCATACTACATATGGCTCCACTCTAATGCAACACATTGAGAATATCAACATTAACATACTTGCCAAATGCTGTAAAAGTGAAGGTCTGTTTTCCATTTTCATTTTTTATACATCTTGGTTTACAAGAAGTAACACATCTACAGCTTCAACAAACATAATCACCAATTTTGTAGGTAGATCATCTGAATTTTAAGACTGATGCCTTAGGAAGTTTCTGCTGTATCTTTTTCAGCTTGAACTTTAACATAGGTGTTTTCCAGTCTAAGAAAAACAAAGGTTTCTTGAAAGACCCCCCCCCCCCCCCAAAGCAAAATAAAATTGGCATGTCCTGAATATAAAATGTGGATAATAGCTTTTCTTTGGTAGATGTTATTTGTGGTAGTGGTTCATATTCCGTAGATGTAATACTAGCTGTTTCTTTAAATTATTCTTGAGATCTATAGAACTATACAGTAGCTCCAAAAACTCTTCGCATTCAACCACTGCACACATGCTACATATTTTTATTGGCTTTTCAATAGCAGGTTTAAAAACAACCCATTTACACATTTTGTACTTTGCTTTGTTAAATGTCCTCAGACCTCTTTTACTACCTGGAAAATGGAGCAATTAGTCGCTCTTGTATCCAGTAACTCCCTTCAATGGAAATTTCAGCCTCAGTTCTTCAAGTGCCTTACGCAAATTACCAAGTGTTGTTTTACTTCTAATTTTGTGACATCAAGGTAATGTTCACAGACTTTATTTCACTGACTATCACAGTGAAATTCCAATCCAGCACAGCCATTCCATTACACATTTCCCTAATTATCGAACTCAATTGATCCTGTGTTGAAATACACATTTAGCCTGCTGTTATTCAACACACAGCACGAATCTGAAACACGGGCAGATATTTTTCCTGCTGGAATGAAAAGAGCAGGAGGGACACCTTGGTTCTTGTGCAACATTTTCGCTGAAAGCAAAAAGAGGCAATGAGGGAAGGATACTACCAGGGCCCTTGAGCCTGTAGTTGGATCATTTGAAGACTACTTCCTTTGATGATATCATCCCCTGACATGTTTTCCATTAGTAGATTAGAAATGGATCACCGAGAACAAAGTTGTTGCCTTTCTCTTACTAGCTTAGCCAAAGGGCATGTGGCAATGGAAGAAATTTATTTATTAGTGCTGAGTAATACAGAGCTGGTGGATGAAAGGCCTCCCTACTATTCCAGGCTGCTCTCCTCATCTTGCTAGTACAGAGTGTTTTAGAGCCACGTTTGTTTGTCCCAGTGAATGAATAACAGACGTTTATCCCTCCACCTACCCCCCACCCCCCACAGCGAAGCCTCCTGGGCAGGACCCACATGAGTCAGGCTCTCTCCAGCAGAGTCCTTCACACACCAGCAGGGCCATGATGGAAAGATGCCGGTTCTGCACTGAAAACATAAACAAACGCATCTCAGGTCATCGAAGAGGACACAGCGCTATGTAGGGAGGCAATGAAGTTAAAAGGCTTTAGTGAATACACCGTATTATCCCCTCATGTCTCTCTCACACTGTGAAATCTTGTGCTCGTTGAAGAAACTTAAAACTTCTAAGTTAGACTGAAAAGGCTGATGTCAGGTGTTGAAGAATAGGGCTTTTGTGAGGCAGTTTGCAATTTCTCTTTAAAGCAATAGTATCAAATATTCCCTGTCTTTTTCTTATTTTTGTGGAAGTGCATTTGTACAGGCATTTATTTTCAAAAGAGAGTGGGAACATGGAATTAGCTACCCAGTCACATTGTTGAAGCAGATACCATGGCTTTTTTTACAAAATGACAGGATGGGATCCTTGGATCGGTTAACTACAAACTACCAGACAGGAGAGATGTCTCAGACGGCCTCCTCCTGTTTGTAACCATTCTTATGTTTCTTATGTTCCGGAGTTCAATAACATGTGCTGTAACATGTTCTCTGTTGATGCATATACAGTAGCTCATGAAAGCACTGGTAGCCAGTCCGGATCTTGCCTTCATTGCAGGTGATAATAATAGACTTACTACTTTATTACTTTTCTTTTGTCATGAAACAGTTACTGTAGATGGAAAAAAAAACATGAGGTACAGGCACTTGCTGTTAAAGAGTTAAAAGTGAGAAAATATGATGCAATATGATATGATGCAATAGCAGTGTACAGCTATGGGAAGACATAAACAAAAAAGGACACTGATTTTATGGGGGTATGAAGTCCTGTACTGTCTTTACTTCATTTGTTTCTTATACCTCTGCATTTGACCTGCTTTTGATTTTAATTGAAAATGAGCTTTTCTGGAGCCCAAAGTGAGAGAAATCAACATCCTGATTTTGCATATTGTCTTAATTCAGCCGGTCCAAGTTAAAAGCCCAGGCTTCACCAGCCAGGAATCAAACGTATCTTACGTAGTCCTCTAGTGCCAGGGTGCTCATTACATTCTGCTGTATGTTAAAGTAAAGCTCATTGTCAGTCAGAGAAGCACTACTGTCTAATTATATACTGCAGATTCCTGGGGTTTCAACTTTGGGCTTGCCACTTGGATCACTTACTGTGCCAGAGTGTAACCACAAAAACATAGGCAAAAATACAACAAATGTGGCACTGCTAGACAATCAAACGTGACAGAAAGCCATTGTATGAAGGCCATAACTTTAACATTGCACTTTAATATTACCCAAGCAGAGTAATAGATACTACCTGTTCGATCATTGCTCTACTGTATAAGAGCATGGCTCTTCTGTATGTCACAAGTACTGTAATTGGAGTTCACAGAGAAACATACATTTCTATAGGATATTGCTGGTAGTGGTGAGAGGTTAAGACTGGCTCTGTGTTTTCTTAGCCTCTACAGAACTTTTTGATCTGTTGAAGAGAGACTAAACAACCTGTATTACCTTTTTCAAAGGATAAGCACTGGGGCTTGGGGACTTCGGTTTCTGAAAATCAAGTCAAATAAACCCAGAAGCTTTGTATTTTGTAAAAGTAAGCTGTCTGGTGCTTAACATTTCTACACCCAGAAATGGTTTGAAAACTTGCCTCTGGGCTTGTTTATTTTTAGTTCTTGATTTACACTGAGCTATACAAGGTTATGGGGTCAAAGAGTCAGCCGTTATCCATGCCTGGATGACTTGAGGCCAATTATTGGTGCACTGCTTTATGTCCTAAAACATGCAAAATGAATCGCTTTTGTAAACAGTTTTTTCCCCCATGAAAGCCATATAATAAAGACTTTCTGTTTCTATTAACTAAACTCAATTGCAAATCTTATTAATCTCTCCAAGTGACATTATAAAATAATATGAAACCTAGCTCAATGTATAGGTGATATTACAACAAGCTTTTCAAAATGATCAATCACATTCAAGCAGAAATAGCATGTTCCCCTGCTTTTGGTAGATATTGCAGTTTTCATGGTGTTTTCATTTTGTTTAAAAATCACTGTTCACTGTAAGACAGATGGCTTTATATGACCAATTAAGCACATACTGTAGATGTAAAGATTGGACAAACGCTTTAATAACATATTTTAATGTTATAAAAAGTTATATAAATAAAATATAAATTGCTTATATAAAGCACTGCTATTGTGCTTTTTATCATGAAGAAGTAGGAGTTAGCTCAGTTTATCCACCAGCGGGCTTAATTTATGGTAGATCAGTGTGTATATTTGAGAAATTACTTCACCAGCTAAATTAAGAGACAAATTTAGGGAGGCTAGACTGTGCAAAATGTAGATTCCCATCTCTCCTATTGGGAAGAGTAGGATCTTTAGTGACCATGTATTCTGGAACTCAGATTAGCATCTCATGTAGAGCATAACACCTTCTATAGCAGAGTGTCTCTGATTGCTGGAATATTAGATTGGAAATTCTGACCCAGGGGAAATTTGTGCCAATCCTTAAAACTACAAAATAAAATTAAAATAAAAAATATTGCTCATAAGATAGCCCAAACTCTAACTATATGATCAAAAGGATATCCTAAAAATGATTGTCAAATGAGTATGAAAGGATTTAAAATTATTATTATCAAAAGGTGTTACTGTATAATAAAAATATGCTCAAACATTTGATACTGCACATTTCAAATTCCTGTGAATTTTATAAGGATCATCTTTATTATTAATCTCGTAGTATTAAAGTAAATTAAAGTGCAAAACAGGAAAATTCTATATTCAATCTTTCCAGTAGTTTTTATTCAGCACATGTTTTCATTGCTCATAAAGTATGATCTAAATTACAGAAGAAATTAGTGTATAATTGAACACAAAAAAGAGATCACATGTATGAAACCTAGACAGAATCCGGGAAGATGCTATGAATTATAGTTTCTTTTTCATGATTTATTGAGTAAATTAAAATAAAGTGACATTTATGTTTGAATGTATGTTTGAATGGTTAAGACTTAGTGTTGGGAGAGTGATGTAATCTCCTGTCTCCCTAACCCCTGTGGTACTATAGTGAAAAATTATCTTCTGCACAGTGTGTGTCATGCTAATGCACTGATGATGCAATAAAGGCAGAAAGTGTACAGTATGTTTCCTATTAGTAACACTGCATGCTGGGTGTTGACTGCAAAATCACCCTTTTTAATGAAGCTGGCTCATACTGTAGGTGGGCTTTGACTCATGGTCCCTATTGTAGAACAAATAACAATAGCAAAAAAAAATAGCAATACATGGCGTTATAACAGTGCCATTATTAGTTGAAGGTACATGCAATACAGAGCATTTCTGGAGCAAAATGATATGTCAAAAACTTATCAGCAGGTATGGTCTGTCAGGAAGCCATCTCATGGCAGTACAAAATCATTCATTTTCCACAAAAGAGGCCCAGTTTAACTTTTAATTTAAACCAGGATATGGAAATAAATATAACCAAAGTAAACCAACAAACAAAACCTAGCTTTCTTTTCGAACTGTTGCCTATGTTTTAGATTAGCTCTAAAGGCTCTATAGGGAAGGCTTAGTCCTGTTCCCCACAAATAATCACAGCACAGACGACACAGAGCTTCACTGTGGATGGTTATTTACATTGCCCATCAAACCTTCTTCATCTTCTCATGACATTTCCAAAAGAGTTCTGCTCTGCTTCACAGGCTTTAAATACAGCAACTGGACCTTGATTATCCCTGAAGATCCCTGTCAACACCTTGCTCGATTACTGGGCTGTCGGCAGCCATTTTGGCTCATTGCCTACTCCTGGGCCATCTCCCAATATGCACACTAGTGGTTTTGCACCCTTCATATTTGTGTTATCGCTCATGTCTTTAAGGGCTTAGGGTGTCCCATTTCTAAATTTGCTCACAAGCGATCCCAATTTGCCCTTAATGTGCTCTACTCTGACATTTTCTCCAGGCAGACTCCTCTGCAGGTAATTACCCCCAAATACTCGCGGAATGGCGACATTTTACGCTCTAGCCAGTCACAGTGGAGAGAAGTTAGCAATTGTATAACAATAGCAATTGTTTGTCTTGCTATTTTAACAATGAAGAATCCTGCCCCTTTCCTATACAAACTCTCAGCTGATAAACAGATGAGGTATTCTTTTCCTGTGTTGGGTAACAGAACCAGGAACAGCAGTTACTGGAACTGCATTCCAACAGCCTGAAATTCTTTGTGAATCTCAGTCTGATTTATGAAGGAGAGATCTTACATGTTCAGAATTTGTGGCTTCTGGCTAAGAGTCACAAAGCAGTCCCCAAGTCTCTGAGGTGCTTTGTTCTTTTGATTTTCTTTGTAAATAAGATCATACAATATAACATAAACTACATAGTTTGCTGTGTTTGTTGTTTTTGTTCTGACCTTATCAAGTTATCCACAAAATATGTTTTCCTATTTATGTACTATTCCATCAACATGACACCCTTTAAAGAATAACGCCTAAAATTCTATTCTTTATGTGAAATGACTGAAAGGAAAATACTGTTTAACACTTTCCAAACACATCTGTTATACACAGACATTTACATTTACTTTATCAATGTTGGTTAATAAGATTAATTATTAGATTCCCATAAACAAACTGTATGCTAAAATACATGTCCACAGAATCTTAGGTGTTTTTTTTAATGAGGAGGGTATTCTTACAGTATGTTGAGAGGCCTGTAAGTTGTGCTTGATAATTAGCGCATTTCATATTCTCTGGTCTTGACACTAAAAAAACTCAAAACGTTGCTTTCAATGAGGCTTCTCAGACCCTCTACCATGAAGAGGGGGTCCCCAAGACAGCACTCAGACCAGAGGCTCGGGGAGGTCTAACAGAGATAAAGCTTAACTCTAAAGAACAGCCCTCAGTCAAGGACTCTATGGTCACTTGTGATACCTGCTCTCTTCTTTTGTAAACCCTAAGGATCAAAGCTGGCTAATATTAGGCTGTCACTTAAAACCTTGTGGACATATACTGTATAATCAGCCCATCACTTTCAGATTGTCAGCTCACCTGCTAAATCACAGTCGGAAACATTGTGACATTGTGTCAAGTGCTCTCATGCCAGAAAGGGTATTTAGCTAGATAGATAATCCTTTCCTTGGAGATAGCCATCCCAGTAAAGGTTGACATGACTCTGACTCAAACCCATGATTACAGAGCTCATCCTGTGCAGAGACAAGTGCGAGGCCCATGTTTGTAGGTTTTACAGTTGTAAATTAATGCTTTCCCCTGGTTCTAACCAATGCCCTGGTTTAGTTGCTGACAGTGACTTGTCCTATGTCCTGAAATTAAACACAAAATCCCTTCTTTATAAAAAATAAGAACAAAGGAAAGGCTGAAAGGGGAGGAGGCCATTCACTCTTTTAGATAACTCAGCCAATGTGCTCTCTTGTGAATAAATGAATCTAACATTTTGCCCAACTGTTTCTTTAAAGAATCTTAGGTTTGGGCCTCATCTCCCAGAGATGAGAAGCCTGTTCCACATAAACTACTAACTTAACTCTTAACTCAACCAATTAACTTCTTGTGTAAAGCAGGTGTCTGAGTACTATTGGGTACTGCAACTGTTTTTACTTTGGTTGAACATATCAGGCCTCCTTCCATTATCATTTGTTTCTCTGTAGAAACTCAGTATCGGTTATTAACTAACTTTATCAAGTACTGACGGAGATTGTGATATACCAGGCGAAATTATATTGAAAGAGATTGAAATCTTGTTTTGGAAAAACCTGCACTGCATATTAATTTATTATTATGTACTGTGGATGTTTTACAGGTTATTGAAAACACTGAAAACAATTCTCCACTGCAAATGGAGTTTATGACAAAAGCTCAGAAGAAGGTTAGATCCTGATCATGTCCCATTTCTGCTCTTTTGCGTATTTTTATAGTACATTGCCTCCTGGACTTCTCTGTGCGTTTGGTTCATACTCCTTCCAACTTCCAAACTACACCCTTGCAGCAGCTCCCTAGCTCATTACTCTTCCTTGCAATCAAGCTGCTTGATGGATTTTGCCAAACACCCCCTAATACATTTGTCCTTCTATTGCAGTTATTATGATGTTACCAAATTACCAAATATTCTTTTCTGTCTCTCCCGGGCCTATTTTAATGTCTTTTCTCAGCTTTGCCCAGTACATACGCCCTGTTTCTTGGTGTGTAGAGCACTGTCTTTTCATGAATCATACTTCATTTGATTGATTTGGATAATTTTTGGATTTTTAAACCATTTAGTGTATGTTTTCCTAGACTCTGACTTATATCTTTAATTCATGGTTTTAAGAGCCTTTAACATTGGTTTTGAAGCATAACCACCCTTTTATTTAAAGTATACTACAAGATTTATACTATTTCAATACTCATGTGTTTGGCACTTATTTGATTATTTATCTGTTTATTTGTTTATATATTTCATTTTATTTTTTTATGTCCTTAATATTTTTAATTTATGAACATTTTCACATTTTGGTTGCAAGTTTTCAATGGTTTTTCACATTTGTTTCTTTAATTCTACCCTGATTTATTTAAAATAATGTCAATCAAACTAAATCCCCAGTACTGTAGGTACGTTTACAAACAATAAACTTAAAGAGACCCTTTCCCTATACATTGTTTTTTTCTTTAGTTGATTAACAGCTCTATAGTTCAAGTTTTGGATACATTTTTACCAAAGAGAGAAGAAGATAAAAGGAAGAAGACATACTGTAGCAACTTCTAAAGCATAGCTGAAATAAATGTGTTTATTAGTTACTCCATCATTAACGCTTCCTGGGAACATGTTCTTATTACAACAAGCAATTACAGAGAGCTTTCCAAACATGGATTTGTCACTTAAAAATAAATGCTGAGAAAACAGGCTCTTTAATTTTATTGAGGAAAACATGCAGTGTAAATCTTGTCTTTTAGCATGTTTATGCATTGCAAGCAAATCCAGACAAAAGAAAAAAACATGTCAAGAGGATTTAGTCTGGATTATAAGACTTGCTGAAAAAAAAGAAGACTAACTTTTACAATAACATTTTTTCTATTCCCCCTACTACAAAACTGTTTTTCAAAATGTTTCCAAATGTAAAACTGTAAACAAGAGTGATAACATATGAACTTGACTTTATAGCAGATAATAATATTAAACCAAAAACACAATTTTGAATGAAAAGTTAAAACATTTTTTAAAAAGGTATAATGAATTATTTTTTCAGCTTTTTTCCCCTCTCAAATCAAAGTCCTACCTTTTAAACAGAATAATAAAGTAGGCTAAGAAACTATTAAATCTGTTGAAAGCCCACATTAAAAGATTAAGATCACTTTTTCCTTTCACATAATATGAACAGTACATTGCATAACTCTTTCAGTATTCATTTTAATTTTTAGGTAATTCCTAAAGGTGCAAGCAAGTGATGCCATATTTTTAAATAAAATAATTGTAACATCATAAAAACATATTCCCCGAACTATCACCAAAATGTCATTGCACATTTGTGGATCCTGGCATTACATTTATGAATAGTAAATCTTCCTTTAAGCCTCTGTTTCAGAACAGTGAGACTTCAGTCTTACTTTCTACAGCATGGGCAGACGTTCTACACATAAAACCAAAATAAAAAATATTACAAATCAAATAATTTTTCCATTCAATCCCAGCATTGAATTATATTCATTGGTTTTTATTTAAACAGCCAGAACTGTGACCAAGCTAATAAACTCATACAGTTTACCTGCTATTTAATGTCTAATATGTTTAACAATTTCAAATTCTAAATATTAAAATATTAAGGAGGCATTAAAGATTATTACCCTGTTTTAACAAAAGCCAACATCCATATCAACCTGCAACTCACAACAACCAACCCACTGGAGCCCAGCAGGTGTGAGCCTGGCCAGTACCTGGAGGGGAGACTCCTGGGAAAAACTAAGGTTGCTGTTGGAAGAGGTGTTAGTGGGGCCAGCAGGGGGCACTCACCCTGCAGTCTGTGTAGGTCCTAATGCCCCAGTATAGTGACAGGGACACTATACTGTAAAAAGGTGCAGTCCCTTGGATGAGACATAAAACCAAGGTCCTGACTCTCTGTGGTTATTAAAAATCCCAGGGCATTTTTAGAAAAGAGTAGGGGTGTTACCCTGGTGTCCAATTAGGGCCTTTTGATAATCCATATCTACGAATTGGTTTCATCACTCTGTTCTCCTCCCCACTGAGAGCTGGTGTGTGGGGAGCGTACTGGCGCACTATGGCTGCCATCGCATTATCCAGCTGGGGCTGCACACTGGTGGTGGTGGAGGGAGTCCCCATTACCTGAAAAGCGCTTTGAGTGGAGTGTCCAGAAAAGTGCTATATAAGTGTAAGAAATTATTATTAAAATTATTTTTTATATAGATATTGTACTTCATGGTATTTACAATCATTGAAAATTTGTATTATTGGGTTTTCATCAACATTACTTACCGGTAATGCATTCTATATACAGTATTTCCCTAACCGGCATGTTGATATAAAGTATTATCGAGGTTGTTTTGAATTGTCCTGACCCACAGATGAGGCCTCCAACAATATCAGAGAAGAGCAGTTCTTCTTTTCTTCCTCTCCCGGAAGCAGGTGTCTTATGGACTGAGCGTTACTTCACAACGCTGACTAAGCTTGTGCTGCACGCTGATTTGGTGTCTTTATAGTCAGTGGGTTTGCTGTATATGACCCAGGGAGAAGAACTATTTCTGCGTAAGAAGATGTAGGAAGCCAACAATCTCAATGTGAGAGAAATCTGGTCCCGGCCACCCGCAGAAGTGAAGCCAAGTTTTTACCAAGACTCCTGGCCTTTTCCAAGAACTGACTTAGAAGGTTGTTTTTACAGTGGTGTGCAGAATATGTTTAGTTTGTGCAGATCTGAGTTATAATATGTATTTAGCTTCTTTTCTCATTGTTTGAGTTCTTCATTTTGTATGTGGATGGTAGCTGTGTGACACCTGAGCTCCGCAGTTATTCTGCCCAAATCAAATCGACAGCAGTAAAGACATGTTACCGACTTGTCTGGAAAAAACATGTCATTCCATTGCTTTCGAGTTAAAATAATCTCCCAGATGTGTTCTAAAAATCCTCCATAGCCCTTTTTGTTGTATGGAACCTCTTTATTGTTGTCGTTACCTTTCTGGAACAGTTGTCATCGTTCAGGAACAAAGCTGTTATATAACAATATAACATACAGTATATTTCATTTATATACTGTATGTTACATATATATATTTAATTTGTTATAGGTTATTTCAAAGACCCTATGCCAGCTCTGCATCTGAAAAGTTCAATCAATGTGAGGGGATTGATACCTGGCCCAATAATAATAACTACAATTTCACTAGTCATATAATTTAGCTTTATTGGCTAGGATTTATTGGGTCAATTGGCTGTGCTTTTTCGTCTTCGCTTTTATTTTTGTTATGTGTGTGTTACAGTATGTCTACGTTACTGTACATTTCCTGAATGGGGTTCAGAAATTAAATTTATTGTTGTTTAGTGCTTGCAATGCACTAAAGTATGTTCCCCCAGATGTCTGAACCAATAAATGAGTTTACCCAACTGCAGTCTGAGTTCTATGATTGTGGGTCCAGTCCTGGGTCAGGTCACTAGTTTATTAAGAGAGGAAAAACCCAAGAAGGGGTGTGTAGTTCCTTTAGCGCCACCTACAGTATGGTGGCAGTAGTTGTCCAGGGTTCTCTTGGCTCTCAGTCATCCCTGTGGCCTCTGGGTGGCTGTAGGTGACACACCTCTCCTTCAGTTGCTGCTGAACCTCTGGTATGGGGCTGTATTTCCTGTGACTCCTTGAAAGAAAATTATCTTGATAACGAGAAGAGTCTGCAGACACCACCTCATCCTCCCCAGTGCTCAAACAGTCGATTCCAAATTGGGTGGGTAGAACAAAAATAGAGATAACGAAAACTGGCGATTCTAAATTTAGCAGAAAAAGATTATGGAGCCTGGTGGCGAACCTGAATTCGGTCTCTCCCGCCTTCTTATGTGGGTACACTTCTTGATGTCTGCTCCAACAGCTTGGCCTGGAAAGTGTTGTGTTTGCATCCCCGCAAAACAGTACCAAACATCAAGTCTCTTCCTTCCACTTCCTCTGAGATAATCAAAGCTTCTATTTTTTTTTCCAGCTGTACTGGCCAGGGTAGAGTGCTTTTGCGCACGGTAGAATAATGTGTCACTGCTTAAAAATGAGTGACAAGCGGCTCATTAGCCTAATTGCAAAGGCCTTTTGAAGTCAGCCTGAGGTGTTCCTCGCAAATTGTGGAACATTACGGATCTGTCCCTCCCCGGCAGCTGAGCGGATTGCCTTCTGCAGGGAAATGCCGGCACAAATTGGTGCCATTATGTGCAATTTGCACAGCCGTACTGGCCTCCCAGCCTGCTGCCGCGTCTGGCTGGTTCTACGCCTGAGAAACCCAAGTCAGAGGCAGATGCCTGTCTACCGCAGCTTGTCCAGCCACTGACCTCTCCTTGCGGTGCGATCGAGCAGAGGGGCACGGTGACCCTCCACGGAGGCGGCCGATGTTTGTGCGCCAGTATTGTTTTCAAACATAAGCAGATACAAAGGCAGGCAATCAGTACAGCATGTGCTCGGTGGCCGGGGAGCTGGAATTGCACTGACCCCTAGGTCTGTTTAGTGTCAGCCCTTCTGGGAGGGGCATGGCGTAGCCTACCTTGCTCAAGAAAACAGTCCTGGTGCCCACCCAACGACAAGCTTTCGAAAGTCATATGGAATGATTTATGAGGTGGGTTACGGGGATTAGCAAGGTCCCCATTGTGTGTAACTGGCTGAAAGCCGTGCTGATCACATTGTGTATTACTGCGTCATCAGATACACATACACAATTACAAAAAAAAAGAATTATTCCACACCCCTTTGCTTAGGGGGAAGGTTCGGGCTGTGGTCAGGATTGGGGTTTTGCTATTATCCTCACATTAATCTACAATAGAGGCTGGTCATTACCGCATTTCTGTGATACAGAACATACTCTGGCTCTGCCTCTTCTGGTCAGCCCATTTCTGCACCAGGCAGCAACAATGTCACATCTCCAAGCCTTTGCTTTCATTTCTTTTGGCTTGACTTATTTTCTCAGGCCTCCCTGCTCTCCTCCAGTTTCACACTGAGCACACCAAGAAGTAAATTGCACACTGTGTCCAGATTTAAGCAATATACTTTATTGTTCTCCGTGCCAATTGTATATAAGGAAAAGGCCATTTGTAATTTTACATATAAAACTGCCATTGAAATTATAGACCGACAATCACACAACACCATATGGAAGTTTTTCAATGTCTGGAACAATCTGTCCCCCATGTTATTTAGTAAGAAATTAAATGTGCAGAATATGTTCTGGCCCCTCAATCCAGACCCTAAAGGCAATTGTTCTGCTGAAATTCTGCCAAAATGGGGCTGGCTCTCCAAGTTTTGTTCGTCATACTGTCGTGCTGTACCTCTGTTGGATTTTCAAATACACCCGTGCTTCCAAAGAGCAAAGGAGACATTTTCTAATGCTACCATTACACTATTGACATTTTGGTTCAGGAGAGAAAGAATAGGCAGTCGATAAAGAAAATGATCATACTCACCTGTAATACAAGGTTATATAATTGTATCCATCAGTACACCTTTTAATTATATTGTTCCCTCGTTTCCACCGTAAGCAAACATTTTAACTTGATTTACTAATTTTAGAGCTTTAACTGCCCTATTCTAAATGTTCTTGAACCAGTGATACAAGATAAATTAAACAGCAGCATTTCAAACTTATGCTTTTACATACAAATCATTTGCTATATCACTGCATTTTAAATGTACAATTAATTAATCTCTCTATCTAAATTATTACTTTTTGTATTACACCAGGAAAGAAAATTAAGAACAAATTTGCTTTTACAATAACTGCCTGGAGACCCAATAACATGGCAGCAGAGCAATTTGAGTATGGTACTTTGTTTAAAGGTACAGCAGTTGAATCTCGACTACAATTTAATGCCTTCACAGCTTTTTAGTCCCAAGGCAAACGTTTCAAATTGTACTACACACTTGGTAACCAGCATATGATACAAAGCACTTTTTGCTGATTCTTTACAAGCAACAGTCTAAGGTGAAGTCAGCATGAATATCCAATGGAAAGGCATCATCAGCAAAGGGCAACAGGGGGAGAAACCATGTACTCCAGGATCAGATTGTACTCAGCAAACATGTTCTGCTGAGAACTCTGCAGAGCGTGACACTCTAGTTGAGCGGCAGTGCAAACCTCTCCTCACACCTGCCAGTGCACCTGTGTGAGTCCAGGAGTGCAAAGAGCACAGGCAGTGGACTACCAAGCAGTGGAGAAATGTGATCTGCTCATACGAATCATCCACGTTCTCAACAAACGGATGAATGTAAAAAAAACCCCCTCTGTTACCGCTTTGTCAAAGGCAAACCATGTTTCTGCTGCACATAGTGGCGGGGAAACCAGTAGGCAGTGCTCTTATCTCTAGACCAGAATATTCAAACAAATTCAAACCAGCACTCCACTGTGGTGACTGGGGATGGCGTGCTGTAGGAACTGCAGGAATTGCCCATCCGTCAGATAGGACATTTAAAGTGAGGTCCTCCTTACTTGGTCATTAAAGTTGCGATGGCACTGTTCGTAAGAATAGCATGTTAACCTTCTAATTCTGCTTGAATCCCGCTCTGGGTCACTGCAGAGTTTAATCTTAATTCTACTGTTACTTCTCCGTCTGATCTGCTGTGTAGTAGGGTTGTTGTACATCATCCAGGTGGGGGGGTGCTGCACTTCAGTGGTTGATCAATTGGGTCCCTTCCTACTTGTAAATGTCACGACCACCAGTCATCGGAGATCTACCAACAAACGAGCTAACCAGTTCTAATCATAACAAGCGCCGCCACATGTGTTAAACCATCACCACCTGCTGTATCGTTTTCACTCATCTCTATTTAAACCCTCAGAACTCTCTACTCTTTGCTCGGTATTGATTTCTCTCCAAGAGAGCTCCTACCTTGCCCTTTTGGAAAAACCTCTTTTGGCTTTTTGGACTTAGTTTTGCTTTTGACCACAAACTTGTCCGAAGATTTGGACTGGACAGTTTTTGCTGCCTCTACTCTCTCTCTCGTCTGCATAGGATCCTCCTTCTTCCTCACTTGGATTCCTTACAGTAAAGCACTTTAAGATATTTGTGATGAATGGAGTTTATATGACGAAAGTTCGGGAGGGATGACAACAACCACGCTCAATTGTTCCCAGCCGTCAGTAATTAGCAATTACTCCCTTTATCCTTCCTCCTCCTATATATACCAACACAACATCTCTCTCCCTCGCGTGCGACTTTTGCATCTCACCTCCACCCTAACTCCACCTCTGCAGCGACCCCTTGGTTACCCTGTGTGGGGGTCCTGGCCTCCTCATCCTGTGGCCAGGAGGTCAGCCCTCAGCCAAGCAGGTTAAGCCAAATATCCGCTCCATAATAGTTCATTATGCTTCCATCTTGGGCGTTGTCATTCCTAGTGAAATATAAAAATGCAATGAGTTATTAAATTCCAATGAATCATTGTTAATATATTCATTTTAGGAGGCCAGGACAGGCTCCAGGTGGTGTGGAGAAACTAGACATGCAAGGAATTAATGACACTGGGGACAGTAATTAATCACTTGCTGAGTGGCTACAGGCATTGCAGATGGGCTGGAAAGGAAAGTAGAAAACAACTAGAACACCACTTAAATGGACTACTGGATCCTCGTTTCACCAGTTTGTAGAAAAGATGACGAGCCCCGAGTTTCCCAGGCATCAGGTTTAAATAAAGAACGGAACAGGGGGGCAGGCGAACATGATAATGAAAAACACAAAAGGGTCGGAGCGCCCTCTAGAGGAGGGATGACGATCGTGACAGCTGCTCTACAGTCCTTTTAGAGAAGAGCAGCCACATTCTAGGGGTCAAGGAAACGCCCAACACTGACAGGCTGAAGGAACTGAACCCTCTTTAGCCTTGAACAGAGATGTTTGTGAGGGGACCTGACACAAGTACTCAAAATCCTCAAAGAATCTGACTAAGTCAACCTAGTGGATTTCTTCCGAATGAACAATGAATGAAACACAAGTGAAAACTGTGTGAAAGTATGGAACAAGCTACCCAGCTGTACTGAAGAGGTCAATACCCTGGTTTCTTTCAAGAAACGACTGGATTAGACTCTTGGATCAATTAACTACTAACTGCCAAACGGGCCTTTTCAGTTGAGCAGTGATTTTATTTGATCATCTTACAAACTGAATTTAAAAGTGAACACGTGGAGAAACAGTGATGTGCCATACTGCAACATTTTATAAATGTAAAAAAAAAAGTGAAACATGGTCCAGTCTCCAGTGGAACAGTAAAATTATACCTTGCAGCATCTTGTGCCAAAAAAGTGCCTGGCCTTGGCCAAGGGTGATCACTGGAAGGTTTGTTGTACAATTCAGTGACAGATAAAATTTGAGAAGGTTGCACAACGTAAAACAGAGCAGCCATTCATATAATTTTAAGCTGCACATCTCCTGTTTTCAATTAATGTACTACAACTAGACGTATCTGAGTTGCATGGACAAACTGCAGGTTTATCAGTGTTGTACTGACATCAAGTGAAAGGAGTGCAGCATCCAGAGGAAAACCAAGGATACACACAGCACTTCAACACTTTAGGTATCTCAGCATTTATTATGAATATGCACAATCAGCACCAGAAACCACAGTGACAGTATTACTGCAATACAGTAGGGAAGAAAAGGAAGTAAGCGTGTAGTTTGTTTTATTTAACTGAGCACACAAGTGGAAACTATAGGGAAGTGCATTTAAAATGAAGAAAAACGGGCACTGTTTTACACATGGTGGTGTCGTAATCAGGTACAAAGTGGTCAGTTGCTGTTGAAGCTGATATCCTGACTTCGTAGAAGAAACGGCTGATCCTCAGGTCAGTTACTGGCAAACAGATAAGCGAAACTGCCTGAATGGTCTCCACTGGTTTGTAACCTTTCTTACTATATGTGCTTTGTACAGCCTATTTATCCATAACATAGTAATCTACGGTGACTGTCAAAGGAGAGGTTGAGGGCAGTTCTGATAATTAAGAATAAAAATTGTCAGTTTGTGATCCCAAATGATGGGGCCATGAGCTGTTGACACATGTCTACTGAGGAATACTAGATTCCTCTGCAATGGGTTCTATAAGGACAGTAAGAGTCTTTGTCAATGTGCAGTCCTCAGGCCACAACATCTGTAGCAATTACAGCACTAGCTGTAGGCAGATTAGTAATATTCCACTGGGCTTATCTTCCCCTCACTTCAACATCTTATGCTGACTCATACATTACGGCTGGGGGGGCATAGGTGGTTAAGAATTTCAGCTCTATAGTGGTATGAGTCCTAGTCACAGAGGCATTCACTGTTTCTTTTCAGATTTCTAATTTCAGGTGTTGCCAAGTTCATAGACCCATTTGTTGCAGCTGTTACTGTGAACCTAATGATTTTCTGATGCGATACAAAGGATCAGTCAGTTTAAATTTCAGCTTATTTTCTTTGTGTGCTGACTATCAGCCAAAAACAGTGCATAGACCTGAATTTCTGATGGTCTTTTTATCAAATCAGATTAAAGTGCACTGAAGCATAAGAAGGACCTCTGAGATAGAAATGATATTATAAGAAGATCCATCACAAAAATTATTTCACACTTTGTACTGTGCTATAGAAAGGAAACAGCAAGCAAAGCACCATGTGTTAATTTACATGGCATAATAAACATGGATTTAAAGTAGCAAAGCAGCACATTTACTATACCTGCTATTTAACTTTAATGAACAGATTACCCTTTCACCCAGATGAACAGAAGGGAGTCTTTCAGCCTGCAGAAAAAGCTAACCCAAAATGATCCCTTTGTGAACACTACACAAACCCAGTAAATAAAGTCATTAAGCTGCACTCCTTGAAACAAAGAGCATTCACTGGCATTTGGAAGAGAGCCCTTCTTCTGCTGAGCAAGTCAAATATCAGAGGCCACTTATGATAAATAGAACGTGGAGTCCAGTTGTGTTCTGGCCAGTGGAGTAGTGGGATAAACTCCTGGCAGGCTCTGTTGTTAACCTTGCCAGTTATTGTCATACACCCAGAGCCTGATCCCTGTTAATGGTGGATTGGAGATACTAATTTAATTTAAGATGTCATAGAAAACACCTTAATACATTCAGAAATGTGAAGTACTTTGACAGTAATGTACATTGTTAAGCCAAACCTATGCTTGTGCCTCCATATACAGTAGAAACTAGAATGAAAGTGGATATCCAAGATTTGGAAAAAGTTCTGGACTACTAGATGGGGGCATTTTGTTACAATTATTATGATGTGTCCATTTAACACATTTCCCCATGGTGTTGTGGAGTTCTAGAACCAGTAAGACAAGCTGCTTCTTGAACATAGCAGATCAAAAAGGCCTGTTCTTACAAGACCCAAGAAAAATTGTTCCGGTCAAAACATTATAAAATGTATTTTGAAGAAGGCTCCACAGCTGAAATGTAGTGTTTTTTTCTTTACCTTTCAATGGGGAATAAGCCTTTATCTGTTCCTTTGCAGGCTACTGTATGTACCCTGATGTAGCTCTCTGTAAGTAAGTACTTACTTCTTACTGTACATGATTAAAATGCTGCTTTGGAAAAAGTCCAAAGATGAGGAACAAAACTACCTCCAAAACAGATAGGTATGTTTAACATGGACAGCTTAAAAGAACTATAATATGTTTAGCTGGGAACAAGGCAGACATTAGAGAGATCTGAGGCATTTGAATTCCCAAAAAAGAAATGACAATGTACTTCCAAACCACTACTTCAAAGGCAACATCGGAACTAAGACCAGATGACACAAATGGAACTCAAGTGTAAGTACATTCAGAAAAGACAATAAGAGACTCTCCTTTTTAAAAAGACTGTATGATTTAACAATACACGGGCTGTTGATTCATGTTAAATAAGGGTTTGTTGAGATTCCTAACTCTAAGTACTTATAAGCCAGAGTACTGGACTGAACCACAGTCTTGTCTTGTTTAGATCCCTCCTAAAGTCATATACAGTAGTTCAGAAACCATTTTATGTGGGACAGTAAAGCCAAAAGAATCTTGATTTTTAATAAATTCCTAGAACCATTAAGAAACTGGGAACACAGTGCACATATGCACCAGAAAAAGCATGTTCCCTTGATGTCAACGTGGCATCTGGACATCACTTTGACAAGAGATACAGTATATCAGAAATAGCTACAGAAGTGTTTCTTTAAGATAAGCTGCTCTGGGATGAATAAAAAATGTAATTTGGAAGAAGATAATTTAGCTCACATAAGATGGATCATTCATGGAGCTTAGTTTACTTACAAAAGTACACCTTCAACCCACAGATAAACACTGATGTTGATAAGCTAATGTTTTCCATTCTTAATTTATCATCTCTCCCCTTGCGTTTCTAAATTATATTATTTCACACCAGTGAAGAACTGGAAATGAAATCGGATTAAAAGTAAGAGCTGATGTTCCTTGTGCAAATGAGATGCAAACCACCATTAGGTTGCATTTTTCATGTGCTCGTAATGTTACGGTGCGACAGCCAAAATTAAAGTTCAATGGTTAAACCTGAGGAACAGGTTTTAGTGGAAGCCGGGTGTACTTATCCAAAGCCACAACCTCTAAAGCGAGGAGCTCCGGTGGGAAGCCCAATACTGACCACTGAGATAATGGGAAAGAGTCCTTAAGATAAATCACTTTATTGGCCATATACAATTTCTTGTATTAGGAATTTGTCTTTTTTCACATGCCCCAGCTTGCTCGCCATGAGACACACAGAGAGGGAGAGAAGCTGGGGGTCAGAGTGCAGGGTCAGCCATTTATACGGCGCCCCTGGAACAGTTGGGGTTAAGGGCCTTGCTCAGGGGCCCAACGGAGTAGGATTCCTCTGCCGGCCACAGAATACGAACTGGCAACCTTCCAGCCACAGAGCCACCACACCGCACCATGCTGCAGATACTCTAGTGCAGTTGTGACTGATTGGGAAATTAATTAATGAGTCTGCGTTTGTGGGAATTATAGGAGGCTTGTGTCTGATTGTGTGGGGCTGTGACACCTAAAGGTTGATGTGAAGATAAAAGGCAATAAAGTATTAAAACAATGATAGTAACTAAAATAAAATACCATCTAGATAAATAAATCAATACACTTTCTGCACTCACACTAACACATTACTAGCAAGCACGTTTACAATAGTATGATAAATTTCACTTTCTGAATTTTCCTTTTAAAAATATTTTTATTCCTCTTCTATTCTTTGTAGGTTTGTACTCTTTTTAAGCTGTCTTGTTCCAGAGTCATTTGTGAAAACCATTGCATTTTACTGATTAGCATAGTAAGTGAATATGATGCATCAACAAAGATTCATTGGGCGTGGTATTACAGTATGTTTTAAACATGATTAATACACAATATATAATATTGATAATATTGAGATTCATTCATTAAGCTTTAGATGGGTGCGCCTTTACCTACAGTAATTGTATGTCTGTTGTTCTGGGCTTCTATCTATTCTATTCTATCACTTTGCCCATATACTTGATAGGTGGGGATAGGTTTTTAGACCATATAAGCATCATACTGTAAGGGTTGCTAATAAGAGGAGGACATTTAGCCAGACTAGGTTATCAAGGTGCCACTTGTTTATACATCCCAGGGTTTTTTTTTCAGATGTTCCTTGAAGGACCAAGGATTATTCCCACAATTCTATGTGCAAAGTGTCCATTTTTAGTCATAAATTTATGGTGACTTATTTTTAACTTATTTTTTCACCTCCTTGTTTCAGTATTAGTCCAGATGTAGCCATGCAGGGTATCTTTGTCAACGCCTTTCAAGATTGTAAATACTTTGCATCACTGTTGTACTGAACATCCTTGTGAGAAGTGGTAGGTTAAGACAAGACAAGATTTTTAAACAGCATTCCCCAGGATGCTGCGGGGAGAAAGCACCCACCCTCAGTCACCTGACCAGCTGGGAGAAGACAATTGGTGAGATCATGATTAAAAAGAAAGCAGAATCTTGCACTGGTTCGTCAACATCTTCTGTCTGGAGAGACAGAATAATGTCTATGACTGACTATGGAACCTGCATGTGAGTTTTGCGAGATTCTTGAACGCTTTTGAGAAAATCTTGGGGTGAGACTTGGTTGGGTTAGCTGCCTGGTGTGTATAGAGAGGGACTTGAAGTGGTCTTGGTAGTAGATTGGAAGATTGAAGAAGAGCATAGAGTTTTGTTGTGTGATTTTGATTAATTTCCTTGCACTTTTTTGCTAATGACCTATTTTTTAGTATCTTGTGCTACATCTTATGTGCAATTTAAAAAAAAAGAAATTCCTAAACATGTGTCTGAAAATAGAAAGATTATTTTTCCTTGGCATATAAAAGCCCCGTCACTTTACCCCAGACAGCCACCTCCCTTTTCCCAGGAAGATTTACAGCCCTTTAAAACCAAATATGATTTGCATGATAAGGTATGTGTTTATAAGCAGGGTGCTTATAAATCTTAACTAATTCAGCATTCTATCTGTATTCTCAATCCATAAAGAAAACAAGTTCCAGATTCCCTGCTTGGATGTGAAGGCTTGGATCTCGGGTTTGATTTTTTATGGAATGAATGTTGTATGTTCTCCCAATGTACAGTATTTATGGGTTTCCTACCACCTTCCAAATCTGTGCTGGCAAGGTAAACTGGTTGACTCTAAAGTGTCCTTCTGTGTCAATATTCAGTATGTGCTTTGCTCTGCAGGGTGTAGTCCTGATTTGTACCTTATTCCTTTGGGATTCTGGGATTCCTTGACCTTTACCAGGAATAACCAGATTTATGATTTTGGATGGATGGGATTTTAGTTGCTGTAATACTTTACTGTGAAAGCATGGCACTAATTAGGGTGAAGGATTTGATGTACATGTGGTATTCTGGGCTTTTTAATGGGAGGCTATTTTACCACATCAACAGAGATGGAATAAGTAATACACATGAAAAAACAAGAACTATATTTAAGAATAGGAGCTACATTTGCTTGTACTGCAATATTTGACAATCTTCCCTGGAAATAATATAATTGAGAAAAAAAATGTTTAGTCATACAAATGTAAAACATTTTCCTGGTCCTTTTTGACATACTGTACATCTATTATGAAAGAGCAGGGCTATGCAAGCAAGTATTCATCTGATGAATTTTTGCATGTTTCATTGTAGGTTTCATTTCACACTTCTCTTCACCTGTCCTGCCTTCACACCTCTTGATTGGCCTCTCTTTCTGTCCCCTGCTCCCGCCTCTCACTCCTCCTCTCTCCCAGCTTTTGTTCTCCGGCTACATTATCTTTGCTTACTGCCCTGTCTCTCTCACACCTGAAGAAGGCTCCACAGCCAAAACGTTGTGTGTTCTTTCTTCTCTTTTCAGCATGGAATAAACCTGTTACTTGTTCCTTTGCAGCCTACGCATGCTGATGCAGCTACCTACAGTACCTAATATGCAGTAGTTATGTATATACAGTATGAAGCAGTTTTTACACATAGGTAATAGCTTTAAAATGAAGCTGATACTTTACTTTTTTAAAACCCTTTTGTATAAATGAACCTTAAATAAAGGTGAAGTTTGCATTTCAGCTTATGGGAATAAACATTCTTCTTGTGACTATCAAAACTGTTAGACAGTACAGTCTTATTGCCGTGTCAAAATCCAAGCAAAATGACTTGGTTGGCTATAAAAGGTATGGAACTGCAGGACTGGTCCAAATTTCAAAAGGAAAAAAATCATAACAGATTTCATTTTACATAATCCTTTATTATGAAACAGAACTACTTTTGACAGAAAAAGAAAGCAGCAAATGCAACAATAATAATAAGAACTATGAAATGCACAGCCAGACGTTTGTGTGGTATTGCAGCAGAGCTTGAGTTGCAAATGCACAGATAAGTGCACAGATAAAGAAAGCCATATGGAACTAATAGTTGCAGAAATACTGCCAGTGAGTGCCCAATGTGATCTGTTACTGTGATTGTTGGACGCTTTACCTTACAGTAGAGAGGATGTGAGGACCATGTGGTCTTAGCCCATGTGGAGTCTTCTAGAGGACACAGAAGAAAGGCCTGTACTTGGACGTAGGATGTCTTCAGCCAATTTTCATGAAGAATTCTCCTTATTTTCTCCAATGTGGTCAGGTAGTGAGAAATCAACATTTTGGCTTCCCAGAGTTTCTTGGAAATCCAAGAAACACCGAGATACAGAATTATGGGGAGTTGAGGAGAGAAGTTGGAGACTGGCAGCAGCTATTGAACCCACTGTTGGTCTGTGGTTGTAGCTGTAACCCCAGAGGGTAGTGACATCATCAGTGTATGCTGAGGAGCAGTGATGAAGTTATGACAGCAGCTGCCAGGTGCTTGCTTCATTCCTTAAGACAAGCAAAATTGTGTGAGGGAAAAAACTTTCACAAGTCACAACAGTGTGATCCTTCGATATAAACTCAGCAGATGGAGAGGAATGATCCAGGAAGGAATACACGCTTGAGAATGGGGAGAGGAAGGAAAGTGGCCAAACTGATGATGTTTTGTTTCATGGTTAAATACTGTAAATGAAAGGCTTTGTGCAATTGAACCCCAGTCCTATCTTTTTGCTAAGACTACACAGCTGGTAGGAGGTGGAATGGAGAGGGTATGCTGGCTGTAAATTGATTAAACAAGCTATTGATGGATTCCAACAGATGATCTATAACCTGGAGACCTGGACACTGCAGCGCTAGGTGAGTGGACAGTATGGATGAGAGAAGGCAAAAGGAAATGGATGTGAAGCAGAGCAGCCACTACAGTATCATTGGGGTCACAGCACAAGGGGCTGGCATGTTAGATACAGGACACTAATGCTTAGGTAAGTGTGAGGCTGGGGTTATTCTTCTCCAGAATGTTTGTTAAGAATTCTATACAAAAATTCAGATTTAAAACATCATGATGAAAGACTTATTTACATCTCCTGCTTTTCTTCCACTGTTTAATTCTTTACAATGGATGTTTCAAAGACAAGTAAGATTAAGGCATTCCTTACTGTCTTGCTTCGTATTGATATGTATGCTCTTTGATCTGTCCATTTCCTAATCACTTTACCCAGTACAGGGTCACAGGGGAGATGGAGCGTATTCTGTGAAGCAGTGGGCGCAATTTTCTTTAGGGGGAATTCTCCCTGGATGAGACGCTGGTTCATCACAGGGCACACAAAGACACAAACCCACACACTTACACCAGGGCCTGTGTTTATACAAGCCAATTAACAGACACAGTATGTCTTTGGACTGTGGGAGGAGACTTTCTCCAGGCAACCCACATGGACTAAACCCGCATGAACGTGGGGAGAACATACAAAGGTCCATGAAGATAGCACCCTAAGTACAGAGCCCAGAGCCCCAGAGCTGTGTAGCAGCAATGCTAACTCCTACGCCATTGTGCCACCCAGGTATACCCATGTATTTTAAAAAATAGCGTTTGGGCAGTTCTTGAATCATAATCCAGGTGTAAGGTTTAGCTCATGCATTGCAGTTAAGAATACAGTATCCTGTATGGGGTGTAATAGAGCATGCCTTACCCCCCCCCGTTCAATTAATGAACAACCCAAAAAACAATGCCACAGACACAAACAGGATTTAAAAGATCACTGCTCAGAACCTTAAACATTTCTCTAAATATAGGAAGTACATCTAACTCCTCTCAGTTACACAGACTCACTAGTTAGTAAGATGTCCTTTGGGTTCCACACTAATCCCCAGCCTGGAGGTCCCCTACATGGGTTCTGTTTAGTTATTTGAAGATATTCCCAGAAATTATACTGTACATATTCCTTTAAAACACCATCTAGGCAAGAAGGAATGGAGTCTCTCATACTCGTCCCGTCAGATTGCTACTATCTCTGCCTGCTATGATGAATGTGTCTTGCCTTTATTAGCTCTCCAATAAACTGGCATATATTACATAGAGAAAAGCAAATTCCTCAGCCTTAACCTGGGATTTCTGTATCTGGTCATCCATCTTAAAGCTGCGTGATTATTTCTCAGAGAGCATTTTTAACCTGTGGATAATATCTGCGACTTTCCGCAGCTCAACCTCAATTTTATTTTGCTACTGAAGATCTTCTTTCCCTTGTCATTACCTACCTACTCATTTATAATATAAATGCTTCTCACCATCATTCACTAGCAAAGAGCACAGCTGCTAAACCCATTTTGTAGACGTCTGTCTGCAAAATAAAAGGCTTATAAAAATCAGGACTTAAAGGTTTGGGGCCACAACATTAAGAACAAAGAGCATCCTTAAGCCTTTGGAAAGGCTCCTACATTTTGATGGTCTAGGAAACCAAATTGTGCTGAGGCTTGCCGGGGAATTTTATTAGTGGCTGGCAAAGTAGAACCCCCCCCACCCCCCCCAGACAAACCATTTATAATACCAAACCAAAGCTAAAATATATTCCGTTTTTCATTGATAGGGTGCTTGTGGACTGCTTCAGCCTTGTCCACTTATGGTTTTAGGAAGCCTCTCTCAAATTCCCTCAGTGTCTTGCAGTTTGCTGTCAGACAAGCCTTTCCCTTAGTTGCTAAAATGGGGTCCATTTTATCCAATTTATCCAATGGCTAACCCAGTCCACACTACAAAATTACATTATTTCAGTATGCTGTTGCGCACTCTGATTTTGCCACTTATTTTTTTATTAGATTTTTTATTTATTAATTTATGTCTGAATGTCTGAAACCGAATGCAAATAATGACACTATGTGATGTGCCGCTTTAAACTATTAGATATCTTAAAAGGGTTTTGGGTTGCTTTCCCAAAAGCAACTAACTGCAACTGTTTTCTTCAAAGATAGAAATCATGATTTATCAAATTTACCTGGAATTTTTTTTTTACTCCTATTAAAGCTTTCTGATTAGTTCTAAAGTTCCAAAGTCCACCTCCACTTCAGACCTTTTTACTACAAGCAGTAAATGTGTTATAATCTGGTCCCAAATCCTTGCTTCATACTGACTGAATGATCTGCAGATTTGTTTATATAAATGCATGTAGCATATCTTCAGACGAAGCTGATCTTTTTGTGGTTTTGCGGGGAGCAGCTTCTGCATACCTAGAGACATTGCCTACAGTCACAAAAATATATTGTGAATACGTCAATCATTTTTATCTGGTCTTGTGGATTCTGGGCTTGTAAATTTGTTATAGCAAAAAACCCTCCTGGCCAAAGAGCAGTTTGTTTAAGTATTATATTTGTAGACTTGGGTCCTTGGTTCAGTGCTGGGCTAGGATGCCTTTGTTGGTACAGTTTCCAGTTTACCACTTCCTTCCATAGACATGTTGGCTGGATTAATGAGCTTTTTTCAGGACGAGACTGGAAGAGATACTTGGGTCCATTAACTACTGAATACAAAATGGGCTAAATCGGTCAGATGTCTTCTTGATTTTTACTTTTTTCTTATGTTCCTATGTTAATTAATAATTTATTCTGTTTGGGGGGGACACAAGAATTATTTCTGATATGATACTCTGATATGTCAACCAGTTTGTAGTGTAACTACTGTTTTTTTTCCAGTCAGAGATAATGGGCGGATGTTAGTCAGAGACAAATATTTAATAAATAAAATAGGATTTATTTCTACTGTACAGTTGAAAAACTCTTGTGTTCTTGAGAGACTGGCTTGTTTTTTGTGATACTTTGCAGCAGATTTATAGATTGCACTATAATCCTTAGAGCATTGTATTGTATCTATCATGGTGGCTCTGAGCTACTTTTTGGTATTTTACATTAAACCAAACAGTTATTTTTTAACTCGTCCATCTGTTGTTCACTGCAGCAAGGTCTGCACACAGTACAAACTGTAAAAATACTGTGTTGTTCAAGATGATTAATTCATAGTTTTGTAAATCTAAACCATAATATATAATATATTCAGTAGCACTACCAACTTGCATGTTTACTCAATGGTGTATTTTTCATGAATAGATGAATATAAGTCCTTTGTGTTCATCTTAAAGAACAAACCCATGAACACTGCTACACTAATATAAATGTCTGCGAGCTCCTGTAACATTTTATCAACTCAGATGCTCCTGTGAATTATGTCCCATTTGTTTGGAACTCCTCGCAGTGTAATTACAATATTTATTTTACTAACCCTTAATACAAACAGCTTAATATAAATACTCCTGAGCGCTGATTCATAAGGGTTGAGGATGTTGGCTCATGCGCCTGGGTCCAAATAAATGTGCATCCCTCTGAACACTAATGAGACCAGGCTGCTATGTTCTAGTGCTCCTAAAAGATTGCTTTTCCCGACTTCAAGGTGAGGAGGCTCACTAAAATGTCTGATTAAGTCAACACTCCTATTTAATCCTATTTAATACTCAATTTAGTACACTGCCTACACTTTAGGCAGCTGCATCGCCACTTTGTAGCCTGATCCTTTTACAAAAAATCAGCTAAGCAAGGCCTGGCCTCAGCAGTACTGGGATAGGAGACCTCCAAGGAAAACCAGCTTCCTTTTGTAAGTGTGGTTGTGGTCCCGCAGGCGTCATGAATTTCTAAAGCAATGCTCCAGTACGGCGACAAGGGAGACTGTATGTAGGAGGTGCGGTTCTTCAGATGAGATGTTAAACTGAGGCCCTGATGAGCTGGCTCTGAAAGACCCAATGTGCAGGGTGAAAGATTAAGGTCACCCTGTGCAATCTGGCCTCCCTTATTAATTCAATGGGTGAGGCAGTTCCCCACTCCTCCACCTGATCGGACACGTAGGGGGGCTGCTGCTGCAGAATGGCGGCACTTCAGTGCTGAAAGAAGTGGGACCTCTCCTCTATGTCCTATATGGGATGTCTTCAGATGAAATGTGCAACATTAAAAACAAGGAATTAATTCATTGCCTCGTTTACGAGCAGCCTTCCACCCTTTTTAGGATGTTCTAAATTTCTCGATCTAGCAAGGCTGGGTAACAGTGCTGCTGTCGCTGGTAGGAATCCCCTTGGCCTGCTGCTCCACAGGCTCTCCGCTGTCTACAGAACCCTGTCTTCTGGTTCACTTGCAGTCTCTATGTTCCCTTGGCATCTTCAACAGTAGGGCCACAGCTGTATGTGTTTTGTGTCATGCAATGAGGCTGACACCCCTCTCTGTCTGCTTAAAGTCTGTCTACCGAATTGATCACGTCTAGCTCTTTGTTCTGCTTCATCTAGTATATCTTTCCACTGTTTGAGATGTTCCTGTTTTCTCCGTATTGTTACTAATAAGTATAATAATTGGACACAAAAAGTAATTAACTCTAATATTCTGACTGTTGCTGTTACCACTTCAGTAATCTCCCTGCATATTCTTTTCATTCTTTAAAGTTAACTATGTAAGATTTGTCCTTTGCAGTCTGTTCAGCATTATATTCTACCAGAACATCTGTTAAGAAGATGAGCTATGTCCTATTTACCTAACCTCTGTAGCGATTTGTGTAGAAGTGTTTTTATAGAAAATCAGGTGTCTTTCAGAGTTTTGGGGGGGTTAGCCCCCGTTTCACCCACAGAAATTGATTACAGGCACACAAAGGAAGGAGAGGGGGTGAGGAAACGTCTTGACGGAGAAATAAATAAGAGTTTCTCGGCCAGCTTTCGACATGGACTCAGAAAAAGGAACCATTGTTCGTAATCCAAGATGAAAACGGGGACAGCAGCAGCCTTGTTCTGTGAAAGCTCAGAGGCTTCAAAAGATAAGACATGTCTGAATGCCTCATTGAGGCTCACAGAGGATATTCCAGGAGAGTGCTGTGTCAACAGCGAACCATTCACAAGACAGCGGAAAGCTACATCATAGTAGGGGGGATTCCGACATGGAAAAACAGTATCCTGAGAAAACAGAAAAAGGGCCTCAATTATCCCATTAGCAGGAGTGCAGGGGTGAGAGCTTACTGAGTGGGAAAACTGACATGTTATAGCTCAGGGGAGTCTCGTTCTCCTAGAGCCTTCAGTCCAATCACGAAATGAAAAAGAGATCATCTACAGACCTTGGCAGCCAGCGTATCTTTGGGGATTAATTGAAAATTGGGACTATTTATTTAAAGAATTCACTAGAAAGGGACCACAGAGCTCATTGTGTTACTACTAGGAGTTGCTGTGGATCTGAAAGTAACCGCACAGTGAAGTACTCATCGACTCTCTGGCAGCCAGCTGATGTCAGAGTGGACTCTTGTCTGCCTTTTTGAATGCAGCGAGTTGCTTGTCAAAAGTCAGTCAGCAAGAGGCTATAGTAATCCTCTGTAGTGAATCAATCAATCCCTCAACCGGGGCTCCAGGAGATTCAGGCTGTAAAAGCAAAGAGGCTTCAGAAAATAAAGCAGGGCTGCATCATTAAGGCATTGCCAACAGACACGGGTGATCTGGAAGAGGCTGAAGTGGTTTCTGTACAGGAGAAGGGTTGACCTGATGAGTTAGAAAATATGAAAAGAAAAACTTCCCAACTCCACCTATTCCTGCCCACATTTGCATCTGAGGTTTGGACCGGAGTCCAATGAGATTGTGGCTTCTATTGTAAGCAGTTCAGTGGAAACATTTGTGATCCTTGGAAGGAGGACCGGAAAGCATTAGGCCGGCTCATCTGTACAAGTCAACATCTGAGGAGCAAAAGGAATGATTTAATGGAAAAATATATATACTCTATCATACAGACCTAGGGTCACTAACTACAGTATTTGTTCATTTAGCACATACATGTACTCTCCTGTAAGGTACTGTAGGCATAGCCCTGTGAATTAGTGGATTAGCACTAAGAAACTTTTAATTTTAATCTTAATTTAAGGTTTAGGTATGCATTTGATCACTGTATTAAAAAGTACTGAGCAAGAGCTGGAATTTGACATCTTGGCCAGACTGTCACAACTCGATAGTTTTTGCCAAGAATGACATGTGTATACTGCTGACTAGGCAGGGATGTGATGATGTTGGCTCAGGAGTACTTGGAGAGTAAATACATCAAGTAAATTATAGCGTACTAAAAGAACATACTGGACAGCAGTATGCAGTTTTCAGACACAAATTTAGTAAGTGTCATGTTCCAAGTTCTTGCATTAGAACCTACTGTATACTAGGGTTTACAAGTTTTTCTTTAGGCAAACTCATGTACAGTACATGACTTCAAGATTTCATTGTGAACTCACCTCCATGATTTTCTACCAAGACTCCACAAAATACATGGAGGTAACTCAAAGATTACATGTTCATAGATTGCCTGGCATATTTTTAACATTTTTAACATTTAACAACTTTTATCCTGGAAATTTCTTGGGCCTCATAAAATTTGTCAGCTGAATCTCTTACTACGTATTTTTCGTGGGCTGAACCTGCTCCCACAGTTTCCTGAACCTTGGGGAGATCTATGGGGTGCGTTCGGTGGTGAAGTGGAGCTCTTGAAAGAGAGCAACGCCTCCCCACTGAACTCCCCACTGTGTGACTCGAGGCAGTTATGGAAAGACTGCGCTTTTCTGGACACTCCATTCAAGGCACTTTACAGGCGCTCCATCACCACCAGTGTGCAGCCCCCACCTGGATGATGCGACAGCAGCCAGAGTGCGCTAGAGAAGAGTGTGATGAAGCCAGTTCAGAGATGGGGATTATTAGGAGGACATGATGGTAAAGGCCAGTGAAGAAATGTGTACAGGACGCCAGAGTAATACCCCTACTCTTTTCAAGAAATGCCATGGGATTCTTAATGACCACAAAGAGTCAGGAGCTTGGTTTTACATCTCATCCAAAGGACCACAGTGTGAGCATCCCCTACTGGCCCCAGCAGCAAGTTCACAGCAGGTCTCCCAACCAGATACTGAGCAGGCTCACACCTGCTGAGCTTCAGTGGGCTGCCAGTTCTGACCCGCAGGGTGATATGGCTGCTGGCAATATACCAACATCCCAAATATGGCATATTGTATTCACTATTCTCTCGGTATGAAATAAGATAAAATTCATAGAAACATTGAGTGGCTTTTCTCTATGACTTCCGGGAAACGTGATACTTGTTCCTGTGAAAAATCTGTTTCAGGGTATTCAAATCCGAACATTCGGAGTTGAGTAGAAATGTTTGCCAAGAAGGGACTGCAGGACATTACATGGAACTTTCAGAGTAAGGAAATGAAAAGAGAGCTTTTTGCACAGACTAAAGAAGTGCTTCTTCACTGGGGAGGGAGCAGAAGCAGAAAAAAAAAGAAATTCTAAAGTTAGGATGTTTGTACAGTATTCATCTAAAATATATATTTTCTACAAAGTGAAAAATGTATTTGCATCATAAAATACTGGTACACAATATTGTTAGTGAATAGATCAAAACAAAGTGTGAATTGGAACTTCCGACTGTTTGACTGATTAATACGTTTCCCTCTTAGTGGTCTTGTGTCTTTTACATTCTCAGCAGTTTCCATTGTGACATACATCCGTGTCATCTTGGTCCCTTAAAATCCTGTCAGTTAGGATGACTTTTTTCTTTTATAAAAGACTTTAAGTAAGCTGCTCACTTTGACAAAGACCAATAGGAACAGACCTGCTACTGAAGATATTAGCAGGCTGTGAGACACTTTGCTTTTTACTGGTGGTTGCTTAATTCTGTGATTTGGAAAGATTACTGTTTACATCTGATGTGTTGCAAATCTAAAGGGCAGCTGGTTACTGAAAACTTTAATTGTCTGTTGGAAGGAGTAGACTAATGGAAATTACTACTGTTCTGTTATATTCGATTATTTGTATCCTGTACAGGAGGGAGGTAAGTCAGTTGGTATCGTGGTGTGCTAACAACCCCCTGGAGCTTCATACCCTTAAAATGGTGAAAATGGTAGTTGATTTCCAGAACAATTCTCCAAAATCTCTCTCTCTGGTAATCACTGCAGTCCTTTAAGTTTTTGGGTCTTATTATCTCTAATAACTCTTAAACAGGACATGGATATCACCAGTAACACAGAGGAAGCACAGCAGAGATTCTACTTTTTGCACTAGCTAAAAAGCAGTTCTTATACAGTTTTATAGAGCTGTTATTGAGAGCATTCCGACTACCTCTGTAACTGCTTTGGCAACGTGTCTGCCCGCTCCTGAGGCAAACTGCAGTGTGTTGTTCGCGCTGTGGAGAGTGTCAGTGGCTGTCATCTGCCCTCCATTGACGATTTTCACAACTGCAGAGCAAAGAAGCAGGCAGGAAAGATTGCTGATGACCCCTCCCACCCAGGTTACCACCTGTTTCATGAACGTCCCTCAAGAAGACACTACCGGTCTGTTAAAACTAGAGACACCTGGTATTTGAACAGCTTCTTTCCTAGGGCTGTCATTTTGCTTAACCAGACTTCGTAGTTATACTGTATGTACTGTACACTGTCTTAATGATGTCTATTAGTCTTGTTTGTTTATGGTTTGCTGTATGAAGAATGTTTTTGCAGCACCAAGTACACCAGAGTAAATTAGTTGTATGTGAAGTGTGCTTGGCAAGTAAATGATACTGATGCTGATTCTGGTATCATTAAAAACAAATGTTTAAATTACCACAGGAAAAATGCAGCGTCAGACTGTGGAGCAGAATATAGACAGATGTGCATGCGGATCGTCTGAGGGAAATACCTTACTTTAGAAGTCAACAAGCATAATTAAGAATAGAATGAGTTACTATGTGGTTTACGACAAAGACGAACCACAGTTTTTAAAAGACATACTACCTAATACGCAGGACTGACAGGACTGTACTGTAAGTCTGATAACTCTGAAGTCCTCTTAAGATGACATCTTTGCTAACTAGATGTCAGACCACTGACCAAATGAAAATACTCATATTCAGATAGGACCACACCTTGTGGAAGCGCAGCCTAACTTTGCATTGTGAAATATCAGTTTCTCCATCCATTCATTTTCTAACCAACCTTATACAGGGTTGAGGGGGAGCCGGAACCTATCCCAACAAGATACTGTATGGATGCAAAACAAGATAGACCCTGCACGAGACACCAGTCCATCACAGGACACACACAGACACACACACTCACACCAGAGACAATTTTCCAAGAACTAAATTAACTACCAGTGTGTCTTTGAACTGTGGGAGGAAACCCACGAGAACATTTAAGTTGAGCACGCAGATACTGTAGCACCCCAGGTCAAGAATTGAACCCAGGGCCCCATTGCTACAAGATAGTAATGTTAACCAGTGTAATACTGTGCTGCCCCATGCAGTTTGTATTGCTTCATTTTTTATTACTAAGAAAAATTACTATTTAGTTAGATACCGATCAATGGGGTTTTAGCCCACTTTTAAATAGACATTAGACAGATAACTGATCAGGGTTGGTATGGAAACTTATAATTTAGTTATAATAATTAATGAATAATTGTTCACACTTATATAGCGCTTTTCTGGACACTCCACTCAAAACACTTGGACTCCCCTCCACCACCACCAATGTGCAGCCCCACCTGGATGATGAGACCGCAACCATAGTGAGCAATTTAGGCTAAACATGATTGCCATTTTTACATGTGAACATGCAGGACCATAAAACCTAACAAAATAACATTTGTGAATTGGCCAAAGAAGAAAAAAAATATATAAAACACCTTTTTGAAACAATGTATAAGTGTAAAAATATCCTGAAAGTAACCCCCTTGTTAAAAAGTTTTTAAGTCTAAGTTTGTCAATTCAGAGTGTATATTTAGAACTCTTTTTCTTTCAAAATGAAGTAAATGGAGCCCAAGCTTTTATGTAATGCCCATTTAAAAGATGTGCTTTCTGGTAGGAAGGAGTTGATAGTTAACTGCCAAACACAACACAGCACAGAGAAATTAATGTTGGATTCTCATAAATTGTTAGCTGCAATATTATCCTACAGTTTGGATTATGTGTTTCAACTAATGCTTAAATGTACTTATTTAAGGATGAATAGAGCAAATTACCACTTCAAATCCTAATAACTCACAAGAAACCTTTAGGTGGCTCCAAGTTCTATTGAAGAAATAAAATAACCAAATATTTTATATTTAATATTTTAGACATATGTTTGTAAATGCCCTCCACATATATACTGTATTGTAAGCATTGCAGAGATCGTGTTTAAAAGCCAATAAATGTATTTAGAACCATCAGCTGCCTTTGTCCCTTTTTCAATCACTTTGAAATAATGATCCAGCCTGCAGCTGCACTCCTGTGAATAACTCTGCGGCTGAAGACTAAATCATCTACCAAGAAAAGCACTGGCAGGCCAACGCCTTCTCTTCCATCCAGGTCCTGGGAGTGATGGGAAAACCAGACCCGTCACCACTGCATTGCAGAAAGGTGATCTAGCCACTCCTGTCTCAGTCCATGATGCAGCACTACCCCGCCATCTTGACCAACATCAGTCAATGCTCTGGCCTGGATTCAGATAATCGATTTTCAGAATTTCAGGATTTTCACGTCTTGGCCTCCGAGCTACTGTACACACCCTGTAGCTGCACATAGGGGAGAATCAAGGAAGAGTGAGCAGATTCCTCTGGCTCGCCCATCTTTGACCCTATCACCATTTAACACATTCAAGGGCACCGCAGCCCCGTCCTGGTGGTTTAGAGAAACAGATCTCATAGCAACAGCATCACACACCTGCAAGGACCTGGGAAATAGCCAGGCTCACTGTGACATAGAAATAACTCTGGTTTACTAACCTCACACTAGCCACCTGCAGTACATGGCACCATTGACTGATTGCCTGGACTATCCTAATCACAGCCAGCTAGTGACATCACCCAAACTCAAACCCAGTGTTTTTCAGCAGCTGGTATTCTGGAATCAGAACTGCTGGGCCACACAGGCGCCAACCAATTAAGATTTTAGATGCTTATTACATACAGAACAGTCTTGTTGTTGGATAGTGTTGCGAATCATGTAGTGGTTTTCCAGGGCAGATATTTTTATGATAAGAAAAAACTGGGAGCAGGCCTAAAATGCCCCCCCCCCCCAAAAAAAAAAATCCAAAGCAAAAACATGATCACACTATTAATGTTGAAACTGCATTTCTTGGATATATGAATGGGTTCAGACTGCAAAAGATGGTAATCCATGGGGTTTATGTTGGATTAATTATCAAGTCCATCATTTGTCAATGTCATCCTTTCCTGGGAGAAAATGCCTAATTACCTGCTGGGGAACTGCTGCCTGTTATAAATGGAGATGTCATATTCTATGTCAAAGTTCTGCTTGATTATTGGAGCAGCTCATTGTCTGAGACTGCTTGCATGAAATAAACATGAGCTTTCTGGACAGACACAACCAGACGACACAGCTGGGGCTCCAACTGAGCTGGAAGACTTCGAACAGAGCAAACTGGCCTCCAGCCTCCAGCCATTTTATGTCTTCCACTGAGAAAGAAAGGGCCTTTGATGTCTTTAGAGGCTTGCCTGTCGTGATGGTACATTTAACAAAAAAGCTACACAGAGCAGCAACATATAAAGGCTTACTCCACAGGAGAAGACAGAGAGTATGGTGATTTATCTGAAAGAGAACTTTTGGAAGAACAAAAAACCAAATGTCTGAAAATTTGGAAGATACTCAAATATCTTTAGTCACTTATCCTGTTTAAGGCTAAAAGAAATACATAAATTGTATCATTTGGGAAAAATCAAAATAGAAAGTGTTTTATTCTTCTAGGAAAACCCACCCCATTAAAGGAGTTTGAAAATCAGATGAAAAGACATATAGTCATCATATTTAATGGTACTGAAATCACAGTGCCGTTTAAGTATGATGCATCACAGTGTCTTGATTTATCTTAAGAAATAACTGTATGGATTCTGTCCCAAATTCTGGATCTCATGACTACAACAGTCATTTAAAGATGATAAACAAGGCAAAGCATGGTCAACAGCAGGCAGGACCTGGTCAGGGTCCAACTCAGTATACAGGAACAAAGACATTTCATGTTCTGTTGCATCCTGGACTTTAAACAGAAGGACAGCAACATTCCTGCTGACCATCTTTGTTTTCAAGGTAATTTTAAAAAGAGACCTCCTTCTTAACATGGCTCAGCAAAGAAGGGTGTGCATGAAGAAATTCAAAGGGCCAATTTATTTCAGTGCATTTGCAAACAAATACCATTGTCTATTAGCACCCCAGTAATACACATTCCTTGCACTTGTGTGGAGTGTTTTATCCAAAAGGATCCTGAAGCTCTTCATGAAATAGGAAAGGACCCACTTCATACATCACTGAAGCATTACAGCACTTCAATGTAAGAGGCTTCACTATCAGCTTATTAATTGGAAAAGTGAGAAACTGATTTACCAGTTGAATTAAGAAGGATCTTTAAGAGTAGAATTTAGTCAGCCCACCAAGGTTAACGATCCTATGCTGTAATATGGGATCTGGGTGCTCCCGAACACCCCTGATGCATTGATCTGGACATTCTGGTTCAGAAGGTAGAGCATCACCTACTGGCCCGTCGACTTAAAGCGGCAGCATGGGTTTCCTTAGAGTTCTCCCATCCCAATACTGACCAAGACCAGCCTTCCAATCAATCGAGGTCAAGCTAGAAGGTAGTATCAATGCTGAATAAAATAAACCAGCTCTCAACCAAACAGCCAACAACTCAGCACTATACTATCCTCTTTCACCATATTCTCACATATCCATCAGTAAACAGCGCTGTTTGTTCCTGACAACATACTTTGCATATTTAAATTGCCTGAGTTACGTGCACCTCATAATTCCAGACTTTCTCAGCTTAGGCTGAGAGAGACCACCAACACGTGAAAAACATGACAAGCAAAAGCGTTATTCCTAACTTTTTACAGCTCACCATGCTTCTGAGTGTGTAGAAAATGTTCTCAAAACACCCCTCCAATTGTAAAACCTAGTAGTATTTATATTCCGTGCATTTTCTTTATGGTCTCAGCTTGCGGGACTGAACCGGAAAAGCAGCAGCCCTGGGAGAATATAAACAGCCACCTCCTGTTTCTACACAGCGACGCGGCCTTTTCAAGTTTGAAACACAGCTACAGGTTAATCGCTTTCAGCTGACTCTTAACTGGGCGTTTTCTAATGTAATAAGGATGTTAGGTGGCCCAGAGGCTAACACTGGCCTCTAACTGGGAGGCCAGCTTACAGAGATGCACCAGAAATACGGACACTTAAGAATACAGGTCTTTTATGATAAATGAGGCTTTGGCAAATCCTTAACAGGCGAAGTTCAATCTGGTATAAATGGAGTGCACCAACCAATAAGAAGACTCTGTCCATCTGGTCTTAGTGTGAATATGTATGAGTCACTGTTACATCAGGGCAATTCTTACAAGTGGCGGAAATTGCCGAGAGAAAACAAAATCTCTCCTTGTCTAAAATACTGTTAGCAAGGGCTGTAGAGTAGAGGGAATGGGATTTGTAACATACTGTAGCAGCTGTTACTGAACTGCTGTGCCAAAGCAGTAATTCCTACAGCACCTTGACCTATTAGAAGCAGGAGAGCAAGGTAGCCAGGTAGAGCACTCGTCTTTTGGCATGCCCGTATCGCTTGTCGTTTCTCTTCACATCTGGCAGTGGCAAGCAAATACAAATAAAACAAAAAGGAAAATAACACATGTACGTCTCGTTGCTGTCAGATCTGGAAAAGAATTGCTTGTCAGCTTGTGTAATTGGAGCCACGGCTGACCTTAACCCTGCTGGCCCTCAAAGATTGTGTACATGAAGTATCCGGTTTGTGAGCAGGTCAGGAGGCTACAGATTAATGGTTTTTCCTCTTGTTGTGACCCGACAAGTTGTTTGTTTAGAAACAAGGATAATTGCCCCTTTGTCACACTGGGAAATGTAAGATGGTGCACACCTCAGACGTGAGACTTCTGAACCAGAACAGCAATTCAATCAATATCTGTAGAATAAATCAGATCAATAAAGACGTTTCAGTGAGTGGCGGAAGGTAATCAAAAAGGGTTTTTTATATATATATAATGACTTCAAATAAGTTAGCAGAAAGAATTCTCTTATCTAGACTACTGTCATCACAAGGGGGCTCCAAAGTAATTCATCTAATCTTTTACTGAGGTTTAGTTTTTGTTTGATCAAATATCAGACAAGTGGATAATATATTGGTCATGTTAATTTGTTATTTAATGTCTGTAATTGTCTGTTGTAAGATCACTTACTGTAAATCTATTACTGCTGTAGACGATGTAGATGGACCAGTAGCTCTTTCCTGTGGATCACAATTTCCAAACCAATGTCCCAGTGTGTACTGAAGGAGGTGCTATCCTTGAATCTTCAGGGTTGTGAAAGATCCCAAAGAGTAGGGGTGTTAAACCTGGTGTTGTAGTTAAAATCCATTCTTGGTTTACACAGTCTGGCCTCTCAAAATGTCCTTCTTAATTCAATTAATGGAGCATTTCTTTCCTCAGCTGATCTTCTTGTAGTGGGGCTGCAGGCATATCTTGACTTCTGCTTGGGATGATAAGACAAAAAAAAATTGTCCGAACAGGCTAGATGGGATTTCTGGTATTTGAATCTCTCTTCATCCATTTTTACTGTGCAACCTCACGTCTCTGGTCAGTAGATCTTATTGCATTTCATTGCAAAGATGGGAATAAGGCTGGCCACAGCTGAATACAGGGTAGTTCCATTGTGCACTAACCTTAGTTCGGTTAAATGATCTGTCAAACAATTAAAAACATTTTATTTTTTTCCCCATGAAGTGTTCCCCTAGTGTAATTCACACCTCTAATGTGTGTGTGTTCCCTGTGTTCCCTGTGTGTTCCCAACTTGTACCAGGATGGAGTGGCTGTCTGTTAATGAATGTGTAATGTGTAATTTTAAATTATGAACCTGGAACTGGACTTTGAACATTCAAATATAAACAAAAACTAACAACACCATTTAAATGATCAAAATTTGATCACTGTTTCATCTTCCCAATTATGTTTGCACATAGTTGTAGAGCACTTTTTGATTCTCCCACAAAATCAGACAACCATAAGTCTTAATCATGAATGAATACATATAATTTGTCCTTCTTTCTAGCTGGATCTCAGCTGATGCTTTCAATTTCCCAGAGACCTTTCTTGTCACAAGCATATTCACTCACAAAGACACTCAGTTCTGAATCACTGCTTGTGGCAATTCTTTTAGCACTAGGGTGTAATAAATATATAAACATTGGCAGGATGACCCCAAAGTTCACATGCTAGGCCAGTAACATTACACAGCAGTCACAAGCTGTAAACTTTTAACGGCTATTTTTTTAAGATGAGGCCTTGATCAATTGCAGATGTTGGGGTGTTTAAAATTCAGTTGAAACTTTTTTTGGGGGGTGGATGCTTTTTTCTGCAGAACTAAACAGATTTACTTGACAATCCAAGATTTCTTAAGACATTTTAAAATGGTATAATGATAAAAATGACTAAAAAAACTGTTAATGACACAAACCATGTACTTTCTCCTGAGCTCATCTTTTTGGAAGTTTTTCTTTTTTACTTCAATTTCCTTTTTTGTGGCCCAGGGGAAGGTCATAACCATCAGTGTAGGTAGTTACTGGATATCAAACACTGTCTTTGGCCTTCTTTTTTCCTGTTTCACACATACTGTATCAAGGCACATATTGTCTTAACTGCCGTAGGGGAAGTCCAGGCGACTTGTTTGTAGAGTTCAGCTGTTAAATCTTTGGTCTACCAAGTGTCATTCTAGAAACTAATTTCCAGTAAACTTTGAATTTTTGACCATATCAGAATCATGGCATGACATTCTCTGGGACTCACACCTGTTGAAAGCAAGAAGGGTTCCCTACTGTGAGGACCATACTGGAAATAAAAAATACTCAGCGCTAAATAAAACACTCAACATCCTGATTCAACACACTTTTTTATTCAGCACAGATATTTATTTTTTCTTTCCTTTCCTCACATGAAACAAAACTCCATGCCTGTGTCTTGGCCATCACTCTTCAAACACTAGGCTGTTCATTGAATGGAGAGTTTCATTCATTGTGAAAGAGTCATTCATGGTTTCAGTGCAGGTCACTAGTGGGGTTATAAGAAGAATCATCCTTACAATATCAGTTTCTGACATCCCTCCCCATTATACCCACAGAGTGGCTGGAATGGGTTTACTGTTTCAGTTGATACACACTTAATTCTAACATACAAAACATGTCAGATGTCTGAGAACCAGCTGGAATAGAGATTCGCTCATGATGGAAACCATATTCTGAAGTCTGAAAGAGTACAGGACCATTAAACATGTGACGTAGTCTTCCCAAGTTCTCAGCTCCTGAATTTTTCTTGAAAGTGTGAAGTGGAAGATTAATAGCAGAAAACAGGATGGTAATCTCTAAGCATATATTGAAAATCCATCCAAAACCTCTTAATCTTTGAAAGCATTCCTAGATTATTAACTAATAGCTAGTTAATAATTGTATTAAGGCATATAGAATATGTATCCAGCAGCTTTATCACCCTGCAGCTCACAACTAGCAACCCAGTTGTGCTCAACAGGTGTGAGTCTGGTCAGTATCTGGATAGGAGACCTCCTAGGAAAGCTAAGGTTGCTATTGGAAGAGTTGTTAGTGGGACCAATAGCTCACCCTGCAGTCTGTGTGGGTTCTAAAGCCCCAGTATAGTGACGGGGACATTATGTTGTAAAAAAGGTACCATCCTTCAGATGAGATGTAAAACTGGGGTTCTGACTCTCTGTGGTCATTAAAAATCCCAGGGCGTTTCTCGAAAAGAGTAGGGGTGTTACCCGAGAGTCCTGTCAAATTTCCCATTGGCCTTTCCCAATAATGAACTCCTATAGTACTAAACCCTGTCTCTGAACTGACTTCAGCACTCTGCTCTCCTCCCCACTGATAGCTGATGTGTGGGGAGTGTACTGGCGCTCTATGGCTGCCATTGCATCATCCAGGTGCAATATTTATTATGTATGTTTTATAAGGAACCCATTAAGTCTCTATGAATTCTGAGAATAAGATTATTCATTATTTTTAATAGTTTCCCAACACTGGTAAGCAGAATCGTTTTTAACAGTGACTGCTTGCTCCTGAGATACTTTCCTGAAATTTGTTCATTAAAAGATATATACAGTATGTATGTGCTTTCACTGGTAAAAGTTAGCTGTGCCATGCTGATGAAACCTAGTAAGGGTGAAACAGCTGTCCGTGGATGCTGACTAAAACTTCAAATACTGTACATAAGTGAAATTCCAAGTATGCTTAGATGGGTCTTCTTCCCACAAGTGTAAAACAGTGAGAGCCATGCTATATTCCCATAATTTATAAGGAATACATCCAGCTACCTACTATGTTCTTTTATTAATGGGACATACATGTCAGAATCTCAAAGGAATCACTTCAGCTTGAAGTGCCTTGATTTTTCTGGAGAATGTGGGAGATTGACCTAGATTCCAGACGCGACTTTTAAAATTAAAACTGTCTTTTAAACTTGAGTGACTCAGCAGTTCCCCCAAAGAATCTGGATCTAATCAACAGCAGCTCACTTCTCCCTAATTGGTTGTTAGCCCACTGTGCTGGAGTTAGTTCAGAATATTAACCAGAAAGCATATTAATGGTTAGTATTTTCAACATTACTTCTCGTTCTGCCATAAATTAAGATTATTCCAAGATTATTGATGGTGGATGAAAGCATAACTATTATTTTTTGTTAATACATAATACATGTTCATGGAAGTAAGAGATTACTTCCAATAAACTAGGACATGTTTCTGTTGATGTAAGAAACCGGGTTGGAGCTTTTTTTTCATCAAGGCAAATGTATTGTTCATCTAGGTGTAATATAAATTTGGTTACATTTACCAATTATTCTGGCACTGCTTAGCTACTGTATAAAAGGTTGTATTGTTCTCTTTTCAGAATGAATATAGTGTAACACAGGAAAGGAATGCAGTCTGGACCAACGTTAAAATGCAGATTGTCCAACCTTTTCGGCGGGTTACAAACTGCATTGGAAACACTTATGTATTTATATTTAATTTATTTATTTTAAGAAGGTTCTGGTCCTTCTTGCTTTGTGTTCCTGAGGTAAGACGCATTATGTCCAGCCATCTGTCAGTCCCTCTCCTGAGACACCTGCCGGGCTAAAGAGAGCCAACAGCAAATGGTACAATCCAAGTGGAGCACACCAAAGCATGTTGAAATCTGCTGATGCAAGCTCTGCTGAATCAGGCTGACAAAGCCCAGAACAATCACTCCAGGTCTCCTTGCTAAATCATACAGTGATACAGAGAAGTACAATCTATACAGTAAGGAATTGTTGTGTGGTTCAGCATTTAGCTGTGATGCTAAGCCGGGATTTACTTGGAGACCCAAATCAAACTCCTGGTTAAAAAATGGATGTTTTCTCAAAAACTGCACAATGTAATGATCTTGACATCCTGGATGTGTGGCAGTTGAAGAATATTAATTGAAATGACTATGCACTTTGTGTGATTTTAAATCTGTGGTTAAAACTAATATCCTTCCAATTACTCTCTTTGATTATTCACCTGTATTACATTTATTCAGTTCTACTACGAAATTGTCATGTGCCATCTAACAGAGATTTAATACCTCGCTGCATGAAAATATAAACTTAGATTCTGCAGAGAATCCTGAAAATGTATGGAAAGATACTAAATGTTACTTAAGAGGTAACTGTATCTCCTCCTCATCCCATCTAAATAAGTCCTGAAAGAAACGTATCCATCCAATTTAGGGGCGCAGGGGGAGTCAGACATCAGACACATTCTGGACATCAGAAAACTGCTTTGTAATCTGGTGTTTAAATAATTAATAATAATAATATTTCCTTACACTTATATAGTGCTTTTCTGGACACTCCACTCAAAGTGCTTTACAGGTAATGGGGACTCTCCTCCACCTCCAACAATGTGCATTTTGATCAAACAGGTTTTCTGAGAGATAGATTAGGGTATGATAATATTCAGTGCTTGCTTTGGGTCATTCACATACATTTGACTGATTCCTGCTCTGTCCTCTCTTGGGATGTGGAGAAGTCCTTTGACTGGCCTGAAAGTAATTATCTTTGGTTGGTTTTGGAACCTTTTGGATTTTCTCCAGGATTCATTAATATGGTGCAGATACCCCTGCGTGGTATACCTCTGGCCTTAGTTCTCACTAGAAATACTTGTTCTCAATCCTTTCCTTTAGGCACAGGTGCCAGACACGGATGCCCTTTTCACCCTTATTAATTGAATTCCCTTTGGAATCTCTGGCACAGATTATTAAATAAATTCATATTACCCCTCATTACCACAATTGACCTCAATTGGCCCAATCTCAAGCTTTCTCTGCTCTGATAATATTCTGTTATTTGTTTCGAACGTAATGGAATCTTATCCAAACATCCATATCTTTATCTGATGGTTTTGGAAGGATGTCGGGTACAGAATAAAACAGATTAAATAAATTGTGTTCTCTTTGAACTCTGCTGCCAAAATGACTGTGCTTCCTCCACATCCACATTGACAAAAATACAGTAATTCTTTTACTTTTCAGCCTTAAACCAGATCTCTAATTTAATATTCTCTGATGCAGAGGGTCAAAACCAATCTATTAAGGTGGTGCTTTTTTAAACTTTCTGGGCAACGAAGGATCCTATTCTCTATGACGTTGACTCGGTAATAACATTTCTAAAGGGGTAGAGGAAAAAGTAAAGGTTTATTCTATGCTGAAAAGAGAAGAAAAGAAACACGTTTCGGCTGTGGAGTCTTCTTCGGGTGTGAGAAGGAGAGGAAAGTCAGCAGATACGCATGTTGACGCAGCTACCTACTTGAACTATTTAAGTGCGGTGGTAAACATCCGTGAATATGATTAACCACACTTTGCCATGCTAACTTATCACATGGTCTGACTGTTCCCAATTTTAAGTAAAAGGCTAAAAGTCAAAGAAACACAAGTTCTGGTTGTTGAATGTCCTCAGGTGACACCTGGTAGTCTTCAGCCTGAAGAAGGCTCAACAGCCAATACTTTGTGTTTCTTCTACTTTAATTGAATTTAGGTCCTCCTTATATACTGTATATAGGTAATTATGTTTTTGTTTTGCTTTTAGACTCCTTCAAAAAAGAATGTCAAAATATGTAATTTGGGCATTTTGATCTTCAGTGCAATTTTGGGGAGAAGGAAATTGACTGAACTGAGGATTTTTTTATTTGAATTTCCACTACTTTTTGTTCTTAACAGGGGCACAAAATATTCAAAAAAATAACAGCTGACATTTTGTACTTTTGCCTAATTAAAAATGACACATTTCACTTCATTGTCTTGATATATATGCTTTCTGCTGTGTACTGAGATGCATTAAAAATGCAACATACTGTACCATCATGCAACATATGATCCAACAGCTACATAAATACTGTTAATAGTAATACCTAACTGGTCAATATCTGAGACAATAGCTGGGTCCACTGAGCCCAGATAGAGGGATTTGGTTTTCCATACTCCAGCCTCTCTCCTCTATCAGGCTCAGATCTAACAAACTAAACCAATTAACACCCACTCCAGCTCAGGCCAAATACGCCCAGAACAAATTCATACCAGATGAAGCAAGTCAAGTAATCAACACCTCCCCTTACCATTGAAGAAATATTGATGGAAACAGATACTGCCAGGGGCTGACTACATCAACTGTCGTTATTAGCATAATCCTTTCATCCCCCCCATCTTTGAAGCTTTCTGTGTTCTTCCAATATAGAAAATGCCTTGCCCTCCTCATAATGGGAGCTAATAAAGGTTTGTATTCCCTAAAAACCTTATGAGTGGCCTTTCTTTTTAACATGTTGCCAAATTGGATGTGCTAGAGAAGTCAAGCCTTGTGAGACAGTGCGACTAAGTGATCCTGTCATAAGAAGAGGAAATCAGCATCCTTTGTCTGTCTGGAATAGCTAGGAGAATTTATATGATAATAATGTCCCTGTGATCCATAATAATGATAGTTGCTTGGACGTATTCTACAAGGACATAACAGGCACTTTTATGGGATATGTATTAATTCACAGTTCCACTACAGGAGTATACTGTATATAATTTGTTTTTTTTGTGTGAACAGACTGCCTTGATAATGTATACTAACCACAACCTCATGTTTCAGGTGGGGTGATAAAGTACTAGAGCAGGGGTCGGCAAATGTTTTGGAGGAAGGGCCACTAAAAACTTTCTACTAACCTTGAAGGACTATCTGAGTGAAATCCTCTGTCTAGCCAATAAACTCACCGACTGGAATAGGTCGCGTTTCTTCAGGCAGATCTCCTCTACGACCTCTTGCATACACTGCTTAATAAACTCACCACCTGTGAAGGGTCTGCCAGCTGCTGCTAGAAGCTGTAATACTCGATAACTAGCTTGGGTAGCCGCAACATTTTCTTCGAGTTTTCTCTGGAAAAACGTTTGCTGCCCCTGAAGCGATTTTTTCAACTGTTCTAATTTTTTCCTCCACCCGTCTCCTATTTTGTCTCGTAATGCCCTTTTATGCTCTATTCTTTAATCACGGCGATTGTTTCCTGACAGACTAGACACATTACCTTTTCTTTCCAAGGGACACAAAAGTACTCTTCTGACCATTTGTCATTGAATTTTCGACCCTCTGCATCGATTGTCAGTTATAACTTTTAGAACCGTTTGAAATCATCACCTGCTTTCAAACAAGATAGCGCACACTAGACGTCATTTGCGTGACTGAGCCAATCACAGTAGGCAACAAAAATCCAAATGAATTTGCTGTAAGAATCAGTTGTAGCACAGGCGTGTGTGACCTAGGCTAAAGCTGACATCTGATGGGCTAAAAGTAAAATGCATTGTGCAATACGTGTTGTTCTGCAATTGACCGTTAGTGCTGAGAGAGCAGCAGAGCTAACAAGCAGAGGCCACTGGCGGAAGATTTTCAATATCTGATGCAAAAAGTAACCCTCGAGATTCAAACAGGAGTGAGCTGCGGGCCACTCAGCGAAGTTCAGCGAGATCTCCCGGCTCCTGTACCCTGGACTGCGCCCTAGTTTCCAGTTTGGGCTTCCCTTGTTTGGACTTGTTTGCCTGTGATCCCCCCATGCACCTGGATCACCATTGGCACCGCCCCCTGATCGTCATCCCACCTTTCCCAGTAGCCCTTCTCCAGTCTCTTCCGGATAATACCGTCTGCATGGGGTTCTAAACTATGCACTTCACGGGAGTCGGGACTGGCACCCGTTACACCAAGAACAGGTAATTCAAAGCATCTCAAATAAATACATAGGGTTTGACGGGTTTAGTGGGTCTCACACTCTGAAATTGACTGAAAGTGAAAGTGTCTCTGTATTTATGGCCCCTTGAAATCACTGGTTTGAACACAAAGTATTGTTTAGTTCTAAAATGATTGATTATTTGCATGGAACTACCCAAAAATATAATGTGTGTGCAACTGTATGCTGTTAATCTTATGACTGCATAATTCTAGAACAGGATGCTTTCAAGATCCTTGTAAAATGAATGAAAAATCTGTTCATTATCATGCCTTGGCTAAGGCACGGTTAGTCACGGGCATGAATGATTTAATCCTTAAATCACACCTGAAGAAGGCTCCACGGCCAAAACGTTGTGTTTTCTTTCTTCTCTTTTCAGCATGGACTAAACCTATTACTCGTTCCTTTGCAGCCTACTGTACGCATGCTGACGCAGCTACCCACCTGAACCGATTTAATCTTTGCCTTGTAGGTATTGCTTTCTGTTTGAATGAAGGCCAACTAATTCAACTACATCTTGCCCACCCAAAGAAGCGAAAAAGAAAACATTGTATAACAAAAGAGACAACTTCAGCAGGACCTGTGTGATGATTGACCTAAGTGTTTTTTCCCTTCTTTGGACCTCTTCTGCTACTGTGTCCAGGTCTGGTTACTCATCGAATGTAAGTGTGAAATGTGGTGTACTGAGCATGAAATGGAATACCCTAAAGCGATGATGCTTAAATGATTCTTGCATCTAATTATATTTTAAAAACACATGGTTCAGGTATTCAACATCCTCAAAGGCACTGACAGATTAAACACACAAGACTTCACATTCAGTAGTGAGGCACTAACCACACATGGAACGCACATTTAGAACTGGGAACAGGAGGCTAAGAACTGGACTCTGAACGTTTTTATAAAGGATGAGGGAGCCTTGAGCAGACTGCACAACTGTAGTTGAAGCTGATATTGCTGATAAGATAAAGGATGAATGAGATCTTTGGATCACTTAGTAGTGGCTAGGAACTGGATAAAACTGAACAGGCTCATCTTGTTTGTAACCTTTCTAATGTTCTTATGCCTGGGACTGCTGTACGTCATATCCCTTGTAAAGTGGATGGACAGTAATTGCACAACACATTTTTTGTGCTTTTTCTTATTCAAGAAAAATAGAAATACTACTATAGAAATACCTAATGTGGAAAAAAAATGATACGTAAATAGATAAAAAAATGAATTCATAATGCAGCTGGACATACCTCTTGTGAGTATACAGTATTGCGACTATTTTCTTTGTTCTATAGTATTTGAAAGGCTTTAATTAGCTTCTTGTCTTGTAATGCAGTAGTAGAAGTGAGAGTAATGGAGTTGGAATCTTCTCAGTCTCATGCTGAAAGAAAACACTTCACCAGAACATTTGGACCGACAGCTCTACAGCTCAAAAAGCACTACAATGTCTTTAAAAACAAGGCAGGAGATGAGAAGCTTTTACAGCTCAGTACAGTTAAGCCCTCTGCTTCGCTGTGTTACAGAAAGAGGAGAAAACTGTTATTTGATGGTACAAAGCAAAGCAAAGTTTAGGGACATGTGAGAGACGCCCCTGGATGATATGCAGGTATACAAGTTAACTAAGAAAAATAGAGGAAAAATACTTAATTTTCCTTTTTTTAATAAGACTATTACTCCTCCTGTGGAAATAGTCCAGAGGAACTAAAATCTGTAAAGGGTAGCAGCATAAAACACACTTTAATTGGCAAAACTGGCAGTGGATCTATATCCAAAAAGTAAATATATAATAGTGATATCTAACCCCGAACCGCAGACAGTAGTTTCAATCTGTCTGCCAGCACTATTCCATTTTTTATGTTCTGAGGTTTTAAAAAATACAAAGGATAGTCTGTGTGGATTTAATTCTGGGAGATTGACGATCTGTTTTCAATATATAATATATTTTGAATAAGCACACATTTAAACAGAGAACATTATTATTATGGCACTGTTACACTCTTCCTTGTCTTGCTCTCCTTGCAGATAATGTTTCTGTGAAACCACAAAAGCTCAATACTCCAACTGCAGGTAAGATGAAGTCATCAGAGCCAAGTAATATAATTCCATGCTTACTATGATACTGTGTGTTCAATACTTACAGAATCATGCTCATGTGGAAATGTAGGATACAGAGTCCTAATTTTAGAGCCCACTCATAAGGGCTATTTGTCAATATTATGTGAAATTATGGACATTATGTTTTAGCTGAGATTGAAACACTGCTTTCAAGAATCTAAATGCAACGAAACAAAATCATGATACATTCTATTCATAAAGTAACAAATCAAAGGAATGAAAAGCAAAATTCGCATTACTGTGATTGACTCATTAATGTTTTCAATCACTAAGCTGAAATAAAATAAAAAGTTTAAAGGATGAAGATGCACATTGGTTTGAAACCCTAAAGTAATACTTTACTGTCTTATATTATCCATGTATGATTATCATGTGCCAGTAGTAACAAGATTTCATGAAAAAGTAATTTTGAGGAACAAATGAATTGAAATTATTACCATAATCATAACTATTAATGGAATATTCATCATAGGAGTTCATTAGCAAGCAATTCAACAATACCTTTATTTCTAATTTGTTGCCGTTGCTTCTCCTCGCCCTTAACCATACAGTAAAAAGAGTTAAACGGTCAAAGGGAGATAATGATGTAGTCCTGCATTTAAAGATGTCAGTGACCTGGATCCCTCTGGGGTGAGTGCCCTTTGAAGTCGTGTTTAATGCTTCCTCTTCAGAATGGTGCTTTCCACTTCCTAGCCATCCTGAGATGGTTATCACTGACTCCAGGCGGTGGTTGAACCTGGACACTTTTCCTTTCAGGAGAGTGGCAGGGCCAGCCCATGCTGCTAAGGACGGCTTATTACTTATTACCCCTGTCTGAAGTCATTAGGAGCAAAATTCACTGGGCCCTGAAAAAGCTTCAAAGGAAAGAATAGAGCACTCTTGTTCAGAAGGATGTGTGAGGGGAGATGAGAGCTTCTTTTAAGCGCATGGAAGGTAGGACATCAGTTACAAGGGTTTAGTAAAGTGCAACGGACCTTATTAAACCTCATTAGACTCCACTAGGTCTCTGCAGCTCATCGGATATTGCTATCTTTCAACAGACTAAATTGCTTGCTCCCTCAGAGTAGTGCTACCTTCCTGTTGGCAGACTGAAGCGTTCCTCTTGAAGCCAGATTAATAGAGATGTGTGGATTGAACACATGCTGGACTTGCCTGGAACAGCAACTTTGAATTTGATGTGGGAGAAAACGCACATTTTTTTCTCCCAAAATTGCTACTGAAAGATACATCAAAGAAGATCTGTATCCACCAATCCATCCTAAGAATGTGTCTGTTAATTGATAAAAAGCCTCATCGAGTCAGTTCGTCTCTTTGATCTGCTCGGCCTTCCAATATAAGATTTTGAAATAAAGCATGGCAACAATATACTGTAGAAATCCAAGCTATCCTACTTTACTGCTCCAGACAAAAGATTCATGGGTACTCGTCCCTTGCTTCAGGCCACTCTTTCTTTTGTAAAGCTGAGTTTGCACTCCTCAATAACTGAATTCTCTCTTCCCAAAGGGATCTGCGTGAAAATCAAAAAAGCACTGCAGTCCCCAGTTGTGAGCTGAATGGGTTTCAGTGGGCAGGTTATTAACCAAATCATCTTTGAAGAGCATAATGGGTCATATGTGATCAAAGACAGGGAGAGACTCTTGAGCCTGTCTGCCTTCACCCCTCAGCCTACATCAGCATACAAGATGTAGGGTCCAGCGAACTGTCTCATCCTCATTAAGGGGAAGGAGAGAAAAGAAGTGATCAATGGTTATCCTAATGGAAATCCGCTACTTTAATCATGTCAGAAGTCAAAGCAGTAAACCACACAAGCATCTGGACAAGGAGCAGAGGGCACATTTCCTTTGTAACAGTCAGTCTGCTAGGAGGTGGGCTCACAGATTGGTAAAATCGGGAACATTGTTTTTCTACAGGCATTGCAAATTAACTAATTATAGCATGTGATATTTGAATGTCATTCTATATGAATGCATTTCTAATTAGCAAAACAAAATGTGCATGGGCAACTGATGGCAGTTTATAAACTCTTTTATCTACAATGTATAATGATCCTGACTTCTATGAAGTGACTTATTCTAAACATACTGTATATGCTCTTTTACTGAGATTTGCATGAATTTTAACTGATTGTTGTGTCACGGGTTTACTTTTCTCATTACTTATCAAAGCTGTAGGAAAGACCTCAGAGAATCAGAAAAACAAAAATTGTGTTTATTGTATTGAACAAAAGCATTCCTGGCCTCAGAGACAGAACGAAAACCACTTGGATGTAAAAAAATGCCATCCTCTTGTGTTCAGCATTAAAATATTTATCTTTATACCTCATTGCATAGTCAAACATTCAATAAAAGAAAGAACTTTGAAGAAGAGGAAAAACTTTAATTGCCAGCAACGATGACTGGCTTGTGGTAAATACAGGAATGTAATGTGTTTATTTGATACCTTTTCACAGGAGTAAAATTGCAAACCCAACATAGGTCTGGAAACTTGTCCCTTGTGGCTGGTCAGGACTCCAGGACTCAGGTAGTAAGAACAGTGCATATTCTTCAAGTCTTGTCAAAACAAACTCCAGGTTGGATCCATCACTGCGGTAGTGACAGACAAGTTGGCTTTGTGCTAGTCTGGAAGAGCAGAGGTCTGTCGGAGCTCTGAGACATGGAGTTTTTCTGAAACTCCAGACACACAGGCTGAAACATCTACTGGTGCCATAAGAACACGATAAGGGTGTTTGCCTTCACCACGCGCTCCTAATTGAACAGGTATTTACCTTCTTGACCTCACGTATTTTAGCCCTGCCTCAGCCCCAGTCCTGTGCTCAGTCATTGATTGGGTTTCTTCTCTTGAGTCTCTTGCTTATTCCGACCGGCACTTCATTGTTCTCTTAGTCGCTAGCTTACTTTCTAGTTCTGCTTCACTGCACACCGACCCTTGCTTGTGCTCATGTCGTTGCTCCCGAATTCCCCTCGGCTCATTTACTGCCAGTGTCTGCTTGGCTTCAGACCCTGTTTGCTATAGTACTTCTTCTGCATCTCCTGGATTTGTCCTTTGTCACGGACTGAGCTACACCTTGCCTCCGCACTCAGAGTGGTACTTTCAGTCTTGCTCTTGCCTGTCTGCTTGCTGACTCTCCGAAGTCAGTGCAGCGTCGTTACACATTACGCTTTATTTTAGTAACACGTTGTTTAGCCACTACTACAAAACTACTATTAATATTCAATTAGTATACCTCTACAATGTTAGTATAGTCTAGAGAAATAGAATTTAGAGCATACTGTATATCAGTATACAGTATATTGAAATAACCACAATTTATATTTGCTATAATGCATACTAAGCAGAATGGCAGTACATTCCCAGAAATTCATATAGTTTGTGGATACTTTTGGCCTCACAAGTGAATGCCAGCTGCCAAAATGGACTCAACATGCAATTACTGAAGCAGCATTATGCCCTTTTCTATCCTATACAGTATAAATTGACTATGTAGGTTATGTGACCGTGGTATTTAGTCAGGGAACTCCAAGTTAGTAGAAGCTCATATTGATGCCTATGTGATCCCCCCCGTGGCATAACAATAATTGTATTGGAAAATACTGTATGGTAGATTAATTGAACATATGGATTAAATGTGTCATTTTAGTTAATTGATCATTCATGGCTGACCATGATATCTTCAAGACACTTTAGTGACTAGTGTTGTGCATAAGCTCTAACAGCAGTGAGTTATTTGAGCACAGGTGATTGATGAGGTATCCTGTTGATCGTCACACCTTGAGAAAATCCAGCAAGAAAAACACAGCGATTATAAAGAGTACACCGCCTTCGTGCCACCAATAATTTGAAAGTTGGGACTGAGCCACATCAGGAGGAATCACTAGCAGTAAAAAAAAAAAGTTTTTGACTTTCCATATAATTCAGGGAAATGTCACAATACTTAAGCAGATGACTAAGCAAAAAAAAAAGCATTACAATTAAAATTGTATTTTTGAGTATACCGATATTACATTATACTGTATGTACAGTACAAGAAGAGAAAAACCCAAGTCTCTGAAGGCACAGCCAATGTCAGGTACCAGCAGGACCTACATGTGCTGGAAATAAGGGCTCCTGGCTTGCAGTGTTGTTTCTTGGATGGTGGGGGAAATTAGTAATGGTGTTAAACGAGTTAGAGGTATATTTCACCTGGCAAGAAGAGAAACAAATATATTCCCCCTCTCTTTTCAGATCATTTCATTTTGGCATAACGGTGTATAAATTAGGGACTGCCAGCTTAAATATACGACTCTGAGCCTGGCGGGATTTTTTAAAGTTCTTTTTGTCCCATTTGGATATTTTCTTTTGCAAGAAATTGTAAATCAAAATGTTATTTTAAGCTACCTAGAGTGAACAGCACACTTGATTTGGGCTATTACATATAGATTTCTTTAAATTGAAAACTCTCGGGGATTCAACTTGTAAAACAAAGTTAAAATAAAGTTTTAAAGACACAAAGAAAACAAACCCACTGAAAAAATATTTTAGTTTACAATTGTGCCCAGTTTTCTGCCCAGTTGCAGACATAAATATGCCAGCATCTGTTAACTTATGGTTTGAATGACAGCTATGGTTTTGTGTAAGAATAAGCCAATTACAGTATCAGCGGAATTACAATTCAGTAGTATACAATTAATAAGGAATTATTGTAATACAAAAGCAATAAAAAATAACGAGCAATGCATTTAACAGCTTAAGGATAAACATCAAAATGTATCTTGTGGCATGATAGTGTTTCAGATTAAGAAAATGACTTTCTTTTAGGTAACTAAAATGAAATTAAAGGCAACAAAGAAATAAAACAAAACTAAACTATTAAAAGACTAAGAAGTCTTCTAATGCAATAATGTTTCCTTCAGGCCCATATCTCTGCTCTTCATGATAGCCCCATTAGCGGTGTGTGTGTTAGTCTTGTCAGCTCAACACTCTGATTTCTGTGTCTCTTTAATACTGATAATCAATGCATTAATGTACAGAGTCCTGCTGGGGTTATCGACTTACAGGAATGTAAAGAGCACAGCTTCCCCTTAAATGTGGTTGCTTAAATGTGTCTTCTAAAGATATGATGTCAGTGGTACACAAATAAACTTCAATACTGCTGGGTGAAAATGTTCTGGCACATTAGATAGAGGCTTTATTCCATCATTTTGTCAATCATTGCTCACTTTGGGAAACACTAGCAGCGCCTTTAAGAACTTATGGAAGGTTACAAACAAGATGGTGCCATTCAGCCCCTCTGTCCTGTTTGGTAGTTGGTAGTTAATTGATTCAAGAATCCCATCCAGTTATTTCTTGAAAGACGCCAAGATATCTCCTTCTACACAAAATTTCCACTGTACCTTTTGGAAGTTCCACCCTTTTAGAAACACATCCACTTGTGTGCTCTGGTTCATGCTTCACTGTGGGACTCTGGGTCCCACAGTGGACTCTGGATTGACTTTGTCAATGCCTTTGAATTGTATTAGTCCCCTTATAGTTTTCTTCTTTCAAGGCTAAGAGAACTAAGTTTTTAGCTTCTCAGTGGAAGGTATTTCTTTTCAGATGATGTATCCCCTCTAGTCTCTCTAAACTAAATACAGAGCAGCAATATATTTTCTATAATATGGTGTCCCAAATTCCACAGAATATTCTAAATTTGGAAGAGTGCATTATACAATTTCAACATACTGTAACATTCATTGATTTAATTTCTACATTTAACTACCCTTTTTATTGCTTTCTTTTATAAGGTGTACAGTAAATAACATTAACATAAAAGACTTTCAGATAAGTAACCTCTTGAAACTGTTTTTCATTTACTTTTTAGTTTGTTTTTGTCACGTGCATGCAAAACTCTGTTCTCGTCTGCACTGCATGTCATTCTCTTTTAGAAATCTAAACCTTTTTGAATTTTCTTACACTTCTAGTATTTACTTATCACCCTGTTGTGGTATCATCTGCAAAAAAAAATTCTTTAATTAGTAAACTAATTAACACTTAACTAATTGACTAAGGAAGAGTTTAAAAAGGAAGAGCAGTGGTCCTACCACAGATCCCTGTGGTACTTACGTGAGCATTCGCCCCTTACCTGTCATTTTCTCTATTATTCAACTCTCACATTAACTCATGTCACGCAGGTGTACACAGTGGAACCCAGTTGTAAAGTGCTTAAACTGTCATAGCTGCTTAAAGAAAGAGTGGAATGATTACACTGTCTCTTTAGCGCCAAAGGAAACTCCACTTAAACATTTTATGATTTCAAGATCACTGTAAAATAAATTAAGAATGACCAGTACAATTCAAGCACTCACTCACTTACAGCACTCATGTGATGTATTATGTTTGAACTGTTCTCACAAGAAACTGGCATGCACTGTTCTGAAAAGAGCTGTACACGTGTAATGTTTTTCTCCATGGAGGATGTATAAGTGCCAATATTCATTGATTAACAACTCTTCAGAAGAAGACACTTGAAAATGCTCCATCTGCTCATGTATCAGCATTCAATAGGTCAGATTAAATGCAAACAGAATCAGAGTATAGTTTCATGCAACAATGTATACAAGTGGAATTTATGTTAATACATAATGAAGGAAAAACAATTGCAAGGACAAATTTAAACTGCAACACCGACATGTAAGTGCGTTTTTATAGCATCAACAGCAGCAACATAAATTTTAATTCTAAATCACAAGTCACAGAGGCAGATTTGCAAAAAAATACCTGCATATGAAAGATGCAGTATGTCTGTCACCTCACATACAGGATTCCCAGTATAGATAATGGGGGTGATCTGAATGAATCCTGTTCTACTGACTGAATTACTGTAGATACAATTACTAGAGGTTTAAGGGAAGGAGTAATTATGGAGTATAAGAGGAATTAAGCCATACCAAGGATTTACAGTATTAGTCTTTTCCTTAATGTTTAAGTTATCCCCTATGGGTGCATGTTGACAATGAAGGACTCCCAAAGTGTATTGGTTGGAGAAATCACAAAATTTGATCAAATTCCAGAAAACCGCCCCGAATTACCAATCTTAAACAGGAGCACTGACATTTTGTGAAGCATTTTGACTCTAAAGAAATGCCACGGGGATCCCTTTCGTCTTTTGACTAAATACACATGCCAACATTAGATTCAAGATGTTCACAAAACAAGACAACCTTAGAAGAAATCCAGGCTCAGTTTAGTTGGTGCTGTTCTCTTTCTCTCCTCCAGGGCATTCAAGGAAAGGCGTATAATCCACAGACACTGGCGAGTTGCACACTCAGCGCACATACCGTACAAGGTCATTTTTGCCTCAGTAAAACAGGGCATTGATGTGGCGCACAGAGACACTAGACGCGAGGAAAATTTTCCAATGCATAAGTAAAATCGCCACCAACCTCATTCTAATGCACTTGGCCTTTGCTTAACAATGAAGTGCACTATCAGGCAAATGCCCTGCTAAATAGTCTATGAATGAACTAAACAGAGCACTCCTTATCTAGCCCCTTGTTGTTTTTGAACATGGAGAATGAAACCAGGCGTTGGGAATGATGGTTCCCACTGCTGGCTACAGTCCTTCCGCCTGCAGCTCATTTTAGCAAGCCCTCAGAAGACAGACGTGGCCTCTCCTGCTGGAAACAGGAGATCTCTGGGAATTAACATTCAGCACCAGTCCTGCCGTTTTTCAAAGGACATCAGAATAGCCTGGAACCACGGGAATATCCACTCTTGGAATTCAGGCAGCTTCTTCTGCTATAAAATGTGCTTCAAAGAGAAGAGGTCATTCAGATTCTGATTAATACTAAGATCTACGAGGGGATGTGCTGCACGCCCGCATAGAAAATCCTGGGGAGAACGCTTCACAAAAAATACATGCTTCAGTGAAGAGGGCACCATGCACAGTCTAATGGCAATGAAGCTTCAGAGATCTGCAACCAACATGGACTTCAGGTTTCGAATGACAGTTTTAACAACGTGGTGCCTGTTACAGTACCTGGATAAAGATACATGGATAAAAGACAAAACAATAGCTGAAAGAATAATCCAACATGCAAAAGAAACTGACTGAATAGTTTTACCTTTGCAATGAACACACACTGGAATAATCCCCAGAACTACTTTAACAACCTCACTTTTCCTTTCGAGGCTCATCTGCTAAATTTGTAATGCTTTCAGAAAAAAAAGCTTTTCATATTATAATATCTGCACAAAGACCATTGCCAAGACACTGATGTAACCTGATGTAAAGTTACAACAAATAATAGTACATAACAGGACTGAAAAGTGCAGGATAAAATTGTCAGCTTCATTTCAATACAAATCTAGTACTGAAACAATGTCTTAAACAGTAATGCATGTCTTAAGTAGCGGTTAGACACCTCTCACATTATGACAATGTATGACAAATTATACTTCATGAATACTTTACAGTACATACTTTCCACAAATTCACCTCAATTCATGCATCACAATGTAAGAGAAGGTGTCTGATTGAAGTGCGTATCCTCAGATGATCAAAGAAAATGCATTAGGTGAAATTTCAAGACTTTCTCCTTAATAGAGCCAAAACAAGTGGAACTCCACATGCACATTTTGAGACATGACATTTCATCAAAAGAACGAGCTATTTCTGTCATAGTTTGATGTTAACTGTTGGTTGTACTAGCTTCAGTCTTAGACCAGTCTTACCGTTAAGCAATCAGCTTTTCACCTGCCGGAATTCAAGATTATTTTAATTCGAGATTGGATTAATAATGTGAAAAGGTGCACCAAAATAAAGAATGCCCAATAAGTATCGGTGATGCATTTTTCTTTTAGCAATTTTTATTTTATGCTCATTTTAATTTCAGAATCACATTTTATTATTTATTCATATAAAACACCAACCCATTCTGGAATTGCAACTTGCGCCTTGATGTCTTCGCTCACAGTGTCGACCCCTGAATCTATATGAGGAAAATGAGACTCCTCCAGCTCCGCCCACCTATCAGCACATTTTCGACAAACTCTGCAGCAATGGAGAGGAGGTACAGTGCCCGGTGGAGCACTCTTATTTGACATCACCTAGTGCCTACAGACTGCTGTCACGGACTGAGTGAGAGACCTACAAAAAAAATTCCCCTACATTTTATTCACTTTATATTATATTATTCACTTCATTCAAATTTCACTTCCACTCCGATCAGAATCAACTTCAGGACGAACTGATCCATTTTATGACAATATCCGCTACTTAGATGTAAGTCTGTCACTAGAAATTTATTACAAAGTTGCTTATGTGCAATGAACAATTTTACACCAAATTACGGAACAGGTACACATACCACATTTTTTTATTGTAAATGTTTTCCTGCGAGGACAAAAAGTTGGTATCAAGACTAAAATAAACTTAAGGAGAAAAGTGAAAAAAGACAAGCATTTGTTGTACACTATAGCTCAGAAAATATTTTTGTAAAACATGGGGTTTTATTAACTCCTGGTCACGGAATGCAAAGAAAAACCTAAGATCAATTGTTGGAAGTCACTGACAAATATTCACCCCACGGTATTGGTATACATCTTTCATGATCTAGATTAAGCACAGCCTTACTGAGGTATTTAAACAGAACTGCAGCATATTGCTGAAAGGACTTTTTCAACAGGAAAAAAAATATAGAGCTGTACTCATCCAAACATTTTATTGACAATGCAGTGGTCTGGGAGAACTCAAACATATCATCACAGAAATTAAATAAAAACAAATCCAATTGTTATGTAAAATTAGAGAGGTTCATCAATTAAGAATGCACATAGTGTGCCTCACTATGTCCTTGGTCTGATGTTCAACCACAGTGCGTTACGCAACAACCCCAATTCGGTGTTATTCAAAGCACAGAAAGGACAGCATCAGACGTGTTGCTATGGGGATTCTAAACGCTGATTTTGGCGAAGTCTCCACTGTTCGTCTGCTGCCTGTTGAGTTCTCTTCTTGAACTCCCATCTCCGGCTGCAGTCCCCACACACCCAGTATCCTGGCCTATACTGGGCTACTGTGCAAACAAAATACTGAAGGCCATAACCACACAGCATAAAGCCACGTACGGGCTTTTCCGTTCACCTGCAAGAGATGACATACAATTATACACATTCATTCAAGCTCACTTGAACTGATCTGCTCTGCGGTTGGGCAGTTGTGTATTGTCTTGGTGGGGCAGATCATCAGTGGTAGATGAAGTAGGTGCTTAAGGTGCTTTGAAATGAAAAGCGCAACCTAAATTCAGTTATAGATCTCCTTATATGGTAGTTTAAAAGAACCTAGCAAACCTGTAGAATTTCAGCCATCAATTGTTAATCATAATAATAATAATAGCTTACACTTATATAGTGCTTTTCTGGACACTCCACTCAAAGCTCTTTACAGGTAATGGGGATCCCCTCCACCACCACCACTGTGCAGCCCCACCTGGATGATGCCATGGCAGCCAAAGTGCGCCAGAACGCTCATCACACATCAGCTATCAGTGGGGAGGAGAGCAGAATTTTGAAGCCAATTCATAGATGGGGATTATTAGGAGGCCATGATTGGTAAGGGCCAATGGGAAATCTGGCCAGCACACCCCTACTCTTTTCGAGAAACTCCCTGGGATTTTTAATGACCACAGAGAGTCAGGACCTCAGTTTTATGTCTCATCTGAAAGACGGCACCTGTTTACAGTATAGTGTCCTCGTCACTATACTGGGGTATTAGGACCCACATGGACTGCAGGGTGAGCGCCCCCTGCTGGCCCCACTAACACCTCTTCCAGCAGCAACCTGTTTTACCCCGGAGGTCTCCCATCCAGGTACTGGCCAGGCTCACACCTGCTGAGCTTCAGTGGGCTGCCAGTTGTGAGTTGCAGAGTGATATGGCTGCTGGCTTAAGTGATATGGCTGGTTAAGACTCGGGAAACCCTGTATAATGTAATCTGCATTAACTAGTAATACAATTATGTGTTATGCATCTTGCTTTATATTTTTACTTCTGCACAGTTTCTTACTCGGCATGCTCACTTACTGATGAGCTTCTTGAAGGGATTCAGAAAGCTGATTAGGAAACCAATGGACCGACAGGGCAAGTAAATATCTGCACTACGAGATGGTTACTGCCGGGAAAGTGATATACTGCACTTCCCCAGAGCTAGACTGCCTTTACTCCAACTACGAGAAATCGTCTTTTGAACCTATTACATGGAAGAGGAAGCCGACATGACAAACACTTCAAACAATTAACAATCACATAGAAATATATCAAACTGCTGAGGCTGAATCACAATTTAAATATGCTTTCCAATGACAGGTCTGGTAATAACTACAGAACACAAGTCCAGCTGAAAGCAGTTAAATGACTGCATTCGGTACCGTCTCATCTTCGGCAATGATTTACCTAAAAGAACATGGAATCTACGAAGAGAGAGCAATCTCTCTGGAGGAACTGTAGTCTTACGTCTGCGTTTTATAATAATGTTTGAAAAACAAAGACCTCCTTTCAGATCAAGTGTCTTTCTCAAGACATTTCCAGGGGTCTCAAAGGAAGCTTGGTGTTGAACAGCTCTGAGCTACCGACATATCAGTTTCTAGATGACTTTCAGGTTTAATGTTTACAGGACTGCAATTACTTATGAATGAGTTCTTAGGGCATTTTCCCCTGAGAACATTCATCAAAAAAACAGGCAAAGGCCTGATATGTTTGTTTTTAAGCAACAGGCTTTTTGTTATATATAAAAAAAAACACTTCAGAATCCACTGGTTTCTAGAATAAAGAATCCAGCTAGAATTGGTCCAACACTGAAGTGGGCTCAACTGGGTGCCATCTTTCAGGTTCCTTTGTCCAGGTTATGTGCAACTTAAAAAGGCTTCTGCCATTTCAAGCTCTCGAAGAGGGAGAGACGTGATCTTGCGGGGATCTCTTCGACAGAATATACTGAGCAGAAGAATGACTGAGACAAGAGCTAAAACAAGCCCCAATGTGAGATGAACCACTCTGAACTACTCAGTTCAGTGCTACACCGAACCTTCACAAATCTAGAAGAGTTGGGTGCTTATTTTGGCAGCAGAAGGTGGTGGTGGTGGTGTTGTCTGGATGTTTAGATGGCAACCTTGAAAGAATATGTTTATTCACTCATATTATTAAGCTTTTGAGTTGCTTTAGAAAGATAACCAGAAGCACAAGACCTTCTGAAGCATTCATGCTTAATTGTACAAGATGCAAACATACAGCATTTGCATTTATAAGGCAACTGGTGTCAAATGTTATGAGCACAAACCATGATGTCAATTAGAAGTTTTCTTTCTTAACCATAACCATAACTTGTCATTGAGCCAACTAGCTGATCTTGGTCAGAACAAGATTTATATAATCTGCATAATGTGACAGTCATGTAAAATCAGTTACATTTCTACACTTCCTTAACAGTGCATTATCAGAGTCTATATTAATATATCTTTAAGTCTACATTATTAAAGAAACTGACTGGAAAAATGTGATTGTTATGCAATTCTTTATAATAAAAAAAATGATAAGATATCTTACCTATCCTTGCACATTTCCAGAATATTCCCAGAACTCTGCAAATAACAGCGAGATAAAGACATTTTACTACAAATGTATGTAATACAGCTAACAAATTTAATGGAAATATTAGATTTGTTAGAGGTGCCCACCAATATCCTCAATGCGTATAATTATGGTTAGAAAACATATGCATAAACGGCAGAAAGAAGAGTAAAAGAATACGTGGTATTCTTTACCATGCCATAGACCCAGGAAGCAACACCTGCAAATAAATCAGTATCTGCACAGAAATCAGCCCCCTTTTGCCCCGCACATCTACATGATTATTTTACTGCATTACCTACAAAGCATGCAAGTAAACAATGGACAAACAAAAAGATGGTCAAGAATTTTAGTTAATATCATTTTCAGCCACTCTGCACAATGATGATCACACTGCTGAAGACATGGTCATCTGTGCATTTCAGCATCACGCAGACAGTGGCTGAGCACGTTAACATCTCTTTCCGCACAGCCGAAGGACATTTGGCTGACCCAGCCTGAAACAAATGATTTTTTAAAGCTAAGTAAAAAACAAAACAAAATCCTTTTCTTTATTTAGCCACTTATCTGTGCGCTGCAGTTCAGCCTATTCTAAATGAACACACTGTAAACATACAGATATACGTGTCAGGGTCGTTACAACGTATAGTTTGCTGTTATTTCAAAACGATTGTTTTTACAGTTCACGGTTCGCAAGCGAAGGCAATGACGCCGCGGGGGGCTAAGAGTAAATTACTGCCAACTGCATCAGAGGTCATTGCCATTATGATCATAGTTTTCCTGTGCTGTGTGTTTCATTAGGAGAACATACCGATGAATTACTGGCTGAAGGAATGCTTCCTGCCTTGACACTTGATCTTTGTGGGCCTACCCTTTGGTTTGGACTTCCTTAGCACCTCATCGTGCTTCCCACGTTTTAAGATAATCTCCGCCCGTGCTTGCCTGCCACCTTCCACATCTCCTGTCCTCTCTTAGGACCGAGCCATTCAAGCCTGCTAAGATGCACGGAGGTGGAGAGCAGCACCAAATGACATAAAAATCACCCCCTCCATTACACTTTTTACATGTTCTCAACTGGTTTACTCACAGCTGGGTGATTAGTTCCCTGAAAGTTGTAGTTTCAGTCTTTCACTGAGTTAAGTTCTTGAAACTTACATCTAAGAGGATCATTCTGGGGCAATATTTGCTATAGAGTGACTATACTAAAGACTGCTTAATATACAGCATATATATATATCAATATTCCTGCAGTAGTGTAACATACATAGCATAATTAATTTCCCTAATGAAGTTTCAAAAAACACTTTGGGGAACAAAGTTGCTATGTGTCAGGGTAGCCCACATCTCTTTAATGGCTAAGGTACATAATGCCTCCAGAGCAATAATTATGTTTTGAAAATATCCCATAATTAATTTAACCTTTGCATTTCAAAAGCCATGTTTGTGAAGAGCAGTGTGCCAGTACTGTAAGGAAATAAAGATGGCAGTACGAAGAACCATTTCCATACCAGAAGAAAACATTCATTGCACGAAACCCTTAGTCACAATTTTAGATAGTAAGCATAGAATGATTTCTGAAATTTAAACCTTTATGAAGACAAGTTTTCAGTAAAAAGAAAACACGTTTAAGCAAGGAGAGATGAACAAACTGAAGTCGGCTTGTGCAGAACAACTCACGGAATCAAAAAGAAACAATTACCATCTTCAAATGCAATGAAGACAAGTTGCCAGTCCTTTGCAGAGTGTTTTAAAACGTTCAAAGAAAAACTCCGTTAAAAGGTGTCCAGTTGCCAAAAAACACCTTCAAACAGAAGTGTTTTCACATTGTGAAATAGAGCTTAAATTTAGATATAACGAAGAGGTTAGATGAGGTACTGCCGAAGAAATGACCCCCAAGTGTCCTGGGGGATAAGGCAAGGGCACCAGTGAAACGTACTTGTGTTGTGAGAGCAAGAGGTCTGTATATCAGTGAGATACTCCAGACCGATGTAGAGTACTCGGCATAAACCTCCCTTTATTTCCTGCGTGAACAACGGAGCAGCTGTAGCAGCTGATAGTGTAGGACTTCAGCAGTCCTGGACACTGAAAATACCTCATTGATTACCAGCACTTAACTGCCTACATCTGATAAACACAGGAGCTTTGTTTGGACACAATAAAACACAATTGCTGTTTGAATGAGCTTGTACTAAATGCCAGGAAAGGCACGGTGATGAAAGCTGAAGCCAATCAGTTTCTTTTGCAGCATCGGGTTACTTTCTGAGCTACTGAAAAAGTGGAAAGTCTAGAAATTAACTAATTTAAAGGTAAAATGAGCCCACTTATAAGTACCAGCTGCAGACTGAAAAGAGTCTGCTAAAATAGTCCACATAGTCGGTACTGTAAAATACAGTCCGAGATTAAGGTATATTTCTTAGCTTCCCCACTTGTACTTGTTTGAACTACAGTGCAGGAATTTGACGCTGTGTGCAACAGGGATGTCTTTGACTCGGATGGATTATAAAATTAAAACTTTTGATCTCACTTTCCCCTTCAGGACCATATTCCTGTACAGCTCAAAGCACCTTCTCAGCAAGAAAGGAGAGCAGGCACAGTCAGATTATAAATAATATCGCACTGCAATTCTAATAACCTGTTCTAAACAATCATAAAAAAGAGGGTTAGACAAAATAGATAAAACCAACTCAGATAATATATCAATCTTGAGCACAGATAAAGCATGGCATTTCAGCAGTTATGAAACTTTCAAACTACGTAATTTACATTCATGGATTTTTGGGAATACACTGAAATGAGGGAAAAGCCATTTTTAGTGCAACAAACTATTACTTCTTATTATTTAATTGTAAGTATTAGCTGCACTGAGAAAGTGAAATGATAAAATATTTTAGCAGTGGTAGGAAAATGACAAATACTTGCTTTACTTAATGACAAATCAAGAACAAAGAGCCCAAATGGGTGAGTGAAGGGACACAAGTAGAGAGAATGTGCCTTCTTGCATTTTATTTTGGGGATGACCAGCTGGCTGCACTGCCCAATATAAATTAGGAAGAGAATGATCAAGGATCATGATTTTCCAATCTAATTAGCAGACTGTACGCACAAACTAACAAATGAAGGCAAAACAATGTTATCATCTACTGCCAACAAGTTGGTACTTTGGTAAGATAACAGGGCATGGTGCATCGTTCTAATTTGGTTCAGTAACAACAATCAACCTTCAAACAGCAGACCCGTCTGTTTCCTGAAAGGCATTTACAGCCACTAATCGGAAGCAAGAACACAAGCAGGCTGAAAGAGACATATTATGGCCTTCTTTCCTGTCCTGGAGTGGGCACTCTGAGCAATTCTGTACTCCTGCTCAGGGACGAGAACACCAGCGTTAGTATCGGTGCTCAGCCCTGTAAGATGCGACAAAAAACAGATGGTTCTCAGTGCTGTTCACAGATGGGAAACAGTTCAAGTAGCCATGACGGAGTGGACAACGATGGAACAGCGCTCTGAAGAGGAAGCAATCTCAATGGCTATGCAAGTCTGCCGCTGCTGGAGAAACAGATGAAGTGGACCGGGTGGTGCACGTTGCAACGTACCCCAAAATATACAGATATAAAGATATAGTCAACCCAGAGGACTTGCTCAGAATGAGCAGTGAAAAACTGAACCTGGGGACACAAGTTGAAATTAAGTATAGGTCTCTGGACTACGATCCAGAGAAGATGATGAAATGCCACATTTGGATGGTGT